>NW_024609881.1:113035848-113635848 GCF_016920785.2 Ixodes scapularis
TCCAAATGTATTTCGATACAGGAATACGGATACTGGGGAACATTATGTATCGCGATACAAATAAACATTCCAAATGTATTTCGATACAGGGATACAGATACTGGGGAAAAATTATGTATCATGATACAGAAATACAGATACGTAATGTATTTCTGAAATACTATTGCGATACATTTGTATCGCGATACTGTCCAAACGTTTTATGAACTTGAAGGCAGGGACTCAAACCGGAAAATATAGCGTTTCGGTTACGGTTACGGTTACCGTTTCCTGTTTAAGTCGGTTTCGTTTCGGTGTTTTACGGCTTTAATTTTTACGGTTTCGGTTACTAGTTACATGTTTTTAAAAACCGTCTTTTTGCGGTTTCTGCAATAATTTGTTTCATTAAAATGCTTGACAGCTGTTTTATAATAAACGTTTTAAAATAGTCCCAGATATCCAACAACGCGACATTCACAATAGCAAGAACTCAGGAACGTCTTATGGCTTTTAATCGGTCAAAAGTTGCACAAGTTTCTGGCTCCAAGACCTATTTACAACATCTATTTGCATTATATAATTTGATACTCAATCATAAATGTTACCCCCCCCTACTCGGGGATCATCGCAATCTATATAGTAAAAACAAAAATAAACATTGCTACTTTATTGTTCGGCAGCGTTTGTAATCAACCCTCAGAAAGTCCCCACTAGGTTCTGTAAAAACCATTCGTATCTTCTTGTCGCTATAGTTTGCTGCAACCTAACATATCCAGAAGAAGCTTCGCGCACACTAAAGAAAGGAGCAGTACTGCAGCCCTCGTCTAGTAAAATGCTGCTAAGTGGAACAAAGTAATAAAATTGAGAGCTGGGCTAGTTGGTGAAAATTAAACATAATGTAAATGTTTTAGCGCAAAACAAGGAAGACTAAGAAGAAAAACGAACAACACAGAAAGCTGCAAAAATATGTCCCGTGTGCTTCGTTCGTTTCCCTAATCTCCGTTGTTGTGCGCTGTTTGATATTTCCAAGCAAATGTCATGTCATGTTTGAAAGTTCCAAGCAAACTACGTCACGTTTGATATTTCCAAGCAAATGCATGTGGTTATAGAAGCGCAGATTTCTCGCTGTCCGATTCTGTGACGCTAGAAAAATTGTGCATTTATATAGTAGTGACGTACGACGTTCTAAACTCTACCACCAACGTATGACCTAGGTTTTCTTGTACAAAATCGAGATCATATGTCGATGGTGGAGATTAGAGCTACAAACCGACAAACACTGAAAGGACGACCAACAAAATCACATTGCAAAGGATTCACTGTACACAAAGGGGGATGCAAATCGATTCGTCAAGCCTTTATATCAGAGTTATCATTGAGCTTAAATGACACGCACACCGCGCAACATAGCGCCCACACGTCTTTCGCTTCTGTTTACGCCTGGAGTGTGGAATGACGCAACCTATAGTCTAGACCAATGTGCGATTCAGCTGCGGAAAAAAAAAAATAAACCGCGATCGCTTGTTGGAGTTGTGTCACTTTGTAGTCCCGTTGAGTTGAAAGTTCAACCACGCTTCAGCCATAAATCACCCTTGGAGATTACAGATCGGAGCGTCGATGGGGCTGGGGCAGACTCCTGAAGCAACCAGACCGACCATTGTCCGCACGTCTCGTGTCCGCCCACGGGTGACTTGCAGTATGTTACACACAAAAAGAAAAGTAATATTGAGTTGAATATAAATCTTTTAAATCCTACAGTGTACACAATATGTTGCGAGGTGAACCTGACCTTCCGCACTATAGAACGCGAGATAGGACATATATTAGTTCAAAGTGCACCCAATGGGCAGAATGACAATTACGCAAATTGTACTGCTTTGCTCAGTATATTAGCAAATAATTAGAACACTGTGTAACTGAATCTTGGGGGGTAGCGATGCTACCGCAACGAGTATAACCACATATTTATTATTCTTGGTCCTCGCTCAACTTTACTAAATAAATTAGGGGTAAAGAAAGATATACATTTGTGAAAGCTCAAGTGATCCTTCTGGATACATTGTTACGAACAAGCAGAATAGAGGATCAATGTTTCTTCTCTGAAGTTTGCCCGCTGTGGGGTCGAACGTACTTCAGGCTCAAAAACGCCCTCTCTATTCTTACTTCTGTCGCAAGCGCGGCTAAGACGACTGACGCCACTTCGTGGAGCTCTGGTTCTTGTACACTTCTGGTTTTCCCAGTACTTGAATATATCTTACGATCTCTATAGTCGTTGTTCTTCTAACAAGGAGTGAAGCAGTGACCCGATCGAAGTATCTACTGCTCGCAAGCTTGTTCGTTGACTTTTTGATACCCCCCCCCCCCCCCCCCCTTTCAGTCGCAGTAAGGCGTCTAGATCATTGTCAGAGTCACCCGCAGTCGATAATTCGCTAGACGAGACATACACTTGGGGCACCAGAGAAGGCTTCTGCATCTTTTTCAGAGTCATCCACGTCCTCATGAGGTGGTCCCTGGCGGAAGTTTTCTAATATTCAAGAAGAAGTACGCTAAGAGGAGGTTCCAGGAACACGCAGGCTTGAAAAGCGTCGTTCTAGAGTAAACCTTTTTGTTGTTGCTTAAGGAAGATGTCAGTCGTTGAGAAAGAACAGTGTGTGCATATATACAGCGTGTTTTTCTTTTTATCCTTACACATTTGTTTAAAAAAAGTCATGAAGGCTATACTTATGCGGTTTGTGCGAGTGAGTTATGCGCCCGGGGGGACATTATGGGGGTGGGCTAATTAATTAAAAGTCGTTAGTTAACTTTTTAATTTGTGAAAATAGGCATATGGTTTCAATTAGAAACTTGTTGGGCGTCATCGAAAACTACTAAATCAGTCATTTTCAGAAAGACTTTTAGCGCGTGAGAAGCATCGTAGTACAATAAAGTTACCACTCGTGGAGCAGGTACAAGGCCAGCGGTTGCGGTAAAAGCGCCCGCTCGATTTTTCCGTCTCTTATGAGAGCCATAGCCTTGTGCCTGCGCCACTAGTGGTAACTTTAGTGCGCTACTACTCTTCTCACGCGCTCAAAGTCTTTCTGAAAATTACTGATTTAGTGATTTTTGATGACGCTGAGCAAGTTACTAATTGGAACCATATGTCTACTTTCAATAATTAAAAAATTAATTGACGAACTTTAATTAATTAGCCGACTGATCGTTACGATTAGCCTCCTATACTCTGTCCCCCTGGCCATATAACTCACCTGCACAAAAAAGCATAAGCGTAACTTTCATGGCTTTTTTTAAACAAATCTGTTAAGTTAGAAAAAAAAAAACGGTATATATGACTTTATACAGACTTTATAGACGCTTCACACACGCGCCAAATTAGAGCCGCCATTGCTGACCTTCTCTTGTCTTACCGAGATGCCAAGCAACTGAAACGGTAGTTGGCGATACTCTACAAAGGCCGATGCTTTAGAAAAGGACACAGTTGAATCTAATGTGGCAATAACCTGGCCTGCTATGGTAATGATGAAGTGAAATAAACGAAATAAGAGGAAACAAAAACTGAAGGTCAGTTATGGCGGCGTCCATGCACAGCTGCTGCAAAGCGTCTATACGAAAGGTCAATGTAAAACCTCTAATTTTTCTTTCTTTCTGTGTTGTTCCTAAATCGTCACTGGTGGGACGTTTCAGACCAAATGGATACCGTGTTTTTTATTCCGCCCGCTCTACATCATTGTCAATTTACTCTGTTTCTTCATATCTGTCTACTGCAGGTCAGGATCATCGGTGGTATTGAAAGAACCGAGTTGGGGTGAATCTCAGAATTCGAACTTATGAGTTAATAATACCCTGAAGCGACACGTACTGAATAAATGTAGCGATTGTAGGAGCGTGGCAGGTTTAGAAATAGAGACTTTTCATAATAAGCTCGACCACTGATTCCCCCAACTAAGTATTCTTAATTCTAAATTTAGATTGAACGGAAATGTAGTCTCTTACTCCCACGCGTGTAGGGTTACCGCGCCGTAGGGTGGAGTGGTGAAATCGCGAGGCAATACGGCAACTAAACGAGAGAGCAGTGTTCGCGGTGCCGTTACATCCGAGCCTGCAGGCTTTCGCCTCGCCGCGGGCGAGCGAGTGATAAGGCGTGTAGCAGGTGTCAGAGGTAAAGTCCCTTGATGTTTTTTCACATCCAGGGACGTTAGTCGGAGGAGATGCGGTGCCCAGGCGCTGAGGCAGTCCTGGAAGTAATCCGTTACAAGTAACGGGATTACTTGTAATTAATTACTTTGCTTGTGATTTAGTAATTACTCCGTTACTTTTTTTGAAAATGTAATTTGTAATGTAATCTCATTGCTTTTTTTCAGTATTGAATTACTGAAATTACTCGTTACAATTCTTCCGTCCCATCAAAGGGAGAAATAGAGGGGATCGAGAAGGGCGATACAACGGGCTTCGCTCTTTTAGCATGGTAGACTCTGGTGAGGTGCTGGTGAGGGAAAGGAATTCGCGGAAAGCACGAGAGCCCAGCCAGAGACCGTTTCTCGAGTCGTTCGTACGGTCAGCCGGGCTGGGAGGATTCGACGCTCTGCAGAAAGGTAACAGGCTTCGACTGCTTGGAAGACGAACGGACTGCTTCGAGCTTACAAAAGAGCAGAAAACAAGTGAACCATAAAACCGTGGCGCGGGGTTTTTGTCGAGTGGGACCGTGGACAGAGTGGCCGTGGTGCATACGTCCGCTCCTTTCCTCTCTCCCCCCCTCTCCTCTACCCTCCTTCTTCCCACCCGACTCCTCCGCGCCTTGTTCCCCGAAAAAAAAAATTTTTTTTTTTTACGAAATTGTGTTTTGCTTGCTGATTTTTCCGCCTCATTCCGCAAACAGAGTGGCAGTTCTAGTGAGACCTCGACTCTGCTCATCCTTGACAGCGCTGTGAAAGCCGAATACTGGATGGGCCAACCATCTATGTGGCTCCAGGCGCTTGACTTCACACTAGCGGATGCGTAGGGCAAACACACGAGGGATCCGATGGCGGCAAAAAAAATCCCATCGGCAAAGATCCGATGACGAACAAAGAAAAATCTAGCATCAACCCTGCTGTCAGTTTAAACAGGAAATTTCGACAGGAGGGATTGCTGGTCGGAATACACAACCAAACGGCTTGGGACATCCAAGCTGAGCCCGTATTCTTAGAAACGAGAATGCTGGGGTTCTCGTCAGCGGATTGGGCCTGCGGGAACTTAAACCGAAATATTAGGGAAAGGAAACATGGTCCGAGTTTTTTTTTTAGAATAAACGGTGACTCACTTGGACGCTGGAGTTGTGAAGCCGCCTGCGTGTGCACGCGTGGAAGACATGGGAGCGTGCTGTTCACTGAAAATTGGGCTTTTTTTAATCATTTCTAGACAGGAAAGTCAGTTCAGCTGAGAAATTGTGCATTAGTATTTCGTTTGACGTCTTGGCTTTCATAAGTTCGGCGATCAAGAAAGATCAAGTGGGCCCAATTCGGTCGGATAACAACCTTCATCAAAGAGGAGCCTTTGAAATGTCTCCAGACGCAGGTACCTCATCTTGCTCTTACAGCCAGTCTGTTTTAGTAGGTAAACCAGCCCCTATTTAGGCAATATGCAGCAAACATAGAAAAAACATACCTTCAGGAAAATCGTGTTTTGAAGCTCGCCGACGCCGAACTCGGATTAATTCGAATGGTGTGCGTGCCTCCACCGCCCAAGTGCATTCGTCGCATGTTCATGGGAGTATAGTTCTGTCCCGGTTGGACTGCGCAGGGCTCGTTTAACTTGAGCACCTGTTCAAGTTCTTTAAAACTTTATAGAGTCGTTCTCCGAAAATTATTAACCTAAAATATTGCGCAGAAAGTAATGAATACGTTCATTCTGGTTTCAATTTTGATGGGGCCCAGAATTTTTCCTTTCAAATACGCAGTGGCTAGTGTGTCTTTTTGTGTTGCTTTGGAGTAACGCAAAAGTAATCGAGTAAAGTAACGAAGTAATCAATCGATTCCTTTTTACGGGGAGTAATTTGTAACGGTAATTCATTACTTTTTAGGCCAAGTAATTGTAACTGTAATTAATTACTTTTTGAAGTAACGGGCACAAGTCTGCGCTGAGGCCGACGCACGTGGCGCCCGGATATGTGTGGCTCCTCGGTTGCTGCACGTTCGGGACGATGATGTTTTGGGGAGGACAACGAGAAAAGTGGATGCGGAAAGATTTCGATTATGAGCGGCGATCACGTAGTTCTCTCCGTGAGCGCCAACCGCGAGCGGCGCCGGTCGGTGCTACAGAAGCTTGTGTGGGCCGTCGTGAAAAGTTGGAGCTGTAGCCCGTGCATCACGTGTTGCAGTCTCCGTGGGACGCGTGCATGATTTTCCCCGTGTGAGCCAGGAGCGTCAGAGAGGCCGCAGAGACTCGACCGCAGTAGCATGCTCGTGTTGAGTCCCTTTCGTTGAATCGGCCGTGTGGTACTATACTCGCGTGGAGCAGCAGGCGGTGGGACGATGGCGGTTAGTGACCGACGGTGAGACGGTTGCGGTGAGAAGGTCGCTTGGGCGTACTCGTGTTGAGCTCTCCGCGTTGAGCTGAGTGCAGAGAGTGGCTCACGGTGAGTCGCCTCGTGCTGCCGCGTTGGGTCGCACGCGGTGATTTGCTTGGTTGAGTGACACTCGGTGAATTGCGTGGTGTTGCCGCGTTGAGGCTCCGCGTAGCTGAGTCGACTGCGTAGATGATACTCGTGTTGAGTAGGCAGCATGAAGAATGCGGCGAAGGGTCGGCAGTTAGCCGCTTGCGCTGGGTTGTCCGCGTGGACGTGCTCATGTAGAACTGTCCGCGGGCGGTGAGTTCGACGCTGTGGGTGTCTCTCGGCAAACTGCACGCTGGGGGGTGCGGCGTTGAGGGCATGCCCGCGAGAGGGATGCGGGTAGATTTCTTTCTTTGTCTCGTGTGGTGAAAGAAAGAAGATGGGGCTCATCGGCGGTTATGGTAACGAAGGCGGTAGGCACGATGGTAGAGTCGCGGGCCGTGGCGCCGGAAGTTGGGGCGGAAATGGCTGACGCGCCCCGCGGACAAGATGGCGGCTGGAGTGGCGGGGACGGTGGCGGCGGCAGAGACTGTTGTTGCGAAGCGTTCGCCGAGTTTCGAATTTGCGTCGAGCGGTACCACAACTGCCTTGTCGTGGGTCATGGAGACCAGGAACCGTGTCGGTGTTGCCGTTTGGTCGTTCAGCCTTTGTCCGGAAGTCGGCGAGCCAGGTGGTGGAAGCAGCCTCCGCGAGGCGAGGGAGATGAGCGGGGCCGGAATTTTCCGTTTGCTGCAGGGATGGGACGGCCGGCGTGATGATGAGCTTGCTTGCTGAAGAGTGCTTGATTTGAGAAGGAGAGTGTTCTCCGGATCACTACTTGTAGCGTCTTGCGTTGAGATGTTGCCTACTTGTCCTGCATGGCTGAGCTAGGGTTGTTGGTGCTTGCGTATGGAAAACCGGGTCACCACTGTAGCGTGGTGCCGGTTCGTTGTGTCGACTCCCTGTCCAGTCTCCGTGCGCAGTCTCCCTGTGCAGGCTCCTTGGTAATCCTGTGCCGTATCCTTTCATACTCCTGCGTAGGGTTACCTCGCGGTGGCGCCAAGTGGTGAAGTCACGAGGCAATACGACAACTAGACGAGAGGGCAGTGTCCGCGGTTCGATGGTGAGCTTGCCAGGATATTATCCAATGTTAGGCAACCTAAATATTGCGCGAAACCAATGCAAGACTGGTGCGACGCAGCACCTGAGCCGGGTATCGTAATCTGAAGCTTTCAGGAGCCGTTCGGGTCTGGGGGAGAAATATTTTCTCCGAAGCCTGTGCATCATTACCAAGGCATCTACTGTTCATGAGCAAAGAAAAAAAAACGAATTAATAAATTAATAGGGCTGGTTCGTATAAGATCAGCGTAACGCTGTGAAAGGGCGTCAGAAAAGAAGAAAGCAGTCTCAGGACCGCAAACTTTCATGGGCGAGTCATCACACGCAAATATTTATCAAAATACCCAGCTCAGAAAAGCTCATACGTGCACCCACCTTCGATAATGACACGGAGCGCGTGCTGGAAGTCAGTCGTTCAAGACATGTCTGCACTCTAAAACGTGCCGAAAAAAAAAAAAAAATCGGTGCGGGCACGTAGAAAGCTAAACTTTTCAACTAAAGGGCATTGAGGCCGTCGATTTTAGCTGTAAGAATTATAAAAGATAGCTCTTACTCCGTGAAAAATGAGATCGAAAAACCTGTCGGGGGTTCAACGGCGAACTGGTTTGCAGATGACCGAGGGAGCGAGGGTGGTAACGTGTGACGCTATTTCTGATGGGCGCAGAGAGCAGACGACAAACTCTGTCTTCTGTTTACACAGCCTACATTGTCTTTTTCGCGATAAAATTTTTTGTTCTTATGCCGCGTTTTGTTGAAGCGTTTGATAGAACAAAAAGGCATCGTTGTTAGGATTGTCAATGAGCCCTTTAACCTTCGAGTGCCGATCCCGAGTATACACTCGGCTGCGTTCCCATGTGTTTCCGTTCCGATTCTTCTCCATGTCCCTCCCAGCTAAGCTGCCATTTTTTTTTTGTTTTCATGTTTTAAAGGGATGAGGAGCTAAACATTTCAGTGTCTATCATAAGTGGCGCACTATCTTTCCATGATGTCAATTTCGTTGCGTGTGCTCGCGCACACCGGCTGCTTCTGACTCATGGAAAGATAGTGCGCCACTTATTGTAGACACTGAAATGTTCTGTTTCATCTCGGAACACTGAGATGAAAACAAGAAAGTAACAGTTTCGAATAAACAAAGGCCGAGTAATTTCGCTTAAATAGAGTAACCTCATGGTGCGAGGTCGAGGTGCCACTGTATACAGTACCGGGTATCGAAAAGTACACCACAAGAGATTGTTTCGTAGGTTGGAGACATGCAGACATCGATTCACTTTTCGTCCATAAAATGGTGTGCCTTTTATAAAGGAATATACTTCACAGAACATGCTAGAGTGTTACTCAGACCATATGTCCAACTTTCTGGGGCATTCCGCGGAACAAAATGTTTTCAAGAAAATATCCAAAATTCTAATTCTCTTCCGTTCTATGATACCCAGGCAATTACAGTCCTGGTGAGTATTAAAATCTTCTGTTAGAAAAGCAGAAATATATCATTTTGTGAATTTAGCTTATAATATTCAAACTAAAAAAAAAGTGTAGCTAGAAACGTGTTTGGCAAGTTAACAGACCGATCTCACTACAGGAGGTATTCACTGGAGGCCATAGCTGTGCGCGCGAATGCTGAGCGCGCGCTGACGTCGAGCTTCCCCGGTTCTTTTGCAACGTGCATGCCGCACCATCAAGATTGCCGGTTTTAGGAGCCTATTAATGTGAACTCGTTCTGAGCATGCTCTCTATACATCGCCCAGGTCTCAAAGATGGCGTCCGGTGAATACCCCTTAGTAGTATTATCAAATGCGTCAAAGCACCATGCCCCCGCCTCGTGCGGGCTTTGGAAGCAGATGACAGCGCAGCACTGAAATGAATCGTCCAAGCGAACGGCGGCGCAGAATTTGCTCGAAGAACGGCGCGTTTTCACAAGAATAATTATCCGGAGAGCAAGTTTGTCCGCTACTTTTGCAGGAGTTGTGGTGACTTCGGAACACCAATCTCTGATTGGCTCTGATTGAAGGATAGTACGGATAGTACGTAGACCTCAAGGCAGCTTTCCTTGAGGTCTACCTACTATCCGTCCAATCAAAGCCAATCCGAGATCGGCGTTGTGACGTCACCAAAACACCTGCAAACGTAGCAGACGAACTTGTGCTTCGCATTGGTACATCGAAGAAACGCGAAGTATAAATTTTACCAATGGGCTTCAGGTGAGGCATCTGTAAAACGAAGTGTTGCTATCTCTGATCGCAGTGTGGGTGACGGTTGGCCGCTGCAGCAAATAGAGAGTTTTAGTAGATCGTGTTTTCAGGCCATGCTACTTGTAGCGGGAGCTCGCGCTACCACTTCGATGCATGCTCGGAAGCGAGCGCCCGTACCGATAGCGGGTCTTTGAAAACGATCAACTAAATCTCCCTAATATGCTAGCACATAACGTTTAGGCAGACAAGCATACTGATTTTTAACGCGTTAGCGTTAAGGAGCTCGTATCGCAGAGAAGCCGGCGTCGGTGGCGTTGTTGCGCTAAAACGCTGATTGGTCGATAGCGTCATGACGTAGCAGCCACATGACTTTGCGTGGGAATTTCAAATAACCCACAACGCTCACGGGAAACGTGACGTCACGCTTGGAATGAAAGTGTTTAAGAAACATGGCATAGTATGCGGATTAAAGGTCACCGCATGTCTGAGATAATCTCACTTTAAGAAGTAATTAATTTGCCTTAAAGATAAATTTGTAGAGTTTCAAGCGGAATTTGAGCCCATGACCCTTCGGTTACGAGCCAGACACGCTACTGGCTAGGCGATGTCCGCTTGTTTTTCTTTATTGCTGTGATGTCCGCCGCACTTCTTGCTCACTGGCAGGAAGTGTAGGAAGAGTATGAAAAGGCGATCCCAAAAGGGCCCGTTACGCTATCGCGTTCCGCTATTAAAGGCGGAACTTTAGCATCCTCCAAGTCTTCTGTGTTTTCTCATTTGTACATTAAAAATAAACACAAAAACCTCAGGTCGGAAAATGGAAAGTGTAGCACTTACGCTAACATATTGCTACTTATATGTGAGTAACTGAGCACGTAGAAGCAGACGAAGGGCACATAATTTTATTAATATTGATTCACAAAAGAATAAGCCATTATCCTCCATGGCTCCGAAATCGGCGGACTAATTTATATTTCTATCTACTTCTAAATATTCGTGAACCTGTTTATACTCGCGTCCAGCGATCATTGCATAATTTGAAGGTACATATGCAGAACGTCGTGTTCGATGTACCCAGCCTCTTCGAGGTTCACAACGTTCGCCAAGAATCCTCCATAACCTACGTTGGTGCCTTTCTTTGGCCTCTTGAAGGTCGGGTTATCCTTTTCAGGTTCACCAATCAGATTCACCTCCCGATTAATCACCCTCCACGACTCCTTCGGGTGAATAATGCCAACGACATAGATTTTGCAGAAGGGCCAGTCAAGTTCAGCATCGTACGGACCACAGTGAATCCGAAGAAAGGAAAACACGAGTAGCTGTTCGTCGATCTTCCTAACCTCAAGCTGCTGAGAGACGGCGTATCCGTACGTGAGCTGCACGTGGCTCTCGGACAGAACTAAGCCCTCATCCCTAGCGTGCTTCTTCAGATCTGTCCAGTCAAGGTACCAGTGTACCGTAACCCTTCCGGAGTACCTAGCGCTCCGCGACACTTCGGCGATGGCAGCGAATAAGGTGTTGCTGGCCCTAAAGAATTCGCTGGTGGGACCTGGAAAAATGCAAGGGGAACTAGTACTCTCTTCTGGAGTCTTTAGGAGGAAATTTTTGATCTCGTATAAGAGCTGGATTGTCCTCAAAATTCCCCTTTCGAGATTTCTTGTGCCACCGTTGGCCGGTTTTTGCGGATCGATGGAAAGATGGCCAAGCTGCCTCTGGAAGTTGCGAAGGTCGTCCGAGATATTTCCGAGTTGAAGCCTGATTTCGGCGCAGGTGTTTTCAACGTTCCAGAGCGGAGAGATAGTCCGCTTTGACGCTGAACTGTCGACGAGGAAATCGGCGTGGTTCCCTCCCTTGATGTGAGGGACGATGTCCTGTCGTAGCACCTTCTTGTCGCAGGTGGGACAGCAGACGACGTGGAATTCGCACTGCTCTTGGAAATGTTCCAGGAGTCCGGTAAGAGAACCCACGAACTTGCAGCCTTCCGGTGCATTCCAGCAGAGTACCTTGAGCGGGAAGTAGCGAAAAGAATCTAGATAACATTTATTCCGCACGTCTATAAAGAAGTAACGACAAATGTTATATAACTTCCAGGATACTCCTCAAGTCACTATCGGAATGAGGACAGCAGCCAGGTTTCTCAGTTTTCTTGCCTGCAGCGCGTCTCCTTAGGTTCTCCTTAGGGGCAACAAAAGCGTGTCGAAGGCCGGACATCTGAAGGGGATACCCAGCTCTTCTTATCCTTGAATATAGGGGCACGTTAAAACGAAGCAATTTCCAAATAAAAATAACCCACGGGGCCAAATGACAATTTTTTTTATTTTTTAGGTTTCTTTATCTCCAATGACAGAGTTTCTGAGAACGGAATTTTCTAATCAGCTTACCACGATTCGGCAATACGAATGCCCGAATTACGCAGTTTAAGCACATCGCATATATAACACTGTACTTCCCTGTCAATGAAGGTCAAGGCAAAGGCGCGCGTTCGTCAATGGCCTGGGCTAGTGCCACTAAATAAGCTACGCTTCAGAGTAACGACACTTGGCCATATTGTGTCTTAGAAACATGGTTGCCAGTTATCTGAAGCATTATCTGAAATCACAGGAAACACTTTTATGCCCCCAACAAGTGATTAAACAGTTCGCTACAGAGAAAATCAATATTACATGAGCGTCCTAGCACCGAATATAATGCTGAGGAAGTCTCACTTTTGAATCATGACGATCGGCAGTTGCGTCTGCTCTGCACAAGCCCCAAAATGGCGGCGCTCACAACAATGTCGGGGAACGGAGTGCCGATACTCTAAGCGCAGCTCATTTAGGGGCTCTAGCCTGGGCTATATATAGTTTTCACGTGACGTCACTTCCCGTATCCCCGTCCGCCGGCCGCCATTACCAGTTACTGAGAAGCAGACGAGGCCGCCGCCAACACCCGTGCGCTCCTCGAATACGACATCGCTAAAGCGTGTGTATCGTGCATGTTACAGCATCCAGATGCACGACTACAACACAACTGCGGGATCGCTGAACTGAACATGCTAACTCAAACTACTAATACAATGCATTATGCAAACCGGCAAGGGTTGTCAATGGCGGAGGTTGTTCACCGCGTTCGCAGCCCAGACGCTGGGTGGGCACCCAGTCGGAGTTCGTGGCGTCCATGAGCGACGAAGGTTCGCCTGTGCATTAAAAGCTGCGCCTGTAGTTGGGGCATTAAAAGACGCAGCATCTGAGCTGTACAAACTCGCGTAGCCCCCGAAACGCTATCAACAGCAAACAACAGAGTGTCGAACCGGAACCGAACCGGAACCAAACCGAAAACCGGAACCGAAGAGTTATTTTTAGGCAAACCGGAAATGAATCGAACTGAATTCTTCATCGCCATCTTGGAACTGAACCGGAACTGAACCGGAAAAAAATATAACCCTAACCGGTTCCAAACGGTTCATGGTATTTTTTTTGTATCAAAAACGAAATATCTGGGAATCACTAATTAGTTGCTGCATTCCTATGTATTGATCAAATAATCATATGCAGAATTGTAATTTATGAGCAATTGCAGTTTTAGAGCGCAGCTCTTAGGGGCCCGTTCCCGGCTTGAGCGGCGTCGCCGTCGCCGTCGCCGTCGGCGTAACCAAGGTCACCCCAAGGTCGCGCGACCCCCAAGGTCATCCCAAGGTCACGCGACCCCCAAGGTCACCGCAAGGTCACGTGACCCCCAAGGTGTGACCCCCAGAGGTCACGTGACCGTCCCAGGGTCACGTGACCCCCAAGGTCACGTCACCCCCTGAAGTCACGTGGCAACCCCCCCGAGGTTACGTGACCACCCCCAGGGTCACGTGACCCCCCGCCGAGGTCACGTGACCTCCCCGATGACGTCATCGTCACTGATGACGTCACCGGCATCCGCATCGTCATCGTCATCATCACTGATGACGTTGTCGGCGGTGTTCTATAAACGCCGGAGAAAAAATGCAGGCGTCCGAACCAGAGCTTTGGCTAGAGTCAACTTCTTTCTCTTTATTTTCCTGGTTCCCAAGCCACGAGCGCTGGCAGAGGCTGGCGCTCGTGAGAACCAGCATTGCGAGCCTAGCGCGTCTGTCTGTGTCACTATAGGATCCCCCCCCCTAGTTGCGCGGAGCAAAAGTTGTGGTTGTGCTCCACATAACGATCTTTTTGGAACCAGGTTGTTGGCGGGTGTTGGTGACTTGGGTAGTTGTTCTGGACAGTTCAAGCGGGAAAACGACAGGATTTGTCACGGAGGAAGCTAAATAGGCAGGTTTCACGCGGTCCAGCGTGACCACATCGTGACGTCCGTTGATGTTGACCGTGATGGTTTTTTCTGTTCGAGAAAGAACTTCATACGGTCCGTCGTATGGTGGCGTGAGGGGTGCTCGTACAGCATCTCTTCGCACGAATACGTGTGTACAGGTGTGGAGGTCGTCGCTAATGAAAATCTGCCGTGAAGTCTGTTGTCTGGGTGGCACTGGCCGCAGGGAGGAAAATAAATTTCTCATCTCTTGAAGATAGGACGGGATGTCAGGATCTTCCGATGGTACATGTGTGAGAAATTCTCCAGGCAACCTGAGCGTAGCGCCATAGACCAGCTCGGCGGAGGTGCAAGCGATGTCTGTTTTGAAGGTAGAACGGATTCCCAGGAGGACGAGAGGAAGGTGGCTAACCCAATGAGCACGATCTTCTTTCGTCATCAGTGCTGCCTTGAGTTGGCGATGGAGCCGTTCAACCATACCATTGGATGAAGGGTGGTATGCAGTGGTGTGTACGTGGCGTACGCCCAAGATCTTGGTGAGGACTGTGAAAAATTTACATTGAAACTGTCGGCCACGGTCGGTCGTGATGGTGGACGGACAGCCAAACCGCGCGATCCATGTAGATAGGAAGGTGTGGTATGCAGTGGGTAGCGATCGGGTTGTGTATGGGTGTTTAGCGCCCTGTAATCACCGCACGGCCTCCAGTCCCCTGGGTCTTTCTTAGGAACCAGGTGGAGTGGTGATGCCCAAGAGCTGTTGGATGGTCGAATTATGCCTAGTTCTAGCATATGCTCGAAGTCTCGTCGTGCTACTTGCAGGCGTTCGCCAGACAGACGACGAGGGCGGGCGAAAACGGGAGGGCCGGAGGTGACGAAGTGGTGTGTCACTGCATGCGGTGGCGGCTCTGCCATGTTGGAGGACTTCGTGATTTCAGGAAATTCTTTAAGAATGTCTGAGAATCTCGAAGGAGGCAGGATGTTCCGGATGCAAAGGGGAGGTAGTGTTGTGGACACGCCGTTGACAACCAGATGAGTCTTCCTGTCAATAAGGCGTCGATGGTGCATGCTGACGTCCAGATCGAAGTGTGAAAGAAAATCTGAGCCTAAGATGGGGTAGGTCACGTCAGCAATGATGAAAATCCATCGAAAGATCTTACGAAGCCCTAAGTCCAGGGTCAGAGATTGTCTGCCATATGTTGGAATGTTTGAGCCATTTGCCGCGACGAGATGCGAACCGGGCAATGGACGTCGCCTCTCTGCATGTGTAGGTGGAATTACGCACATTTCAGCTCCTGTGTCGACGAGGAAACGGCGGCCCGTTATTCGGTCTGTGACGAAAAACAGACGGCTTGTTGTTGGCCCGACGTCACTTGCCGCCTCTAGTGACGGGTCGGAGCGTTTCCCTGCCATTCGCACGGCTGTTGGCACTTACGTGCGTCGCTACCGAATTTCTGGTGGTACCAGCAGAGGACGTCAGTCCGTCGTTGTGAAGGACTGCGACGCCGAGAGGATCTACTTCTCCGACGACGTCTCGAATCGTTTCTCTTTGTGCCGAGTGCTGCGACGGCGGTTGTCAGGGCGTCGATGCGGGCTTCAAGGGCTCGCATGGCGGAACACTGATAAACGTTATCCGTGACGCTTGACAGGGCGGGCGCAGCATACTCCGCGACGCAATCAGCCATCTCGGCAAGGCGATCGAGTGGAAGATCGGTGGCTGGTGCAAGCGTCATGCGAATGCCTTGTGGCAAGCGCTGGAGAAACAACTCCCGTAGAATCAGAGTGTTCGTGTCCGAAGCTTGCTCACCTAACAGCTGGCGCATGCGATGAAGTAGCTGAGAGGGTCGACGGTCGCCCAGCTCCTCTGTGTTCAGGAGCTGCTGTAGCCTTGAAGCCTCTGACTCCGTCTTCCTAGCGAGGATCGTCCGCTTGATGTAGTCGTAGGCGTCGTCGGGAGGGGGAGACGCCAGTACGTCGTCCAGCTCATCAGCCACCTCTGGGGGAAGAGCAGAAACCACATGGTAGTAGCGGGCGGTCTGGCTTGTGATGTGCCGCAGGTGGAATTGTGCTTCCACTTGGGAAAACCAGGCCCGAGGGTTTTTCGCCCAGAAGGCTGGAAGGCGGAGGTGGACGGTGGAGAGAGCTCCGTCGCCGTTGGAAGAGGTGCCAGCAGCACTCTGGTTCATGTTGGTCGGACGTCCGGGTCACCAATTTGTCGGCGGTGTTCTATAAACGCCGGAGAAAAAATGCAGGCGTCCGAACCAGAGCTTTGGCTAGAGTCAACTTCTTTCTCTTTATTTTCCTGGTTCCCAAGCCACGAGCGCACCTCATCACTCCCGATGGCATCGAACCTCTCCCATCTAAGGTGCAAGCCATACGAGACTTCCCACAACCCAAATCTCTACGTAAGCTGCGGGAATTTCTGGGCCTCATTAATTTTCATCGGCGCTTCATCCCACATTGTGCACAAATCATTCAGCCTCTCACAGACTTGCTCCGAGCTCCAAGCAAGTCCTCGGCACAACTATCATGGACCACCAGCGCAGTGGAGGCTTTCACCGCGGCCAAGCAAGCCCTCGCCGATGCCACACTACTCGTGCATCCTATGTCAAACGCCCCGACGCGTATCATGGTAGACGCGTCCGATGTTGCTGTCGGCGCTGTCTTACAGCAGTACGGCGAAAATGGGTGGAATCCACTTGGATTCTACTCACAAAAGCTCAAACCTGCAGAGACACGCTACAGCACGTTTGGACGCGAGCTCTTTGCAATTTATGCGACCGTTCGGCACTTCCGGTACTTCTTGGAAGGCCGAGTTTTCCACGTGCTAACTGACCATAAGCCCCTGATTTACGCATTCGTGGGAAATCACAATTCCTACTCCGCCAGAGAAATTCGACACCTCTCGTATATCTCCGAGTATACTACTGATCTACGCTATGTCGCCGGAAAGGACAACACGCCAGCAGACGCACTCTCACGCATTGACGGTGTTTCAACACCTCCTGTTGTCAGTTTTTCGGAACTGGCCTCCGCACAACAGGGAGACTCCGAGCTGCAAACGCTACGAGCGTCCTCTACATCTCTGCAGCTCCAACCCATCACACTGCCACTCGCCAACTGCGAGCTTGTCTGCGACGTGTCAACCGGCACACCTAGACCATACATACCCGAACGATTTCGACAAGCCATCTTCCATTCCATTCATGATCTTAGTCATCCGGGCATTCGTGCAACGCAACGCCTCGTTACGGCACGATACATCTGGCCCCGGATTAATTCTGACATCCGTCGATGGACCAAAACATGCAGCAAATGTCAACGTTCCAAAGTACTTCGACACACGAAGACACCGCTGCATGCATTTCGACCTCCAGATGCCAGATTTGATCACGTCCGGGTCACCAATTTGTCGGTGGTGTTCTATAAACGCCGGAGAAAAAATGCAGGCGTCCGAACCAGAGCTTTGGCTAGAGTCAACTTCTTTCTCTTTATTTTCCTGGTTCCCAAGCCACGAGCGCTGGCAGAGGCTGGCGCTCGTGAGAACCAGCATTGCGAGCCTAGCGCGTCTGTCTGTGTCACTATAACGTCATCAGTGACGTCACTGATTACCTCACCGGCATCCGCATCGTCATCGTCATCATCGCTGATGACGTCATCAGTGACGTCACTGATGACGTCACCGGCATCCGCATCGTCATCGTTATCATTACGAATGACGTCATCAGTGACGTCACTGATGACGTCACCGGCATCCGCATCGTCATCGTCATCGTCGCTGATGACGTCATCGGAGTCCGCATCGTCATCGTCACTGATGATGTCATCAGTGACGTCACTGGTGACATCATCGGCATCGTCACGTGACCCCCCCCTTCAGGTCCCTTCACCCCCCCAGTACCCTTCCCACCTCCTCCTCCTGAAGAGCTGCGCTCTAATTCGGTGTTACAGGGAGTTGTAAACGGCTTTCACTTTTTCGTGGTGCTTTTGTAAAATACATAGGGGCGCGTGGGGAAACTATGATGATTATGCACCCAGAGCACCTAGAAGCGATGTGAGCCACGTGAGCAGAGAATGAAATACTACTTTGTTCTATTAAAAAATATCGCCAATTAGCAAGGCTGATGCTTATTTTCGATTTGAATTGACCGGCACCTTGTCAAGAAGAAACCTCAGCATCCAGCTAAGCTATGCCAGTATATCCCTTTATAAGCAAATGTTCACGTGTGTACCCGCTTCTCTAAGCCAGTCTGGATCTGAGTACGAAGTTGCTTATAGATTAAGTGAACGATTTCGATCACTCCTCTTGGCATGATTCTTCGCCTGCATCACGGTGCTGAGTGTACAATGTAGGTTAGGAAAACAAGCGTTGTGATTGCCGCTCGGTGTTTCTATAAAAGGTAAACTGCAAGAGCTTGTCCTAATGCTTTCAATACTTTTTTTTAAAATATGATTGCGCATTCCATGATTTTATGCACTTTAATTAATGCAGTTCAGAAGCACAACTATGATTCAACTTTTAAAACTGCGACGCAAAGTTGTAGGTAACACGGGTATATTAAGCGAGCGAGCTCACTTCGTGACAACCTGTCGACCCAGGTAAAATATATGCGTTTGATGTATACAAATGGTTATTAAGTCGTATAAAAACGACGCTTTGTATGTTAATGCAGATTTTTGCTGTACTCTAGCGTTGAAAGGAAATTACACAGTTTCTCATTTTCAGTATCTGAAAATAAAATAAGATTGTACAAATTGTAAAAAAAAAGAATATATATATATATATATATATATATATATATATATAATTTATCGGCAGAAATAGTGCCTATTGCCTAAACAACGCGGAAAATATATTTTTACTTTAGCGGTTCAAACCGGTTCGAACAGATTTGAAAAGTTATGTTTGCTCCCCGGAACTGAACCGGAACTGAACCGGATGCCGTGAACCCGAACCCGAACCGAACCGATAATAATTTCGGACGACTCTGTAATCCACATAAGAGGGCTTCGAACACCACAGAGATAAGGAAGCTTGGCAACAAAGGAAAAGGCAAAGTGAGCGACAGCGGCTGCTCTCTTTGCAGTCCTTGCAGCGTGACACTACCAGAGACTGTAAAGCTACCTTAGCTGTAGTGGCAAAGCGCAAAGAGTACGACGTAAGGTATCAGCAATTCATGCATTACGGATGACACACGCATTCCTTACCGGTAATGAAGCAATGACTACAGACGCGGGCGTTGTGGAGGTTCTTCAAATCCTTCCGGTGTATGCGGACAAGTCAGAAGCTCCGGTGTTTCTAGGACAGCCGTTTCGTGCGCCCAAACTATCGGTTTATCACTTTAGGCAAAACATGCAGCCTCACATATGCCATTGTGTTACTCTCTTTTGCGGAAGACTCGCTTCTGCTGCTGCAACCCATAACATCGTGTACACTGCCCTTACTGCTCCACTGTGACCGCTAGTGCACATAACACGAAAACAGGAAAGAAGAAACGCGCACCAAAAACGAAAACAGCCTGAAACAGAAACTGTCAGTATACCTGGTGATGACGGCGACATATCCCATACGCCCCCCGGCAGTGACGTTCGTGAAAACTATGTACACTCTATTCCGTGTGCCAAAATGACGCCATGTCGTGCGATCTCCAAGTGCTCACCTTGAATTCGTCGAGTTGCTCTGTGGAAAGACTGAGCCGCTTTGCGTGGTCGCGTTCCAGCGGTGTCTTGTCGACGAGGCAGACGCTTTGGTCGTCCAGGCATCTGGCGTAGCAGGGATCGCAGAGCGAGTGCGTGCATCGCAACTGAACCACAGTCTCTGGTATTACGCCGCAGAGACTGCAGATTCTGAACGAAGGAACAGACTCTTGGAACACCGTGGGCCTCCAGTCGAAGCCCCGGCAGAAGCCGGAGACGCAGTGGACGTCCTCCGAAGCCATCAGGCTGCGAGTGCCCAGAAACCGGTAGGCCAGCCAAGAGACTTCTATAGGATTTGAGGTTCGAGGCTTTCGAAATTCACGTGATCTTACAACTGACGTAAGATTTTCGTTTTCTTCTAATACGTATGGCAAGAAAGTCAAAGCTATGGAAGCACGTGCGCTTGCGCTTTTGGGCACTACCAAAGCTGTGCACGCGCACTCTTCGCTTATTCTGTAATGTCACAGAAAGTTGTCCCCGAGTGTACAGGATTTCAAGTAGTGATGTAGGGTGTTTGGCTGCCACCATTTCTTAGCTTGTCGGGGGAAATAAGTGCGACGGACGACCCGTTAGGAAATCTCGCGCTCTTCACTCAAATATCAAGAAGAAACGAAAACTGCATAATTAATGTACCATATTGAAATCAAGTCAGAACTCGAAAGTAAATGAAAGTAATGTTTGCTACTAAAAACATTAAAGGGCTTCTCCAGCCTAGAAATAGCGATTGTCGGCCTTCATGCCTCGCACAAATTTCTTCACGCCTCACGCAATCAGGAACTTCGTTCGAAATGCACGGATTTCGATACACTTTTTTTTTTCGATTCTTCATTTGACAAACCCCTTGACGTAACAAGATATTAGAACCACTAATCGTGGCGATAGCCTTTTTCGGTTCCAACATCGAGCCGCTCTCCGGAGACATCCGAAATGTATGTTGGACCAGAGCCTCATGAGATTATAGCAACGTTGGTGTTCAGTGGCGGCCATAGCTCGCCGCTGCTGAGCACGTGCTGACAGCAAGCTTCCACAACGCTTCCAACACGCACTTTGCACACGATCAAGATTGTCTTCTTCGGAAGGCCATAAATAAAAACTCATCTTGAGCATACGCTGTGAGCATTCACCTCAAACATGGCGTCCAGTGAATACCGGAAGCGCTGATCGGACGAACTGGCAGATGCCTCTACGATCGGCTGTAAGAGCATCGTAATGCCCGTGTCCCACTAGAGCGACAGACTGCAGAAACAAAAGACAGCGATAAGCCTCAAATTCATGCAGCATGCTCACGATGGTACCTTTGCAGGCGTTTATGTGTTCGGTGCTCGTGAAGTAAGCACGAGCGATTGCAAGCCTGCCAAAGATACCCTCGCGTACATGATGCTCGTGTTTGAGCCATTACCTTCTTTATTCTACAAACCCTCTCAAATCGCGAAAGACTCTGGTTTGAGGTTTGTCGAACAAGACTGTCTCTGTCAACGTAAGGATTCACTGCCCAGACTGTGGTTGTGATCCCTAGTGAATAAAATGCGTTTTAGTGGCACAGAGGGGCGAGCATTTAATTAGAGAAATTACTGAGGCAGAGAAGATCACGCGACTCGATGACAAATGTATCCGTTTCAATGTGATGTCAATGTGATATGATAAGCGCAGTCAATGTGATGAGAGCAGATTTCCAGGGTGATTTTTTGTTGTTTTCTTCTTGTCATCTTTCTTACAAAAAAATGAAAGCCGTTTACAACTCCCTGTAACGCCGAATTTGAGCGCAGCTCTTGAGGAGGAGGAGGGAAGGGTACTGGAGGGATCAGTTGACCTCGGAAGGGGGGATCACGTGACCTGGGAGATCACGTGACCTTGGGGGGAGGGGTCACGTGACCTGGGGGTCACGTGACGATGACGTCATCGGCATCGGCATCATCATCACTGATGACGTCATCGTCACGTGAACCCCCAGGTCACGTGACCCCCCCCTAGGTCCTCCCGAAGGAACCCAAGGTCCTCCCGAGGTCCTCCCGAAGGAACCCGAGGTCCTTCCGAGGTCCTCCTGAAGAAACCCGAGGTCCTTCCGAGGTCCTCCCGAAGGAACCCGAGGTCCTGGGGGGGTCACGTGACGATGACGTCATCAGTGACGATGACGATGCGGATGCCGATGAAGTTGTAGCGGCAAGGTAATCCGAGCCGACGAGAAGAGGACGAGATGGTCAACTAGGAAAACCAGAGGCGCGAGAGAGGAGCTCGAGGACGGCAGAACGATTCCTGATCTTGACGGTGACAGACACCCACCTATCTGTCACGCAATAAAGGATCCTACAACTGGTGACCCGGACGTGATGGGAGGTGGAGCGTTGCCGAGATCAAAACGAACAGTTCGTTGGGCATGCATGGGAGCATCGGAAGGGGAACTGTTCGACGTTGAACTTGTGATATTTGAGCTCGGGCGTTTTGGGATGGCTTCATCAACGTAAGCTGGTTTAAGACGGTCCAAGGAAACGACCACCTCTTTGTTTTTAATGTCAAGAGTAAAGTGCTTTGGACCACGGTGAAGAATCTTGAAAGAGCCGTCATATGGATGTTGTAAAGGTTTGCGCACAGCATCCCGACGTACAAAGACGTGCGAGGAGGTTTCTAGATCGGGGCTGACGAATACACGGGGTTGACAGAAAGCAAGTGGTTGCCAATGTTCACCAACTTCACTTATGGTTGACGCTTAATATACCGCTGTCGGATAGGTGCTCCAACAATTCGTTGATGAACATTGGCAACCACTTGCTTTCTTTTCGAAGACATTGTCACAAACTGAAACACGCTCCTACAACTGATATCGCTCGAGGCCCCTCTGAGGCGCCTCAACGCTAGGGGGGGAACCCTGTAGCGGCAAGGTAATCCGAGCCGACGAGAAGACGACGAGATGGTCAACTAGGAAAACCGGAGGCGCGAGAGAGGAGCTCGAGGACGGCAGAACGATTCCTGATCTTGACGGTGACAGACACCCACCTATCTGTCACGCAATAAAGGATCCTACAAAGTCATTGGCATCCGCATCGCCATCGTCATCGTCACTGATGACGTCATCAGTGACGTCACTGATGACGTCATCGGCATCCGCATCGTCATCGTCATCATCACTGACGACGTCATCGTCACGTGACCCCCCCCCCCCCCCTAGGTCCTCCCGAAGGAACCCGAGGTCCTCCCGAGGTCCTCCCGAAGGAGCCCGAGGTCCTCCCGAGGCCCTCCCGAAGGAACCCGAGGTCCTCCCGAGGTCCTCCCGAGGTCCTCCCGAAGGAACCCGAGGTCCTCCCGAAGGACCTCGGGTTCCTTCGGGAGGACCTCGGGAGGACCTTGGGTTCCTTCGGGAAAATTTACCCATAATGCATTGCGCGGTTACGCCGACGGCGACGGCGACGCCGACGCCGCTCAAGCCGGAAACGGGCGCCTAAGAGCTGCGCTCTAAAAGTAGAAATAGAAACATGCCGTGTAAGTCATCGCCAACGTTACTAGAACCCTCAGTTGGGAAACTCACCGTTGAAACATGGGCCGCTGGCGTCCACCGAGACCGAGCTAAATTAAAGCCCCTTCATGTTTCAAAAGTAGCGCAAGGTTCGTCGATGCACGAGGCACGTGCAACGTGCAGCCCTTGGGAAGATCATGGCGGCACAGCGCAGCGCTACAGCAGCACTGAGCTAGATTTCAGGCGCCATGAATTTCCCAGAAGTGGCGCGCGGCACGTGCCTCGAGCATTTCCACAACAATGAATGGCGCCACTTTTCCCAGGATAGAGGGGCTTTAAGCTAAATACGACAAAAGCGCCACACTTTATTATTTATCTTTACTGTGGTCACCTTCAACTTTCAGACGCACGTTTTTGCGTAAAAACCAACGGGAAAAAAATCTCTTTTTGTAGTAACTTTTATTGGAGTTTAGTACAAACTGAGGGCGCGTGATGTTTTCTAAAATATTTCGTTTGCAAAGTTTTG
Organism: Ixodes scapularis; assembly: GCF_016920785.2. Classification (NCBI taxonomy): domain Eukaryota; kingdom Metazoa; phylum Arthropoda; class Arachnida; order Ixodida; family Ixodidae; genus Ixodes; species Ixodes scapularis. Next base: position 113,059,632 of record NW_024609881.1, read on the forward strand.
CGGCACAATTAAAATTGTTTTATACAACCATGCCTCAGCGGTGATTTCAGGTAGCGCGTCCTGACCTGTGCATCTTAGCTTCGGTAGTACTTCGCGACGCGACCGCTGGGGAGACGGGGGTGGCGCCCCCGTAAACTCTTCCACCGTATCGATTTCGGCGCCATGGCCATTAGCTCGGTTCTGGAGGACGGGTCGGTGCCACTTTTTCAGAGCGTCTCTATGGCTGTTTCCCAACTGATTGGTTTAGTAACGTTGGTCATCGCTGTGTTTTCATTTTATGTTCCCTCTCTTTTTGTCCTTGTTTGGGACGAGCTGTTGCTGATAATGCTGACATCCAGGGCCGTAACCAGGGGGGTGGGGGGAGGGGTTAGGGGGCTCTGCCCCCCCCCCCCCCCGAAATTTTTTTATGGGTACGGCCCTGGTCGGTGCACTTGCAGCCAGCCGATTTTAATCTCCACCTCTGCGCACGCGCAGTGGCACCGGTCGGCTACCGGGTACCAAACCGGGACCGGTTCTCCGGTTTGCTATAACTCTCCATTATATGCCACCGATGCACATGATTCATAGGCGAAAATAAGACAATAGACAGTTTCAAAATGGCCGCCGTTGTCCCCGAACCCAAACCCCCTCCCCCCCCTTCCCCCCCCCCCCCCCCCCCCCGGCCCGAAATATTTTTCTGGGTACGGCCCTGCTGACATCATGAGCACGAGAAGCGCAGAGCGATGCGACGCGACCGACGCGATGACAAGAGGCAGGGCCGAAGAGGGCAGTGGAAGGAGAGCGCTAGGGTGACGGCACAGTATTTGGAGACGGCATCCTGATCCTGTTATGTCACGGCTCCTTTATCGAGTAAGTTGCGATACGAAACTTTTCGTGGACACTTCCACGAGGAGGTCCTGGTACCTGCCACAAGGTTTTTTTTTTTTTTTTTTTTTTTTATATATAACTACCCTTCTTGTAGGCTGAATTTCGTGGACACTTCCACGAGGAGGTCCTGGTACCGGCCACAAGGCTTTTTTGTTTTTATATATAACTACCCTTGGTAGGCTGAAGATGAGGGGCCATGAAACCAATGCAGGACTGGGATAAATGATTTTAATTTGGGACTTTACTAATGCCATATCGTTTAGTTGCCCAAAAGAAAGAGGGTGGAAAGTCAACAGCCAGCTTTTCGGTACGAACATTTGAAAATATAGCGGACTATTTTGTACCTTCTTGCCTTCGAAAGCTCTCCGCCTTTTCACTATGATACATCCGCGGTTCCCAAAGCGCGTCAGCGGTGCCAACCTGACGTCAGCCGAGCCCAGCTCACGCATTGGACACGAGAACTGCGTCACTCGGATGTATGCGCTCGTCAACAATCAATCCGTCGACGAATATTTGGATTCGCGTTCGTGGCCAATGAGTGCCCTGACGGAACTTATCGTCACTGGGGAATGACAAGTTCTATGGTGTGCATAAAAAGCACGGTGGAAGCTATACTCTATTTCCCCTTATGATGTACCGCAGGGAAGGCTACAAGCGCGAGCTCCTTGCTCTAGGGCACGTCTCGGCGGCACAAGCTCTCGTGCATTAAAGGGCAACTCCACTCCATTTTTACAATTTTTGGGTTATGATCTGTTTAGTCGAAGCCGGCGACCCTGAATCACGAAATATAATTTGTTTTTCGGTAGTGTGTATAGTTTTGTAGATATCGCGAATGCAAGAATCGGTCCGGCGGCACGGCGAAACCGAAACTACCGGTTGAAGCAGCTTGGCAACACTGATACTATTGGCGCGTCGTCGGCATGACCTAGTTCTAGTCCCGCGCTTCTGAGCCGACGCGCCGACAAGGTCGGCTCAGTCGTACGTGGAGTTTCAAAACAGAAGGTTAGATGCACATTTTCTTTTTTTACCGCTTCATTTTGTTAATATGCACCAAATGTAGTAATTTTTAGTGTGTATTTATAAATTTGCCGGCCGAAAAGCGAATCCGACTGCTATAAATATGACACGGTCGGTGCCGGCACAGCGTGACTGTATTTGTTTCTTGCGCGCGGACCGAGAAAACGAAATAATGGGAGATAGATGGACGGATCTATCCACAAGTGGTCTAAGTTGTTAAAGCCAAGGTGCCTTTATGTGCACGCTAGTTAGATCCGCCGCGACCTGCTGCGTCCGGCCGATCGTGCTGGAGCAGCCGGCTGACGGTACGCGAACAGCGACGGCACCGCATCGTTCTTCAAAGACGCCTGTTTCGTGGTGAAACCCGCAACAGTCAGCAGCCGCAGATCCCGTGTGTAGTAGTCTGACGTAAAGTGCTGGGAGCAGAGCTTCGCGTTGGAGCTCGGAGTCAACGGTCTTCCGAAGTCTATCCGGCGAACGGCACCGACCCACACCTTGTGCCTCTCCCGGTCTCTTGGGAACTGGTGGAACCGCAGCTCCGGGTTGCGGACCGGGTTGTTGGTGCAACCCACAGCACTACAAATCCTGCTCGACATTGCCCAACGCGAGACCGGCGAATCTCTCCGGCTCCACGACCCGCGCGTGAGCGAGCAGCACCGCTTTGCTCTCTTCCGCGCTGTCGCGGAAGCAATGCTGAAATTAAAGGAACTGCCTGGACGCTAATAAAAATAGGAGAACACAGGATAATGTGGTAAACACCTCGTGCCGTCAGCAGAATCGCAAAATGCCACGGGAAACGAAGCGTCCGCGACGTCCGTACGAGAGCGTAGGACTAGACCTACGTCATTGCCCAGTGTTGCTTCACTAGCTCACCCGGTGCCAGCGTTGCTCACCCGCTTTCGGGCCGCTAACCGAGCCGGGAAAACATTTTTAATATTGGTTTTAATCGGTAACGCGGGGTCAGTTTGACGTGATATTTTGGGTATGACCGTATTTTGACTTGCTAAAGCGATATCAGTCATTTCGATAGGGTCGACTTTTTGAGTGGAGTTGCCCTTTAAGGGCAGCTGCCGACGCTATGAGCTCGCGCTTCTAGCCTTCGCTGCGGTACAATATAAGGTGAAACGGAGTATAGGAGTCATCGCACCGGTGCCGAAGAATGTCACGGTGACGTGATTTCACAATTCGCATTTGAGGATTAAAGCTAAGGAGGAAGAAGTAGGAAAATCGTTTCATGACCCCTTTAAGCGGTTTTCGTTCTAGTATGCGGGTATTAGAGCAATAAAAGGTTAGTGAAACTCTACTTTTATAGTAATTATTTATTCCGCATTTTTATCAGTGGTCGGACAAATAAATCAAACTGCCAATTTAAAAAAAAAAAAAAAACTTATGTATTTACGTCGACTCGCATTTCTCCTGGAAGGTACATAGTCGGTCACTGTTATCATCGTGCAATCGTTCTTTGGGCTACCTAAAACATTCACCTCGTTGTGCTCCTTTAAAGGGCAACCCCGCCCAAAACTCAAAATGAAATAAATTACTGGTACCGCTGTAGTGACACAAAATACGACCCCAGCCAAAATATTGCGTCCATGGGACGCCGTATTCTCAACTAATCTCGATAATAAACATGCGACCCGCCGCGAGCCGCTGCTCCTTAGCGGGCGGCCAGCGGGTTGCCGATCGCTAAAGCAACATTGGGCCGTGACGTCAGTATCGTTCACCTTTTTTCTTCCGGTCCGGGCGTTGCGCGGAGTGCGCTTCTTTGAGCCGCTACCACCGCTGCTTCGGCTTGTGACTGGCGTGTTTAACCATTGCTTTTATCTGTAGCCCGTGTAGCTTCGGTATAGCCTTCTGTTCATTTGCTTGTGAAAACTCTAACACTCGTTTTAACAAGCAACTCGGTGCGCCCAAGACTGCTCAGCTGTTCCTTGAAAGATGCCGAGTGCAACTTGTAGCGCTGTGGGCTGCTCAAACAACCCGCTGCGCAACACGGAGGTCCTTTTTCAGAAGTTTCCAACGGACCGGAAATAGGAGAAGATGTGGGTGGACGCTGTTCGACGAGTGAACTTTGGACTTCGGCTTTTACGCGCCCGAGGAAAAAAGAACGAAAAAACAGACGTGTACAGCTCAGCCCACGTGTGTTCGGGCGCCGCAACCCACGCCGGAAAGCCTCAAAGCTTTGTGTCTGGGACTGACCCGCAGCGCAAACGCGAGAGGGGCCCCAGTACTGTACGTCACTGACAGCGCGGCGTAGAGCAACGCCGCTCCATTCACGGAGCCCCGATGACAATTTAGGCCTAGGGACGAGTACGGAAGACCGCACACACGGCGACAGCCGCCGAGTACGGCAGCGAACGAGTTCACTCGTTTTCCAGTCGCTAGCTTTTGGGTATAAGAAGTATTCACTGGACGCCATACTTGTGGGTGCTGTTTAGAGCGCATGCTCAGAACGAACTCGTATGGAATGCACGTTGCAAAAAAACTGTGGAAGCTCGCCACGAGCGCGCGCTCAGCAGTAGCGCACACGGCTATGGCCGCCAGTGAATACTCCCTATACAAGCGACGAGTATGGCATAGCGCACGCACGGCAGCGACCGCCGAGTACGGCACCGTACGAGTTCACGGGTTGTCCAGTCGCTAGATTCTTGCTACATATGCTGGATAACTACCACGTATACACGTATACTACCACGATCCTGACGTCACGTCCACATAGCGGCTGATTTCCAGTGTTGCCGGGGCCTCGAACGGCTAGTTTCGGTTTTGTCGGCCGCGCCCCAAACAAAACTTTCAGTCGTCGATATCTTTAAAACTACACACAATAACGAGAAAAAAAATTACACCTTACAATTCAGAGACGCTGACTACACTAAAACAGTCATAATCCCAAGATCGAAAGTATGGACCGGAGTTGCCCTTTAAAGAAAACTGCATACCTTACATTGATTTGGCCGAAACTTGAGTACGCATTGAGCATCTGGGATCTTCACCAAGCATATTTGTTCACTGAAATAGAAGCCTTTCAAAACCGTGTCGCGCGCTTTATTTTATCTGAGTATTCTCGACATTCCAGCGTCACCTTATTAAAACAGAAAGCCGCAAGCTTTCTTGCTTATGCCTTTTTCATCGCATTTACTATGCACCATTTCTTAGCCAAGGAAGCCTAACACAGTCGCATTTCATTACACCTCGTCTTAATCACTCATGTAAGAGGAAATGTTTCACCTGCCGCACTTCCTTTTTTTTTTTTTTTGCATTCCTTCTTCTCCGAAACAGCAGTGTGGTGGAATGATCTAACAGAGCTCATCGTCACCGAGATTAACCCTGATAGTTTTCGTTTTCTCATCAGCAGCCATTTAGGTATTGTATGACTTGCAATTTCTTGTATGTTTGCACTACTGTGCAAGATTTTCTTTTTTGTTGCTTGATTTACGATTTCTTGTATGTTTGCACTGCTGTGCATGTTTTTATTTTATTACTTTTTGTGTGTTTCATATATGATGTAGTTACACCCTCCCCCCCTCTTATGTAATGTCCTTCCCAGAAGGACCTTTAAGGTATTTCAGTAAATAAATAAATAAATAAACAAATATAGTGACAAAGAATCGCTATTTTCTAGTTAGTGGGATATAACAAATTAATCCGATTAAAAAAAGAATACTCTGATTTAAGTTAAATAAATTTGCTTTATTTTATGTTTCTTTTTTTTAAATCGTGACTTTTTTCTACTTTATCGATTATCTGAGGCTACCGAAGCTGTCATATTTTGGCGATCGACAATGCTATTTCGTTCACTTTTGAAAAGGGTCTTTGCAAGCCTGTCAAATGTGCCCTCACGCGTATATTGCACCTGTTGCAGGCATGGGGCGACAACATGGGAGAGCAGTCTAGTGTGTATGTATATACGACTCGATAATATCTACGCTAAAATCGCCAGCTCTTTTCTTATAGTCCCCGATCACTGCAAATCGATTCATCTGAGCCTTTCTCATACGTTTTCTGCCGACAGAACAGCAGCGATAACGAATAGAAAACATTTGTTGCAGACAGGCAGCTGAACAATGTGATCGTCCTCTTGTGCCGGCGGCACCATTGCTGCAAAATTTGTACAAACCCTTCAGCTTCAGCCACCCTACTAACCGTACAGACTGCATTAGGGTACGCCTACTGAATTGATAAAAATAATAGTGGTCTCACATAAGGAATAAAATGTTTATGTAATCCCACATATGTATTTGTTGTTTGCTATTCTCTAGGGGATATCATTCCTTCTAGGCTCCGGTCGCTGTCTTAAAGTCCGCTAATTCCGTTCAGCTCGTCAAATTTCTTCAGCAGTTCCTGTTTCTCGTGAACTGGCAGGAAACTTGCCAAGATGGCGGACCGGTTCTGTGAAAAAATGCAAAGCGAAATTAGTTGTACGCTTCGGTAACGTAACGTAACGTAAGAAAACGATGAAGCGTGAACCGTGCCTCGAATAGTGTACACGAAAGGTTGTACTGTAAACTTACAGATTTCACGATGTCTTCCGGGGTTAGTCCGAGAGAAAGTGCGAGGCGGTACTCGTCTTCCAGAGTGGTGTGAGTCAGGGTGGGTCCATCCGTACTGATAGAGAAGCTCGCGCCGTCCTTGCATAGCCTGCGTTGACGTCGGAAAAAAATGCCCCACGAAATTTATCGCAGGCTGATCGCCATGACAAGCGGTAAAAATATCTGACAGGCTTCCCTACAAGCAAAAGCCGTATACACGAAACCTGTCGTTTTACGGTGAACACGTTGTACATGTCTCGGGCAACTTCTTTTTGATCCCGCAACTGCATCGAGTGATCCGGTTCTCGCTGCTTATCCTGGTAAGTTTAGAGGTTCAATACATCGCTAAGCCTGAAACATCAAAACTGGTGATAAGACATACTTCGGCTATAGACTTTCTGGTTTTAACTTAAAGACATCGATAAACATCCGTCGGTGTCAAAATTAGTGGCGGTTAAAACCGAAAAGCACCGATAAACATCCGTTTCTGTGAAAGATACAAAATAGGTTAAAACCGAAGCACACCGATTTATGCGAATCTTTTCTACAGAAGGGACTGTTTTCGCCGAAATCCTCTCCGTTTAGACTTAAATTTTTAGTTGCTTTTATTAGCTATTTTTCGCCGTTAATCACCGTTGTTAGCGTCGATCAGAGTTAGATCACCGGAATACAACAATTTTTTGAGACCAAACAAGCATCAAAAAAAAAAACATCCGCCGATTTCTTTATAAATAAAAATAAACACTGGAAAATTTACGGCATAGTCATTCTGTGATTCCAAGCAGATTACTTCACATTTCTCCTCCTTGAAGGTATCACAGCAGTGGCCATCATATTTGTCACTGTATGCCAATGACGACCATACTACACCAACAATACGCGTACGAAAAGTAATAAACCACTTTCAACATCTCAGACAGCTGTGGAAGTTGTAAAGTTTTTAATCAACTGGTCCTTCGGTGCACGTTCTGGGCCAGCAAGTTGCCTTTCTAGTGCGCCTTTTTGGCGATAAAGAAGCTGTTTGCGTCAAAAAGATGAGCTTAAAAGGACCCCTTATAGGTCTTTCACATAAAACCATTTTAGGGGTGCTTAAAATAACGTTTTACGGTAAAAATAATAGACTAGCCGAAGAAGCCCTAAGAGTTCTTTTACGACCAATTCTTTTATAGAGTGCAGGCTTGGCAGGCTTCTTTTTTTTTTTTTTCGCATGGTCTAAGTTAAGACGCTGACTGTAACTAGCCCACCCTGATCACAAAACGATGTGCTCATGGCACAGCTGACCAAAGCGGTCTTGCGTCTATAGGCCACACCAGCAACCACAGAACCACTGAGTATATCATCCGGAGAGAGACGAACTATTTCTCATTTAACCCAATATTTCATTTACGGCGCTTCATTAAGTATAAACTCGTTTCTAACTATTCTTCAATATCCTGTAACAACTATGTAGAAAGTGAATCTTTGATCGCCAGCACTGTGTGCGCTGTGGTTGACAAGTTGAAGGCGAACGACCAGCACGCTATACTTCACTTGATCATAGCAGTTCTTGACATAACGCGAGCTGGGGTTACTTTACCTACGAATCGCACCAGTGAACTATGAGTATGTCACATGACTGGAACGAAGGATTTCCGCAATCAAAACCTCGTTTGTTCTTTGTGAGGTCTGAGTAAAGATTCGCCGATGTCGCAAGTCAGATGATATTTATTTGTAAATATGTACTGCGCCTGCGGTGGGATGTGTGCATGTTTAGACAACGGAAGGTTCGTCAGCTCCAATGGCCTTCTGATGTTTCCACTGTAGATGAGAACTTTTGCGACTGCAGTCTTGACTGCTAGCCTGGCGTCTTTTCTTTAACGCATAAGAAATCATAAGAAAACCTAGGCGTTTTTTAGTATTTCTCCGAAGGTGGCTACCTCTCTGCGGCCGTGCTCTTTTTGGCAACTGTCTCTAAACTCACCTGACGAGAGGATGTTCCTGGTCTTTCTTGACCGCACCCGTCAGGTAACTGCAGGTAGGGCAGACCTCGAAGTGGATTCTTCGGCGCAGAGCGAGACGATACGTGCTGCCGTTTTCCATGATGGCGCTGTAGCCGTGGCCTATCCGCTCCGCCCCAAGTACTTCGATTGCACGTGCCACGTTCGACGGTGGACCAGACTCACCGGCGTGTATGGTGCGATGAACGCCAAGCTGAGATGCATTCTGAATAGAAGTAGACGACACATAAATGAAGCGTCTAATAACTGTCGACACCGATTATAACGAAGTCAAAGGGAATCGGAAATCACTTCGCTATATCCGCTATTTCGTTATAACCGACTTCGGTTATAATGAAGTGCAAAAGGGAATGGAAAAACGTGATCGCTTCGCTGTAGCCGCTATTTCATTATAACCGAATTCGTTATAAACGGTCTTGACAGTATATGAATGACACAGCTAAAATAAAATGAACACTTATTAAATATTAGGAGATTGAGCTCTGGGGGGCGCTTTGTTCAGCTTGTTTTTCAGAGAGCCCCTCTAGCTCACCAGGTAAAATTTCCTATCGCGGTAACAGTCGGGGCAACATGGTCTCCCAACGTAGAACATTTTTCTAGCATACGGGTAGCAGTGTTGCAGTAGCAGTTACAACACTGCGTAAGGATCCGCTCCTAAAGCAGAGCCGGAACGGTGTCACATAATCGTTCAGCAACCAATTTTGAACATTATAGCCGCAGGTTTTTCTTTTAGGTGCATAAAGCGTTGCGGATTCTTCTAACACGATCGCATACCGGACGCCTTGCATTAGAATTGTGTTCAGAAAATAATTGACACGACATAGTCGCGGCACAAAATGTCTTCTGAAGCGTGTTTCACGCGATTTCTGCCGTCGCGGCGCTCTGACCAGCACCAGCGGTTGAGTGGCACGAGCGCCGCGGCGGCAGAAATCGCGCCGCTCTAACCGCTCATTCACACTGGAAGCGGATCCGCGATCGCAATGCGGTTGCGAACGCGGTTGTATAAAGATCCAGTACTATTGCACGTGCATTCAATGACATCAAGTACGCGTGCAATTGTACTGGATCTTTATACAATCGCGTTCGCAACCGCTTTGCGAACGCGGATCCGCTGCCAGTGTGAATGAGCGGTAAGGCCAAAGCCGCTGCATGTGAACCACGCTTAACATCAGTGTAAGAATATCGCGGTAGTAGCTAGACCGTGCCAGGAATGCCCACCCCTGAAATGGTGACACGACAGTTTTTCAAACTGCTGCAAAACATATTCACAACAGTCACCATGATAGATTGATGCATGCAAATGGTAATGCGTTTATGTGTTTTTTCTTTCTTTAGGGCGCAGCTCTTAGGCGCTCGTATCCAGCTTGAGCGGCGTCGGCGTAACCGCGCGGTGCATTATGGGAATGTCCCATAATGCAACGCGCGGGGAGGGTCACGTGACGTCACGTCACGTGTTGCCTTACGGGAAATGTCCCATGATGCAACGCGCGGGGAGGAGGAGAGAGGAGGGGTGGAGGAGAGGAGGACGAGGAGGAGGGAGGAGGGGAGAGGGTACGGATCAGGAGGCCCGGGCATACCCTCCGCTCAGTGCCCTCCCCCCCTCCTCCTCCTCAAAAGCTGCACTCTAATTCGGCGTTACAGGGAGTTGTAAACGTCTTTCATCTTTTCTTTTTTTAAATAACTGGGCGTTGATTAGCGGAAGAGACGATCAAATCACAAGGAAAAGACGTGTCACCTTTAAAGCTTGGATGATTTCCGGTGCGAGGACTTCTTCGCCTTCTTCGGCGGTTGGCATTCCCTTGATGCTTCCGCAAGCATCGATGCCAACGACACCACGGTCACGGTACTCGTAGCATAGGTTGAGCGCCTCTTCGGCAGTCTCTGCAGTATACGGAAGGTCCAAGGGGAAAGTGTCAATGACATTTTTGAAGTTCTATCAGAATTGTAAATTTTTAGTCCTATTTTTGACACAGAGTATTTTTTTATCAGCCCACTTCCGCGAGAACTCTGTTACGACGAACCGCCAAGTAAATGTGGCCGCTAAATTTAGAGTGGAAAATATTACCAGGTGACCACGCCAAGTGACAAGGCCACTTGATGTCAGTTTCCCCAAGGAAATTGACGGGACCACGTCATGTCAACTCAAGTCACGTGACGTCAATTTCTGCGAGGTGGTAGTTTGAGCTCTACAGATTCTTCTCAGCATAATCAAACTTGTGTAGGGTAGGGTGACCACCCGTCCCGCAAATCGCGGGACTGTCCCGCATTGAGGGCTCGTGTCCCACGTCCCGCAAGAAATACCAAAATTTTCAAAATGTCCCGCATTTCACATTGTCCTAACATTCACTACACAAATTATGGCGCTTCCAAACAACGGGGCACCGGGAAGCACGGAGGTCACTGGTAAGCGTGTGAATCTTGATGGTTATAACATTTTCTATCTGAGCACTGCGGAAAGCGACCGTCGTTCTTGCAGGAGTCCGACGCGCATGCGCCATTGTGCCTCTCCCCTCGATGGCAAAATATTGCAAGCGAAAATTTCTCACAAAAAGTTGAAAAATAAACTATTGGAATTATTTGCAAATCCTACTCTGTCATGCAAAAGAATCGTTGTAAAAAGTTGTTGTTGTTGTTGTTTTGTAAAAACGGCTGTACAAGGCAAAAAGCCTGCAACTCCCAAGAGTCGGAAAAAATAACACAAGGTTCTAATTTTATGTAGGAGCATGTTAGTATAAGAGTAGTGTCGACAGGAAACAATAAGCCGAAAAAGATTTACTGTTTCTTAGTTCCTTTTAATGCATTGGGGTCTGGTGCAGTCGATTTTTATGTTATTAACCTAGACAGCTTTAATAAAATGTTTACCATTACAATTGTCGCAACACAATTTTAAGGTGTTTAATATTCTTTCGGACAGCACAGGATTGCGAAGTGTGCGTGCTGATGAATTTTCTTTAATACGTTCTTCTTCAGTCGTAAAAATGACGTCCTCCTCTTCTTACCCCCCCCCCCCCCCCTCCCGGGGTCAGGGTGTCCCGCATTTTGACGGCAGGAAGGTGGTCACCCTAGTGTAGGGCGGACTATTTCATACCTCCTTCCCATCGAAACCTCTCCGCCTTTTCACTGTGATGCATCCGCGGTGCCCGCGAGCACGTCATCCGAACCCAGCTCACGGGTTGGAAACGAGAACTACGTCACTCGGACGTATGCGCTCGTCAACAATCAATCTGTAGATTTTGATTGGCGCTCGTGGCCAATGGGTGCCGTGACTGCACTTGTCATCACTTACGAAGAACTGGCCCAGCTCACCACCCTTCTACAAATTACAGGGTGTGCTTAAAAATAACGGTGGAAGATTGGAATCATTGAACCCGGCGCCCAAGCACGTGACCACCACGTGTTTTCTCATTTCGTTTTTGAGTTGGGAATCAAAGCTAAGGTACAAGAAGCTGAAGAAAAAAAATAATAATTTCCTGGTTTCTTTAAAGACCGACGACCAGTTCGCGCTTTCCACTTTTCCCCGCTTCCTCCTCTCCCCCTTCTACTCTGTCCGCCGTTGCCTGTTTCCTCCTCCCCCAGGGTAAGGAGGATCTTCTGCCTTGCAGAATCTCGTATCTGGTCGTCGGCCTTTAAGGAAGGAGTTAGAGAAAACCCCGCCTCCAGTACGAGCCTTCGTCATCGTCGGGATCCCCACGATCACTTAAGAGAATTTGACAATTCAATCAATTCATCAATCGATCCATAACTAGCGTATGAATTGGTTTCTTGTCGATTGATTGATTGGTTCATTGACTGACTACTTGATTGGCTGGCCGATTCATTTCGGTCCTGTTTTGTGGAACTGCTGCTCCCAAAATAAGGAATTCTAAAGCGCCAAACACACGAGCGATGAATACGGGCGGTGCATGGTTACCGTATAGAAACCGTAGTCGACGCTGTGACGTGACCCAACACTCTAAAAAAGAAGGGTGTACTTTTACACCCTTTGTCCCATATAATACACCCCAAAACTTCAGTTGGACGTACAGCGCACTTATGTCGATCTGTCGGTACTAACTTTCACGAGAGGCTTGATAGCCGTGTGGTGCAACTTATTAAAATAATTAATGCACCTGTTACTGACTAAAAAAATAATCGGGGTTTTCTTGGCCCTACTGCACAACCTCAATGTTTTCTTTCTGTGGTATTTGATACGTACTGTAACTATTGCATAAGTTATATCGCACCGCTGTCAAGCCCCTCGTAAACTTTGGAGCCGTCTGTTCGACTACAGTGCACTGTACGTCGAACTGAAGTTTTGGGGTGCATTATATGGGACAAAAGGGTGTAAGGCGATACCCTTTTTTTAGAGCGTATGACGCGCCACCACACCCCAGCGTCGGCGACGATTGCTATGGTGACCGCCAACCCACAACGAAGCCTGGTTGGGTAGCCTCGATGAGGGACCGTATAGTGTGCACCTGGTAGCGCCCTTGCTATGACAAGCACGAGTCTCAGCTTGATGTCCTTCTCCCGCTCTGCCTTGGCGAAGCCCTCCAGCACTGCTTCGACCACCTCCGCCGCTGTGCGGAGCGAAGAGCCCGACGCGTCGCCGACGTACGTAGTCGTGCCGAGAAACATCTCGCCGTAGAGCACGCCCTGGGCGGCCAGATCCACTCCAGCTTCGTAGGCGATGCGGACGACAGCGTCTCGGTCACCTCTGTGCGAAGGTCGTGATACAACTAATGTCTCTTTACACAAACATTTTTGTTTTTTGTTACAGAATTTTTTATACTTGCATTCACCCCAAGAACCGTATGAAAAGGGTCCGGCCCCTCTTAGAGCATTACTAAATTTCACCTTTTGATCGACAATTAAGATATATTTAGGGGCATTTTAGAGTAGATATATGTTATCGTATCAAGTCGTGCACGTTTAAAACTCCAAGAATATCGCTTCTTCCTCGTACAGAAAATATTGTGAGAACTACTTGGCGTGGTGTATTGACAAAGCGCAAAACTTACTGTTTTTTTTTAGGTGAAAACGAGTTGAGAAATTGTTGCACAGCGCGTAATAGACATGTGCAGATATATGCAGCAGACAAGACAATCGCAGCTCTTCAACTAACCATTTGTTGAAACTATGTCCAATAAAGAAAACAACCACACCATAGTCTCGTCAACCGATGCTCAAAAAGGCAAACTTTTTTTTAATAAACCGAAAATGGGTTTACATATTTATTGTCCACCTGTCTGCTTACGTCGTACGCAAAAATGTACGCGATGTAAAGGGAGGGTGTGGATAAATACCCCCAGCATCACAGATTTGGCCAATCATTGGCCAATGGTTGGCAATGATACTTTGGCCATTGGCCACTGGCCATCAGCCATCGGCCAAACATTGGCCGATGAATGGTCAAAAGACCATCGCCAGACATTTGCCATTACCAAATATTGGTGTGAAACGGACTTAGTGTAAAACGGGGTATAAAAGAAATGTTTCTTGGAGGTCTGTGTGTCGCCTGAATTCCTGACATCGTAAGACGCAAAGCGGCTAAGGTTCTTATTACAGAACGACGGTAAAGAAGGTCAATGTACCTTATAGCTTTCGCAACATTTGCTATCTCCTTGAGGTAATTGGCCAGCGTCGAGCTGGGTTCAGCTTTAGTCTTCTGGACCACGTCTTCGATGCTTTTATAGCCCAAATCGAGTTTTTTCTTCCTGCAAGAGGAGCAACACGATATTCGAACAACGATGACACGAAAACCTTTGTTGAAGCAGAGTTTAATTGGAATTAATGCGATACTCAACTGGACCAAATCCCAGATGGTAGAGTGCCGCACGTGGGTCTCCAGGTGGCCGTGGAGCTGAATCTGTGTTAAAATACAGAGAACAGAAAAAAAAAAAAAAAAAAACTAAAAAGGTTCTTGGCGGTAAGGGGGTGCGGAGATATGAGGTGGTTTTGTTATGTATTATAGTATGCTGCCTAGAACGCGTCTTCGACTGGTGTTTTTAGCATCCTATGTCCCGGCCATAATCAAAAGTGGCCCCAAAATGGTAACAAATGTCGTCACAAAAGTCGGAGTTTCCGGCTTTCGGATGTGGCGATCCTGGCGTTTGGTCGTAAAATTGCCGGCGAAAAGCGCGAGCGAACGCGGGGTGTCGCTGCCGTCGCGGCGTCCCAACTCATGGCTGCCTAAACTTCCGTGTACTGTCACATCGGAGAGCGACCTGCGGCAGGACAGGCGTCTGCCATCTCCGCCACCGCTGCTGGGACACCGCCAGGATCGCGACCGGCGGCAGCGTGATACCTCTATGACGTCATCAGGCGGAAAGCGAGGGACCATACACTTTTTCGGTCGTGGTAATTACACCGGGCGAAGACGCGCGTTACAGGCACCGTGTTGGGGTCTTTTAGCAAACTGTTACCGTGTTCCGCGTACCGTACTACCGGAGCCTTTGAAGCGTGCTTTTAAAGGGATACTGAAGCGAAACTTGAAATACACCTATTATGGTCAGAAATAGGTTCAATATGATCAATGATATTCATAAATCATAATCGCGCGTTTGTATTTTGAACGGATGGCTATATTTTTCACCCTGATGGGCCCGATTGGGCGCGCGCTCAAAAATCGGCCATCGGAGAGCGCGATGCGTCTTGGGATATTGGGCGCATTCGTGACGTCACTTGTGCCGGTCGGGAAAGGCTACGGCGTGAATGTTGTGGTTACGAGCGTTGCCACTTGGTGGCGCGTCGACGATTTACGACCTGTGACAACGTGGCCGTTTGAGATGTGCAAGGGCTGCACGCACGCTGCACCACGGGACCACGGCAGGTCGGCAACCACGGCAGCACTGACAAAACCAGCTCTGAGGCCGGATTCTCAAAGCGAATTCACGACGAAAAAAGTGCGTACGACAAATTTGAGAGAAAACCCGTGCTCTCGAAACGAAATTGTCGTAACCTTTGCGCAGGTTACGACAGAATCCTACGACAGCTCCGAAGCTGTCTTACGCACTTTTTACGATCAAATCAACAAGGCCGACAGCGTCGCTCACTTACTTGGTATCGGCCACCAACGGACATTTATTTTTCTTCGTACTCTTCTCGTGCGTCCCGACTTCGACCAGCAAGAAAAAAGGAAGGAGTACTTAAAACAGACCACGACGATCAAGAACGCAGGATCCACAAACACACGAGAAGAGCTCCAACAGCCACGATTCTGCCGACCGAGCGAGCTCGGCAGAATATATAGGCCTAGCAGCAACATCGACTCGGCGCACCGTTGCTCCGGCGGTCCTTGGCCAAGACCGTCTGTCCATGACCGGCTGGCCTGCTGAATGGAATATGCCCGCGCGACCCTTGTGGACCCTTACCGGATGAGTAGTTTGATCCCTGAACTAAATTTCAGAGGTCAATATTTTCCCCTTGTCATCTCGATCTCCTTGTTTTCCGAGACAGCGGTGACGAACGCTGTCGTCGAAAAGGGACTCTCATTGATTCTATCTCCTTGTTTTGTGTGATATAGAGCTCAAATAAACGCCATACGGATTACCTTGGCAACTCGGTATGTACACTGTTATTAGTATGCCATTTTTATTCTGACTCGACGCTACGTCAGTGTCGAGCTATAGCAGTTCGTGGGAGCTACGCGATGTCGGTCTAACCTTTCTTTGCCGAGTGTCATGTCAGTATCGAGTTGCAATCGTAAAAGATCGGTCCAGAAGCGCTTACCGAAACGCGGTCTAACAGCGAATCCAGCACTTCGATCAAACGCGCGTGTCCGCTCCGAGTGTGAACAGGTATTTGGCATTTGCGTGGCTCTTGCTGCCACCCTCGTAGTTCAAACATATCCTTTTTAACGTCGGCTTGCAGCTCGCGACTCGCAGCAACTAATACCGGCCGTGCCAGAAGCGTGCTCGGGCCGTGTCGTGCAAAGAGCCGCAACGAGAACGAGCTCACTGTGGCCAACTACGCTTTGGCTTTCTCCGCCAAGGCTTTGTAAACGCGTTCAGGCCTAGGCGAGTTCTGCCGGCACGCCGTATTGCCGCAGAACGGCGCTGCTATTTTGGCACAAGTGATGTCACGAGAACTTCCCCCCATCCACCAGATGAGAATTTGAAATCGTTTAATTATGTTTAAAATTAGTTCTCCTGTGTTTTACAGCGCAATATTTATATTTCCGAGGTGGTGCCTGTCCCTAGCCCATATTTATGCAACAAGATCGGCGCTAAAATTTCGTTTCACTACCCCTTTAAAGTAAGCGCGCACGGGTAATACCGTGACCACGGGGCGCGCGCTTAAAAGCATGCTTCAAAGGTGCGGTGCGCGGAACACGGCAGCGGTTTGCTAAAAGTCACCACTATGAGTGAGCACGTTCCTGACAGTGCACATATTAGGAGGGACGATATGTTAAAGTGCAGGGGAAATTTTATTCAATCGTACCTTGTACTTTGGTAGCTCCATGAAAAGTCTGGAAAATCAAAATGTAACACATATTATCAAATAAAATCAGTATTCAGAAAAGCCATACAATCTAAGTTACATATATATATATATATATATATATATAGAGAGAGAGAGAGAGAGAGAGAGCGAGAGAGAGAGAGAGAGAGAGAGAGCAGCAGGCTTCAGAGTCACTGATAGACGAAGCAAGTATCTGTAGACAATCGAATAAATCACACAAACAAAAAATAAAAAAAATATTTCATTATTCTTTAACCGGATTCCTCAGTTAATGTGAGTAGAAATTAAGTGCAACATATTAAACGGGTCAAGGTTAAAGGGACACTGACAGGGCATTTATGCTCGCCAGTGTTTTCATTTGCATAGGGCACGTGAGCGCCCAATTACCCAGAACAAAATTTGCAGATCCAAATTCGTTTCCTTTCCGTCCGAAAACCGCCGATCGAGAATTGGCCGGTTTGAGCCGCGCTCACTCTCTTCTCCTTGGTCACGTGCCGGTTTATATGGTTTAGACACAACCACCAAAGATAATCAAAGTCGTGGGTCACCGAAGGCACACACACAATATTAAAGATATAAAAAAGATGATGCCTATTTTTTGTGGCTTCTAAAAAGCTGCAAATACGTTGATTGAAAAAAAAGGGTGCACAGTTACGTGATCTACGGCAACGCTCTCCACCTCTATATTATTACTGCCTCCACAATCCAGTTTCGGTTTCCGTTCAGTTTCGAGCAGTTGCGTTTTTTTTTTATTTTATTAAAAATATACGTGATGCTGTAGCAAAATATTGTTTGGGTAGTCTTCTGGCAACGTTATATATCGCCTAACACACACACAAAAGAAATATATATATATATATATGTATATATATATATATATGTATATACAACACGGGCACTTCACGTCATTGTACGTGGTCTCCGAGGAGGATATGAACGACTATGTGCAGATGAATGAACCGTACTTAATCCAATGAATTAAAGAATCTAAGTTTTCAGGAACCCGCCGAAAGCCAAAAATTGGCGGAGCCAGGATTTGAACTCTGGGCCTCCCAATGTCCGGTCTGGGCCTCCCAACGACCGGACATTGGGAGGCCCAGAGTTCAAATCCTGGCTCCGCCAATTTTTGGCTTTCGGCGGGTTCCTGAAAACTTAGATTCTTTAATTCATTGGATTAAGTACGGTTCATTCATCTGCACATAGTCGTTCATATCCTCCTCGGAGACCACGTACGATGACGTGAAGTGCCCGTGTTGTATATTCAATAACGTGGCTCTTGATTCTCGCAGATGATGATGATACCGTGTCTCTAAAGCTCATAAACAAAGAATACTACTACATGTACACGGGGCGAGACAAACAGTGGGAGAATTTCTGGAGCACAAACGAGCACGTACCACGTGACACTAAGCGTCGTACCGCGTTCCACGCAGCGGCGTGTGTTTCCAGAACACCTCCGATTGGATACATTTCGTTTCTTGTGCATTAATAAGACAGGTAGGAAACGCCAGAAAGCCAAGGTGGAGTTGTGGTCGACGCTCTATTCTGACTGTCTGAAAATTTTAACTTCTTGCTAGGGCCCTTGTGGCCCTGGAAACCGCTGCGGAGAAGGCAGCGATTTTTCAAGTAAGATGAGCTCGAAGGAGAGTAGTATGACGGTCATTGGTGACCGGGTTAATGTTCATGAAGATGAAAACTCCAAGGTGTACAAGGACTACAGGATCATTCTGCCACGTCTACCGACAGGTATGCTGGTTTCCAACTCACTCTTTTTGCACGCGGATATCACCGGAAGACCATACAAGCCGACAGACTTCAAAGAAGCTCTTTTTTCGATAATTGAGCGTGAAGATCTGATCGCACTAGGCCCCTACCAGATGAGCCATGTATGGATGGCAGTCTTCGCCAACGGAGCAGCCAAGTGCAAAATCAAAGCGTGTGAAGAGCTCGTAATCAAGCAAAAAAGGTGCGTCGTGATCGATCCCACTAAGGACGAGATCAAACTTAAACTTCTATGGTTACCACCCCAACTACCGGACAGCGAGGTTAAGAAGGTTCTAGAGCCGTTTGGAACGGTAAAGGAAATCACAAGAGAGAAGTGGAGATTTTCTGATTTTGAGGAAACAGCCACCTTGACACGGGTTGTGACTCTTGTCCTTAAGGACCACCTCTCTGTTGACAGGGTACCCCACATGCTCAACATATATGGAGTGAATACTCTGGTGGTCATTCCCGGTCGACCTCCCGTCTGCCTACGCTGCAAAGCAGTAGGCCACATCCGTAGGCACTGCTCTACCCCACGTTGCACTCAGTGCTGGCGGTTCGGCCATTCCATGGAGGAATGTGTCGTGACCTACGCCTCAAAGCTTCAGGGTAATGCTTCACCTAGCGTTGATGTAAGCGAACACATCATGGACGTCGAGGAAATGTTCCCCAAAGATCAAGAACAACCAGAAGATTCCCAGGATCCCAAGGGCTCTGTCGACCAAACAAATTTGAAGTCTCCAGAACATCAGGAGAGTGGACCGACGCCCAGTTTGGACGACGCAGAAATGCAAGGTTCCCAAGGGGACACTCCACCTACAAACGTTAAAGAACCAAGAAAGTCTCCCGCCCAGACGACTCCACCTACAACGGCTGAGGATAAAGAAGAGAGACTGCGCAAGAAAGCGAAGGTGGAGAAAACTGAAACCTACCCCACAGCGGAACCCTGCTGTTCCAAAGACGACATCGCTGTGAGAGATGAACAGCAGCGAAGTCCCGACCTCCAAGAACAACGAGGAAGGTCAAAGTTCAAGGATAGACAGAAAACAAGCCAAGCCCGATCCGGCCCTAACGTTTAAATGACCACAGCCAGCTTTGGCACCACTCAGAGAAGCGATTTCACTATATGTACCCTTAACGTCCGAGGTATTAATTCACGAAAAAAACAATACCAACTCCTTCGTTTTTTGGAACCTCACAATTGTGATATATTCGCATTACAAGAAACCAAAGTGTCAGGAGACACGGCTTTGCTTTCAGCAAACACGGCCTGGGCTAACTTGTACGACATATACCACTGCCCAGCAAGAGACTATTCTGCTGGATGTGCCCTGTTGTTCAAAAAAAGTTTGCAGTACCGCATGTGCAGTTTGCTTGAAGGAATGGACGCAGGTAGGCCCCTCGTAGCTAATGTCCTTATACAAGACAAGCCCTGGCGCATAGTCGTTGTTTATGCGTACAACACCACCATACAAAGGGAGAGCTTGTTCAACCAAGTGAGGATACATGCAGACACTAGATTCGACGTTATTGTCCTTGGTGATTTCAATTGTGTTTTGCATGCAAAGGACAAAGTTCCAAGCAAGAAATTCGCTGATTCCAGTGTAGACATCCTTCGGGCCCTCGTCCAAGATTGTGACCTGGTCGATGCATCTACTACAACGAACGTTCTTCAATACACGCATTTTCAAGGATCGTCTCATGCTCGTTTGGACCGTATATACGTATCTGGCTCTTCTGGCAGTAGGCTTTGTGACTACAACGTGATCCCTGCATTCTTCACAGACCATTGTATGGTCACTGTCAGCGTAGGGCCTAGTCGCAAGCAAACGAAAAAAAAGCTACAGTCATGGGAATGTTGGAAAATGAACGAAAGCCTGCTCGAAAACGATGACTTTAAGACTGGAGTAGAACGTTTAATTGATGACCTCGGACAAGTTAAAACTGGGTGGTGCCAAAAGTGGGAACTGTTTAAGATAAAAATACGAGAACTCGCGATCGAGATATCTTCAATAAAAAGGTATTACGAAAAAATAGAAGAGAAACGCCTTAACAAAGACCTCTTATGCCTATACAATCTCGAAAGCCAACAACCGGGGCTGTATAAGAAAGAAATAAAAAATATAAAGGCACAAATCGAAGAACACGACAAGAAACGATATGAGGGAGCTGCTGTGAGGACATGCACCCTGCAACTAATTGAGGGTGAAAAGCCTACAAAGAGATATCTTTATGCTGAACGTGAATACGTGAAGAAAAAGCTGGTGCCACTAATACGGAAAAATGGCCAAGAGTTGACAGCGGACAACGACATTGAGCAGGCATTTGTGTCTCACTACGCTGACATTTTTGCATCGAGTACCAATGCCCCTGCTCCCCGACTGCGTGAAATAATAACAAGATTACCATCATTACAAAAAGAAACAACGGAAAAATTGAACGCGCCTTTCGATGCACTCGAAATTACACAAAATATCACCGAAATGAAAAGCCGTAAAGCTCCCGGACCGGATGGTCTACCTGCAAGTTTTTACAAGAAATGGAAAGAAAAACTAGCCCCTATTCTATGTCACGTGATCAAAGACTCTTATACAGAAGGTACACTGCCACTATCGTTTCGTAAGGCTCACACCATACTCATTCCGAAGTCAAAAGACCCTGAGAAGTTACAACAGGTTGAAGGCTATAGACCAATCAGCCTCCTCAACAGCGATTATAAGATACTAGCTCGAATGATAGCGGCTAGACTCCAGACTGTGATAACTCAAATCGTTGGAGATCACCAAACGTGTTCTATCAAAGGCAGAAATATACAGACCAATCTTCATATCGTTCGATCAATATTAGAGATTTGCCAGCGTACGCATGAATCAGCTGCTATATTACAATTGGACCTGGCGAAAGCTTTCGATAAGGTGGACCATTCTTTCCTATTTGCCCTTTTGAAGCACGTAAACATCGGCGACATCCTTGAAAACGGCATTAAGTTATGTTACAAGGACATATCAACGAAGCTACTCATCAACGGATCTCTTTCTACATCCATCATGGTGAAACGATCGGTACGCCAAGGCTGCCCAATGTCACCGCTACTATTCAATGTTTACCTAGAACCTCTTTGCAGGGATATCATCAACGATACTAACGTACAAGGTTTTCGTCTTCACGCCTGTGAAGTAAAGCTCCTGGCATATGCAGACGACTTGGTCCTCATTTGCTCCGACAAGCCAAGCATCACTACAGCAATGTCACGTGTTGCAGACTACTGCTCTGTGTCCGGTGCCTCCGTGAATAAGGAGAAAAGCAGTGGATCTTGGTGCGGGTCGTGGGGAACAACGCCAACCATATACGAGGACATCCGATGGTCAACGAACAAACCGAAACTTTTAGGCGTTCCACTAAGCGCTATGGACAACCCCAGGTCCATGTGGGACACTGTAAGAACTAACGTTAAGTCAGCTGCTCACATGTGGAATCTAAGGAATCTATTTTTGGGAAAGCCGCTGTCTGTAATATTTTCCTTTTGTCTAAGCTCACATACCTGCTCCAAGTCATGCATTGTTCCAGAGTTACCGTTAATGAATTCAACAGAATTTTTGCGACATTTATTTGGAATTCGTCGTATGAGCCAATGAGGAGATCTAACCTTTTTCGACGAACTGAAGATGGCGGCCTCGGCCTTGGCCATATCTTTGTGAGGCAACTTATCGCGAGATGGAAATTTTTTAGAACCTTACAGCACCCGTTTCTAGAAAGATGCAAAGAGTTTTTCTTGGCGAGGTACATAGGATCCAGAGTAGACGAAAAGCTTTCGGGCGACGCAATCACTTTACGTGGTTTCTATAAAGAAGTTGCCGAAACTATCGATTTCTTGAATGCACGGTTCTCTAGTGCCTATTTAGAGTCATGCTCCAAAAAGAACTTAGTTACATCTCTCATCAACTCTTTGTTTCCCGAACCATTGTATCGCTTAAGTGCGTTTGCGGCTCCTCACAATTGTAAGCAGGATGTCCTGAAACGGGTTAAACGTATGCCAATACCACCTAAGTGCAAGACGTTCTTTTTCCGCTTTCATTCTCGAACGATACCTGTGAAGCAATGGCGCGAATCCCGTGGGTTTGACGTATTTTGGAGCACGGACTGTAGACTGTGCAAGACAACTGAGACATTGACTCATGCCTTTGTACTGTGCGTTGATGCTGTATTTTTCTGGGACGTCTTCAAGCGGACACTGAAAAAGGACTTTGAAGTTGAAGAGTGCATTCTTCGTTACTTGCATTTTGGAAGCCAACTGGATTCAGTTCTTGACACACTCGTCGTGTTAGGTTTATATAGCCTATGGAAAACTCGAAAAGTGGATACGGATGGGGGTGTGGCCAAACCTTCTTGGGTAAACTTCAAAAACATAACCATATTCGTAGGCCAAAGCATGCTCGAAAATTATGAAGGACATGATGAATGGAAAGAAGTTGTACAAAGCCTCAGTCGTTCACCTGACATCATTTAGGTTATATTCAAAACACCTAGCTTATATAATAGCAAAACATTTTTATAAGAAAAGTTAAGTTTTAGTTGAGGCGAACTGGAATCGGTGTCAATGAAAAATAACAAATTTTGAAGTAATGCGCCCTAACATCTTGAGTGTAGAGTGTGTGACATGTGTAACCAGTTCTGTGAACAATTTATGTATAAATTGTAAAATAGTGTAAAAGTGTATATAATCATGTAAATAAACGTTTTGAAAAAAAAAAAAAAAAAAAGAAAAAAGGTGGAGTTGTGTAGTGGTTAGCACACCCGACCGGACATTGGGAGGCCCAGAGTTCAAATCCTGGCTCCGCCAATTTTTGGCTTTCGGCGGGTTCCTGAAAACTTAGATTCTTTAATTCATTGGATTAAGTACGGTTCATTCATCTGCACATAGTCGTTCATATATATATGTATATATATATATATATATATATTTTTTTTTTTTTTGCAAGTGTTAGTCGTTCTTTAAGCTATTAGTTAAAACAAAAGAAGTTAAACCACGTATTTATTGTCAAGTTTTTTTTCTTCCCATCATATTTTTTGTTTAATGTGTCAAAACAGATAATCTAACGTAGAATAGCGCTGATTATCTTTAAAGGCTTATGCTGTTTGGGGTGTTTTCGCTCCGCGGTATAGTCTTTCTTCTAGGATATATATATATATATATATATATATATATATATATATATATATATATATATATATATATATATATATATATATATATATATATATATATGTGTATATATATATATATATATATATATATATATATATATATATATATATATATATATATATATATATATATATATATATATTATTTCTATAATATGTTGGATTCCTGACTAT
Organism: Ixodes scapularis; assembly: GCF_016920785.2. Lineage (NCBI taxonomy): Eukaryota > Metazoa > Arthropoda > Arachnida > Ixodida > Ixodidae > Ixodes > Ixodes scapularis. The sequence continues at coordinate 113,083,627 of NW_024609881.1, forward strand.
GTCAACAGATTCGTTTAATTATCCGCTAACAGGTATTGAAGGCATTAGAAATGTAAACTGATCTGTGTCACTTTTTCAAAGGAAGCTCTACATAGAGCCTCCTCTGAAAAAGCGACACTGATCCGTTACTAGAACAACTCAGTTGGGAAACTGACAGTTTCCCAATTGAGTTGTTCTAGTGACGCTGGTTTGTGAGCAGACCTTCTCATTGATGACTCTGAACAAAGAACCGCCTTCGATCTGCCATGACGGATTGCGAGATGTGCTAAAGACGGTAACGAGTGCGATGACACCTGCTATCGGAAGCCTGGCCGCACCCAAAATGTACAACACGTCGCACTAGGTGACGCCTGACTAATTTTTGGCCCGACTATTTTTTGAGTTGTGCACCCCTGGTCTAAAAGACAGGACAGGCGTATTTTTTCCGGCACCCCCAATGACTGCGCCCCGCTGGCGTATTCGTGGCGCCATCTCTGAATAAGCTAGGCAAACGTGGCCGTCGTTCGATCTCCCTCCGACTAGAGTCACTAAATAAGCTACATAAGCTACGCTTTCAGAGTACCGCATTAATTTTCTTTGGCATTTCGCCGACAATAGAGTCGCTCTATCCAACAACAACAACAATACTGATTCGCTGCGGCGTCATTGGACAGCGGCAGTCACGTGAGTCGCTATCATCATCATCACGTTTTCTCAACGCCACCATCTTAGGTGCAGCTAGAGCATGGAGAATAGAAGGGTAGGAGAGGGCATGACGTCGGCCGCGTAGCCTCCACAAGCCATGCTCCCTTGACGCCTCGCCTCTTTCTCATTTTCCTCCTTACTCTCCTCACTTACCATGCCAACGTGACCACATCACGTGACCATAGCTAGACTTCGTCTTGCTGTGGGGTACTAGAATACACCACAGTCTAGACTTCGACCTGATAAAACCTACCGGACGGAGCGCGCGCAAGCCTGCAAGGAGTCCTTCTACAATCAACCATCCATCTCACACGTGACATGTCACGCGCACCAATCGCCAGAGAGATCTGCGGTCACGCTGGGCACAAAATCGTTTAAACTTTTTATGACTAGGCTTCACCAATATTGCAACGTGCCCCCTCCTAGTACTTCTAACCTCCTTGAGCTAGAGTCACTAAATAAGCTGCGCTTAGAGTATCGGCACTCCGTTCCCCGACATTGTTGTGGGCGCCGCCATTTTGGCTCGTATGCAGAACAGACGCAACGGCCGATCGTCTTGATTCAAAAGTGCGACTTACTCAGCATTAGATTCGGTGTTAGGAGGGTCATGTAATACTGCTTTGCTCTGTCGCGAACGGTTTAAACATTTGTGGAGGGCGGAAAAGGATTTCCTGTGATTTCAGATAAAGCTTCAGATAACTGGCAACCGTGATTTTAAGCCACAATATGGCCAAGTGTCGTTACTCTGAAGCGTAGCTTATTTAGTGGCACTAGGTGCAGCGGTCCTCTGCCTGTTTCTGTTTACTGTTTACTGCAGGCGCAAGCTGAAGTCCGTCGCTCAGCACGCGCGTTTTTTGTGTTACGTCGAGATTAGGGGTGTCGCGAACTTTTGTCGAACCGGATTTTTAGGTCGAACTTTAGGGGTTCGACTAAGTCGAACCGGTTCGACGAACCTTCGAACTTTTTACCAGATTCGACCGGTTCGACTTTGCGGACAGTGTGGCCAGACCTTGAGAAACGCATGTCTAGGTTTGGAGAATCTATTTTTATGCAAATGGTTATTTTATTTTATGAACAGTTGGAATTTAAAAAAAACACTTCTAATCACTAAAGACATTAATAACTTAATTTTGTTTGTACTGTATTAACTGAAATAACCAACCAGCGGTGCCCTTAATTCATCTATTAGCCATTACCATCCAATCCGAAGCCAACTGGCCAGCCTGTCGCGCATGCGCACACGAGTCGAACCTCAATACAAGGTTCGTCGAAATTTCTACGAAAAGTTCGACAAAGTCGAACCAGGTCGAACTCGAACCTCGGCCGGTTCGCGACACCCCTAGTCGAGATACGAACAACACGACCTCGATTCGCTTCCACCAGGCTTCCACAGCTGCGGCTGCGGCAGCTGGCGCAGGCGACGGCTACAGCTCGGCTTGGCTCGGCAAGAATCACTCGTCCATCTGCGCGTGTACCCAAGATGGCGGCGCCTGATGCGCTTCAGACGCCTAGCAGCTTTATTTCGTGACTCTACCTCCGACCGCTGCAGCTCCACCATTGAAAAACAATCATTTTTAATTATCATTTTAGTTTTATTTGAATTAGAGAAGTTCAATTTTAGTATGTTAAATGAACCAATAAAAGACGTACTTGAGAAACTTAACAGCTTTATACGTCAAGTGTCTTATTTATAAGGGCCGTTATGGTGTGTAATTTTTTGGGCGGAAAGACGCTGTATAAAGCTCAAGTAAAGCGAAGATAAAGAACGTAAATGACAGGTGGGAGATAGAAAAAATCGTAAACTATAATCTGTGTAGAACACAATTTGGTGAGCTCTATAGTTGGGAGAGACCAAATATACTTAAACATAGCTTATTATGTTCCGGCATCTTGCTTCAGGATTCGTTCTTCGGGGCTCTTAAAGGCCGACGACAATACACGAGATTCTGCAAGGCAGAAGATCCTCCTCACAATGGGGGAGGACGAAACAGGCAACGGTGGACATGGCGAGAGGAAGATGCGGGGAAAAAGTGGAAGGCGAGCGCGAACTGGTCGGACGTTCTTAACGGCACTCGCCACGCTACTGTGTTTCTTAAATTGTCAGCGACTATAATTATGCGAACGGTTGAAAGTTTACGACTTGCCTGTTTCACTGTAATCAGCTTGACGCGAGCTCACGGACACGTATAGAACAGGGACGACGTAGCGGCGCTTCCTCTTGAGGCAATGCTGAAATATCACTGGCGCCTGTATGCCGGAAACGCAACACCTGTTTGATCCTGGAGTCCTGCAGACATCGGGTGAAGTGTCATGGCAAACAGGTTTGATACGAAACGTCCCTTCAACTAAAACAACCTCATTTATCTCTTCTTTTTTTTTTTTTTTTTCAATTGTTCGTACGCTGCAATTTTGCCTGGGAGTCGCAATTTTTAACTTAAACGAGGTTACCCCTCGTTCTTCTTTCGAGCCAGTGTACGTAGGATATTAGATACGCCGTAACTCCGGTTTTTATTATCAATATTATTATTGGACGGGAGCTTTGTAAACGTAGAAGTTATATAAGTACCTGCAGGCGTTGAGATATTGTAACTCAAACGGAAATATGTATTTTATTTTTAGAAACAACTCATCGGTTCTGACTTCCAAAATTATTATATAATTTTTTTTTTTAAAAAGATAAAATTTGTTGTGAAGCACGTACCGTGCGTTTGAATCCTGGTAGGTTATTTGTTTTTGTTCCAAACATGACGTCGTGTTTTTTTAGAGACCAGGTCACACTGTTAACGGTCCATAGAAGTGTGATATTACACAGAATTGGTGAACCAGGCGATTTAACAGCAGACTGGATTGAGGGCAAAATTTGAAGGTGAAAACGTGAACGTTTCCATGGTAGGTGGTGCATGCTACTTCCCTATCAACAAGGATATATCCCCTACCATCTTTTGAACCATTTACCCTTGCGCGTATAATGAGGGTTTCTCTAATTATTGTAAGTGTGCGCACAGGACAATGACTAGTGGGAAGAAATACACATCAGTTCAAAGGCGGTATTCGAGTACAAACCACTGGGAATCTGAGACTAATAATACCATGAAATTATGTCGACATTATTGCACGCAAAGTAATGAATACATTGTGAACCATAAAAATGTTACTGAAGGGCCACTCGAGCAATACAAAACTAAATGCGTATAAAACATTTGTAAAATTTTTACTTGAGCATGCCGGTGTTGTTTGGGACCTGCACACAAAATATACTATTAATAAGTTAGAGAGAACAGATATAACAGGAATACGTCTATTTCAAATATGTCTGTCCAGACCGGTTTGCCTTTCTTGGAGAAACATGGATTAGTCGTCTGAAGTTTCTTTTGGATCTGATAAATGGTAACTTTTATTTGGAATATCGAAGCGCTGCTTTAATTTTAATACATCTAGAGGGACAAAAAAAAAACAACAAAAAAACAGCGAAACACTCAGAACAGATTGTTATGAATACCACTTTTTCCCACGTAATATTCACGAGTGCAACTCGCTGCCCGGTAAAATCGTGTCTTCAAGTTTAGAGTAGTCGTTTTTAGACCTATTGAAACGGTTGCCAAAAATGTTATATTTCAGGCTTATTCACTTGAAAACATTGTACCTATTGTTGTTTTTTCGTTTTTACTATGTTCTGTTTCTTTTTTGTCGTATAGAAAATGATAATGACGTGTTTCTCCCCCTATTTGTGCAGTGTTATGTTTATTTTGAGAGAGTGTAGTGTTGTGCACCAATTGTGGGTTCAGTGGTACCCCACCTTTGTATTTGCTTTTTGTTGAGATCTTTCTACGATGTTTTTTCTAACTTAGCTGCCCTTTGGCAGTCGGAAGTATGTATAAATAAATAAATAAATAAATAATACGTGCAAAAGTAGATCACTGTAGAAGTAGAATGGGCAGAAAGTACACATATGTTGACAAAGTTCCAAAGTGAGCCTGTGAAAGAAAATAAAAAAGTTGCAGGGAGCATTTCTTTTTTTTGCAATAGGACGAACGGTTTGCACTGTGCAAAATGGGAGTGTAAATAAAAAATAAAAATAAAAAAAACTTATAGGATAACATTTTTATCACGTTACAGTGTCACGTGTCGTCATGTGGGGTGACAATTTCCCCGCTAAATCTAGCGGGTCACAGCGTACATCGTACAAACACCGTACCTGATTTATTCGTAATCTCGAAGACGGTCGGACATTCAGTCGCGACCATTTTGTACAACGAAGTGCCTCTAGGGACCTCTTCCTTGGCGTCCCTGAACTACCAGTCACGTGTTCTAGAAATCCCTATCTAGGGAGCGCGGTCGGTTCCTCCCAAGCGTTCATCTTTCACGAAAAGAAGTCTATAAACGATGCGAAACGAATAGTGTGGCAAATATCAAACGGTTGTCACCGCTACTCGCGTTCGCTAGCGATTTGTTTTGAAATCCAAGTGTTCCATCACATTTCGCATGCTATTAAAGGCCGACGTACAAACTCGATTTTGTGCAGGGAAGCAAATCCTCTCGGCGCTCCTCTCTCCCAAGCTTCCGGGGAAGTATGCAGGTGGGGGCAGGGTAAAACATGGAGAGGATATAGGAAAGAAGGTGGCGGGCAAAGGTGGAACGTGTGAAGTGTACGTCGGCCTTTAAAGGCCGGCGACCAGTTCGCGTTTTCCACTTTTCCCTCTTTTCCTCCTCTCCCCCTTCTACATTGTACACCGTTGCCTGTTTCCTGCTCCCCCATGGTGAGGAGGTTCTTCTGCCTTGCAGAATCTCGAGCCTGGTCACCAGCCTTTAAGATAACTTAAAGACCGACCTTCAAAAGAATTTACTGCATCCTCCTCGCCACCCTTCCCGTTTCCTCCTCTCCCCCTGGTGTCTGGACGAAGTGGGGACTCCTTTTGCTGTGGCGTCTTAGGGCTGGAAAAGCCGGGAGCTCATCCCGGCTTATCCCACCTCAAAATGCAGCCAGAAAATTAGTCCTCCCACCGTCTGAAAGAGGGGGGAATAGGGAAGTGTGGCGGAAAGGATTTTCCCACCTTGCGAAAAAAAAAAAAACTTTTTGTAGGTCGGGCTTTGAAGATAATCTTGTGCGTCTTGAAAAAATAACGCCGCACTGTTCGGCATTACTGAAACATAATTTATACGGTGCATAGGTATACCCGATGCAATATCTAAAGTGCGTACAGTTGCCATTCCCAAAAAAACGATTTAATTAGAATTTGTTGGTCGTTTTGGAGCAGCGCCCACTCCGGATCGATCTTCGATCTGCCGATTTTCCCGGAGCCGAGCGGAAGCCGATCTCTGGGGCCACGTGACTTCCGGCCTCGCCGAGCATGACGTCGTGCTCAGATAAAGCTTCACACAACTGGCAACAATTATTTTAAGCATCAACGTGTCGCAGGTGCCTCTGCTTTGACGCGTACACCTAGGCTCTATGTTTCACGTTCCTTGCAAATAAAGACGTGAAACAAAACGCAGCGGATTTTATTTTTTTATGTTCTGTAATGCATGACGTGGAGCTTTTAAAATGCGATCGTTTTAATTTGTTTAGAAGACATTATTAAACAGTTCGTATTTAGGCAATAAAGATCTGTATTATTTAAACTAATTTGAGCGGAGAAACTGATTTGGTGCATTGTTCACGTGAAGTCAATTTTACCGCGAAATTTATCGAAGAAACTCAATTTATATATAGGGCACGTGGCCTCATGCCATGTAACGTCAATTTTCCCTCTAAATTTAGTGGAAAAAATGAATTGGCGTATAGTTCACGCGGCGTTATGTCACGTGACATCAATTTTTACACCAAATTTAGCGGAGAAACTAGACTTGAGTATTAGTCACGTGACGCCAGGTCACGTGGCACCGATTTCCCCGCCAAATTTAGCGGGAAAACTGAATTGGTGTAGGGGTCAATTAACGTCAGGTCAGGTGACGACAATTTTTCCGCTACATTCAGTGGGGAAACTGAATTACTCTTTAGGATACGTAACATCAACTTCCCCGCTAAATTTAGCGAGAAACTCACGAACGGACAGAGAAAACGGGTAACTAGGACGATTTTTCCAGCTACCTGATTCGAAGGAATAATCGGAACGCGGATAGCTTCCTGTTTAAGAAATGGTATCTCGTTTCCCAGATTCACTCTAGGTAATTGAAAAAAGTAATATTTTGTTCGCAACCGAAACCGAAACATCGTTTTCCCTAGTTTTTCCTCAGTTTTCTTGCCTTCCAAACGTGACGTCACGGGCGGGCACCGAGGCCCGGGGCCGGCAATCGGGTGGGTATGCTCGCGCCCGCCTTTCTTAGGTCTAACGTCGAGAAAGCTGGGGCATTCGTACTATCTGAAGTTGATAACAATCTCTATTTGCGCAACGTAGGCCTTTGCCTACGTGCTCCACAATGAGAAAATAAATGACGGAAGCAAATGGGACTTTGAGGAAACCGTTTTAGCAACTCGGTACGTTCGAGCCAGCGGCTCGAACGTACCGAGTTGCAAAAACGGAATAATGCACATGGTTGAAAAAAAACCGAGACTGCGGGTAAAAAGACACAACACTAAGAAGTCTCTATGTGCAATGTACACCAGCTCGTTTGCGCCCTTACTTTTTGGCTCACTAGTTGTGTAAATTGACCTAGCAAATCCGTTCTCTTTCTGTAAAAAGCTGGCAGTTGCGCTGGCGAAAAGAGGTCGAAGAGTCACGCAATATTTTTTTTTTACAAATCTATATTATATGCGTATATATAATCACACTCGGATATTGTTCCGCCGGCCAACTTCACGTGAAATGAAAAAAAAAAAAAGTTACGCCCAACGTGGGCGTAACGACCCCGAGATTAAGAGTCTCGTGCTCTACCGACTGAGCTAGCCGGGCGACGAGTTTCTCTATGGCGGACGGCTATCCGGACACGGAGGCCGTTGGTCATCTAACTTCTATAAATACACCCCTACAAATACCCCCTCTACAGATACACCTCCTTTCCACCTCCTCCTCTCCTCCCCTTCCATCCTCTCCCTCTCCCATCTTCATCCTCCTCATTGGGGGGAGGGGGGGTTGCCCCCCCCCCTTCTCGGCGTCATACTCCTCCTCCTCATCCTCCTTCTGAGGGGAAAAAGTATCCTCGCTAATCAAGAACCGGTAAGGCGTCACGTCACTTTACTTATCCGTGCCTCTGTGGCTTCACGCGTGCCTATGACGTAACGCCGGAGTGGTGACGCAACACCTACGACTCGATACGCACGTGCCCCCGTTGGGCGCCGAGCGAGGCGAATTTATTTTCCGTGCATGTACGGTCTAGTGTTACGGAAAGCACACATTGCAGCCAATACATCTGAAAGCCGCCGTGTTTATCTACTCGTGTGGGCAGGCTACTGAAGCCACGCTCACGCTGCGCTCGTTTGCAGTTTGGCAAAGGGGCGTGGCCAATGGCGTCACAGACGTCAAAATAACGGTTCCTGTTATTTAGACGTCTAAGTCGTCAAAATGGTATTAATTGTTATTTTGACGTACACAACCCGACTTATTTCAGGGACTCAAAGCGTAACCGTAACCGAAGCCGAAAGCCGTTTAGGAACGAAATTTTTACAGTATCCGGAACCAGAACGAAACTCGTATTAAAAATAGCGCAAAGAGACGGGACAAAAAGACGAAGAAGCACACAGGACAAGCGCTATTTTTAATATGAATGTCCACTACCAACTTGCCCAGCAGACCAAGCTTTTACAGAACGAAACCGTTATTTGAAATTTGTTAAAACCGTAACCGTAACCATGAATCATTCACCGGTAACTGAAATTAACCGAAAAATCAAAATATTTTTTTTTTTTCTCAAGAATGACCTTGAGGAGAGATCACGAAATGTCGTGTCCATTTCAGAGAGTTACCGTCAGGGAACGGAGCACCTTTTGATACATTTCCGTTCAATCTAATTTTATGATTAAGACTACTTGGTTGAAATCAGTGGTCAACCTTATAATAAAAAGTATATTTCTAAATCTGCCACACTCCTAAACTCCCCACATGTATTAAGCAAGTGTGCCCTTCAGGGTATTAGCTAATAAGTGAGAATTCTGAGATGTCCATGCAACACGGTTCTTTCAAAAGCACCGACGTTCCGAACTGCAGTAGCCAGTATGAAAAGGCGAGATAAATTGACTATCATGCAGAGCTATTCCAAAGGCATCATCTGAATGCGGATGGCCTCCTGATTTCGAAATGCTATGTCGTTCCTCTAGATTCACTCTAGTTAATTAAACAAAGTGATATTTCCTTCGCTGCCAAAACCATGCCTAGGCGCCCGCCGTTCTCGCGTAAAACAGCGAGAAAACAGGGGTGTTCGTGCTATCTGAAGTTAAATAATAATCTCTAGTTCTGCAAAGTATGACCTTGGCCTACGTGCTGAACTATGAGAAAAGGTAAAAGAAACAAAAAAACGCAACTAACTGGGATTTTGCTAAAACCGTTTTTGCAACCCGGTACGTTCAAACCGCAGCTCGCTAGTTTCGTGAAATCGCTAGCAAATCTGTTCTCTTCTTTATTAGAAGATGGCAGTAACGCTGGCGAAGAGAGTTCGAAAAGTCACGCAATATATGTTTTGACAAATTACCTAAGCACCACGGAGAATGTAGCATGCATATGCTCCTTCATGTTTAAGTTATTTAGCAAAATATCTATAGACTATTCCAGAAAAGTGCTTCTGGTCGGTGCCATGTTCAGTGTTCGTGCGTGTGGCGCGCACATTGCTCGCCTTCCAGAGCGGCGAACATGCGCATGCTGGGCTGTGACCTTGTAGACGTACACTGTGATTCTCGCAAACAATGGCATGCATAGAACGAAATGAACTGCACTCGTGTAGGCCAGATGGCAGGTTACTGTTTGTAAAACATTGTGTTACAATTAAAAGAACTCCGCAACCAGCAAGCTAAACGTCACGGTGCAATGAAAGGCGTATAAAATAAACATACACTATTCCTATTCAAATAAAGAATATTTCCTTGAAGATGCAATAGTGCGTGAAGTATAAAAATGCATCATAACATTTTTAATTCAAAATAAGTTAACTAAAATTACCCCCCCCCCCCCCCAAAAAAAAAAGAAGAAAATAATTACTTTTTTTTTTTTATTGTTGGAGTAGAATGCAACACGCTCATCACACACATATCCACGAGTGCACATGGGCAAGAGTGTAATTCGATACAAGATTTTTTAAAATAAGTTTTTTGTTTTGCATGCCTCTCCTCAACGACATTAATATTTTCATAGTTTTAAAACCACCTTCAGCCCTATAAAACATTTCTCCGCAATATAATAAAATAAAGACGTTTTCATTACCTCTTCTGCCAGAGAAAATTGCGTGTCAACCGTTTGACAAACCAGGCAATTGCTCTATCGCATTTTATGGGAGCTCAACACCTGCTCCCTAGAACTCTAACACGAGAGACGAATGGCGGTGTGTCGAAAGTCAAGTATAAATTTAAAAAAAAATTGAACTTTGCTTTGACGTTTCACCTCCCGTGTTTAACAGATCGGCCGCGTGAGTGGAACTCCGAGACTAGTGCGAGCTAGATTCGATGTTCCAAACAAACATAATGTTTATAAAAAAAAAAAAAGAAAACAGAAGGCGCTGAATGTCGGCTATAGTGCTAAAAAGCGCACTATTTTTTCTCGATATTATTAGCGCTCCTCTTTGGACGGATGTCGTAGTGGTCACCACCGGCTTGAGTTTGCGCTTGCCACTCTTGAAGGTGTTCAAGCTGCAGGATACTCAACTGGCAGTACGCGGCTATAAAGTATTCTGAGCATAAATGAGATTGTTTCACGTAACACTATAACTCCGCGACAACTTTTCTTGGCAATGCCGTGGAAGGTACAGGCCCGCGTCCCCTCTCCCATTTTGAGATTGCGCGGGCTCTCCTCCTCTCCCCGGAAATGGGGAGAGGAGGAGAGCCCGCGCACACTCAAATTGGGAGAGGGAACGCGGGCCTGTACCTTCCACTGCATTGCCAAGAAAAGTTGTCGCGGAGTAAAGTTTTCTCGGCAAACACCTCGCGCAAAAAAATTTTGTCGTGTCTGGCATCAACTGCTGTGTACTGCTGCCGGGGAGTGCTTTTTATTTTTCTTCTCCTTCGAAAACAAGGGTAAGAAAAAAAAAAAGATTTTCTCAGCACTGGTCCTACAATCTACCGCGGAGCACAGATTGCTACCCATTGCAGAGGAATTTTCAACCTTGAAGCTGTGAAAGAAATAATCTGGATCGCTGACGCCCGGAAAACCGCTTCGTGGCTGCCCGAGTCGCTCACTGTTGCCAGTAGAGACTCACCTCCTGGAAAACTCGCTGCCGGCGTAACTCAAAAATGCAATACCTTCACGGAAAATATTTATCATTTTGGCTATTAGTTTAGAAAGTATTATTGATGCGGTCTGCTAATTTCCAGCCAAATCAAAGTTTTCAACAAAAAAATGAAAGCCGCTTACAACTCCCTGTAACGCCGAATTAGAGCGCAGCTCTTGAGGAGGAGGAGGGAAGGGCATGGGGGGGGGGGTAAACTAACCAGGGGGGGGTCACGTGACCTTGGGGGTCACGTGACCCCCAATGCCGATGATGTCATCACTGACGTCACTGATGACGTCATCCGTGACGATGACGATGCGGGTACCGATGACGTCATTAGTGACGTCACTGATGGCTTCACCAGTGATGATGACGATGACGATGCGAATGTCGGTGACGTCATCAGTGACGTCGCTGATGACGTCATCAGTGATGATGACGATGACGATGCGGATGCCGGTGACGACATCAGTGACGTCACTGATGACGTCATCAGTGATGATGACGATGACGATGCGGATGCCGGTGACGTCGTCAGTGATGATGACGATGACGATGTGGATGCCGGTGACGTCATCAGTGATGATGACGATGACAATGTGGATGCCGGTGACGTCATCAGTGATGATGACGATGACGATGTGGATGCCGGTGACATCAGTGATGATGACGATGACGATGGGGATGCCGGTGACGTCATCAGTGATGATGACGATGACGATGCGGATGCCGGTGACGTCATCAGTGATGATGACGATGACGATGTGGATGCCGGTGACGTCATCAGTGATGATGACGATGACGATGTGGATGCCGGTGACGTCATCAGTGATGATGACGATGGCGATGGGGATGCCGGTGACGTCATCAGTGATGATGACGATGACGATGTGGATGCCGGTGACGTCATCAGTAATGATGACGATGACGATGCGGATGCCGGTGACGTCATCAGTGATGATGACGATGACGATGTGGATGCCGGTGACGTCATCAGTGATGATGACGATGACGATGTGGATGCTGGTGACGTCATCAGTGATGATGACGATGTGGATGCCGGTGACGTCATCAGTGACGATGACGTCATCGGGGGGTCACGCGACATCGGCGGGGGTCACGTGACCTCGGGGGGTCACGTGACCTCGGGGGGTCACGTGACCTCGAGGAGGGGGTCACGTGACCTTGAGGAGGGGGTCACGTGACCTCAGGGGAGTCACGTGACCTCGGGGGGGGGTCACGTGACCCCCCACGAGGTCACGTGACCCCGGTGGGGGGGCTCGCGCGGTGCATTATGGGACATTTCCCATGATGCACCGCGCGGTTACGCCGACGGCGACGGCGACGGCGACGCCGCTCAAGCCGGAAACGGGCCCCTAAGAGCTGCGCTCTAAAAAAAAAAATGACCGCATCTCCACGTGGTGAATGATGTTAATTGGGGCCAAGCTCTGGTGGTGCTTGTCTGCGTAGACGGTGAGCCGCAGCATGCCGAGCCTTTCGTTCGTTTTCATCCATGTCAGAAAGAGAATGTGTGGTATGGAAGGTGGTTATATACGCATTTGAGCAGTTGACCGCAGCGCTTTCTCGTCTATAAACGTTGAGCCAATGCATGCAAAGTTTAAAGCGATTATATACGCATTTGACCGCAGCGCCCTCTCCTGTATAGACGTTGAGTGTCTACATGCAACGTTTCATCCATGACATCCCCAGCTCTTGAGTTACTACCACATCTCAGAGCCCCCTACTCGTCCCGCAATCGTGACCAAGTGGTTAAGGCGATGGACTTGAAATCCATCTAGTATTAAACTCTTAATTTATAATGCATTGTTCAATTCTCGTATATCCTACTGTAACCTGGTGTGGGCAACCACGACCAGTACAAACCTTAATAAACTTTTTTTATTGCAGGAGAGAGCAATTCGAGTCGTAGCCAATGCGTCGTATTACGCACACACCGATCCACTTTTCTGTAAGCATAAAGTAATAAAAATACAAGAATATTACAAATATAAGCTTGCGACAGTATACGCGGCATCCCTTAAGTATTTTAACCACCCATTACTGCGGTTTTCTGGACTAAGTGTTAAAAATACGGTATACGGAGTGCGTAGCGCCGGGTCCCTGAGAGTACCTCGTCCTAGAACAAATTATGGGCTTCAAATGTTACAGCACACATTGCCAACATTACTGAACTTTTTAAGAGACCACCATGTCTGTCTTGATGCACTAAATAAGAAAACAATACGCACAATATTCACTTCTAACTTTTAAACCTTTTTCTCCTGCATGTTTTGTTTTTTCGCCTTTAAAATGTTTCTGTTAACGTTTCCTGTCTGCCGATCTGCCGATAGGGGGCAGGGGCTTTGTCAAGCTGCACATTTTGCAGCTTTTTTCCCTGTCTCCATCACCCATATGTACAAATGGGAGTAAATAAATGAATTGAAATTGAAATTGAAATTGGGGTCTCCCCGCACAGGTTCGAATCCTGTCAACTGCGAAAACATTTTTTTTTTTCAGTTTTTTTTTTTTTTTTTTGTTTTACACGAGCACGTGAGCACGTGGGCTCACGAGCACGATCACGAGCACCAGCAAGATCGATGTGAGCACGGGCGCCGGACGGACAAGGCTAGACCGTAAGAAGCTTCGCCCTTAAAAATCGGCGGAGTTCCCCTTTAGAGGGAAACAGCGGTCAATATTTTCGGATTTGGAATTACAACTGTTTTCAGCTCAGGCAGTGTCCCCGAATTACAGGATATCATTTTTTCCCCCGATATTGTGAAGGCTACAAGTTTGGTTTCGAGCGTCAATGGCAAAACCGAAACTATCTGCTAGAGGGATGGCAACACTGATCATCGGCCATACGGCCGCGACGTTACGTCACCGTGGTGCTGCGGTACACGGGGTACACGTCGCCCAGTGTTCCTTGACTAAAAGCTAACCCGCTTGCCACCCGCTAAAGAGCAGCTGGTCGCAGCTTTAAAATTGGTTTTAGTTGAGTACGCGGCTTCCCTTTGACGTAATATTTCGGCTGTGATCATATTTCGTGCAACCAAAGTGATAACCAGTCATTTATTTTGGTTTTGCTCTCGTCCGGAGTTGGTTTAAAAAAAAAAAAAAGTGTTAGGCTTTAAGCAGAAAAGATAAAACGAAAAAGAGGCAGGGGACTTTTTTTTCAAGGTGTGTGTTTTCTATATATATCGTTTGTTACGCGTGTTCATACCTCCTTCAGGTGTATTATCGAACTGTACTATTGTTAAGCTACCCTTGTGTTTTGCGGTAGTGCGGAAACATTCCACTGCCCTCATCGTATCCTCCGGTTTGTCGCTGGATTGCGTCAATATGATGAAGTAACACCTACTAAGCATGTGACTAACATGTGTACGTCCGCAACGATTGTCCATCTTACTGTGACGGCCGTGATACATGAGGTTTCGCAGTAGATCCTCGAGTTTGTTTCCTGTAGTGTCGCCGTGGCTGGAAAATCCCTCCGCTAAATTAAGTGGGGAAATTTCTCCACTAATTTTATCGGAAAGATTCCTCCGCTAAATTTTGAGGGAAGACTTCGCCAGTAAACATCACGGTGCCACATGACTTCCCCGCTGAACTGAATGAAAATATCTGTTTGGATTACATTTGGCATGAAATCGTCTCCGTATAATTCGGCTGGAAAAATTTCTCCTCTAAATTTAGTGGGACAACTTTTCCGCTTGATTTAGCCTGCCAGTTCTCATTGGTTCCATTGAGCTGTACGGTGACCCCGATTAAGCTCCCAAAACGTCACTTTTGTGCCCACTGTACTTCGTATTTGCCCCCCCTTCCCCTTCCCTTTTCCCCCCTTTCCCCAATTTCATAAAGAGAAGCTTCTTCCTCATAATTCCCAATGACTGTTGGCTCGAGTTTCTTGAAAAAGAAGTCTCAAGCCAAGTCTCCAACAGGGGGCAGTACTCTTCTCAAAAAGCAAAAACTTTTTTGTTGTTCTTGTTGTTGCATATTCTAGATTTACACTTAAGGCTCATTCACACTGCCCCATTAGCTTACGTTAAGTTACGTTACGTTTAAGTGACCGAAATATTCGTGTCTCGAATGTCGCGTGTCATGCTTTTTCCTTCAAATGGTAGCCTCGCTTAATATGAAGTACAGAGGCCCCGGTGACTTCAACATAATATTTAGTAACGCACTGAAGTCGATTCTGAGATCGTCCTTTTGTGGTGACAACTCAATCTAGACGCTTTAAGCACCCCAAAACCCGAAACCACAACCGTGTGTAGCTTATTTCCTCGTTAAAAGCGTGGGAAAAGATCGCGACACGCCCTTTTTGGGAAGAATTTCCTTGCGAGTGAAGTGGTCGACGAAGGGCGCTTGTCGGCGAGTTGCAAGCGATGGCTTCGCCCGCGGTGAAAAAGAGGAGTCTCAACCGAATGCGTACCTAGCAGACTATCTTCGAAACGAGTTATGATAAAATCATGCGGTATCTGCAAGTATTGTAGGGCTTTCATTGGTCCAGACAATGTAGTCCGCGAGAAAAAATAGTCCACATGTATTTCTATAGAACTTTGTATATGTGGCCTAGTCGTTCCAGCCACCGAGGCGGCTGCTTTCGTACGAATTTTGAGTGACGGGTTAATCTTCTGTAATCTTGTAAAGGGACAATAGCGACTTCTGCGACACACAAAAGGCATTCTAGGGAAGAGGGGAGTTCCTTCTTCCCCTCTCCTTTCGTCGTGGCCGGAGGCGAGACAACCTCCGTCACTAGCTGTCAAGGTTCCTAGACGAGCATTACAAAGGAGGCGTTAGCGACATCCACCAGGTGCTCTTTGCTAATTCGTTTTAAAACTCCTTTTCGAGACTTTTTTTTAACAAGGTATTGGTATCTTCGATTTGATACTCCTCCTTTGAACACATACAGACCAAAAAATGAGCGCCGAAATTTCGTTGTAGTATTCCTTTAAGCGACGAACAACTGACGAACGCCGCCCGACGGCAAGCTCGCTTCGCGCGCGACGTAGCAGCCACTGTGTTGATTCCACGCGCTGGGCAAAAGCCGCCGGGCAAAATTCGTCGGTTATTCGCAGCATATTCGTCCCATGAAGTGCAGCCTTTAAAGAATAAAGGCTCGATCACACTGACCCATTTTCTTACGTTAAAGGGGTCATGAAACAAATGTTGGGCTGGGATAAATTATGTTAAATTAGGACTTTACTAATCGCATACCGTTTACTGAGCGGAAAGAAAGAGGGTAGAAAGTCAAAAGCCAGCTTTTCGGTGCGAACATATGAAAATATAAAGGATTATTTCGTACCTCCTTCCCTTCGAAAGCTCTCCGCCTTTTTACTATGATACATCCGCGGTACCCAAAGCACGTCAGCGGTGCCAACCTGACGTCAGCCGAGCCCAGCTCACGCATTGGAGACGACAACCGCGTCACTCGGACGTATGCACTCGTCAACAATCAATCCGTCGACGAATATTCGGATTCGCGTTCGTGGCCAATGAGTGCCCTAACGGAACTTATCGTCACTGGGAAATGACAAGTTCTATGGTGTGCTTAAAAAGTACTGTGGAAGCTTGGATACATCACACCTAAAGTTCCTGTATAGGCTCCCTACGGGAGCCAGAGTTGCGCGTTCATCTCAGTAGAGCCGTCTTTCCTGCACGGCATGTTGATCCCGCTCGTCACGTAACTGAACTCGGCGAATAGCAGAGCCGTGCGTTCGAGGCGCGCGGCGCGCTCAAAAGCAAGGGAACGTAAAGCGCGATCCAAACCAACGCTTCTTTTTGCGCCTGTAGGTCGTGCGGCTGCGGATGTGACGTATTTTCGTGACGTCGCGCCGCTTCTTCGCTCCTTCCGGGCGCGCATAAAAAAGTTGGTTGATTTCAACTTCTTCTCAACGCGCACAAAAACGCGCGGTGACGTAGTAGGGCGCTCCTGTGTCCCGGCCAATCGGTGGAGGGCAAGCTAGTTCCGGCTCCGCGTTTCTCGCCGTCTGGCTGCCCTCTCCTCCCCCCCCCCTTCTATTCTCTTCCAACATGACAACGCGATCTCTCTCTCTCTCTCTTTCTCTCGCCGTCTGGCCGGCCAGTCAGTGTTGCCAATTTAGCGATTTTGTCGCTAGATTTAGCGATTTTGTATACATTTAGCGACGGATTTTTTTTAATTTAGCGGCTAGCGATTTTTTTAGCGACTTTGGTGTTTAACCGTAATCTTGTTATTTTGAACAATTTTAGAGATGCTCGCGGGCTAAACCTTTTTGCTTCTCTAGCCGAGTTTGCTTTGGGTATATGCTCAATTTAGTGGCGCACTTTTAAAAAAATGTCAACACTGTTAACACTGAAGACCATCTCTCCCGCGCCCACATACCCACGTACTCTCCGCCAAACGTCATCCTGACCTCAAAGCTGGCCTCAAAAGGCACGCAAAAACGTGTTTTGACTAACGAACTCCCAGAAGAAGTTGTTCGGCGAATTGGCACAGCTGAAGCCTACAAAGCTGGCAACGAACCGTCGACACCGGCAGATTTAGGTGACTTGAGTACAGTCACCATCGAGGAAGAACTCTTCTTTTTCTGGATTGTTCCGTTGAACTGTTCTTGAAGGCAAAGCAGTCATTATTTCCATGGTAAAATTAACAAGTACCCATTTCTTATTCATACTTTCGTACTTACCGCCTAGTCGTTTCCCCAAAAAACATTACAAATAAAAAAGTCCTAGTTGTTTTTCAGTGCAAATTTAACCTCTCAAAATACTTGCGATATGATTATTTGAGGTTCACTTACTTTAAACGGGTTTAATAAGCTTTTGGAATTCAGCGAATAGTTTAGCGACTTCCCGGCGAATCTAGCGACTGTTTAGCGACTTCCCCGTCTCAATTTAGCGGCGCGCGCAAAAAAAAGATGGCAACACTGCGGCCAGTCTGTCGCACTTGCACTTTGCTTGTGCGCTCGTGCCGGCGTGCGCGCGTGCGCGCTCGCCCGAAGTTTCGCGTTTCGCCCGTCCAAACCAAAGCGCACGGTTCTGACTCAGAAAGCGCGCCCGGAAACAGCAAAATTGCCACGAAATGCGTCACATCCGCAGCCGCACGACCTACAGGCGCAAAAAGAAGCGTTGGTTTGGATCGCGCTTAAAGGGGCGATGCAACGATTTTTGTATTTTGCGCAAATACCGCTTAGAACGGATCCCTGACGTTCATGACCTGTGAAATACCCGTTTGTTTTTCACCACACGCAATCGAAGTCACAGAAAAAAATAAAGAAAAACGAGCAGAGGTCATCCCCTCAACTCGCAGCCAGAACAAGCGGCCACGTGATCTGGAGCCGATTATATGCCGCCAGTGTTGATCATAGCCACGCGCTGGGGTTGGCAAAGCACAGGACACGCGCTGAGTTCCAGACATTGTTATGACTCGGCTGTTGTCGTCGTTGCAGCGATTGGACACGGGTCACAACCCGAATGCTTCTCGAGCTAGCAATTGTCACGAGCCCAAGTCGAGTGCCCACGCAATGCTCGGGTCCAATCTATGAACCGCATTCAAATATCGTCACTTGGGTGTACTGGGATCCCCGAGTTACGTCATCAAATTTTGCAAAGGAGAGATTGAATGAAAATGACCTCTTTTGTCCTTGAAATTACACCGCAACAAAGGAGTTTCTTGGCCAATGGCGTTGCGCGTGAGTATCCTTGAGTCCCAGCTGTGCCAGTAAGCTCGTGTAGAGAGAAAAACATTCCAATTGAATATCGTTGCACAGCTCCTTTA
This sequence comes from Ixodes scapularis, assembly GCF_016920785.2. Taxonomy (NCBI): domain Eukaryota; kingdom Metazoa; phylum Arthropoda; class Arachnida; order Ixodida; family Ixodidae; genus Ixodes; species Ixodes scapularis. Next base: position 113,102,408 of record NW_024609881.1, read on the forward strand.
AGGCTTTTAGGGGAACGTACGCTGGGGCGCGTGCAACGTCTGCTTTCCTGTACGGCACTTGATCCAACTCCTCACGTGATCGGATCTCGGTGAATAGCGGCGCGGCGGCACGTGGAAAACAGACGAGCAACTCTGGCTCCCCTAGGGAGCCTATACAGGAGCTCTAATCGCACCGGTACCCAAGTATGTCACGACGACGTGATTTTCTCAATTCGCCTTTGAGTTGAGGATTAAAGCTAAGGAGGAAGAAGTAGAGAAATCGTTTCATGGCCCCCTTAGTTATGCCATGTATAAGTCACCAAAACATTAGTGTCTCGAATGTCGCGTGTCATGCTTTCTCCTTGAACTGGTAGCCTCGCTTAAGATGAAGCACAGAGGTCCCGGTGACTTCAGCGGAATGTTTCGTAACGTAAATTAACGTAAGAAAATGGGGCAGTGTGAATGATCTTGGTTGCCGAGACACGAGCGAGCTTCTTGCTTGCACGTGACGTCAATGAGCCATGTCGGTTGTCATTTCGGCTTGGTCTTACCGAGGAAAATAATACCAGCGATGCGAAATGTATGCCGCGGAAGGTACACGCTCACTCGCAAGGTCACCAGAATGGTAGCTGACGTTGCGTAAATGCAAGACATGTATAGGAGTTGCTGTGGCCAGTCCTTCACGATTAACTAAATGTTCGAAAGGATTCGACCGCGCCTCGTAAAACACACTTCCGAAGTCACTGTCTAAGTTTTGCGTCACCTGAGGTCCATATCACACTTTCCCCAAATATCTCTTCCAGAGCAAATAATAATAATGCTAATAATAATAAAGATTTGCAGTTTACGGTTACGGTCACTAAAGAGGTAGTGCAAACATGGTTCGATTGAACCATCTTCGATTCAAATGATCAGATAGAGACAGTTAGCTGAGGGTTCGATCAGTTTAAAATGAAAACAACACATCCCGAATAGATATGGTCGCCGTTCCGTGTCGTAGCTTTACAAAAAAAAAACAAAAAAAAAAAAAACACCGGTTTGTTTAGCAGTTCTCCGTGGCTTGTTTGCTTCCGGCCTTCTTCTACTTCTACAGGTTCATAAGATCATGGGTAAAATATAAAGGCAGCCCTACCGAATAAAACAGTATAATGTTGAATTAACAGCGCAAATACGACGAGGAAGTATTGACAAAGGAGACAGGATAGAGCGCCGTCTCTTTGTCTGTGCTCCCTCGTCGTATTTGCGCTGTTAATTCAACATAATGATCAACCAACTAGCCCACCAGATGATCGTAAAACAGTATAACTTTTCAGAACTAGAAATCTAACTGGAATTGTTTCTGGAAACCCGAAATCCGTTTGCAGACAAAGCAGTAATTTCCGAAAACCTGAAATCCAGACAGAATTCAGGAAGAATTCCAGTTCCATAATTTAGATAGCGAAAAGTTGTACTGATTTTTTTTTTTTTACTAGGGAGGTAATCTTTTAATGGTCACAATTACTAAATAAGAACGAAACGAATAAACATTTGAATAAATTCAACTTGCAGAGTTTGGTCTCGATCAGTTAGAGCTGGAGGAAAGGTCACCCAAACGAATTTTGCAACGGCCGTGAGACGACGCTCCGCAAAAACATCCGTTGCGTGCTTTGGTTCTTTGGCTCTATGCTCATCATTAATACCTAATGGAAACAATTAATCCGAAAAAAAAAGACGAACGGTCGATTAAATAAATAAATAAAGCAGCCCCGTGTTAATCCACAGTACAGGCACTGCGACAGTTCCGACACTTCACGGCGAAGTCGTTCACTCAATATGCCGAGGAAACGAGGGAGGAAAGGGAACGAACGGGCGGCGACGTCGGCGGCGCGTCTTTCGGACTCTCACAGCCAGCGCAGCCTCCTATATACTGACAAAGCCAGGCAGATCGCCACGAGAAGCGGCCGCCGAAATGGAAAAGGTGGAGCGGCAGACAACGGATGAGGGGAGAGCCACGTGGCTGGCGCCCCGCTGCGGCGAGACGCCGAAACACACTTCTCCCGAGCGAACGAGTGTGTTTCGGGTCCTCGCCGCTGCAAACGCTGTGCGCTGACGCCCAGGCTCCCCAAGAAATGGCTCTTTGATGCTCTGTGCTACCATATCCTCGCGCTCCAAATCTCCGTCGTCGAACTGCCAGGCTTAGTGCGTACAGAGGAGGCTATGGCCGTACTCTCGTCGAGTTTTAGCGCGTCGGCCGCTTGTGACTGCTCAGGGATTCACTAACGATGACGTGATGCGCGGGTATGGTGTAGCGCGGGCCCTTCTGCTAGGTGATATTGGATAGATGGACACAGCTCAGCCCTTTTAACCGGGCGGCGCCTTGCGCCACCTATAGCCGAAGCTTTTAATTTCAACAATTAACTCCGGTTAAATTTGGAATTACTTAATAGCATCTTCGATCAACTCGCACCGGAATCGCCCTGAAACCAGCACAGTGCACAGCGCTCCTCGGTCGTGCAGCGCGATGTCGGTGCAACATCGAGGACAAACTGCGCCGCGCCGGTGCACCGCGGCGAGCTCCACCTTGCGTCACTTCGCGTTTTGTTCGTTTTTTCTTGCGTAGGTCAGCGCACGATGCCCGTCTGCTGTCAATTTCTTTTATTTCTTTACTCGCGGATTTGACGGTCCCACAGAAATAAACATCGTGGACGTGATTGTCGATGGGTTCACGAAGCGGGTGACAATTCCACATGTATATGTTGGCCATCATTATTGGTTCAAGAAAACGAAACGCCAGATGATACGGATAATACCGTACCTCGCTGTCATCGAAACGCCTCGCGCCGCTTTCCACGAAGTTCGTGCTTTTCGGGCGCTCCTTGCCACCGCAGCAATCGCCAGTAATCGCGGCGATGGTGAGAAGCTCGTCGTCTCGCCGTCAGAAGACCCGAGGAAATCATCTAGTGCAACTGCAAGGCGTGTTCGTTTTTGCAAGATCGCCATCTCGATAGTCTGCGCGTCTGCTACTCCCGCCATCTTCTCGATTCCCGCTCCCGGCCGCAATGCCTGATGGGACTGCACCCCGGCGCACCGCCGATTTTCTTGGTGCACGTTGGGGCAACGAAAAGCCGCACCGGGAGGGTGCGCTTCGTTGATCGAGGACGTCCGGTGCGCACCGGTGCACTTGATCGAAGATGAAGGGGCGCACCTCAGTGCCCCGGTGCGCACCGGTGCGGATGATCGAGGATGCTATAAGAAACGACGTAGAATTTTTTATCGGAACTTCACAACAACTGCGGCCACCTAGCGGACACTATACGCTCGAGACTCATACTCACGTTTGTTCTACAATACCCGTATAATAAAGCGGATTGCCAACGCCGTGGCGTACACGAGTGGTTAACGCTCACGCTTCGGCGGACTCAGGTTCGATTCCTGAGAGTGGCAGGCCGCCAGGCGTTAATTTTTCTAGCAGTTGGCAGGTTTGTGACAGGTGCCCTGCGCCCGCCACAACGTCCGGAACAACTACCCGTACTGAACTACCAGCAGCAAACGTCACCACCTGTAATAAAAAATTAAAAAAAAAACATAGCAGCAAAAAAAAAAAAAATGGCCCAACATGGTTTAATATTAGACGGAGCTGGGTCACGCGTTATCAATGTTCAGTTTGCAGCTGCTGCGTGTTGAAGCTTCGCCAAATCATCTCTTGCCATGCTGCTTTTGCTCGCTTTTTGTTGCCTTCTCCTGGCCCTGTTCTGGTTCTACAGGTCTGTAATGTCATTGTTATTCATGTTATCTATTCAGAGATAAGGACTGGTTTTTCATAAAACAAATCTATTATATTCTGGTTTGTACTAAGCTATAACATTTCCTATGTTTAGAAACCATGTCAGTGTCATAAAACGCAAAATATGCGTAATTACGTTTTTTTTTTATATAACGAATCACTCTTTCAGGCCTCCATATACCGTTAACATCTGGTGTAGATAGCACGGAAGCAGTAGACTCCGGTAGAAATAATTCTGTACGACATCTGCTGGAGTGCCTTTGACAATGAGCTGGCATCACCTCTTAAGAAATTTTCAGTGTTATAGTAATGCTCTTCACGAAGTTGCTTTCGACGTATACAGTTGCGAAAAGAGAACAATATTGTCGTAACATGAGCATGTGAAACATGAAGCTCATTGACATAACCCATACTTTATGTTTAGGTCGCAACATTTTTTGTTACCTCATCCTTACATTTTTATTTTTGCCTCATCGACATGACTGGGGCACCGAGCGCCGTGTAGAGGAGGAGATTAGGAGAAGCACACAAATGTTCTGAGTGTAGTGCGAAACTAAAGTGCGATCACTTTCCAGGTCCAGACAGAGGCGATTTTCAGACTTCGAGCGCCTTGGCATTCCCGGACCAAGGCCTAGTTTCCTGTTCGGAAACTTAGCCGAACTTATGGAAAAGGTAAAATGTTCATAATCTTGTTCCTTTCTTTTTAGTTCGGAGATGAAGTATAGTACTGTTATTGTGGTACTATCGGGGAAAAATTGAAATGCGAACAGAGGAGCGCGTGGCTCGCGGTACAGGCTGCGCCGCCTGGAAGTGAACCTAGGGGCGAGGGTGCGTGGCCTACTTCGATGTGTTCACGCCCTCGATTGGCGCTCCCCCAGCTTCGGCAGTGCGCCTCTCAGTGCGCTGTAAGCTGTCACCGCTATCTTTGCCTGCTCGGCGAGTGCGGCGAGCTTCTTTGCACCGCACGCGCTGAGCCAGCAAAGATAGCAGTGATAGCTTTCAGCGCACTGAGAGGCGCACTGCCGAAGCTGGGGGAGCGCCAATCGAGGGCGTGAACACATCGAAGTAGGCCACGCACCCTCGCCCCTAGGTTCACTTCCAGGCGGCGCAGCCTGTACCGCGAGCCACGCGCTCCTCTGTTCGCATTTCAATTTTTCCCCGATAGTACATTCTGCCAGCCTAAACGATAAATATAAGTCCGCCCTTCTACATTTTAGAACGTCGCTTCTAATTTTATTTTCCTCTCGCTCTCTTTCTTCGTGTAACATCTTCGACAGCTTAAACCTTCTCTCAAGAATGGCTTTGCTGATAGGAATGTGAACAAGAATTAAAACAGGTCCTCAAGACTTGGGGAAACCCAGTGTCGCTGCACATCGTGGTTTGGTGCTATTTTATTCCTTTTCTGTTGGGTTACAAATCGCCTTTATCAAGAGAAAACGACACCACAGGCGCGCTTTGTCGGCTCAGTTTTGTTTTTGTGCCGCCTACAAGGCTGACATTTCTCGCCCTCTAGTGCCCACTAGAATATGTTTATTCAAAATTGCGCGTCACGGCTAGGTTATAAAGAGGTCGAGCTTCTATTGTCCAGATGCCCCCCAAAATCCATATCTTAAATGCAAAGTTCATTCAAATGATTGAGTCAATTAGTCACCTAATTAACCAATTTCACCTGTTTGCTAGTGGCCCCCATAGCCTCCAACTTAACCCGAGGACTAAAACATACGTCATCAAAAATTTCCTATAAAAAAAAAAAATATGGGCCGAAGTTGCTGCTGCCGCCACGCTGATTCTCGAAGAAATGCGTGAGCATTTTGCGCAGCGGTTATATATAACAAAGCATGGTCAAAGCAGCCACTCAGCACTTTTTCGCGGGGTGAAAATTCCCGATACCCCTCTTTTCGTTAGGCTCAGGCAGATCAGGTCACTTAGCGTGTGCGTAAAGGACGTGCGCGCGATGCGCAGAAAACTGCAGAGCCGTTTCATCGTTGTGCGTATACATGTCGTGCATACGGGGGCGACGACTGCGCATCAAGAACGGCCTGGCAGGCCAAAGAACGGAACCGTGGTCCGTCTACCTACACAGGAGTCCAAAGTCGATGGCAGGAACTTCCAGGACGACCACTGAGATTCGGTACTAGGGGCGCCGCGAGGAGGCTTGTACGGGTAGCCCATGGCTGGATTAATATTTTCTAATGAGCCATCCGCAGGATGTCGCCGCGACGCGGCGTGAACGGGGGGTCCGGTGTAGGCTGACAAGTGCCCAGTAGTACACCCACCGTCCCTTACTCCACCAGCGGTCTTCGATTGCATCCCGTGGCGACGTGGCGACCTCTATCAACGCTTCCATCACGTCCAGGGTCGGCGCATGTACCAGGGAACTAATGCTAAAGCATTAAAGAATTACGGTCCCTCTAAAGAAAAAACGCGTTGCATTATCGGCGACCGCTCAGCCACGTTTGCTTTTCTCTCCCAGGAAGCCGTGAAGGTGTTCGACGAATGGATCCCTAAGTATGGCGACGTGGTTGGGTAAGTTATCTTTTGGTGCGCGCGTTTAAATATAAAAACTTTACATACACCCCGCAAACCTGAATAAGATTCATCGCGTGGTTGGCAGGTAGGTATAAGTGGCATAGTATGCCAAAGAAAAAAAAATTGAAAGCCGTTTACAACTCCCTGTAACACCGAATTAGAGCGCAGCTCTTGAGGAGGAGGAGGGAAGGGTACTGGGGGGATTGAAGTGACCTGGGGGGGGTCACGTGACCTTGGGGGGTCACGTGAACATGCCGATGATGTCATCAGTGACGTCACTGATGACGTCATCCGCGATGATGACGATGGCGATGCGGATGCCGGTGACGTCATCAGTGACGTCACTGATGACGTCATCAGTGATGATGACGATGACGATGCGGATGCCGGTGAGGTCATCAGTGACGTCACTGATGACGTCATAAGTGACGATGACGATGCGGACTCCGATGACGTCATCAGCGATGATGACGATGCGGATGTCGGTGACGTCACCAGTGACGTCACTGATGACGTCATAAGTGGCGATGACGATGCGGACTCCGATGACGTCATCAGTGATGATGACGATGACGATGCGGATGTTGGTGACGTCACCAGTGACGTCACTGATGACGTAATCCGTGATGATGACGATGACGATGCGGATGCCGGTGAGGTCATCAATGACGTCACTGATGACGTCATCAGTGATGATGACGATCACGATGCGGATGCCGGTGACGTCATCAGTAACGATGACGTCATCGAGGAGGTCACGTTACCTCGGGGGGGTCACGTGACCTCGGGGTTCACGTGACTTTGGGTGTCACGTGACCTTGCGGGTCACGTGACCCTGGGGGAGGGGTCACGTGACCTCTGGGGGTCACGTGACCTTGGGGTGACCTTGGGGGCCACGTGACCTTGGGATGACCTTGGTTACGCCGACGCCGACGCCGACGCCGCTCAAGCCGGGAACGGGCCCCTAAGAGCTGCGCTATAAAAAGAAAGGAAAGAACTGAGTGGGGGCACGCAGCCATATTGATGCCAATCGGGTCAGTCTTGATGGATTGTAAATTGTAGCTCATCTTGATTTAACAATAAAAAACGCGTGATATAAGTAGTATAGGAGTTTCCGCACTTAGCGGGATAATGACTTTGTCTAAACGATGCAAAGCTATCACTTCAGGACACAAGTTGGCAACGGCCTATGGACCTTTCGCATGCATCCGACTATTTTACCCCAATGATGCCCATTGGTATTACTAAAGTATGCACAAATAACAAAAAGCTATACACATAGTAAATGCTTTGAGGCGGTGATTTTCATTAAGTATATTATCAACTCGCTATTGAATGAGGGTAATGATTGCGCAATTTATTCAAGGTTCTATAACGGAGCTTCGCCTGTATTGATGATAAAAGATTTGGACGTGATTAAAGCAGTTCAAGTACACGACTTCTCCAATTTTTACGAACGGGGGGTAAGTCTTTCCGGTCATTCCCAACACTTTTTTTATTCATAAAATGCATGCAAAGAAGCTCAAGTACGGTGTTATGGTAACCTTGTGGTCATGAAATGTGAGAAAACTACTTAAAAAGTTAGACAAGAGGTGACATCTCAACGATTTTTAATGCGAAAGCCTTATACTTGTCCTACAGAGCGATATGCCGGCGTTGTCTGTAACCAGAGCTCCGTCTGTAACCGTCTGTAGCAGCAAAACGGCAGTTGAATTCCCATTGGTCAAAACCACAGCAACGCAGATGCATCGTCACTGAAGCCGTGGAGGCGGTGGGGTTCGATGCGCTTGCGCAGTGGGGGTACGTGATGAAACCGCCGGTGCGCATGTGGCTCCATAGCAACGGCGTCATCGTTGCTAAGGGGCCAGCCGAACTGATCGAAACTTTAATACGTGTAGAAACATTACTCGAAAACATTTCAACCGCGGGACTATGATGCTTTCGCATTCCTACACGTAAGTGTCCTCCTGCAATTTTTTTTTTTAATTCGGGCTCTTGAACATTTACCCCTTCTACAAAAAGCCTTTTATTTCAAACATGTAAAAAATATTTCAGGCATTAGTTTTAAAGTGCGTAATATACACGATATACTGTAAATATAGATGACAATCCTAAAAAAAATAAGCCGCTGATATTTAGTCATAGATTAACGTGATCCCAAGACGGGGGCGGAAATACAAGGAACTACAAATCAGGTAGTCACGTTAAACAATTTATTGTTATGTAGCTTAATTTACGGCTCTCTTAAAATAACTTTTATGGAATTCAATTGTTCGTAGAAACGCGCCTGTGATGCTGCGCGAGCATCACAGGCGCGCAGCATCACAGCATCATTTGTACCCTTGGTACAAAAAACACACAAAAAAAAAAAAAAAAAAAAAAAAACGGAGTATGGTTATGATGCTTTTTTGGCAAATCACACATGTACCTTCTCAATATTGACGAGACAGCTTCACGCGTACGACATAATTCGCACGCTTGAGGACAAAGCCAACCCAATCATGACGTTCGTTTTTTGTACCAATTAGATCCCCCAGCTAAAAATCGAACGCCAAAGTACACTGCGTGACACAGTTAGCGCGAACGCGACTTCGACGTTTTTTCGCATTTTTATTCGAAAGGGTTCTGGCTGGCATCAGAAACATTCGACCACTTTGTAGTTTTGATAACTGTCCTTCATTACTGAGATCGGAAGTTTCCTCGTCAGCGCGAAAGTGAAAATGTGCCATAACGTGTTCATGGTGACCGTGCATTAGTGAGTATGATTCAATCTTTCCTAGGTTACATCTACTATTCTTCGAGAGCATAAAGTCACCAAGACAAATCTCCAGCACGCGGCGGGAGAAAGCTGGAGGAAGATGCGGGGTGTTTTGACGAAACAGTTCCCACCCAGCAAATTAAAGAAGGTAATGTCGTCATCCGAATCGAGCAATGATAATATTTTATATGCATCTATGACATCGAACTTTTTTTTTTTTTTTGTTTCGTTGCCAACATTTGGATTTTAGCGGACTGTGCACTCGTGCAGCGTAACGTTTCGTACGTGCACGAGAGATGACTGTAAAGATTTGTGTTGGTTAATCGAGTGAAAACATTCCCCCAGTATACTATCAGTGAATACAAGACGTAAAATGACTTCCAACGGCTATAAGTTCTCAGAACCATCGCGCACACTCCTCTGTAGTTGTGACCATATGGGTTATGTTTTAGAACCAAGTATCTCTTTGACGTTACGTTTACCATGAAGTTGTTGCTGCTCTATCATTTCTGAGTATAATTTGTCATTTCAATCAAGGTTCCGATTTGCTCTTATGATATTTACGCATTTATTCAATGCGCACACTGTCAGATTGTTCATGGTCCTCACGCCTTCCAAGTGTTCATTTTGCTTGCAATTGCGAATCCTTCTGGGGACCAAATACACACATTATTTTCAGTAGCAATATTAACATAATGGCCACAACATGAGCACGGGACTCAAGTCTAGTGTTAGAAAAAACCTCGAGTTGTTAATCATGACAATATTACACCAAATAATTTTAGGAGTGAAGCAATCACGTCATAAAAACTGAAGCATTTTTGACCAAGTAGGCAAACGAAATATTCGACCATACTAAATAGTACGAAGGTTTTGCAAGCAAAAATGGCGTTCATCAACCTTCAACTTGAAAGCCTGAAACTATAAATCTACGAAAACAGGAAAGTGTAGCAGCCAAAATAGTGCATTAGTATTTGCGGCTAGCTATAGTGCAGGGTGCGGCAATAACTATTCACGTTTTTGAAAGTGATATCTTACTTGCAAAATACCTCTTGGAAGAATTTTAGTATTTTTGTCTGCTCAAGTCTCTCAAATAGTACCTTTGTGATTTGGTTGGGCAGTGATCGCAAGGGTTTACTTTGTCTATCTCAAGCTTTTCAATGCTTACACTTCAATATTCTCGGTTTTCTTCTCAGCTAGTACCCGTGATGGACCAGTGCGGCAATGAATTCATGGATGCCATAGAATCGCTCCATCTTCAGGAAGAGCCGATTGACATCCTGGAAATTTTTCAGTCAGTGTCCTTGGACATAACCTTCCGATCAATATTTGGTGGTCATGGCCGATCTGAACTCAATCAAGAAGATACGAGAGTGAAGATCATCAAAAGCGAACTGAGGAAGTTCATCGCAGGTGTCGGAAACGGATGGCTGAGATTCATTATCGGTGCGTCTTGGTAGAATAGTAGTACCAAAGATAATTGCTAAAGAAAAAGCTTATTCAGACATTGCATAACGCAGGAAAGCTTATAGTCATGGGCTGAAGTCATACTGGCTCTGGATTGCTTAACAAAAGCTTAGGGTGACATGCCTTAAAATCTTGACTAGAAATCGCTAATATAATAATAAGTTTCTTAAAAACCGCGTTTTTTTTGTGGGGTATTTAGTTCAGATACAACGACAATTAGTTATAAAGATTGCATTTTCGGGTTTTCTTTTGATCATTATAAGTGGACTGCACTGCAATAGCTGCCCAGAAAATCTTTCTGCCTTCGAAAATTGTTTGTTTTATCGCGTGATTTTTAATAGCCAGTTTTGTGTTTCCACTAAATTTGCCCTAATCGATTGCATGTCCCATAGTTATTACTTAGACGCAAGGTTGTTGAGTCTTACAGTCTCAATATCTTCTATCTTACAAGTGCCTCAAATGTAAACTTGTGAAACTGTCAATAAAACAAATAAATAAATAAAAGTGTCCATATAAAGAAAGGTGGCGAGTTGTTAAGTTAACAAACGAGCAGGGAAATATGCGGAGGATTTTTATTGCTATCTGCCCATGAATACTCTGCTAGCAGAAGTCAGGCTTTCAAGAGTTGATTCAGAAATTTATAATTCAAAAAGAAACTCAAATTATCAATCAAAATGTCATGAATAGCTAAGATTAAGAATGCGCAAAGCATAAATTTCCAAGCAGCACACCCATGTGCTGTAGCGAGTTTACTTCCGTATATAAACCCTAAGCTGGACAGCCTGGAAGCTCTGAAAACGACCGTTGACAACATCGCAGAAAAATGCAAGAGGCGTCTGACAAGTACGATGACGTAAACTTGCTTGATAAGGTCAATTAGGTAGCGTCCGGATTGCACCTACTACCCTTAACACTTAGCGAGGTGGTTAACTTGCTGTACATAGATTACGCACGAAACGTTAGTATACCGTCATTTGCGGTGGTGACTTTAAATTAAATATGTTTTCTGACAGCTCCACTAAAAGGGAACTGGAGAGCCTCGTTGCCTTGAATGGATGTATAAATACCATCCCCAACCCCCAACAATTACTCTGCAATTAACAACTGTTTTAGATTTATTTACAACGAATTTTCATACAAATCGATGGAAAAATCTAGTAATTAGTTGTAACCTGAGTGGCTATCTTCCATTTTTGTTTTGCGCGCGCAATATAACTTATGCAGCAAGATTATGAAACACCAACCCAAAATTTCCCCATATATAGAAAGCAATAGTCTTCACGTCTTTAGACGGGTGCAGCTAAAATTGGGACACTGTTCTGATGCAACGTACTGCCGACGACGTTTATAACATATTTCTAGAAGTTCTTAAGTTGTATATATTTATATATCACTTTAAGTATTAATATATAAAACAATCAAAAAGGATTTGAAAATCATCGGGATAACCTGTGCCATGTTAAAAAATGCGCATGAAGGATGCACTATATATAAACGATTCCTTAAAAACAACGATCTGGACGCCCTCCGGAACTTTAAGTCCCATCGAAAAAACCTAAATAAAGAATTAAAGAATGCAAAAAAAGCTATTCCTTTCTTTTTTTATTTCTGCAGCAATGGTCCTGTATCAAACGCCATTGAAATGTTGCTGCATAAAAATGTTTACTTAAACGGTCAAGACTTGGCGAATGTGTTTAATGACCATTTTTTGATAGCTGGCAGTGTTGATAGCCCTGACATGCAAATATATTCAAAAGAGAAACAGCGATTCCACTTTTAGAGCCAATTATCAGCTCAGAAGACAAAAATGTGGTAATGCAACTAAAGATTAGCGCATGTTGTGATGCTGATCAATACAAGTTCGTCCCATTAAATATGTCATCGACATAATTGCTCCAGTTTTAAAGCAAATATTTAATCATTATTTTAAAGCGGGTGTATTTCCTAGAAGAATGCAGATAGTGAAAGCTTCTGTTTTATACAAAAATGCTATAAAAATGAGTTATGCCAAAGATAGGCCAATTTCTATGTTGCCCGCTCTTTTCTAAAGATTTTTGAAAAATAATTTATCAGCGCTCAGTAAAGTTTTTAAACAAATATAACCTTATTACCTCTTCTCAATTTGGTTTCAGAAAAAAAATGTTCTACTGAGACAGCATTACTAAATAAAAAAAAGCTCATTTTAAAAACAAAATGTTCTGGGGTCGTAGTTAGATTTTACGAAAGCATTTGACGGCCTCAGTCATCATGCCTTATTTTAAAAAAAGAATAAAAATTTACGGTATCCGTGGGCAGGCACTAATGATTTTAAATTCCTACATACAATATCGTGAATAACATGTATGCGTGAACAATTACTCTTCCACAATAAAATCTATCACGTCAGGTGCTCCACAATGAAGTATTTTAGGAGCACTTCTGTTTAACTTGTACGTAAACGAAATTGCTAACGTTAATAAAGAAGTGAAATTTTGTCTACTACGCAGATGATACAAGCATATTTTTTTCTTCCGATACAAGTGATCATTGGGTATGTCTGACCTGACTTTATTCAAGCAAAAATCCTAGTGCGATAGTAACTCTTTAAAAATAAATAGTAAAACAAAAATCGGCATTTTTTTTGTCCGAAAAAAGAGTCGGTTGTAGTATCTAAATCACTAAGTTTAAATTCCTGTCTCGTGGAAATAGTCAGTTCCTTCAAAACTCTCGTCGTATTTTTTAATGAGGACACGTCCTGGGGGATTGTCATTTAAATGATCTTATTCCAAAGCTATCCTGAGTAATGGGGATCCTAAATCGCTACAGTTTTTTATTCCCCACGATTCAATTGTTAAATGGTTAATTTACACTCTCTATATTACTATGACTTGACATACTGCCACCTAGTCTGGGGTTCATCAACTCTGACCAATATTGAAAGAATGATTTTGGTACAGAATATATATTTGTAATGCCCCTGGCGAGGCCTTTAAGGGATAATAAATGAAAAATATATATTAAGGGGCGTATATGTTCCTTATGACGCTCACACTGCTGAAATATTTAAGAACTTTATGATGATTACTATTTACAGGTTATATGAATGTAGATTACAGGTCCGTTTCAAGAAGGAAACAAGTAATGAGGGGCTCATGTTTTTTTTTTTTTTTTTTCATAAAACGTTTCAACTTTGGATAGAAATTCACCAGCGCACCTCATTCCCCGCGCAGAGAAGTGAAAGATGGTCACTCAGAAAACGAACGACGAATGACAAACGCTTAAATTTGCACTTTCACATATGTTAAATCATTTTTATATTAATGATGTGAATTTCGACTTTATAACTTTTGAAGATTTGCGCTTGTATTCTAGCACGTGATTTATATTTTCGTTTTTGTTTTGGTTCTTTCATGGGTTAAAATGCATAGTCATGTGTGTTTCAATTCCTTTCTGCGTGTGTATTCCTTTTTTTATATTTCCTACACGCTTGCAGCTGACCATTGGAGGGACCTAAGGACCAGTCAAGCTGCACATTGGAGCTTTTTTCTATGGGTCCTACCACCATATTCGTTTAAAATCAACATTTATTATTATTATTATTATTATTGTTACTTTAAATCAGCGCAATGAACCACTCACATACAATCTCGGCGTCAACGGCCTAAGTTCGGTTGCTAAATGCGTAAACGTTTCTCTGTTTAGACTCATTTCCGGAATTTTCCTTTTTGTGGAGAGGCCTTCTATTCTTGAGAGGACATATCATGAAGTTTTCAGCAGACAAGATACAAGAACAAGTTTACGAACTAATTTGCGAGCGGTTGTCCAGTTCAACGGTAAGCTTCCAAGTGCTTCTAAAGTTCGCTACCCTCTTATGTGTGTTGCGACATATTTGAGACTTCGAAATCCTCATGTTTTACGTACATCGTCATTAACATACTACATTAATTTTATTAACAAAATATTGTCTGCAAAAAAAAAGGTGGGCTTCTAAAATGTATTGGAGACGACATAAAATAATGCTAGACTTGTAAAAATCCTAAGATAGAAAACATAAATACCAAATGATGATCAGTTATTCCGAGACCCATATTTATTGAAAGGTAATAGGGAATTGTAGTACACCGTTTCCGCAGCCCGCTAAGCACCCGGATAGCGCTCCGTAATCCCCCACAAGACCTTGAACTATGCAAAGAGGGCTGGGGGCGCGCATGCGCAGCTGTGGCATTTTCTTCGGGGATATCGTAGCGGAGGAGAAAAAAGATCTACTACAACTCCCTATTAAGAAAATTCCAACAATAGGTACAACCACCATCCATTACAACCACCATCCATTTGGAATTCCCATTCCTTGACAGAGAAGGATTCCGCTCTTATTGTTCTGTATCTTTCTTATCTGTTTTAAGGCAAACGCCCTACTTGTCCCATTAAGCGAAAACGCGCCATATATGGCCATAAAATACTATCGAGCGGCACGCGTTGCTCAATCGTATGCTGAAGGACGACGCTGTCGTTCGCACAGTCTTCAAGGTCGTCTTAGAGGTCATCTAGCTGAACCTCTAGGACGACCTACTTGTCCCATTAACCGAAAACGCGGCGTCGTTGTGCCCGAAAGATGGCCATAAAAATACGTCATCAAACACGCCCCTCACTCTCAAGTGCGGGAACGTGATGTCACCGCCGGAGCGCCGTGTGCAAAAGGTGCACTTCGGACTTCATCCGTGCTCGATATCTAGGACGTCGTCCTCGACGCCGTCTTATACCTTGTCCTATACTTTAATACGTGTAGAAACATTACTCAAAAACATTTCTCCCGTGGGCCATAACGCTTTCGCCTTAATTCCTGCACAAAAGCAGTCTTGAGTGTCCTCCTGTAATTTTATTTCTTCCATCTAATCCTCCTCAACTACAAAACTTCCCAGAACAGAGGAGAGAAATTGAACGGACATGAACACCGCCGTTTCATTTCTTTTTGTTTGCGTTTTTGTACCCCAGCTCCCTGCTAAACGCTCCAAAACGTTTGTGCATCAAAGAGCTCGCCTGGCATTTTTGTTTTCTAGCTTCGAGGACTACCGAAGGATAAATCACTTTTGAAAAATACAAGGGAGGTAAAGCTGTTGCAAACAAACAACGTGATTAGGTAGAAATAAAATTGTGCCAAAACTTTCCTCTTTGAAACCGCTAGCTTGCATGCATGATGGAACTATAAAAAGTTACTTCAGAGAACATGATGATAGACGTTGTACAATAAGAAATACTTTACTGCGTTAGGTTTTGCATTTTTTTACCATAAGGGACATTGAAGTCTTCAATGTCCCTCTTTCTTTATCGTAAATTAGAAACCAACACGCTCAACCATCTACATACAGGTTTTGCACTTTGGCTGTTTCTGATATATTTATCATCTTACCTTTGAATTAGTCATACCGTACTTTTTTTATTTGTACACACACTTGTGTGATTTTAGGAGAGTCACGATGACCTGCTGCATGTGCTTTTAACCTCCAAGTTTGATGGTGGTGGATCCGTCAATAATCAACGGCTTTCAATGAGCAATGGCGATGCAAGTCTAAAATGTAAGTTTCGTAAGATTTGTAGTACTTTTTAATAATTGGCTTCATTCAATTGGGGTAATTTGTACTTACTCTTGTTAAAGTTGTAATGTCAATATTCATGCAAGTCATTAAACTTTCTGCAATAGGCCTGTTGTGATAGCTCCTAAAGTGGTACTTTTTCATAGATGATCAACTGAAGAGGAACAAAGAAAAAAGAATTTCTGAGCCTTGTCGAAATCCAATCAAACATACACAGCACTCTGATTGATGGGTAAGCAAGCAACTTCCGAAGTGTTCATAGTTCTAGTCTTTCTGATCTTTTGAGTGCTTCAAAGCGATTTTGAGCTGGCATGCTTCTCAGTGTTTCAATAGAACTGTCACGTCCTGATATTTCAACAAAATATTCCATACAAATGTTAGCTCTATAATTCCACAGCCTCTGGTAGACTTAAAAAAATGGTTTCTTAAATTATCTAAAAGCGCTCTCTAGAACCAGAGTCCTGTACGTCTTCTTTGATGATTTTTTTAAGCACTTGCAAAATGTTTTTGTTTTTACCTAAAGTTCGAAGCAAGCCGAAAAACATTCTTAGCAGTTGTACCTATAAAGCCACTATATATTCCCGGTACGAAAACACCCAAATAGAGTTATTTGTTTACCTTCTGCTGCCGAGATGGAGAACCAGAAAAGGTGTGATTTTTCATTCCGAAATGCCTTCGTGTGAGCTGTGTAAGTAAAAATATGTTTATTCGTGAAAAAAAAAAAAATGAAAGACGTTTACAATTTTTGTAATGCTGAATTAGAGCGCAGCTCTTGAGGAGGAGGAGGGGGAGGTACGGAGGGGAGGGCATGCCCCTCCTTCCCTCCTCTCCTCCTCTCTAGCTCTTCTCTCGTTTAGCGGGAAGTTTTCGCTAGATTTCCCGCTAAATTCAGCGGAAAAAATTCCCTGCTAAATTTAGCGGGGAAATTTTCTCGCTCAATATAGCGGGAAAATGTTTCTGCTAAATTTAGCGGGGAAATATTTTCGATAAATATAGCGGGGAAACTTTTCTGCTAAATTTAGCGGGGAAATTTTTCCGCTAAATTTAGCGGTGAAATTTTTTCGTTAAATGTACGGGGAAATTTTTCCTCTAAATTTACAGGAGATGTTTTTCCGATAAATTTAACAGAATTTTTTTTTCCGCTAAGTTTAGCGGAAAAAACTTGTCTCCTTTTCCTCCCTCGTAACTCTTGTGACGTTACTCGTGACGTCAGTCGCGACGTCACATGTGACGTCATTATGGGAAGTGTCCCATAATGCAACGCGCTGTTACGCCGACGCTGACGGCGCTCAAGCCGGAAACGGGCGCCTAAGAGCTGCGCTCTAAAAATAAAATCCGGTTGCACTATAGCATAACCTAACCAAAAAAAAAACAAAAAAAAAAACATTTTTTTCAGGCCAGTTTACTCCAAATGGGAGACTAGGAATCCCATTAGCTGGAGTCTTTTAGAACCGCCTGAATGCTTTAACCACGCTCGAATATATCTGTCGGCCTGTTTTTGTGGGTCTAGATTTGCAAGTGTCCCGTCTCTTCTTTTTTTTTTTTTTTTCTGAATTGTTTACAATCTCATAAAAGATGGTCAGTCTTGGCTGACGTCCTTTCTCTGCAGAAGGTGGCTCCGGCGTGAATTGTGTCTAATTTTTGTCTCGTGTCTTCCATTTCTTGACAAGGTACAGAGAAATGACGCTGGCAGTCCTTACCCTTCTCAAAATAACTGTTCGATGTCTACCTCCTCACTGGAATGAATTCTTGTTCTTTTTTTAGTTGCCTTTTGTCTCCTTTATGGTGGCTGTTGAGTCACATTCAATGTTCCAATTGTTTTCGTCAACGGAGTATGGGTGCTCTTGTTTATAATGATTCGCGTTTTCGGAAAGGATAATTGGCGACTTTGTCAGCAATATCGTCTCCCTTGATTCCCGAGCGTCGCAGGATCCAACGGAGGATTCTTGTTTTGGTTCCCGTTCTTCCGTATTGTCATCGCTATCTTCAGTATATATATATATATTTTTTTTTTTGTCGGAACCGCGTCTTGGTGCTGACATCGACGACTAACAAAACCACCGGTTAAGGCCCGTTCGTGCACACTTGCCGTCGAGTAGGACCGACTGAGACAAGAGGGTTCTTTAAGACTCTTGCGAAGCGTTTGGACCATCCCCGCGGCAGCGCATCCGGTCCTAGGTCCTACTCGGTTTCAAGTGAGTGAAGGTGCCTTTAGGTGCCACACGCCGCCGCCGAATCAGCCGAATCCCCCCATGTATACGTCGATCAAAATGGCGCTGACGTGAAATCGAATGAAACCGAGGCAGGCAAACCAAACAACGCCTGCTCTATTTCTATATATATATATATATAAAAAGCCGCATGGCATGGTTATTAACGCTCCTTGCTTTGTGATTTGGGTTTTCGGCCTCGCTATCAGCTAATGCCTCAATCCTAATGTCCACTGCAAGATATTAATATGCACAGGTGTCGCCACACTTGCGTTTC
Organism: Ixodes scapularis; assembly: GCF_016920785.2. Taxonomy (NCBI): domain Eukaryota; kingdom Metazoa; phylum Arthropoda; class Arachnida; order Ixodida; family Ixodidae; genus Ixodes; species Ixodes scapularis. The sequence goes on from NW_024609881.1 coordinate 113,120,961, forward strand.
TTCAGGTGTTTATGACTATATAATAGACCAACTCAACTCTCTGACGTCATGCCACTGCGGTGGCGCTGCTGTCGGCGCTGCGCATGCGCAGATGCTTCGCCACGGGCGAATCTGGTTTCTGCTCAGTGCCAACGCCAGGTGTGAGCAAACGCGGGCTTGTTTATGCGAAGCGCAAATTCGTCTGCTTCTTTTGCAACGGTTTTGGTGTCGTCAGAACGCAGAGCTCTGATTGGTTCCGAATGAAGGACAGTGGGTAGTCCTCAAGGCAGCTTGCTTTGAGGTCTACCCACTATCCTTCAGTCAGAGCCAATCAGAGCACGGCGTCGTTCTGACGTCACCATAACCCCTGAAAAAGAAGCAGACGACTTGCTCTCCACATAAACCCTGTGTCGGTCGATAGCAGAAAACAAAACGCTTATCCACTTCCCGTGGCTCGTAGTTTTCAGGATGTTCAAAGCTGCCGCAGCATCCGTACTTATTCGTTTCTGCGTGCGGTGATTGTTATTTTATCTCTAGGAATTAAAAGCTTAATATGTCCGACATTATTCACTAAGAAATATCAGTGTGTATTTTTTTTTTTTTGTATAGTTCAGGTTGGAATCTATGGAATGCGATAGCTGGAGCAATCATGCAATTTCTATGTTGTCCTATTTGAAAACTACAATCAAACCTAAGTTTTCAAGCACTAAAGGTTCGCTGTGCTCACATTGGTTTAACGAGAAACTTTCTGTCAAACGTAATAAAACGTGCTTTTTTTATGAAAAAATAATCGATGAAAATGTAGTTGCATTCGATTCTAGTACCGGCCAATAACATAAATCTCTGTTTTTGCTGCCGATTCTATAGTTCCAGCTAGACCGGAGCATGTACTCTGTAGCTCTAGCTATACCAGTCACGCAACGGAAACCACAGTCGTCAACATGTTCGTAAACCTAACACGTGTTTCTACTCGCTCGGAAGCCGGAAGATCCGGACGTAGAACTGTCGTAATGCTTCCGTTATAACACTCATACTGTTACTTTACGAGCATAATAACTCAAACGTTCCATGTCCAAGTGCATACACACCTGTGTCAAACCGTTTTGTTTGTTTGATTTTTCTGGTCGTTTTGATCGTTTCACCAGTAGTTGTTGATGAAAGACTCACGCTTTAGTAGATGGTGTATTGTGGAAATATGCTTTACTCTATTTGACTTTATGTTCGGCCACAGATGACGCCACGGTCCGATGGAACGAATCAAGTCGTACCAAAAGTGCATCGTGAAACGGTGTAAAGTGAAACGGATAATAGTATGGGGAAATGAACCTCTTTGCGCTTTCGACGCACGCTTCGAGGCGGATGTCCGGAGCGGTGTCGGTGGTGCCAAAGCGATTTTATAGTGTTCCTATTAGATTTCCGCGCGCCTTGCAGCGAAGAAGATTGGCCTAGGTACATTTATAGTGCGATCAATGCCGCTGTAATCACTGAAACTTTTACACGTTCACCGCGTCGTGGATCACCGCGGTGGCAGCATATGCCAGCTTGCGTACGGCGCCACGAATATTCGGTCCTTTTGTGTAGTGCGTGAGCGACGTCTTCGAGAAAGAATGAACGCTGAAAGTGCAGTCGATCCCTTTAGCCATGAGCAACCTCTGTGCGGGGCAGAATTGCCGTGACCCATCGGTGACCCACAATGTAGAAACCACGTCTCAGACAGAACTTCGAAGAAACGCCTAACTTGACCTAAGTTTGGCAATCTAGAAGCCTGACGTGGGCCTGACGGAGGCTAATTATATTAGGTGTCTCCCCAATGCGTTGTTTAGTGCCAAAATACTTTTTATCGGTTTCGTTATTGCTTTTTCATGGTTTTTCTATGGCTTTGAAATGAGTCAAAGATGACGCGTATCAAACGAGCGACCATCAGTGAAGTTCCAGAACTTTAGAAATGTAGGCTTCATGTGGCCAGGTGTAAAGAGAACTCTTAGAAATAATTATCCATTTCGATATTTCCTCGGAAACTAAAGACCAGAGAAGCCAGGTGAACCCCAAACAAGAAGGTACTGAAGTCTAACTCTGGTATACTTGTTTGGCAATTTACGGCCAAAATGCCTAAAAATATGGAAAAAAAAAAGATCAAAATTGGTTATACCATGGCCATTTTGGGGCGTTCACGAATTCATGTTGCCAAAAGGAAAAAAAAAATGTAGCTCAAAGAATTATCCTACTTGGGCATAGTCTGCTATTGAAAATATAAGTAGGTTATAAACGTAACAAGATATTTACTGAAAAACGAAACCCATTCTTTTTTTAACAATAAGTTGTGTCCTTTCGCGTGCAGTTACGACAATTCAGCCTCCTTGATGTCATGTATGGCTTTCCTCCTGGCAATGTATCCAGAGGTACAGGAACGTCTGCGGACTGAACTCACCCCAGTAATGAACACAGACGTAAATATTTCTGCGCTTCTTCACCTCGTAGATATACTTATATAGTAACTGAGTAAGGGCAAGTTACAATTGATCCTCGTGTGGTTTCAGGGATCCATGGACGTTGCCAGAATTCTCAGGAATGAATACCTAGATCAAGTGATCCTGGAAACCATCCGAATGTATCCGCCGTTGGTCAGGTTGCGTGAACTCTTGTTATCTTATCATTTAACTATATTACTGTTTCACAGTGGCAGGCCTTCTTTTTCTACGTCATATGACGCTTCTCAGAGCATAAATTGTTTGTCAAGTGTTGTGGGAACAGAACGACGATTTGAGGAAAGTTAACGACTTTGGAATTGTTACATATAGAAGCCAGGAACGCTCTCTTCTGAAGTTCAACTTCTCAGGCGATGTGGACCTGATTACCATCCAATGAAATGAAGTCAGCTCACACGCTAAAATGTGTTGTGACAGAGCTTGGAAATGCAATTGTGCCATAATTTAGCGGATGGGCGAACCCTTGTGACACTAACTGACATCTTGAACACGAGATATGAGGCTAAACAGTTCAATGCGTGCTACACTTTCTAATTCAACACTTACTGCCTCATTCATTCAATCGACCCTGGAGATCTATTCAATTGCTTGAATCAAAATGAGAAATGAATCAAAATGAGAATGAAAAATCCGCAGGAAGTCCCCAACCAAAATAAGTGTAAAATAAATTAACGGTATTCAGGTAACCTGTTTCGCCTAGTTCATTGCACAGAGAACCGTGTAGACAGAAGAAAGTAAAGCTGTGAATTCTAACATAAAAGCAACTGTAATAAAATAAAAAAATGTTAGTTATTAATTACATTAAACATTGTTCACCAAACAGTTTCACCACCAGAAAGTCTGAGGAGGAGCGTCTATACAATGGACTCCGGATTCCGGCAAAAATGAGCGTCTTGATACCTGTGTATCAAATGCACCATGACCCCAAGCTGTGGAGCGACCCTGAGACATTTCAGCCAGAGAGGTATGGTGTGCTATTCATAATACGTGCAGTAGCGGGACTAAAGAGAACTTTCTAGTGTTTGTTTTTCTTAAGCGAAAACTGAATAAGTATGGTTAGAGCATGACGCCAACTAATTTCTTGTTTTTATAAGTTTCGGATGAAAAAAAAAAAATTGTCATCTGCTAAAATTTGAACATTTTCCAGATCGCAAAAAAACGTGAAATTAAAGCACATCCTATAATCATGGTCTTAAGTTAGCTAATTAAAAAGTCATTTTCTTTTAATATTAATTTTGCTGAGGATATTTGGAAATAAGAGTAAAATATTCGCAATTATAAGTTTTAGATGCTTTATGTAAGCGAACTGGCCACATTTTTTGTCTTGTTTTTGTTACAGGTTTAATAAACCTAACGGAAGAAATTTCAATCCCATGGCATTCCAAGCGTTTGGCCATGGACCACGGAACTGCGTTGGCATGCGCTTCGTCCAGCAGCAATTAAAGCTGACGTTTGCCAAAATTTTGGGGAAGTACAAGATTATTCCCGATGACAGATACGTCAAGGTATGTTCAACGTTAAGTAATATTGCCACCGACGGAACGTAGACTCTAATGTGAACGCATCAAAAACGTACATGAAGGCAAACTTTTGCCTACAAAGAACAACAGTCATACTGTCTGCGGCTAACTAGGCCTACCTTGACACACCCTATGCAGTAAAACTGTTTCTGCACGAGATTGCACGAAACAGTATCAGTTTGACTTGAACAATCCACAAGGACTATAAGAACATTACAGGAGGACACTTAAGACTGCTAACGTGTAGGACTGCGAAAGCATTCGTATACGTAGCGTATCCTCACAAGCTGCGCGCCTTCTGAGTCTGGGCCCGGCCGGGCGACCTCTGCGGAGCCTGCCCGGGCGGACTCTGCGCAGCGGGGAAAACTTCTGGTACTTTCTCGCTCCAACAGTTATACACAAATGACTTCCGACTCCACAAGCATCCAGTGTTAAACTGTCTGAGAAACAATTGCCCAAGATACCCTCCCTCCGTTTTTCTTTTCACACAGGGAGATCACCTCGAGCTGTCCACCGCATTCATCTTCTGCAAACCCCGCGATGGAGTTTGGCTTAAGTTTCAGAAGATCTACAGCGGGAGCCAAGAAAACGAATAGCAGTGATTCGATCGTTCAGATGCTCCAATCGATGAGTGAATTGAAGCAAGAGGGGGCCTCTATGTGCGATGTTTCAGAGGAACAACGGGCGGCTTCTATCATTTCACGAACGTCGCGGTTTATTGTTAATGATGTCAAGTTTTTTTGCTTTCTTTTTTTCCCCCTTTTCGTTGACAGGGCAATACCGCCCCCCTTCTGTTTCTCCTATCCTTTTGTTTTAAATGATTGCAATGTGTAACGTAAATTAATGTGATGGAAGTGTTCGACACCAAGGCTACTTACGAGTTTTTACATGCTGCTATAAACTGGCACAAAATACCGATGGAAGCTCATTGTTTTATTACACGCAACGAAAATCACCCAAGATAAAATCGTTGTACTTTTTGAAGTGTGTCTATTGTTCGGTTATATAGGCGTGAATCTTTCTATTTTATGTATGCACACGTGTTCTGTTTTAGTACGCTATGGCCACTATGGTCAGTTCACGAGAAACGTTGCGTGGCGACTCCCCCGCTCGTGGCAATAAGATTTTGCATTAGCCGGTAAGAACGGCGAATAACAAATCACGAGAAAAGAAACGAGTGCATAATAAACCGAGCCCCACGTCTCTTATATCGTCAGTTACCATAAGGAAGTATTTTGAGAGACTTGGATCTTCTAATACTGATTTGTGAAGTGTCCGGTCTTCTTATGATGTTATGAAGTGTGAAACAGAATAACCAGTTTCTCGTCTTGTGGGTTACCATAATCTGGAACCTTCATGATTCAGGAACAGGAACAAACGCTGTCGTAATTATAGTTTGCAAAACGTAGAACGGTCATTGCGTAAAACTTTCGCCACAACAATCTCACAAAAAGAAAATAATAATAATACACTACTGGAGCGGTTTTTGCGATGAAATACGCAATGCATGTCTAAAAATCGTGTTTAACTAAGGGGGCGCGAGCGAAAGTCACCAAGTGCACGGAGGTGCGGTGAAATCGGGTTTCTATTAATATTTATCTATATATATAGAACCATACCTTAAGTGCAGCAGTGACAAAATGCCTCGATCGCCTTGTTCAAGTGTTGTTTTGCTGCGTTCGTATCTCCGATATCGGTTTTAAAATAATCACTTGCGCGGTCGTCCATCCCATGGTCTGAAATAAAATCGTCAAGCAACGCGATGAAAGCAGTCATGAGAAACAAACGTAATATACACGGGGTGCTTTATAGGTCCTTACAGATTTGTTTAAAAAAAAAGTCGTTATAGCTAACACTAAGACAGTTTTTGCAGGTGAGTTATCGCAGCAGACGACACTGTCCTGGTCCCTTGGTTCCGCTTGGCCCCGCCGTGTAGCATAATGCCCCAGGTCAGGGCCCCAGGTGGACATAATGTAGGACGCTAATCACAAGTCGGCTAATTAACGAAAATGTGTTAATTAACTTAAAGGGTCCCGCAATCCTATTTAAGCGTCTACCTTTTTTGCAATTTCCACATCTCTTGGGGTTCGGGCAAGCCAGCGGGTACGTAGAGATTAACTAATTATCAGTCCGTCATATTTTAACCGGAATGATGCGGAAACTTCCTCCACCTACAGGGGCGACCCGCGCGGTATGTGACGTTTTTGGTCATGGCCTTACCACTGGTCAGTGTCTCTAAAAGCCTTCTTTTTTAGTTGAAATACAAAATATCCGTGGCGCGAACCGTTTCAATTATTTATGAGAGTAGTTTTCCTTCAGTATTTTAGATCAGAAAAGAATGCAGTTTATAAAGTACTGAAACAAGGAATGACCCGTCGACATATCCGCCGCCAAGCGTTGGAAAAGGCGGCGCATACTGGAAGGGGGTAGTGGGATCAGGCACCGACGAGCGGCGAGCGTAGAAAGGTTCGGATGTACGCGGCGGAGCTGCGGTCGAGGATCCGACCGGTTCCGAGCGTTCCGATATGGCAGCGTGAAGTGACTTCCGTTCTGACTGATCTTTACCCCGTGTTTGCTGTCGTTTGTGGCCAATGAAGTGTCATGTCGAATTAGAGTTTGATCGCGCAGCAAATGCAATGCGAGCCGCCCTGGCCTCCCGCTTCATACAACCTATCCAGCACATGCTTTAGCGGAGCCCTCTCGAGCCGTCGACACGGAGTGCGGCAGCCGTGAGCGCTCGCTAAGTTCATTGCCCCTTCTCTAGTTCACGCCCATTCAAGCGACCAAGGTCGTCATGAAGGAGGTTATTTTTTGCTTGTTTTTGTAATTTTAATTTGCCCATAATTTTTAAAATAAAGCGAAATTCGAGAAAAGAAGTTTTATTAAGTTACTACGTTCAGTGCTCTCTGGTTCGCTGCCAATTAAAAACCAGTAAAAAAAAGTGAAAGCCGTTTACAAATCCCTGTAACGCCGAATTGGAGCGCAGCTCTTGAGGAGGAGGAGTGAAGGGTACTGAGGGGAGGGTAGACCCCTCCCCCTTCTCCTCCTCCTCCCCTCATTCTTTAATATGCTCCGGGGGGGGTCACGTGACCTCGGGGGGGGGGGGGGGGTGTCACGTGACTTCGGGGAGGGGGTCACGTGACCTCGGGGAGGCGCGACCTGGGGGTCACCTCAAGGTCACGTGACCCCCAAGTTGACCCCCACGTGACCTTGGGGGTCACGTGACCTGGAGGGGTCACGTGACCTCAGAGGGGTCACGTGACCTGGGGGTCACCTTGGGGTCACGTGACCTTGAGATGACCCTGGAAGGGGTCACGTGACCTCGGGGGTCACGTGACCTTGGGGAGGAGACCACGTGACCTCGGGGGTCACGTGACCTCAGAGGGGTCACGTGACTTGGGGGTCACGTGACCTTCAAAGGGTCACGTGGGGTCATCTTGGGGTCACGTGACCTTGAGATGACCTTGGAAGGGGTCACGTGACCTCAAGGGGTCACGTGATCCCAAGATGACCCCACGTGACCCCCAAGGTCACGTGACCTTAGGGGTCACGTGACCTTCAGGGGGTCACGTGGGGTCACGTGACCTTGAGATGACCTTGGGAGGGGTCACGTGACCTTGGGGGTCACGTGACCTTGGGATGACCTTGGTTACGCCGACGGCGACGCCGCTCAAGCCGAGAACGGGCCCCTAAGAGCTGCGCTCTAAAAAGACCTTGCAGGAGGGCCCCTTTAGTTAGCAAAAATAAACAAATGCTTGCAAAATAGAAAGTTGCTCAGAGTCATAGAGAACCACTAAATCAGTTAACTTCAAAAAAGACTTGGAGCACGTTGGAAGCACGGTGGAGAGCTAAAGTTACCTCGCGTCAACGTTACTATAGTAGGTTGCAGCTCAAGAAGGTAAGATGAGGGAAAGGAAGGCAGGGGAGGAGGAAGCAGGTGGAGCGCTGGAGAGGAGAGCGGAAAACCTCCTCCTCTCTCCATTGTTCTGTCTGCTTCCTTCTCCTTGGCCTTCCTTCACCTCGCCCTACCTTCTTGAGTTGTAACGCACTATAGAACAACTCAGCTGTGAAACTGCCATAGAGCCTGCTTTGAAAAAGTGGCTTCCAAGCGTACTCGAGAACCGAACCAATTGCGACAGCAACGCCGTTATTTCTCCCGCAGCGGCCACTCCGGGAACTACACGTCTGCGTGTATCGGCTCAGGTCGACTCACGCAAAGGTCGGTGGCGCCATCTCGCATTGCCATTTCGCAGTAGCAATATAAATGAACTTTCATGTTTTGACTAGTCGCTAAAGGGTGGCGCTGCTGTCGTATTTAGTTTGGTCTCGGGGGACGCGAGCGGTCCGGATTTCGAGGGTGAGTTTCGCAACTGAGTGTTTTAGTAACGTTGCCTCTCGTGCAGCTGGAGCAAGCTAAGCTTGCTACAGGTGTGAAAACGCGTCGCGTGGTTTTTCCGTCTCTTATTGTTCGCGCTTTCTTGCCGCTAGCCTTTTGCCCGTTGCACGACTGGTAACTTATAGCGAGTTCGTTTCACACGCACTGGCACCGTTCGAGTTCTCTCCCAGAATGCATCGCACTCACAGAGTGTTGCACGGAAAACTGGACTCAAACGAACTCGCCAAATGCACCGAATGCAGAAGGCTGATGCTACCGCCATCTATGTTGTAGTAAAGGTACCGTCTTCAAACCGAAACTAGCGCCTTTCTGTTCGGAGTGATGCGTGGAAATGCGAGAATGCAGTCGCTACCAACGTTTATCTGCAAACTTTGGTCGCTGCAACGTGTAGTTGATAGTTGCGATGACTTCAAGCAGCTAGGCTGCGTAGAGATAATTACAGACGGCGTAAATTTCCGCAACCAGCTGTCTACAAAGCAGCTGGTTGCGATCTTTCAATTCTTATAACCGTTTACACTGAAGAAAACTGATGATGCTGTCCGAGCAGAAGCTTGATCCGTTTGAGCATAGTATTACGCGTGAACCACTGAAAGGGTACGGCTTAAAACTAGCCTGTTGGAATATCCAGCAAAACCGAGACTTTCGATTTGGATCGGCATTATAGGTGGATTAGATATTAGCCTTGGTGAGGGCGTCGAGAACGAGAGCTTTTTCGAACAAAATACGACGGGGCAAGTTAACTGACGTAGGTAAATGTTAAACATGATGATGTTGCCCAATCCTGGGGTAAAGTCTCCATCTTTAGATTTCTCTGATGCTTATTTGGCAGTCAAAGGTTTCTGCTGGGGGAGTTTTGTCGACAAATGTTAAATTTTTCACCCGCATACGGATGGTGATAGACATCTCGGGGGCCGCTGTAGCGTTTGTTCTGGGCACTTCTTTACACACTGGTATATTTCAGCGTTTGTACGGCAACAGAGCGATTTAAAACCTGCAAATAAATCACGGGTTGTCAATTGCTTCCTTCGTGAAATAGCAGACGCTCACAATCCAAGCTCGCGTTTGATTTCGTTGTCCGCGGGACGCGATTTCTATCAGAAAATCTACTCTTTTTTTTTCCGTTCGGTTCCGCGACACATCGTAGCAGACGAACCCTCGTCGTCTGCTCCCGCTCCTCGCCGGCCCCACCGGAGCGAGGCATGACGGGATTGCATACTGGCGCACTCCCGATTTTCTCGGTGCAGCGAGTGCATGCACGCGTGGGGTGTCAGCGCTGAAACGAACTCGGAGAGTGCAACCACTCGTGGAGTGCCGGCCGAAACGAACCCGTTCCACGCTGCGAGTGGGCACGCGTGGGCACGAGTGCCGTGAAACGAACTCGCTATTAATTAAAGGCACTGGTGCGCTCTCCACGCACTCGGTCTTTCTAAAAGTTACGGATTCAGTGGTTTTCGCTACGCAAGTTTCTGATTGGAACAATGTTTATCTTCACTAATCCAAAAGTTAATTTACAAAATGTAGGTAATTATTGGACGTATATCGTGACGATTAGCCCTCTGTTTCTTTTTTTAACAAATCTGTAAAGGTGCTGCTATTGATGGCGTAGAGGAATGACACAGCTGTTTCTGTCCCCTCGTCACTAACTCGATAGCGTGTCTTCGGTTGATTCGCCGGCGCCACATATCAAGACGACTGAGCCACTATTCTACGTATTATTTTTATAACGCGGGTTCTGAATCAAGCGAAGAAAGGCAAACTTTTACGATAAATTTCGCGAACCTCGTTGCCTTTTCGCGAATTGTCGCAATTGTGTTTGCCTTTAATAATGACCCCTTTAAAAACTGCAATTGGACCATGGCCAATTAAGCCGTTAATAAACAAGTTAACTAACATATTTTGGTTAATTATTAAACACTGCAACGGTTATTCACCCATTTATTGTCCACCGAGCTCTACAGATATAACGAAAAACGGCATCCACATATCTGCCACATCCTTTTTTTCTGTAAAATATGTAAAGTTCTGTAAAAAATAAAACAAAAACACCCTGCATGTCTGCGTGAACCAGATCCGCCCCCTGTGGAACCATGGGTCTTTCTTTCCCTTCGAATACCCAGCTCAGGCGAGACTTACCTGGTTGTCAGAAAGCAGCTGTCGGTTAAACGTATTGTTATAAGCGTGTGGGTTTCAGATGGTTTACCCTCAAGAGGATAATGCGCTGCACATTGTAACCATTATTTCAATGCCGTGCTGTAAACTATTACAACTTTTCCTTGCCTGATCTACGTGTGCTCATGTTTTATGCTCAAAATGATGTGAAATAGATGCTTGTTTTCTTTGAATCTTATACACGTTTGCAAGTCCGGTCTCAGGGCGCCGCCATCTTTCCCCGTGGGGTGCGCTCTTCGGCGCGGCCGTAATCCGATTACGACGCCTTAGCAAGGCTTCGTAATCGGGTTATGGCTCGTCCAAGCGCACCCCAGCCAAGCAAGATGGCAGCGCCCTGAAGCCGTACTTGCAAACGTGTATAAAGCATTACTTGTTCAGCCCACAATGTCTCAGTTTTTGTACTTAAGTTCAATGTTAAAACGCGCGATAAAAATTGTCACGGCTTATAAGCCATTTCTTACAAGTGAACGTCGGGTGGTCCTCGAATGGCCGTGGCAGCCATGAAGAAATAAAAGATTCTCACCCCTTTGCGACCGTCGCTTGGGTGGTTCGTCGCATAAATGAACACAAGAATGAGTGACAAGTGAAGCGAGCTGAATAAGGTCAAGAAAAAGAAGACGGGCAGAAAAGAAGACAGAGAAGTTAACTTGGGGTATTAAAAATATACTAAAACAATCTCGGACTTTAGTATGTGCTGTTTCGTTCCACTATAAAATAAGATAGAAAAAAAAAAAAAGAAACAAAAAAACTGCTTTCGAGTTTTAGATATTCCTTTCAAATATCTAATGTTCGGCCTTTGCGACCAAGGAAGTGGGCATTTCATTTAAAATGCTCACCATCCGACAAACCGAAAGTCGCAGCTAACTACGCTGAAACAAGTAAAGGAAGGATAATGTAGCTTGTACCGGTCCAATCCATTGAAGGCATTGAAGCGTCATGTTGCTAACGATCGTGCTGCAGCGTAATTGATGCCACGGTACGACCGCTGGCATGTCGTAACTGTATCAGAAATCTTCTGTGCACTCCACCAAAGCGGCACTAAAGATTCATATTTTCGCGCGTGCAGCCGCGCATGCGCACACGTTCTGGATAACGCGTCGATGTCGACACCTCTCGCGATCAATACCACGCGCTTCAGGCGAGTCAGTCAGTCAGAGTTTTGAAAGCAAGGAAATCAAAGGAAATGTTGCTGAGCCGGAGGCTCAATATGTCACCTTTAACGCTTCAGGCGAGCCCCTCCAGTCCTTCAGGCGGCGCCCGTTTTTGTCGCTCACGTGTTCCCTGCTTTTAGTCTGCCCTGTGTGCGCGCGGTTCGCGCATGTGGTATGGTGTGCGCAACAATGGCTAGATGGCGCAAGTTCCAGTCTAAATAAACAAATCGATGTGTACGCATTTATATATATTTCTAGTAAGTGCTCCTTTTAATATATTAATAAACAGTAAATGAACTAAAAGAATTATATATTCTATTTACTTTCAAAATATAAATTTATTTTAAAATTTTAAATTTACTGGAAATAAAATATTTTAAATAATTCGAGACTAGCGCTGCGTATGCACGGCCGTCTTCAGCAGTGCTATCAATAACATGGCGGCGCTCGTAAACTTGGGAGCTGCAGGAACTTTGTGACTCCCAAATTTCTTTCCCAAAAGTACTCTACGATGGGCAGCCTGTTCGGAAAACACAAGAAGGTCAGCAGGGTCACCGAACATGACAAGGCAGTTCTGGTAGGTAATAAAAGCCTCACAGTCTTTAGTGCTGCTGCTGTGATTACTCCATATTGCCTAAAACGGCTACGCCCCTCATTGGACCATTATCCTTTTATTGCCTCCCAGCAATTAAAGCAGCAGCGAGACAAGATCAAGCAGTACCAGAAGAAGATCGTGACAAGCCTAGAAAATGAGCGACAACTGGCTAAGAAGCTACTTCAAGATGGCAGAAAAGAGTGAGCTCACCACAAAGAAACAGCGCGAAATACAAGTAAAAGATTGGACAGGACAAGCGCCTGTCCTGTCTTCACCTGTACAGTCGGCAGCAAAAGCTTGCGGGCCACGGGTGCGCCAGCCGAAGAGCCTGGCTGCGCCCTCTCACGACGCTTTGCGCCTGCGCTTCCTTTCTTCCTAGTGGTCAAATTTTTTTTCGGTCGCTTCCGTTTGACGCTTACGAGATAACAGGGACTGGCGTAAGGTGCCGCGAAATGTTATCTGGCTGAGGCAGACGCGCGGAATGATGATGATGATGATGATGCATGTGGCATTCCCCTTTGTAACGGGTGTTCACCTATTAACGTTCCCAGCCTGCTGACATAGTGTCCCCATTAGTCTTTGTTCCTCCACCAATCCTGCAGTCGTCACTTTGTCACATCGACTCTCCACCTCTCTGTGCTGTTGTTGCCATGGCTTGTGGGTGGATGGAAGCCTAGCGGCTGCTGTAGCATAACTGGTACCTGCACGGGAGTTGGCGGCGCGCTCTGTCGTCTGTTGTGGTTCATCGACGCTTGATTGCTGTGCACACGGTGCGCCTCATCCCATGTTGGCGTAAAGCCTGGACAACGCAGGACCAAGTGGTTGATTGTCTCCACCTCCCAGTCGCAGACGCTACAGTGTATTGTCGCTATCGAGGGGTCAAACCGCTGTCGATATATAGGGTGGTCCAAGTCACCAGGCTCGATCTAAAATGGACCGTAAAGATCGGCGCCTGCACGTAGCAGTCTAAAATTTTCTTCAAAGGTGTATTTTACAGGTCAGTTTTTTCTTGTAAAATTACAAAGCGTAGCCCCCTTCCTATAAAAAATAAGGCCAAGAAACTTGCCAGGCTCAACGGCGGCGGCGATGCAGATGACAGGGGTCCAGTTTGGCGTTTGTACTGGTAGATGGCGCTACCTGGTTATCGCGACGGCTCGCAACCACCGTGGTTTATTGAAATGAACATAATCTTTTTCAAATGTACCTTCGGTTAAAAAATAATTGCAGACAATAAAAACAAAACTTCAAGTAAAAAACGCGTCTGCATAACGGCGGCGCTTTTGCTGCCAGCAGATTTCGTCTGCGTGTCGTCTGCTATCTTTCGCTGGTCGGCTGCACCTACAGATGCTGCTCCCGACGCCATCTATCAATATGAACGCCAAACACACCCCGCTACTGGACTTGGTCATCTGGGTCACCGCCCGCCGCATACCCTGGCAAGTTTCTTGGCCCCATTTTTTACTAAAAGAGAACCACACTTTGAAATTTTACAAGAAAAAAACGACCTGTGAAATACACCTTTGACGAAAAGTTTAGATGCCAAAGTGCAGGCGTCGATTTTTACGGTGCATTTTAGATCGAGCCTGTTGACTTGGACCACCCTATAGTTGTGTTCACAGTGCTCCTCGGACCTCAAACATGAGACGGCTGCCCAAGCTGTTGTCGTAGAAGCTTTCCGATTCTATACTGGGTTTGTGGGCGATGTGGAATTGAAGAGATGATTTCGAACCTGCTTCCTTGACCCAGTGCGCTGTCTCCGCTTCTTGTACTCGTCGTCTCACCTCACTGGCTGACTTGGTCGTAGATGTCTCCTGGACGGGGTCGGAGAAAAAAAACCATACTTCTTGCGAAGATGGTAGACACGCTTCACCCAGCCAGTTTGGATGCAGTTAAGACTGATCTAATCAAATACCCACCGGGCCCATCAACTTTTATTCATGGTGAGAAGCCGACCACGGTAGGTGAGCTTGTGTTGGAGGCCTCCCGTGTCTCAAGCGTCAACCACCGCGAATGTCTCCTTGTATGGCCTCAATCGCCACATTGCCATGGCAGCTCAGCGCCTGGTGACCAACATCCTCTGTCTTTGTTCTAACCAGGCACCCGTGTTGGTCGAGATGCGGACGATTACTTTTGCAAACGTGAGGCCAGGCACTTGCACGGCTTTCCATAGCTGGGCCTTCCATAGTTGACCATTATTTAGAAACTTGTACGTGTATGATCGCAACTGAAATGACAGCTCTATTCTATATAAAAAAACATGAAGTCAAAACAAGCATTTTTGTTTCTAAAAGTCGGAAGCCTGCTGTGAGCAATTAAAATAATTTTTATCAACTATATATTTTGAAGTTTATTCTTTTCTTTCGGAGTCATTACAAAGAAAAGAACTTATTGACTGCTGTGGTTGAGCATTCAGCCAACCATTTTTCTAACCAGAAAACCTAAAAAAAAAACTAAGGTCGATACACAGAATTGCATATGGTCCTGCAATGAGTGCACGTGGAATGTGAAATCGGTAATGGAGGAAAGTCGCGCGTCGCTTGCACGGCGTCACTTTTGTGGGAGGAGCCAAGAGGCAGCAAGGGGTCACCGAGGACAATAGATGGCCAAACTCTTCCCCTATCTGTGGCTCTGGCGAAAGCTGCCCTCTCGCACGCCCTTTCCCCCATTATGTCTAACCAGGCGGCATCACTTCAAGCTACTGTACACTATTTGGCAATGAGAATTTGCAATTTTTTAAGCTGCAAACGAAGGGAAATGTGTTTAACATTGTTTATGGTCTTGTTCCGTCAGCAGTTTGCCACACCTGGGAGTACATGTGTCGCGGAGGATTCTGGAAGATTCATATATTAGGCGGAGCAGAGATCTTGCGTGGATTGTTAATAATACGAAGTGTGCTGTATGAAAATGGCATTGCATTTTTGTGCGGTAGCGTAGCCTGTGCTCCAGCTTGAGCTAACACCAACAGATGGTCTCAGAATGTTTGTGGGAAGGAATGCTACTACCCTGGCTGACAGGCCCCGTGATAAACCTAAGTTGTTGTTGACGACTCGGCTGAATAAGAGCTTCTGAATGGCCCCACGCATGCATAGCTGGGTGCTTGATACAATTGCACCGGCGATGAAGAAACAATCCTGATGAAGGATAAATGGCACGCTTAATGTTGTGTTCTTAGTTTGATCACACGCCACTCTCTTTGACCGTTTCAGGAAAGCGAAGCTGCTTCTCAAGAAGAAGCGTTTCATGGAGCAGATGCTGGAAAAGACAGATGGCCAACTAACCAACCTTGAGAGAATGGTGATTCATTCATTAACTTTTACATAATCTCTGCCCGTCAACGTCACGTGCGAGATGTTGTGCCAGGTCCGTCTTGTTTTACAACACCGTTTGAACCAAAGGGTTGAATTTAACAATGCCAGCTTTGAACAATGTGCTAAGTAATTTAGTTGTTTCCTGTCCTGCTTTGTTTCTCTTCAAGAAAATGCTTTACACAATCTAGAGAGTTTTGTTTAGTATATAGTAGTCTTACTAATATCCCTTATACTTTACTACTGAAGCTATTCTTTTATTGTCTTCGCCTTGGAAGAAATGTTTGAGGTTTTATCATTTACACACTTTCACTTCTAACAAGCAAAGTTGCTACTTATACTTCCTTCTATATAGCACAGCCGTGCCCCTCTTATCCAAACGTTGGTCAACTGAAGTTTCATTTCAACTGCCTGGTTTATACTGAAAGCATTTAGCAAACACAACGTTTTCTTTTTTTATTTACCTAATAAACTGAGCAATGTCTTTTCTGAAGTACTACTTGAGTAAGACTTAGAAACGATTCAATAAGCAAAATGTTGCCATGATTTTTTTTTATGGAAGTTATTTTTTAATATTGCCTTTAAAGGGACACTGACAGCATATTTATGCTCTTCAGGGTTTTTATTTGTACATTATATATGAGAGCCGAACTACCCAGAGCACAATTTGCGGTTTGAAATTAATTTTCTTTCGCCCGAAAACCGCCGATCGAGAACTGGCCGGTTTTAGTCGTGCTCACTCTCTTCTTCGTAGTCACGTGCTGTTTTCTATGGTTTAGCCACTACCACAAAAGATAATCATCGTGGGTCATCGAAGGCACACACTCAATATTAAAAATTGAAAAAAGAATGATAGCCATTTTTTGTGGCTTCTAAAAAACTGCACACGCTCTTCCTCCCCAGTCTGCTTTCGGGCAGTTGCATTTTTTCACTTAATTAAAAATAGACGCGACGCTGTAGCAAAATATTGATTGGGTAGTCTTCAAATGCCAAAATAAATCGCCTGGCAAAAAAAAAAAAAGATGGTGGGGGGTGCCAATGTCTTTTTAAGTTGTTCGACATTGGCTCAAGATGCAGGTTCCCACAAGTACAAGGAAGAAACCGCTTCCAGTGAGGATGTTTTTTAACCAGTAATGTTTCCTCCCAATTGATTACAGACGCACGACATTGAGTACGCCCAGATCGAGATCCAGGTCGTCGAAGGTCTGAAAGTCGGCAACGAATCTCTCAAGAAGTTGCACCAGGCGAGTGATTCATCTACCCCCGGCGTTCAACGCAAAAATGCCGGTTGTCGCGTGCATCGTGCCATTTCCCTTCGAATGACTTCGCATGTGCCCTCCTTATCACGAAAGATATGGATAGCAGTAGGTGTAGAAACAGTGAAACCATAGAATTGTCCCAGAACTTTGTGAGCCTAGACAAGTTGGAGGGATGTTACGAAATTTGGGGAGAAACTT
The DNA here is from genome assembly GCF_016920785.2 of Ixodes scapularis. Lineage (NCBI taxonomy): Eukaryota > Metazoa > Arthropoda > Arachnida > Ixodida > Ixodidae > Ixodes > Ixodes scapularis. The sequence continues at coordinate 113,138,019 of NW_024609881.1, forward strand.
GCTAAAGGAACATTATTTTATCGTCTGCATTCTTTGAGTCTTGCTTTCTAAAGAACGAGACAGATATTTTAGTGTCCCTTTAGTTCTATCAGTAATGGGTCAGTAACAGAAGGGATGTAAAGGCTTTCAAGATACTCGTGCCTCTGCTCGTTGGATACTAAAACAACGGTTTTCACCTACGACGCCTGCTCTGGCACTTTCCAGGTTGGCTTTACTCCAATTCACCTTATAATCTGGAGTACCTGTGCCACTTATTGATGGTATAAAACGAAACCTACCGTTCAAGTGCCCCTTTCTCTAAGAGCTGCGTCTGCAATGTCGAGTTGTGACCGCTTCTTGCGAACACTGTGCAGATGCTGTCCGTGGATGAGATCGAGCGGATCATGGACGAGACGCAAGAGGGCATCGAGAAGCAGAAGGTGACGTCTTTCGAACGTTTTCTCGACTTCGTCGCTTTCCTTTGGCGTTTGATCCGGAGTGCCGATTGGGCATTGTGCACAGAGGACTACATTCAAGGGCAGTTGTCTGCTTCGACAAAGTGTGACATGACGACCTCACACCGACGATGTCATCGGCCCACTGGGGAGCTCTCCTCTCCTTGTCACAAGACTTTGGTTGACATGGTTGGCGTCACGGGACTGCGTTGGGCCAATGGCGTCGCGTGATTAGATAGGAGAATGCGACGCGAGCAAATGCATTCTGCATAGTTTAACTTTATATGCGAGATCAATATTCTCATCTGCACTACAATCGGCGATGCATTTGCGGTGTAGGAAATCGACGACTTGCTGAGCGGCCAGCTGACGGCCGAAGACGACGAGGCGGTGTTGGCCGAGCTCGAGGCGCTGGAAGCCGAAGAGGAAGCCAAAGCCGTCCTGGGGCTGCCCAGCGTGCCGGTGGAGGACATGGGAGAGCCGGCTAAAGTCGGCTTACCAGACATTGCTGACCGAGGTTTGCAACCAATTTGAAATCTTTGAGGTGTTAAAAAGAAGAAAAAGAACAGTGTTTCTTCATTGCAAAAATGAACTACGCATCGCCGTATGCTTTTCTGAAATGTAAAATGTGGCCTTTTGAATACATGAAGCTCTATGGCACCAGTTGCCGAAAACGGGCCCCATTTTTCCCATTGAAATTTTCAGAAAATGGTTTATAACTTTTGAATAACGGTTAGTGCTAAAACCTTGGCAATCTGGTTCAGACCACCATTGCTACATTTGAGCGGAAACTGAGCATTCGGCAATGCATAGTTAATTTTTGCAAGAAAAAACACAATATTTTGGGGAGACATGTTGTAAAATGCATGGGGTCCCAAGTTGTAGCTGTATCTGTGGGCACCTCCCATGAGATTTTTACAGAACTAAGTTGTTGTGTGCAGAGATGAGCTAATGTCGCGCAAGGAGTACAGGCAACCGTTTTAAATGGGCCCAAAAAGTGTCCGTACCCTGTCGGGCGAATGTTCATTTGTATTCCGACAGTCGTGTGGTAGTATGATGCACCAAAAATAATTGCACAAGATTTCCAAGCTGGCATCAATTGAAGCCCCTCTATGCGGAAATGTATTGACATCCTTTAAACAAAGCCGCTTGCTGTTCTGGGATGGTCATGAAGACTGGCGAGTGCCGAAGAGCCAGAAATAGAGAAGTGTGTGCGTAATAGAGGTGCGAGTAGAGGGAATGCACACGATTTCGGAGCACAGCAAAGGTTACGAGCCAGTTGCCCAAGTCAAGAAACGCCAGAAGCCCAGCACCACAACTCTCAGCATCTTTCTTTGGGGAACATTCTTCGTGGCTAATCCAATCAAATCCTGAAAGTGCACTGTGACAGTGCACTTTTAGTTTGTGTATATGCGTTTGAATCTTTTAGCCTTCGACTGCATTCCAATTTACGATTACGACTGCACACAAGTTTACGGTCTTGGGACAATCATAATGGGAGGAAAGTTCAAAAGCAAGATAAGTGAAAAATAGAATGTTTACTGCGGAGTACGGAGATGTCATTACCTCTTTTTATACGGCGGTCTTGGTGCCAAGTGGTTCGGTCGAAAAGACGAAAAGGGAGGTAAAGTGGTCGTTAATTTCTCGAGTCCCTTCCAACATCAACCATCACATGTTAATCCCTCTTAGGCTCACTTGGAGTTTTCATAATCTCTTCCAGAGCCCCCCCGCAAAGTGAAGAAGGAAGCTCGAAGACAAGAGGAAGCACTTGTGGCCTCCTAACACGCTGCTTTATTTTAATTGCACCACAAGAGTGTGGACACACTACAAGTCTGGTCTATTTCCTGTGGATAATTTATTAGCTTTTTATAAGCAGGCTCTTGCAATAATAAATGGTTTCATATATAATTTGGTTGTCTCTATGTCAGACATGCTTTTTAAGTAGCTCGATTGACATGACAGCAAAGGTCACAATTGTGCTTGAAAGTGCCAGTAGGAGGTACACTGGCTAGAGGTTTAACTTCTGAACTACTCATGTGATCGGAATGAAATTTGCAGGGGAGATTTAACTTGAGATGTAGGTGTACTGTGCAAGCTTTCAGCTCTCTACGACAACTTTACATACCTGAATAAGACGTGTCACTTTGTTAAGAAATCTATGATATGAAAATGAGGCTATTGAGCATCATTTTAACTGCTTGAATATAAAGTGGGGGATGTGAAACTTCGGGCTATCCAGTTTTTATAACTCGAATGTAAATATTTCAGGAAGAGTGATTACCTCAAAATATGAAATGCATATCTTATGTAAATTTTTGAAAACAGTTTCTCAATGAGGACTTTAACTTAAAACAAAATAAAGTAGATAGCCTGAGTTTTTTTTTTCAATGAGGACTTTAACTTAAAACAAAATAAGGTAGATAGCATGATTCTCCAGTAAATTTCAGTTCAGGAACATCTTGATTGTGGTATCAGAATAATTTTACCTTTGAACAAGATTCCTTCGTATGAAATTTGCAGCAAAAAGTGGAATTGAGAAAAATGCATTCATACATTGAACTACTTCACTTTTTTACTGCCTCATAATGTGTTGAAAATATTTTATACCACCATAACTATTTGGCACATGGTTATGAAATTTAGTGCAAGAGTGTATAATTAGTTTCTAAAACCGAAAACCTCAAAATTGAAAAAAGATATTTTTCAGAAAATTTTGAAACTTAGGCTTTAAAGATTACATTTATTAGATTAACGAAGATTAAAAAATTTTGAAACTTAGGCCTTTAAGATTCCAAGTAAAAGAACCCAAATTAAATACTGATGAATGCACATGCAAATTAGCATTTGCTTTAGAGTTGCTTTAGAACAGTTCCTGCTACAGATGCCAGCACAGGCAGTGTGCGTAACTTCGATTTCAGCATGTTCCTTGGCAAGTAAATATTTTAGCAAAAGTTCTATAGACTTCAATGCCTGGAGCACGTCCTAATTCGTAACATCAATGTGGCTATCTGATTTCAATGACCCAATTTTTGTTCACTGCATTGCATCATATACGGTACTAAAAACTTCCTATACAGAACAAAGTAGTTCCTGGCAGATTGGATTAGATGCTTTTGTTTCCCCTAAAAACAAACCGACGAAAATGGTTCGTTTTTTACCCTTTGACGGTAGTCTTTTGTTCCAATAAAATGTTTCCGAAAAAAAAAACGAGGGTTCCCAGTGGTTGGGTTGTTTCCAAAGGTTCAATGCACAGGTTTTTTTCTTTATCACTTAGCAAGAGCATGTACAGTGCTTGCACGCTGTTTAGGTTTAAAAGCATTGAATGAAAATATTGAAGTTGGCAAAGTTGTCGCCTTTCTTCTATTCGGTTATATTTTGGTGCATCTGCTTCCGCAATGTTCCTGCAGCTTCAGATTCTTGACCGGAGCCACTTAACGAAGCTTCTTCGGACGAACTCTCACCATCCAAATTTAATTCCCAAAGGTGTTAGAAATGTGAATCTTGAAAGCCCGTTCATACTCTTGCAACCGAGTACGGCAGAGAGACGAGATCTGTTAAAACTTCTTAGGACGAGGCAACAAACTCGCATTCTGGTGCCATCTATGTGGTGACCCTGGAACTGCATTTCACAAGAGTGAAGGTTTCGCGGGATTCTCGAGGTCAAATGTGCGTAATATTTAGAAGAGAGGCTCGTTTATAACGTTGACAAAAGTTTTTCGAGCCAAGAAAGAAAGGATAATGCGCGAGAGAAATATAAAATATGCCGGACTGCCAAGTTTACACTGCTACCCAATAGATGGCGCCAGTGTGTCCTCTCGTTGTAAGAGGTTTTAAGGAACCCAGTTTTAAGAGGTTGCAAGAGTGTGAACGGGCCTTAAAGCCAGCGTTCCCGTTCGCACTACCGCCAGAGCAGCCACTATGCAAAGTGAGCATCACGCTTGCGGAGCATCTAACCTGGAAACTAGAGATAGCCCAGTGAAAGCGAAACACCGTGTGAATAAAAAGCTTATAGTTCAAAGACATATCAAGTTTCGTGTTTTGGTGGGCACTTTCAGACATGTAAACACCTTTGCACACGTACGGCGACGACCGTCAAATGGTTAATGAAAGAGGTGCCAAACTTTCAAATTATTCCGCAAGAAATGTGTCTCGCGCTGGCAGCAGTCGCAGCTTCCGAGACGAGCCAAAGAGAACCATCCTGGAGATTGCACAATTTATTGTCTCAAACGGTGCGATCGCGTAACGCACAGAAAGCCACTTCCAGAAGCAGGACCACGATTACGAGCGTGTCCTAAAGAACACTCCTAAGAAGCAAACTAAACAGAAATCGCTCAGTTCCGAACACGACACGCACGAGGACACACCTTTATACACTGCGACTGCCGCGCAATGCGACAGAAGACTAGCCAAGACCGTTGGGACAAACTTGCGGTTTCAAACGACGCAGTGGAAAGGCAAATTGCAGACCTCCCGTGAAGACTGTCCGTGTACCGAGGCGACACCCGTGGGAGTATTTGTCCACGTCCACGTGACCGCCAGCCTCTCTGAAAGCGTCGTCCTTGTCGCTCGGGATCTGGTAGGTCGCCACACGCAAGTCTGCCCAACAAGATGGCAGCACGACGCCGTGCCAATGCTTGTTGGACATGTAGCGGATGCTAAGGCACCCTAGAGTCTTTGCACGGCTTAGATCGATTTGTAACGGGAGAGAAATATCTGGTCACCAGAAATCGCAATGTACCTTGTTTTTCGAAGAACTATCCAGGCGCTTTGAATCCGGTACCGCTTCTGCTGTATACTACCTAATAATGATGTGCCGGTTGTCTGCCAAGTTCGCTCTTCATTGAGTGCCATTAAAACTACCCAAAGCTACTGTCTGCAAACACATCCACCACACTTTTCACTGAAGGACCCCACATTAACTGCTTTGTTTGCAACAAAAAAAAGAAAGCAGTCATGTTTCTCATGGTAATCGGCGACTTGTCGCCTCTCCATGAACTAAATCTACTCCCAGACAAACAAAAAAGTAGACAAAATTCAACCATTTCGTCGTTTACCCTGAGACTGGGGGGTTATTTGAAGAGCAGAAGTAACAGAAAAAACAGACAGGTCTCAAACTCAGCTATCTGTCTGTTTTTTCTGTTACTTCTGCTCTTCAAATAACCCCCCAGTCTCAGGGTAAACGACGAAATGGTTGACTTCCACCAGCTAGCCTGTACTTTGACTCTTTTCTCGTAGACCAAATTGTTTGACGTTAGGTTGATGTTAGGTCACATTGTGCCACCGTGTCGAGTCCTGGCACCCTGCAATATCACAATGTCCTCCGACCCGACGCCGTACGACATCGAGTTCCCCGCTAAATTTAGCGAGAAAATGAATGAACATGTCCTTGACTCTTTGTAATGACCGTCGGCTTCTAAACAAATTTAAACTACCACTTCTCAAATACTCTATGTAAAGCAGAGATACGGGTCACCGGTAAATGTTTTTTTTTCTCTCCGTACTGTCTAGGAGTCGAGAAGTAGTGACTTTGACATGACTCGCCCAACACCGCTACAATTGGGTGATAAGACCACTGAAATACTTCATGCCTAGATGCCAGCGGCAGGTAATGCCACTGTATCAAAAACGACTGAGGCCACGCTTAAAATGAACTTTGAGGACGTTGACGCCGAGCCTCCATTTACGGTAGCCCTCTCTGGACATTTCTGCCTCTCACAATCCTGTAAACAGCTGTACTGAAACTAGAGGGTAGCAATTTCGACAACTTCCCACACCAGAAAACACTGATCCAGAGTCGAGATTTGAGCGTGCTTGGTCCATTTTTTCACCAATTGGTATAGAAGGCTAGAGTAGACACTTCAGTGTGCTAGACTATTCCCAGAACTTCACATAGAGTTGTGGCTAGACAATTCCTAAAACCAACCAGTTTTTTCTGTTTGTTTTTAAAGTGTACTGCATTGCCCCAAGCCCAGCGAAGGTAGCGGAACGTTTTTTTTTCCCTTCGAGATAAACGCATACATAACAGATGACTGCCGTGCATGAAACAATGAAGAGATTGTTTGAAAATTTGGTTCAATCCAGAAATCATGGCAAGGACAGCTGCAGGCAGTTCCACTAAGAACAGACCTTGCAACGATTCAGAAACCTCTTAACGTACGCCACATTGTGCAGACATGGTTTCCAATAGCGACATCTCTTGAACACGTCCGCCGTAAAGCATGCTAAGAATTTTTCACTCTCCAATTATGGTCGCTTGCTCATCATGCAAACAGAAAGTACAAAAGATTTAAGGGGGAACACTGGTCTTGGAGCTTTCTTTCTTATTCTGTGACCAAACCCATTGAAACTGCATAAGCTTGTTCAGCTTTTTGTGCTGATTTCATATATCTGGTTGTTTTCTCAGTCAGGAGAATTGTCCTCAAGGTAATTAAAACTCGCCTGCCTTCGTTTGGAGGAATGATACGAAACAAACTACTCAACAAAATATCCTTTGTAACACATGGCTAGTTACTAGAAAGTGTAGAGCATACAATGTTGGAAGTACTTTTAAGATAAACACACTATTAATGATTTTAACACATATTGAAGTTCAGTGCTCAATGCATGGCTAACAAATAATAAAACAAAAGATCAAATAAACAATTTTCTGGACTTTTATTAGAAAATCTGCTCTCAACATTGTATGCTTCACACATTTAGCTACACATTTCAGGAAAGGTTATAATTCTATCTGCTCTGGTTGCTGAGATATCTCTCCTGCAAACTTTTCACGAGTCCGAAAATTGTGTCTAGTGAAAGCAATGTTTTAGAGTCAACTTCAACTCACATTCAGCCCGCATAGACATTATTAGTTGATTTATAGCCCACATATTCATCCATGAAATTAGAAGCCTGATGAATTCAGAAGAATAACAGCCATTGCCATTTTCAAAAGAATACAGTTTTAGGACATTTTTGGCTCCAATGACCCATGTCCCCCCTTAACATGGGCAATGCTGAGTTAGGAACATCTAGTGATCTTTTTGATCCCATATACACAGTTCTGAACAGCCACTATGAACATTTGCTTCAATCTTCTAAACATCCGGATTTAACATTCGGTCAAAGGGCCACGGACGACAACAAATACTGAGAGACAAAGACGAATTCACTGACTTAAAAGACGGAAGTCCCGTAAAACACAGAGCCATTTAAACAAAACACCCCAAAACGCTAAGCCCCTGAATGGAACGTTAAACTAAAGGCTAGCAAGCACCTTGCCATGCTCTTGCATGGTAAGGTGTTTTTACCTTACCAGCTAGAGCATGGTAAAGTGTTTGTACCTTACCTAATGGGCCTCGGTGAAACACCGTTCTGAAGAGATGCTCAGCCATTCTGAATCTCGTCAGCAACTAAAAATTTCTAAAATTCAAAATGAAAGAAAAAAAAAACAATGCACAGAGATATGGGTCAATGACACACAAGACGTTACGCCGAAAAATGAGAGTTCGACGCAAACAGTTCCAAAGTAAACACTGAAAACAATTAAAAGAAAAAAAAAAAACCTTTCCCGTAAAGTTAGGCCCTTACTTAGAAGAGCTAAAGGCTCCAGCTCTCCGAAACATTGACATCGATGACAAAACCAGGAAGTCCGTTTGTGTTTAAATAAAGCCGCGCGGTACTGCAGAAACGCGACACATGTGATGCACTCACTGCCTTCCGTTTCCCGCCGACAAACGTCTCTGCATGACCGAAACCGCAGAGCTGCCGTTTCCGGTCTTGCTGCGGTCGAGGGAGTTTGGTCGGAAAAGCCGCGAGGTGGCGAGTAGACACGCTGTGTGCGCGAAACGACTGTCTTTGTGCCTTGCGGTTGATTGTTTGATTAAAACTCGAGTCCTTTCTTCCGCCGGCCTTCCTCAAAAGGCGAGCGGCACAAACTCTTGGGGGCTCGAGAGCGCACGTTGCTTGAGGTGAGCTCGCCTGTAAAAAAAAAAACGTTGGAAAGTGAGGAGACAAGCTCTCGGCCGGCCGAGTTCCAAAACATGTAGATGCACATTTCGACAATTAAAAAAAAACAGTTCTAAAAAGTACCTTCGTTAAAGGAACACTACAATTATTTTAAAACAATTTATTCTTCCTTCTCAGAACTAGTGGACGAGCATTTAGTTAGGAAACAGAGCGTGGCAGAACTAGACCTAACCAGTGAAACTGAAACTACTGATCAAAATCTGTGAGCGAGAGAGAGAGCAAAAGGATGCGACATTCCGACCCAACTCTGACATCGTCGACTGAGGTGGGTTGAGACGTCCCGCACCATACCCGTTTACATTCCTTCTCGCACCACGTACTTGTCGCTACACACCGTTTCACGTTACGATACACCCCAGCATGCTATGAGCCATCGAAGCCAATCCAATGTCGTGTGGGTGTCACGGGACCTTCCGAGAGGGGCGCAGCAATGTGCGGGGTGTGCAGTCACAAAATACTACAGAGCTTGAAAAAAAAAAAAAAAAAAGAGAAAAGTTAAGTTTATTTTTTTTTTGGGGGTCACCATGACGTTGTATACTGGGCTTTTTCGGACAACTCCGCAAGGATCATGCGTGGACCGTAGCAATACTCGCTGCACACGTTGACATCTAAGACTACCGTTTTGAGCATAAACCTAAAACAGAGGGTGCTCTGCACGTGCTTGCCACCTCAGTTCAACCATATACATCTAATCTTCCCCATGAAAGCTAAGCACATGCAGCTTAGTTGCGCCTGCTGTACTGCACGGGAACTTTGCAGACGGTCCAGTGACAAAAAGTTTGTTGCCGACGGCTTTCGGAGTTTTGCCCGGTTCCGTTCGCAAGCTTGGAACCTCCTCAGGGCGTCCGCCAAACCGCTTCTCCCAAATTCGTCACTTCTAGGATTTCCCCGAATATTTCGATGAAAGTCTCCGAACATGGCAAAAGAAGAATGTGCAGAGGTTGGAGTTGCGGCGGCTCTTTGAACCATTACCGTCCAATCTGAGAAATCAGGTTGGCGGCTCACGTCGCCGCCGTCTCTCGCACACCGCACCCTCCCGCCTCGCTGAGCGTTAAACTTGGGCATTTTCTCGCACCTAACCGAGTTTCCAGGCTCTCCAGCTTTTCCAGGTTGGTGGACACCTTACTTGTACGCCTTGTCAAGCCATACGACGAAGAGCAGCCGAAGCTATAGCGAACGAGTTAGAAACCACACAATATACTGCTCCGACGATACGCAACTGCGTCGCACGTTTGTTTCGGCGGCCGGAAACAGGCGACCAGTCTCTCGGCCGTAGATGAGAAATCTAGCCGGTGCAGTACAACCGCTAGCTCGGGGTCTTTGACCTGCATTGCGCGGTAGCGATGCACGACTGCATGCCGGTACGATGTGCACCCAGACCGTAGCAGGCGGGGGTGGGGATCGAACTCTGGGTCCCCGGGCTCTGCAACGCGATCCTTCGCTCCACGCGTTCCCGTGCGCCGACGCGCGCTGCCGCCGATCCCCCTCTAACAATACGCCCGTCGGACCAACACGTCACGTGGTTTCTAACCGGTCCGCCATTAGATCTGCTGGCCCGTAGCCTTGACCGCAGTTCGTCATAGGGAGAGACTAAGTTAACAGTCGCATGGCTGGGCCTCCTGTCCCAACCACGCAACCGAAACAATCCTGAAGCGGCAACGAGCTGCGTAGCAGCCACCATAGCTATTGGATTGGATTCCTTCAGCTTCCTTTTCGTAACGAGCTATCGCAGAACTTTGGATTCGTCGGACGAGACGGCGGGAGAGGTCGCTTACCCGGCGGCGGCCACGCCGGAAATGGCTCCGAGCCCTTCCACGTCCTCTCGCTGCGGACTCTTGACGAAGTTGCGGCAGGACGCCAGCTTGGACTCCAGCGTCTGCAAACCACGGGTGGATGGAAGAGGGGGAAAAGGGGAAGGATGGGGAGGAGGGTGCCCACGTTTGCTTCCATGCGTTTCCGTGTTTGCCACGCCGCACTCTCGCCCTCGAGCATGCATTCGAATGACGACCCACTGTTTGCGGAGGTGACAACGGTGCGAAGTGAAAAAGCAAAGCAGCTGGAGTGAGGATGACCAACGGTGTCGGGAGACGCAACTACTCAAACAATAACAATATTATCGGGAACAATTAAAAAAAAAATCTTTTTTTAACCATGCTGATTTAACCTGAGACTGGGGTAGAGAAGAAGCATCAAAAACGTAGAAGGGACAGGAAAGCTAGAGATTTGCAGACCATTGAAGTTAGGGAAAATAGGAAGTTTTACACAAAGTCCTTGAACTGCAGTAGGCACGACATGATAGTCTTGAAACGATAGGGAAGATACCAAAATGACTTGCCGATGTTACTCTGCAAACTATAACATTGTGCGGCACTATCACTCTCCAATGAGCGAGTCAAATTTGAAACAAAAAGGGCTTAAGATAGCTTCTGTCTAGTATCCGTCTAGATGGAAAATTCAGTAGCTGTTAAAATTTGAGCTTCCAAAACATGCAATTGCTTTAATCATCTACAAGCATGTATAGATTTTTGCCACTTTGTTTTTGTATATAGGAAAATACTCTTCCCCATTTTCCAAGAAACTACATACAAAATTTACTATGGAGGGTTACAAATTACAACTACAATGTACAACAGTGAGTACTACATATAAAAAGTAAGCTTAGGGATATGGAAAGCCAAATTCAAAGGGCATATTAATTTCTTTGTTAGGCATGGCTGTGTTTATGGCATGAAGTCGTCGCAGCTACGAAATACTTAGTTTTCAGGATACATTTCAATGCTCATTAGAAAACGCAAGACTGCTCACATAAAGTCCAATGTCATAAAATTATTAATGCTGCCGAAAACCATAAAAGTAGTTGAGTGAAAGGTTCACTTCCCTACCTTGAACTATACCCCATCTAAAAAAAAACGGAAAACCAACAGAAGAAAAAAAGTAAAAGAAAAAAAAAGATTGTCAGTTGCAATTAAAATTTGGTTGCACGTTAGGAAATGGGTAGCGTTTGCCCGACTGTAAATTGCTTGCATTTTGTGGACGCAAGCACCATTTGTGCCCAGCAAAGGTAAGCGAAGCAATTGGCAATTTCCGATTCTCGGTAGTTCTGTATGAATAGAAGTCTCTCGAGTTTGGCGTATCGACACGTTCCCACCTTTACGACAAGTTGTGTTTTTGCTTAGTCATGAGAGAGTCTATTACTACCGAGAAGCTGTAGTCTCTAAAGACTCTCCACACATTTCACCGAATCAATACCAATGATGAGCACAAGTTAATGATTTCGTTTCTTCTCAGCGAGATGATAAAAGCACGATTATAGTAACAAAAACATTTCGTAGGGGAGGTCAGTAGCAGAAGACAGCAGGGTTTGCCGGCTAGTAGGTCGTGCAACAAGCATCGATGAAAGCCACACGAGTGCATTAAAGGCAATGAAGCGTTAGAAACGCAGAAGTTGCAGTATATTGGAGCAATAAAGTGAAAGAACCAGGGGCAACAAAGACTAAATTGCTTGTGTGATGCTTATCAAAACACAAATCAGATTCATCGCCTGGCCGATCATTGGAGCTACAGTAAGAACTAAGCAGTGTGATGCTGTATCTTCACAACATACAATGTACAAATGTCTCATAATGCAAAATGGCCTAAATGCCTCTTAATAAACCTGTCAAAATATTACGAACAGCACTGCAATTTTAAAGCAATGAGGACATCACATGCGACATTTTTTTAAAAAGCCACATATACTTGTCTATATATTGTGAACGGATCATACCCATTTATAATAAAATGGTATATGGCTATAGGGAGCATGACAACCCAATTTTATCTTTGAAAAGTGCAAAAACAGCTTTCTTACGACATGTATTGAAGTTAATTTGTCATTTACATATCCCTATGTGGTACGTAGCTTATATAATAGCACAATGTTGATTTCAACCTCATAATATGTATTAATTTTTGGATAGACTGAACATTTCAAAATACCTTGAAAGGAACACCGACACCCCAAAAGTCAAATTTTGTTTTGTTGTTTAAAACAATGCAACTTGCAGTCAAACATGCAAAAAATACAACGCGAAAAAAGAAAGTTTTTCATGCATGCCTTTTATTTTTTGAGTTTCTCTCCTTTCAGCTCCTTGCTTCTTTTTATTTTTGATGTAATCGATCATAAAATGTAGAAGCTCCGTAAGCAAAATTTTTATAATATTTAGTTACGGCATTCGTAAGACATGTTTCTGAACGCAATTGTGAACGCATTACGACCCTTCTTTTTGAAATACCGAAAATCAGATTCCAGCGTGATGTCGCCTCCTGGCTTTTTATCTTCCCTCGGAAAACATGGCGACGCTCGACGCATGTAGCAGAGAATGATCGGCGAGTCGGGGAATCTGACGAAGTGGTCTTTTTTAGGTGCCTGACGACCTCCCAGACTTAGAAAAAAAAAAATGTTGAACGGTCGAAACAACTGGATTTGGTGTCTGTGCACTGTAGTTTCGGTTGCGACTCCGTCGTGGCCCCTCACGTAGCTCACCATTGTCCACTGCGCGTTCTCTTCAACCTCGCACCGTTTCAAAACAATTTGAGATGGCTAAAAAGACCCTAAAAGAACTTCAAACTCGAAAGTCAAGCATTCTCTGCTCACAGCGTTAGGCGTCGCGCACGAAGGAGAGGGGTCGATTTTGGGAGGCGGGCGAACACGACACTTTGGGTTAAGAAGGTTCGAGGGCATCAGAAGAACTCAAGTTACAAGACGACTCAGTATTTGACGTCGCTGCACTGGTGTGGATCGCGCGGGAACTTTAAATTCGGCTTTTGGAAATCGTTTTTTCTTTTTTTTTTTTTTTTACTTCACGAATACTGTGTTCCCAAGTTTCGAATTTTGAGGGGGTAATGAATGTCCAGGCATAGCTTTCAATTGTTTCGGATAATAAAAATAAAATGATTTTGACCCATCAGTGCGCCTTTAAGAACTAAAAAGAAAAATAAATACCTTAAAAACACGTTGCAACACAGGCAGCACCAAACAGGAATAAAACATACAAACAATTGTAACGCTTGACATTTTCTGTACAAGGCCCCCCCCAAAATAAAAATAAACATGCCAGGGAAAAAAAACATGCAAACACAAGTTTAATTCTTTCAATTGAAAATCACAAAGCGAGTGAAACAGAAAAAAAAAAAGAACTGATGACAAAGGCAGTTTTGTAAACAGAATGAAGATCTTTGGCAAAGACAAGGAGGAGAAAAAACAAGTCCCATTCACTGTTGTCCTTACGCGCATCGAGACAGATTTCTGCACTTTACGAAACTGAAAAAAGCCTGGAAGGAAAGCAAAACGAAAGAAAAAAAAATATTTACACCACATGCTGTCTGGCAAAGCTGAGGAAAGGAAGCCGCGTTCCACCATTACATCGCCAAATGCAAAAGCTTGGGACGTCGCAAAACCATCTTTTAACCCGAGGTTCGACTTCTGCAGAAAGGTTTAAAACCCCAATTTATTCAGTAGATTATTCCACATCTCAAAACATAATTGCTCATGTTTTTTGTTTTTTTTTCTTGCACAGTATAAAAACAAGTATCTGTTTTAGTTGATTATTTCATCTGTTATCTTCCTTCGCCGAATGGCACCAACTTGGTCTCAATTTCCGTAGATGCAAATCGCAGCCAAACGTTTATCGAATTTTGTGTTGAAAGTTAAAAATGTTAAACCCGCTAAGTAGTCTTGCCTCGGCTGGTTAACGACGTCCCTAGCAAGAACCACAATCAAGAGACACAAGATGCTGGCAAGCTTAATGAAATATACCGGGAGATGGCCCACCCCATGGAGGGTAAACAGAATTAGGAAAATCGGGCGAGCCAACGTCTGGTGCACGGCTCAAGAAAGCTTTACATAAGAATGGTCGCTACTAAGGTTGAAGTCTAGATTACCCGTCTCTTTGGCAAAATCACTAAAGTCCAAGGCTATATCCTTCAGAAAATCACGTTAATTTGTGAAGACCAAGGAATGCACAAATGCCGCTCGAAAGTTCCCGACATACTAATTTTGACATATAAGATGCATGATCACTCAGAGATCTACGCATTTAAAGCTACAAAAATATTGGACCGTTACAATAACTGAAACCGAACACCGAGGAATACTATGTTGCAGCCAAAAACAAGTTACTGGGTGCAGTTATATATATTCAAAAAATCTACCGTAGAAAACCGCATTCGATCATTCCACAAAAAGTGCTCACCCCCAAATTTAAAACATCTAAAACAATATCCATATATGTCAAATTGATGACCTCACAAGTGCCTATCCACATTTTTTTGCAAATATCTTCAAATTTTGAGTGGGCGCTTGCTCAGTATTTTACGATAGTAGCAGCAAAAATAAAAAATTAAAAAATAACCTCCTTTGGCGAGCAATATACCACATACTGATAAATAATAAGCCAAAAACTATACTATAGCAGATCTCAAACACCAGTGCACACAACAACCAAGCACACCTAATGCACATGTGATCCTTAAGAATGTCAGAGAACAGTATCACACCAACCTCAGGCACTGTACGTATAGTGTTAAATTAAATTTCAGGAAGAAAATGAAACTTTTGTAAGAGAAAAAAAGTGTGCTGTAACTATAGTATGTTGCAGGTTAAGAAGGTAGGATGAGGGAAAGGAATGTGGGAGAAGAGGAAGCAAACGGAACGCTGGCGATTTCCTTGCCAGCATTGGGTCCATTTTCTCCTTTCCCAGCTTCCTTTCTCTCGCCCTACCTTCTAGAGTTGTCACCGACTATGGTCAAGAATGCCTCAAACTGGCAACCGAGAAATATTCTAGCTTGTAAGAAAATGCAAAACTCCACTCTCTCCAAGCATAAATACCTTTTCTCAATAAAACAGAGAGCAATTTGAAGAAGTTCTGGCTAAGTTCTAGGTGTGTCAAAATAAAAGTTATGAAGTATGTACGACAAACGTGCAAGAACCAACTTTGTAGCAAAGTCCGACCTCCTGCAGCAGAAGCATTTGGAGTTAACAGAGAGTCAGTAGAATCGGTCTTCCTCGGGTCAAAAGCTTCAAACGAAATTCAATATGCTAATTGCTCTTTCCACCAAACCCCCTACTTGCAACATCATTACACTACAAATATAAAGAGAAGTTACCCCCAAGTCTGAACCTCACTTTGAAGGAAGGACTACCAAACATAGGTAAATGTTCCCCACACTTTTGTAAAAACATAATTTTAGCTTGGAAGTCGCAGACCGAGCTCCTTCAGTGCACATAGTGCTGAAGCTTAAAGAGCAGGCGTAGAAAGAGACAGAGGAAAAATATGAAGATGCAATCTCCACAGCGTATCACAACTGAGCTTTTTTTTAACTTATCCTAGCCTATTCTCAATCTCACCAAGTCAACACAAACATCATTCAAAAGCACAGCATGAAAGGCCCATTGGAAGGTGCAGCACCGGGCAGCTACGCAGGACTCGTTTTAGCAAGGTCCGCATTACTTAGGGAGAAGAAATAAATGGACATTTTTTTTTTCCTTCTATTCTTGCTCCAAAAACAAAGTGCCCGAGAAAGAATGTGTGCTTAGCATCGCTGCATAAACACTAGGCGAATGGGTCTTTCAGGTTGTTGGAGACTGTAGGTGCAAACATTTACACGTCTAACTCCACTGCCACGAGAGTGCGTGCCCCACTTCTAATGTCGCTAATGCCAACAGTTTACGAGCAGGGTTCCCGTGTTTCCGGTACGATACTGACACTGACAGACCCCCGAAAAGTAACACCCGTGCCGGCATTATCAAAATCGGGGAAAACCGACAGACCCTTGAATTTGGGCCATCCTCGAATGAGAAAGTTTGCGGGAAGAAACCTTTATATGCGATCCTATTCCGTGATGGCCAGGTCTGCCCTCGCAGACATTTCGGCGTAGGTCGACGCGGCCCATGTTGAAATGTCTGCGAGGGCTGACCCTTTTTTAGAAACTGCGCTCCTCTTATTGGTGCTGGGACGTTTTTGAAGCGTTGGGGTCGTGCGCACGTCCCCTGGAGATCAAGGAGCCCTGTGATCATGTACCGTTTTCTTCAAAACACCGAAATAAGCACAGCAAACCACTAAACCAGCCAAAAAAAAAAAACAGAAAAAAAACGCATCTCCCAATTTGAAGAGAAACGAACCACAAAAACACGGAACCCTGCTTATAAAATGTGCAGCACAAAGAATAAACATCTTGCAAGGGTCTCAGCCAACTTCATATTTGTATACAACCATCATACACACACTAAAAAAAAAAAAAGAAAAGTCTATTAACATGGTGTAAGCAGCTGGTGCCTCCTAAATACCCTACTCCATGATACAAGCGCATAGCGGTTTGCTCCATGATTATGAAGTATGGCACCCAAGTATTCTGTAGACGTCATGGTGTTGCTGATATATATACAATCAAAGACCGAGCACACCACGCTAAGGTATACTGCCCATCAAATGAACGAAGGAAAAGAAGGAACAAAGGCATCACCAACAGCTGCGCATCTTCAAAGGGCCTACCGACAGGGCTCTTTGTATTTGGGTTCACCCGATCCAAAACTTGGGAGGCAAGTTGAGTACCTTGCTTGGATGAACATGTATCCACACCTTGGGATTATGCCTCTAACACTGTGTGACAACTTGGAACAAAATACCTCAAATAAAATGGGGCAACAACTTGCAAAATAAACAAGAAAAATAAAAAGAAATTCTTCCATTTTTTTTCAGAACCTTTAGCATATAACTTAACCTTCAAATCACACAAAAAAAAAATTTTGCGGTAGCATTTTGGTTGTATCTGGTAAACTCGTCGTACGTAGAACACATTTCTGGATTGGTCAATCCCGGTGCGATCGTTCATGTACCGAATTTTTTTTTACTGTAACTTCCGACAAGAACGCCATTGGCTGTTGCTATGGTCATGTGATGGCTTGCACCAGCCAATAGGAGTGAGGTGCCAATAGCAAGGGAGCCCTGTCACAACAACGCTACGCGATGACCACCACCGTCCGAGATGTAGGAAGTCTACAAAATATGCAAAACCCGGTGGGCAATGCTCAGCAGATGGTAGTCGCATGACCAGGTCAAGTGACTGTTGTTACGCTGAAGACGCCACTTCCATGTCTCTTCCTTTTTTTTTTTCGCGTTAATCTTTTCTTATTACTCTTTGTTGAAATTACTGTTGCGGCAATTTCGCCATGTCGGAGGGGAAACCGGGTTTGGACTGCCAAAGACAAAGAGCCCCATCTACAAACAAATGAACAAAATAAAAATGAAAAAAAAAAAAAAAAAAAACCCAAAACAAATTGAAAACAAGGCATTTTTAAATGAAAGCTAGTGGTCGCACGCCCTCTGTGGCCGCTGCCGTGACGTTGACTCAAACCGTGCGTCGCTCGCAGTGCCGTTTCGACGTCCATGGGGCGGTGTCATGGCCACCGTTAACATGGTCTGAAAAAGTTGGCGTCCACAATTGCTTCTCATCTCGCCAATGCGATCATCGGGCACTTTGGCCATTTTATCTTCCGACGCTCAAGAAACAACCGGGGTCCGATTTTGGTCACAGAGAGAGCGAGATCCAATTTGCCTCTCGCCGAGCGAGCGAAGAATGTGGTTCGTCTGCTACAAGGCGTCATTTGCAGATGCAATTGAAACAAGCAAACACTGTACGTCATCTGCCAACAGACAGAAAAAGAAAAAAAAAACGTTTAGCCTTTCCACTCTCGTGAATAAGGAAAACCAGCGGAGCTGTACTCGATACACTGTGTGCTTCTTCGTCGTCGTCTGTTTTTCGCGCTGTTTCCTACGATGAATTCCCACCAACGCGCCCAACTATCCATTCTTCTATTATAGCTGGAAAAGTTGGCGCCATCTACGAGCGACGGCGGAAACCATACTGGTTGTGTGCTCGCCACCGTCTTTTATAGATGACGGTAGCTGTCCAGGTAGGTTTGTGTCGACATACACGGACACGATCCTGGGGAACCTAGCCCTTAACAGCTCCGCTGTAAAAGCAAATCGTCTGCTACGAATTGAATGCAGCGGCGAAGCGACATAGCACTTGGGGTGGAATTATGAGGATCTGCTATTCTACGCTGGAAGCCATCCAGAACCCTCTCTTATTTTGCAAATCTGAAGTTGTTCTACAGCCTTGCACAAGCCGATATTCGACGGGTGGATGAAGAGGTGCCAAGGACAAGTGCACTAGAAGCCCCGAGACCTTTCTCCCCATTTGCAAGCTGGAGAGTCGTTTGCCGAAACAGTGCCCAATCAAACGGGCCGAAATTTTCTTATTAGTCTATTACGCGTGCCCGGTGGGAAGTTGCGATGCGACGTCCAATAGGCAGCCGAGAACGCTCTTACTCTCACTTCGACCAAAATCAAACCCCAGATGCCGCGTTAACCATGCGCAACATAGAGGGACTCTCTGTGCCAGTCTCATCTTGATGTTGCACAATTGAGCTGTTTGAGCAAATGCACAGCAGGTTTCAACCCAGATGGGATCGAGCAAAAAAACGCGCAGACTACGCAACATAAAAACTAAAGAGTACAGAAATAAATTGTAGCTTTAAAGGGGTCATGAAACGATTTTTCAGCCTTCTCCTGTTTAGCTTTCCCCAACTCACAAATCGCGCATTGTATCAAACAGTTCTATAAGACAGAAAGGAGGGAGTCCTCTTGCTCGGATCCTTGTCTATGTACGCGGACACAGCCATTCTCCTCCCAGAAGATTAGACTGTCGCTCAAAACTCGGAACAAAAGTTGCTTTCCCTACTCCGTTCACCCCTAAGCTGACAGTGCTGTGGAAGCTATGTGCTCCTCGGGCCAGCCACACTTTTGCCACGTGATCACGCTCCCTCGCGCATACCCACGCGCAGAGAATGAGGCAGGTGATGTAACGTAAGCAGCTGATTGGTCCGGCAAGCGCTTAGCTTCCACCGCACTGTCAGCTTAGGTGTGAAGGGAATAAGTGAGGTCCGGTGTCGTGCGACGTGTGTTTGAACCTGGTGACGCGCTTTAGGTTTGCGGATGTATCACAGTGAAAAGGCAGAGAGCTTTCAAAGTGAAGGAGGTACAGAAGTCTGCTGCGTTTTCAAATTTTCGCACTGAGAGTAGGGCTTTTGTCTTTCTACCTTCTTTCTTCTGGCCCACTAAACGATATGGTATTAGTAAAATCCCAATCTAAAGTCCTTCATCCCAGCCCAAAATTCGTTTCATGGGACCTTTAAGTAAAAAGGCACAATTCCTCCTACTCCTAACCTCAGATCACTCTAAACACTGGTTTACACATTTGCGCTCAACCGGTCGCGACCACTTACGAGACAGCACATTGGTGCCACCTAGTGGGTAGCACCGGAAGATTTCCTATCTGTGGACACTTCCAAATTTTACGAGCATCACTCTGTCGCCCGTGCTTGAAATAATTCTGACAATGTTATAACCGCCGTTCTCAAAGGTGTCGATTAGATTTGATTTCGCAAATGCGGGAAAACCTTCGGTCTAGTCGCACGACCAGACCGGAGGTTTCGCACCATTTGCGAAACCCAAGGTTTCGCCAATGTATTCCAGGGCTACCCAACAGATGGCGCCAGCGTGCTCCATCGTCGCGAGCGGTCGCCAGCGGTTGCAACACGGCCGATCACACAATAACAAAAGTGTGAACCGGGCTTAACCAGTTTTGGCAAAGACAAAAATGCATACAGGACAGAATGTGCGTACAAACTGGCCATATGTGCCAATCCAAAACGCTGGACTCTGTGCTGCCGGAAGCTGCCCGTCGAGCGTTTTGCGAAAGCGAGCGACTAACCCCACTGCCTACGAGCGAAGCGAGACGGAAGCAGCAAAAAGCTCTGGAGTTAGAGAGCAACGGCCTTGCACGTTCCGTCGACGTCCTCGATGCCGAACTGTAGTTGCGGAACGAGACACGGGTGGCGTACGCTGCAAAGGCTCTGAGCAAGCACTGCGAGGTTGTTATACATCCACAGTGAAGTATGTAATCAGCCTCCATTGCCACAGACAATGAACATCGCAAGGACACATGTCCTTTAAGGTATGCAGACATTAGCCGACCAAAGCGTTTACATAAAATAAGAAAAAATGTTAGGGCTTCAGTACACATACAAAGATTAATGCTTCATCCCAATTAATTCTGTTTAAAAACACAATTTTTCTGGATTACAAAAGGAAGCTTATGTTGCCCTTTGTAAACATGGACTTTACTCTTTCTTCGATATTTTAAGTACACCACCGAAGGATGGAACAACTATAACCAGAGAACATCCAATTTTTGTGAAAACATGCATCCTTTCTTTTATTTCAACCCTGATACATGGAGGGTACAGTTTACATTCATTCTCCCAAAAATAGTTCATATACGCGATTTGGCTTCGAGGAATCCAAATCCATACAACAAGAATCGATGCAGCCCAAGCTACCCGAGACAACACATGTAAGCAATAAAATATGAGGCAGCAACTGCAAATTCCCTCAAAAGTACTTCCCACTAAAGATAAATGCACACTGATCTGAACATTAAGATGTCTGCTAAACAACTGCATATAAACTCGTAAAGTCATTTTCATCGCTAAGGGAACGCTGATCATAATCTGCGATCCTCCTCAAATTGCTTACTATTCCCGACACATGCGGTAATTACCCAACAAACTATTTTCAGGTGCAAGATTTCAAGTTGTCATATAATTGTACCTTTGCATATCATCTCGTCGTAAGCAGCAGTGCTGTAATTCACTGCACAAGTCAATAAGCTGAATTCTTTACAGAATGAAGGTACACAAAATGACAGCTACAGGGTATCCCCAAAAAATGTACAGTTTTTTTTTCACCGCAAAAATAAACTGCATTGCCGAACGCTCGTTCTCCTCCCAACTGCAGCGAACCAGATGCCAGTTTCAAGTTATGCAATTTTCTGAAATTTTCGGTGGGCAAATGGCAGCAGACCGAGCTCTCTGATACGTGGCGCTAAACAGCGCCAGTTACCAGAAACAAGCAAAAACAGGCCCATTCAAATTAAAAAAAATCCCTCCAACTTTTAAACGAGACAATGGTTCGATCCGCCACTTTGGCGTCCGGATCAGGCTGCTTCGCACAACATTTGGGTGGAGAAAGGCAAAAAATAATTAATTTTTGCGTTGAAATCAAAACAAAACAATTTTTGGGGGAGACACGCCATAGTATATGCACACAGCCCGAAAATGTAAGTACAAACAAGCTACCACCATTTCTTTTTTCTTTTTTTTCAGGCGCCGATTTGCGGTGCTAACTTAAGCAATGAAATTTGATGTCCCTTTTAACTAAGATGACAAAAAGCGCTGAGCTTGTGTTGGTGCCAACAGTGTCACGCTGTGTTAATGCCTCAACACTATAAGAAGCAAACTAACATTGCAGTTATTGCAGCCGGGACTACGTACTAGACTGGGAGTCAAGATCTGTACTGACAATAATCTCAATAAAGCAGCTACCGTAACAGTGCTTGCAAAATTTTGCCCCTCCCACAACCTTTGCATAAGGAGAGCTTATCATACAAACGAGTTTTACAAGCATACATCGTGTAAATTACAAAAAAAAAAAAAAAAAAAGCATTCTGCAAACTTTTTATATAACAACACTTTAACAAAGACCCTTCCATCCTATGGTTACAGCTTTTTTTTTTCCTTCAATTGAATCAGCAGATGTCAATTTATAATTTGCCTGAAAATCTTTGTCTGCTATACCCCGGCTCGTCTGACAAAGAGAAAGAAGGCTTAAAAAAATATAAAATGACAAAAGTACTGCGGTTACCCGAGCAATAGACTCGCTACCTACAAACAGGGACCCTGCGCCCACTTTCATGTAAAACACAAATACAGCCAATCGTCGCGTAAAAAAAGTGGTGAACAACGAAGTCGAGGTCACTATTCCTCGTCAAAATGTGATCTGCACAGATAGCATTTCCGCGCAAGGACACTCTCCCCGTCCCGTAAATCGTGGACATTTTATCGTGAATGATGGCGACCGGTTATCTGCCCGCTGCAAGGAAAAGTGACCCTCAGGCTTTGTTCGCAAGCGGTACGTGTATTACTCGAGCAAATACGATAGCTCCGTGCAGTCTAGGATCGTGCAACACAAAAATGTTCGATGTAAGGTGCACCAGGAGACTGCCCCTCGCTTAAAAATCTCAAACTCGTCAAGGTGTCAAAGCCCCATCACTGCGCGAAGCTGGAGATCTTCCTTCGATGATGCACACATAAAATGAACCCAACTTACAGTGCAGCCCACTTGCAACAGCTCCATTTATGAGAACACTGCTGTTCTAGGAATCTGGTATGTATAACACTAACCATTGAATTTGGGGCATGGCTTGCCAGGCATCAAAAATTGGCTCACTTATTGCTAGAATTCAGTGTTTTTCGGACTTCATTTTGCACCGAATTTGGAGGGCGTTTTTTGGACTTCATCTTTGACCGGAAATTCTGAGGTTATCAAAGTCTATTTTCCTTCAATTCCAAATTACACCTGGATATATATCCGGGTGTAAACCTGTGCTAGCTTAAAAAGAAGGAGCTCGTATCAATTAATATTCTTATAGCTGAATTTGACATTGCTGCCAGTGCCTCTGGCGATACCGACTTTCGATGAACTTCAGGAGGTAGTCGCCAGGAAGCCCGAATTCATCCCATCCTATCCATTGACCTACTTCGTGGCTGCGCGGGGTGAAGTGGTAAAAGGTATGCAACACAAAAGCATCAACAGCCCGACCCCTCTTCTCCCTTCCATGAAATCTGTACGATTCACCAGCTTTCACAGTTACAAAAAACGCGACCCTCTAAAGGCCGGTTTGCACCATTGTGATCAACTACGACCCAGTCCAACGAAACTGGGCTTTAGGCTGCTCACGACCTCTGCTGCTGCGCGGCACTGACGTGAGCAGTCACGAGAGGCTCAAAACTGGTTTTGCCAGGACCTGTCATAGTCTGTTGCAACAACGTGAACCAGCCTTGAGCTTCCCAGCGAACGCCTCCCAAAGTTTCATCGATTTTAAAGGTTTCAATGTTTGTCGAAGTAACAGCCGTTTGCAACTTTTGTCGCGGGACAGACGAGTATTGCCGATGCCATTGACGCCAATGCCAAATCCAGCTGAAGAAATATGGGCCAAACTGGAAACCTCGACGGTGGCTTTTTGTCTTGACCCAAAGGACCCGCTGTCCCGACGAACCTTGACGAGATAAGCGGCAAGATTCCTTTCGTCAATGGTCGGAGATTCGAGACAAAACAGGGGCGACATTTTCTTAAGATCATTGACCCTGTGAACTGCCTAAACTTGATTGTAAAAGACAATTTTTTTTCGGTGCGAGTGTGTATGTATGTGTGTGGTGAAGAGGGGCATTGGTTTATCGAAATTGGGAATTTATCGGACAAATCCAGATTGAGGAAAATTTTACTGGCGGGCGTTTTTCGGATGTATCCGAAAACACCGAACCCTACTTATAGCGAACAATGAATTTAATGACATGAGTCATGTCCTATAACTAATGAATGTAGTGCTACATTCGGAGTCCGTTTTAAGTGAACCAATGTTAACGTCGGGTAAACCTACTGTAAACGCAAGTTTCTTGTATCGAAAGTTTCTTATAAGTGGAGATGTTTACAGTAAGTGGGTTGCACCGCAAAATCATCCGGATATTGCGACGGTGCTAGGCAACGCTAAACTGGGCCAGGTAGCTTGGCCTCGACCGAACTCTGTGCTCGACGATCGGTTCTCCGTTCTGGTCGAGACGAACTCTGAGCACCACGATGTGGAACTGAGCCATCAATCGTTCAATATCGTTAAGCAGCGAGTAGTTTTTCAAGCCCATAAATCGTTAGTCAGTTCGAACGAAGGTTTGGTCGTCGTAGCGTTTCGGCCCAACAGTTTGCATTTCAAACGAGAAGCGAAGTTCATCCCACGATTAGACAAAATGGTGAAGGTCATTTTACGAGCATCAGACAAGCAAAATTGGTGTTTATCATGGGGCGACCAGATTAGGAATAACGATAAGTGGCAATTGCATTGGTTGTTTCATACAAGCATTTGGAAGACGGTAACGGATTTGCGCAACGCAGCAGAAATATTCGGCGTACAATGAACAACGCAACGATTAGGGAAGCGATCGATCGCGTTTGGATATGGGTGGTTTTGCCATGATGTTTCATGCACCGGGATTAATGGGAGCAGTAGTTAGTGGTACCGGTTTCCAGTGGGAAGTAGTGCAGTACATTAATGTAATGATTGTACACCATCATAGTTAAGCCGTTAGTATGGGGGAAGAAAAAGGATAGGAGAGGGGAGAAAAAAGAAAAGGAAGCAATAAGTAAACGACGATAGAATCTTTTTCTATAGAAAATATGTTTGCAGGCATTGCCAAATGCGGATGCAGAAAGCTTTAGCCGGTCCTCGGAATACACACAACTTAAAAACAATCTTTTCAGGAGAGGAAACTAAAAAGTTTAATGAGACAATGCAAAAAGAAATGCATCGTTCAGGTGCCGCCATCTCGAGGAGTAGAAAAGCATTCAGCACTTTTACTATAGCAAAGTGTCCCTCCCCACTAATTATCTAAGTACAAGATAATGTCAATGAGTCAAAAAATAAAGTAATGACAACTTAGATTAGAAAAAACCGGGCAAACTGCCGCACATCTATTTTACGTCATTACACTTTCACACAGATATCGCACCCTACGGAAACAAGCCACAGTAAGCTGCGATGAACTTTGACAAGAAGCTTTTGAACGCCACAAATAATGCTGAGGCAAGTACGAAACGCAGTAGAAAAGCTACAACGAGACACCTTGAACGAAGATAAAATACTCCTTTCATTCCGATTTGAGATCAGCATCCGGTTAACCATGACAACGGCTGTATGCTGACTAGAGAATCCTCTTGCAAAAATAAATATGGAACCCGAACAAGCATGTTGCTACTACTAAAAAAACAAAGATATACTGTGCCTTTCTGTCATGGCGCCGTCAAAATCTGGAGTCATCCTGAATAACTGTCGTGTAGATTGCAAGACCCGTTGTATAATTTTTAAAATTTTTCGCCAATCCCGGCGTTTTTGATGCTGTGCATGCAATCCACCCTTCAACCTGGCTGAGCTGCAGAAATAACTTAATCCTTGTTCAGCTTCCTAGATGCTGCTATGAACTTTAGAAACGCTGAAAATGCTATAAACAGCCTCGCCGACTGGGAGCTAAATCCTGGTTTTGGTTGTTGAGAATTCTCGGCTTTTCAAGCAATTCCTGCTAAAACAACAATTGCAAGAATGATAATATTGTAAGAGATTTCTGCAGCTCGGCCAGTGTAAAGTTGCACGCACGGTGTGAAAAACTCAGAGATTAACGAGAAATTTTAAAAGTGATACGACAGGTCTCTGCAATCTACACGACACTTGCACTCAAAACTGAGCATCGAATTGGTCGAAATTGCAGATCACTAGGAAATTGAAGTGACACCATTTCCATGATTCCTCTAGTGCAAGCCAGGGCACTTGGGGGATTTTTAGCAAAGTGTCTCTTATGTGATTAAATACAAAGAAACTAGGAAAACCAGGAAAATATTTGAGTTTTCAGCCAAATGTAAAACAAAAAGAACTTTACTGAACCTTTTAGGACTATGAAAATTTTTTTATATGCTAACCAAAAATTAACATAAAACTTGCACCATGTACAAATGTCTTTTGCAATAAAAACGAAATGAGGGGCTCAATTCCATAGAAGACTGGGTGGAACACTGTCGGAAATCTCCACACCAAGATTGTTTTTTTGAGCAGGAGGTCTCGCACAGTTTAGAAACTTTGAATTATGAAATTTGTTTTACTGTCGCAGATTCGAATTTCAGAGAACCATTACCGACTCTCAAAGACCACACAAAAAAAAAAAAACAGCCTTACAAAAATGCAGCAGGTACAATCCGATCTTGGCGAAAAAACCTCGGCACATATCGCGACCGTCAGCTCGAATAAATGCAACGAACAACTACGAAAACAAATCGCAACCGGCACAACACAGCCACAAACGGAAAGAGAACCGATGCTAGAAGCCTACGCGACTACCGACCCATCGTCTCGCCCAAACGCACGACGCCGGGAGTTTCCAGTAAAAGACTTAACAAAATTGGCATCGGCAACCACAAGTGCACGGCAAGAAGCAAAACACGACCCGGCAACCACGATGCAAAAGCAGACCATGCACGCGCAGAAGCCCATGCCCCAAAAGCAGCCTTGCGAAGAGCACGTCGAGAGCCTTGGAGTTGACGTAAACGTCTTGGGCGGCCTCGGAGTTAAAACAGGCTACTGCCTGCTGCGTCACATGGTTACAATGGGACTCCCATGTTCCGTCGTGGGTCCTTTACACAAAGTAAATTAGAAAAAATAAGTGTCCTAAATGGCTGGCGGGATTCCAAACAAATCGAGAGCTAGTGTAACTCGAAGGCAGCTCGGAGCAATACCTCAAACAAGTCTTTGTCGAATGCTCAGTGGAAAGATTTAACCAAACCATCGAGGGGAGACGTCTAACTGCGGAAGAAAGGTTTGCGTTGCGACGAAAATAAGGAACCCCTTCCCGAAAAATAAGGAACTGAGTAGTTTGTGTTGTTTTAAATTATCTTTTTCAATTTTCACTCTTCAAGATCAGCATCTCCCTTAAAGAAACTGACCGGCAAAACTAAAACTGAAAACTAAAGGATAACGAAGATCAACTATAAAATAAATATGCATTCAGATAAACCGTTAGCATACTGAATAACTTCACCAGAAATAAAAAAAAATTCGTTTTTTGTAATATCTGTCATTAAAGCAGTATCAAAGATCATGCAAACTGAATCTATGCACCCCAAGTATCCTAGAAAACTCGTATTTACAATCACCATCTGACCTTCTTCCCCAATAAAAATGGGACAAAGCATGCAACATCCCTTCTTCCAAGATATATTTAGGAAACGAGGCACGAATCTGTTGGGTCTCAAGTTTATTGAATACTCTGAGTAAAAATCTTGCTCAAACTGGCTATCTACCACTCAAAAACTAGGACTCCATTTCTAAAATTCTAAAACTATACAAAAAAAAAAAACAGGAACAAGATTAGAACCTCAACAAGATCATAACTTTCCCATAACAATGTGAATATGCATCGATAAATGCAACAAACAAAGCAGTCCTTAAAACTTTATTAAATAACACCAGACATTTAAAACTTAAACTAACTGACATCCAACAAATAGTCCACAGAAACTGATCTGCATGCCTAACAAGCCAACCAATAAAAAGTGACTAGGGAGTTCCGAGATCTATGGATTCCCTACACAAGTTGAAAGCGACACAACAAAGCGGTCCTGTCATAAATAATACCACACTTAAAACGGAGACTGAACCCAGGTCAAATAAATAAACTATACAAACAAACGTGCACACCTAAAAGGCCAAACAAATAAATTAATAGGGAACTACAAAGATCTAGTAAAAAGAGGCACAACAGAGCAGTCCTGCCATAAATAATACCAGACATTTAAAACCGAGACTGAACTGAGGTCAAATATTACACCCAACAGGCCAAAACAAATAAAAAGTTAATAGGGAAATGGGGACATTCAGGAATTTCCTACACAAGCTGAAAGAGGCGCAACAAAGCAGTCCTGCCATAAATAATGGAGACTGAACTGAGATCAAATAAATTAACAAGAACAGATCTGCACACCTAACAGGTCAAAACAAATAAAAAGTTAATAGGGAACTAGGGAGATTTAGGGATTCCCTACACTAGGAGGCCGACGCAAGTGAACGAGGCCGGGGAGGAGTCGCAACGCGGCCTAGCGGGATCCTCCGAGCTGACCAATGCGTTGACGTCAACGGCAAGGCTCGAGCGAACGCGGCGGCACAGGCAGTGAGTACTCACGCCCACTTTGCGGAGGAGGTCCCCGACAATGTTGAGGGCGGAGACGCGCGCCGAAGGGGTCAGCGGGGTCTGGCAGCCGGGGACGCCCGTCCCCGCAGCTCCGTTGCTCGACACTGCGCCCAAAGCACCAGAAACTTAGAGGAGCGACGCAACAACTTTTTTACCTCCAGTAAACAACGCTTAGAAGTATCCCCCGGGCATTCGTGACCTATAGTGATGGAAGCAGCATTTGACATTTTGTAGCAAGTTCTGTAGCAGGCAAAGTACTGGTTTGGGGCAGCCACCGACACTCTAAGGAGCAGACGCCAACACCTGTTGGCACATCACTCAAAAATGAAAAAGATATTGTATCGCTAAACAAGTTGATCTATGATGATATCGCATTGCTCTTTGATACTGGACGATTACTTATTACCTCTTGTAATAAAAATTAGGTAGGGCACAAAAGGAACACAGAGTCTTATTTTTAGACTAAGTTCTTATCTGAGTAAGCTTTATTTACAATGGGTACTCAAAAAATGAATCTTGGAGCAACAGTTCAGTTTGGATAAAGCCCGTTTTCTCTTACACTTTTACGCCTGGTAGCTTATGTAGCCTGTAAATATAATTGATGTAAAATGCCTTCCCCCCAAGTTTAATGAAGCTACCAAAGTCAAAAAACGAATAGTACTGAGCCTATCGCACCACCCCGGCGCTCAACCGTGTCAGCCGCTTCTAATCTGATGCAAGGTGGTGAAGCTCGATGCATGCATGCCGGTGACAGGCAGCACAGAGGCATGCGGCAGCCACGATAATCAAGCGACCTCATCAGGAGTGGTAGGTCGACAGAGTGTCGCCATACAGATAGCGTTTGAACAAACAGGCAGTTTGAAAAAGCAGACAACAGCTAGAACATGAAGAGGCACTGCTTGATGATTATCCCGAGTTCATGTTGGAACAAAAGAAATAAATCTGACAACCACAAATCTCAGTGAATTCGACCCAAAGTGCTTCCCGCACAAGCCATCGAGGTTCGACGGCGTCTGGTTTCAGCTTTACACGGGACCTATCCCCGGTCTAGAACAAACCGGACAGGCAGAAAAATCGTGAAAACCGATCGTGACAACCGATCTTGACACCTATCCTAGCTCTTTTAATGCAGCCCCAGTTGCCGCGTTTTGACGAGAAGACAGGTTGTAGTCCGGTTTCTTCCAAAGCAACACAGCAATGCACGACCCGCACGGCAACTTTTGCCCACGCGCCAGACTGGAAGTGCACCCGAAGTGCCACCATTGCGGCGTGACTTAACACAATCGAGTTCGTGTATAGTCCCAATATTATGCCGTTTCTATGGAAAGTTTGCCAGGCCCGCACCAAATGTCGCAAGACACAAGCCGAGCAAAGCCAAGAAATCTATCTAGCTCGCAAGACGAGTCAAGCAAAGCCAAGGAAATGCGCGGAGACCGCAACGCACGTTTTGAGGACGAGCTGCCGCTGTTTTCCGTGGCGATGCGGTTAGAATCCGTCGCACCGCTGCCGCTTCTCGCAGGCGTGCAGGGGACGGCGTTGGCGCCGGCGACACCGGCAGCCGCTGCAGCTTGGGCCTCCTTCCTGGCTTTGTAAGCGGCTTCGAACTTGGCCAGCCCGCTGGTACCGTTGTCGGGGAACGGCGTCTGCTCTTCCTTGTGCACAGACTGCTGAATCATCAGCTCCTGCTTCAGGTCTGCAAGCACACGAGAAATCCCGCCAGTCAAAAATACCCCCCAAAAAAAAAAAAAGATTGCAGAACACAAGTGCATACTTTACAACCAACGTTTTTCAAGTGATGAGCGTAGTCTGGGAAGGCGTTGTCTGCGCGCAAGTAATGAAGGTCAGCCTAATGTGCCTCTACCCGTGAGAACAGATTGGCATCGTGCCGTCGTATTAATTTATTGTGCTTAAATTTAATATATTGATGTATGTCTCAGTGGTGATTTCAAATAGGCAAATAGTTTTCAGATAGCTGTACTAGATCCTGAGTTATCAATAAATTTGTAATTTTAATTAGGTCCTCCTTATGGGTCATTAGCATAAAATTCTTCAGAATATATTAGAAATTTTTATAGAATTGCATTCATCTAGACATGCTTTGTGTGGTGATGGTATTTTTGTTGCTTTGTATGCCATACAAGTTTAATTAATTAGCCTTAAAAAGATATTGCCTCCATTTTGTGCAACTTGATTGCAAACGTTTTTTTTACCCAATGTAACATAATTAAATCGGACTTAAAATAGCATCACCGCACAAAACATCCCTTGGTGAATGCAATTCTATAAAAATTTCTGTAACATAGTCTGAACAGTTTCCCCGAATTTCCATGGCAATTCATGGTTCACTACAAATTTCCCAACAATGCCCGGGTCTTTCCTCATGATGACCAGCCATCTTGCCATTTTTCTCCAATAACTTGCAACATTACAACTCCCAAATCGGACAACCATCTCGGCCCCTCTGAGTCCCAAACTAAGTCTGAAACCAAGTTCCAGACAACCGGAACCGGACCCACCTCCACTGACACGGAAGGACAACGACTTCAACTTTGGGGATAAAGGCTCGCCAGCAACACCGGAATTGCTGGGGAGAATTGCCCCAGTTTTTCCCGAATTCCCCCAACATTTCCCTGGCAATTCCCGCCCTTCTTCCCCGGATACTCGGAGAAAAAAAGCGGCTCACCTCGCGTCTCGTCCTTGAGCCTCTGAACCATAAAACCGAGGGCTTCCTTCTCGTCGAGCTCGTTCTCCAAGAAGGCGTTTCGTTCGATCGCCTACAGAAAGTGACAACACGTTAATAACACGACACCATCAACTCAAACGAGCCATTTCTGGCTTTTTTCTTTTTCCTAGTTTCTTAGAGAGCCAAAGAACCGTCGTCAAAACTACAGGGACGTGCGACCGCCAAGACTGCGGTCGTCGTGCGAAAATCGGGCGAGGGGCACTTGTTCGGACACGGTAAACGCGCCAGTCTGACGCGATTCAAGCATCGTAAGAACTACCGGCGCAATGGAGAGTGCTCGTTTGGGGCACAAACGCGTCCGACCCTCTTTGAGGTTGCGTAACACTCCCACGGCCTTGGATGGGCTCCAAATGCTCCAACCGTCCACCCCAGCCAGACGTAAGGAGAGACAGAGAACAATGTCCAGTCTTTCGACGTAACCACGTTAGAACTGAGCAATGCCCGTCGCACCTTCATTTAAGAAGTGTGAGCAATTGCGAGTGAAGTTTCTGTAATCGTGGTCGGTCGGGGATTGTTTCTGCTTCTGGTTTTTTGTCACTCAGGGAAGTTCCTTTACAAAACCACTGTCTAGATAGGGGTCGGCAACCTTTTTGCAGCCTACACAGAGGCGGCCGGACGGCTAGTTGCGGAGGGGAGAGGGAGCGAGCCGTCTTATTTCAAATTGTCCTCTCTCGTGCGATAGTGGGCAGTCTGGGATTTCTTGGTTCTTCCCCCATACACTGTTCAACAAACTCCACCATTCGTTTGATGTGTAAACTGCTGTGCGGTCGTTAAAAAGGTGAGTAGGCGGCAGGAAGGAGGGGGACTTTTCTGGCGTTTGTCGGGGGCTGCACGAAACTGCCTCGCGGTTTGCAAGAACTTATCATGACACCATCGACAACGACACCGGAGGGCAAAAAATCAAATCCTACACCCTAGAGGAATGAAGAAATTGAAGTACAAGTTGCAAAAATTATCTTCCAAAAACTAAAATGTTCCTTTCCTTAAAACTGCCTTTCACACCGAGATCTCTTGGTGAATCTTGTACGAACGGTGGAAATGTTAAAAGACTCAACATGTATTACGTGGCATCAGCCCAGTTCCAGTCTTGAGGAAGCCAACAAAGAAATGGTAGCAAGGTTTGACTTACCAGATTGAGCTTGGATTCAAACTCTTCCAGCGATGCTACAGTGGTCCTGGGAAAAATGGAAGCGGCAAAGAAGTAGATGAGACACTGGCAGTTCCCAAATGCTGAAGAACATGCACGCGTACACGAAAACAATATCTCCAGTGGTAGGGTGCAAACCTGCAATTAGCTCGTCCGTTAATTGTAGCAACTCTGGCTTATTTAACCATTCACAAACTTAAGACATGGGGACCTCCCGCCTCTTTATTAATCGAACTTACGGAAGCATATGAACAGAAACAAAAAACGACAACAAATTTTAGGAATGCAAATAATTGACCCATTATAAAATACTAAAATAGTGACATTGCTAAGACAGTTTTAAAGGCAGCATCATCGGATAAAGTTACCACAGACGCTAAAGGATAGTTCCTTGTAAGGAAGTTCGGGGAATGAATGAACTGTGAAAAGCTGCACTTTTACACGATGGTACGCCCACCTTGTGTTGGTGATAAGGGTGCACTAATACCTAAGTAGAAAGGAGGTATTGTAGCCTTTCGGGTAATGGAGGATTACGAGAGGCTTGACAGACACGATAGAGTTTGCAGATCGGGGGTCTCCAAACTTGCCAGCTAAGGGGCCGGATTGTGAACATGTCGCCATCCCAAGGGCCGGAAAATAAACAATGAAATATAAATGGGCGGTGGTCTCACCTCTTGGCTCGCTCCAGATCATCGTTGGACTGCTCCAACTCCCGGATGTACCGGTGCATCTCCTCCCGGGACGCAGTGACGTCCGCCAGCTGGTTCTGCAAGTCCGAGACCTGCCGCGTGCTCTCCCGCTGCACCTGGCTCAGCCTCTCCTGCCAGTCGAGAAGACGCGGTCGGGCGTATGCTCCCACCCAGGCCAGAAGCTCACGTGGCGGGCCAGAAAAACGCCTAGCTCGACACAAGCCTGGCAGTCCTAGGGGCGTTATAACTCGCGTCTAATACCGCTTTGTTCCGGGGTGTTGGTTATCGTTACCAGAGCTATTTTCCGCGGAGCTTCTAAGGCGCTTCTCTGGCTCGCCACATGACTGCCAAAGTGCCGGACCCGATCCAGAGGCGTCACGTACGGACCGAAGAAGCCGGCACTGAAGCCCAAAAATATGGCACTCTGCTGGCAATCTCAAGCCCAAAAATAAGGCACTCTGCTGGCAATCGAGGCCCTAAATTGCCACGCAAAAACCGAACGACTGGTACGGAAGCCCAACCCTGGCCCTCGTTTCGCGATTTAGGCCCCAAAGATGCCAGACGACGGCCAAGGTACGAGCAGTTAAGCGCAACGTCGGCACTTGTTTGGTGAACTAGCTCCAAAGATGTCCAAGCTATGGCCAAAGAAAGTCAAGCTGAGCTCTACCATAACTTCTTTGGGCTCTTCGAGACCTTGAATTCCCAGATAAAAAAAAACGCATAGTTTGGCAAAAAGGAACTGCACCACCTAGGAGAGCACTTTAGCCACAGACTATGGTCGCTGACAAGGCGAGCACAGCATAGCCTCTTTCGGACAGCAAATCCAGGAGTGGCGTTCCGGAATGCAGCCTCCTCCGAACAGTCCGCGAAGCCGTTTCTCCTTTTCGAAATGTTGCTCATTGTCCAGTTATCGGTCCGAAACTCAGCCCCCACCAAACCCTCTGTGAAGCTGCTTCGCCCATTGTACCGTTACCTTCTTTCATCTGTACCGGAACGCTTTCCAGGTATTCCGGTTTAGTGCATTTCCTCCCAAAAGTTCCCGCGCAGTTTTCTTCAACCTAAGCCTTCGATAAACGCCGATTTCTCTTTTCAACACCCCAAACTGACGAGTAAAAAATTCATTTCCCCCAAAAGAACATCCTAAAGTTTGACAAACAAAAACAAGAAGCAAAACACAGATGTGGCAATGCGATGGAAACGAGTTTTCCAAGCAGCTGGACCGTGCAACGTTAAGGGCATCGAGAGTTCGTCGTGGACGGACTCTAGCAATGCGAATTGATCCGACGGGCTTCCAATTTGGCGACGAAGCAATGGAGAGCAAATGAATTCAAAAATGGGGACCCGCAGTTGTGAGCGTACCTGAAGGGAATCATTCTCCGACTGCACCCGCCCCAGCAGAGATCGCAACTCTCGGTCCGAGGTCTCGTACTGCTTCAGCTGCGTCTCGAGCTCCACCTCATAGTCTCGGCTGCTCGCCTGGAATTCCTCCAGCTCCACTTGGGTCTCCTGAAGTCTACGGAAAATAAAAAGAAATCCAATCTAGATCAATCCTATCCACAAGCGGCATCTCGGCCACCCAGGTGCAAGCAACGAGCACAGAAAGGAAACAAATCCAGGTCAATCCAATTCATAAACGCCGTCTTAGCTACCCATGTCCGAGTAATGTGTGCAGAAAGGCGATCCAATCCAGGTCAATCCAAATCCACAAGTGCATTTTAGCCACCCACAATAATATAGACATGCAGTAGGTCAGTAGTTCTCAACCATCGAGGTTTCGCGGACCTTATTTGGATCGGCCGAGATAATGGAGGACCCCGTGCGTGGTGAGAGGAGAGGAATTGTGTAGGTTAAATATAATTATGATTTAATAAATGAATAACTAAGAACTAGTGTCAAATACATCTCTCGTACTGAAATGCACCCAAGAAAACTCGCCCGAAAACTCAAGCATTTCTTCTCGATCTGAAAAAAATGCAAATTTTATTGCTTTGCTTGACTAATGAGGCAGGGCTTCGCGGACCCCGAGACTGCCTTCGCGGACCTCCATTTGAGAACCACTGCAGTAGGTGATTCTCAAGAACACCACAATCTGAAACCTGTCAAGTCGGTCAAGCCATTGGCAGTTCGCAATCGCGAAACAGGAAGACGAGTAAAGAGATAAATGAATCTATGCATGTTGCTGCTCAATTCTACTCTGAATCATCCCGCGGGATGGATTACCTTGAGGAAGAACATTAATGCCATTACTGGACCGGAGGAATGTTTGTTCTGTGGCATGTTCGTTCGATGCCGGCACTTATCTGGAAAGTTCAGCACCTCCCTTCTACAGGAGAGAAAAGAAAAGGCTTAACACAGCACTCGATTGCTAAGCAGGCAGCGTGGGTACGCTGTCTGGAATGCGCCTCTAACTGCCGCGCTTATGGCATGCAAAAGAAGTGCTCCCTCAATCCCCGCTAGACGATGCCATACGAGCATCCTGGCGGTGTCGCAGCAGCGAATGTGGCAGACGCTCATTCTGCCACTGATCACTCTCCAGCTGGAGAGTCCAGGAAAGCCTCGGCAATCAGCAGTCTGGACATCGTGGTGACGACAACGCTCGCTCTTGCTTTTTACCGGGACTTTCAGCACTGACCGCCAGGATTGCGACGTCTGACAGCGCGACATTCCGGTTTCAGTGAGAACGCTCGTTGCCACCTCGGGATCACCTTCGTCGTGCGTGTACAATGGGGCATGCCAGACGTGTCGGCCGTAGACGCGTCTCAGACGCCATATCGTGGGTGCACGAGAGGAGCAGGTTACTCACTTTGCTTTGTACTTCTCGGCCAGGTCTTTGTAGTAGCGGAGCTCATCCTCGACGCTGGAAAACGTCTGCTCCTGGTCCCCTTCCATGGCGTCCCCTCTGCTTGGAATATTCTTCCGAAAGGAATTTCAGGGTGTCGTCAGGCAACACATTCTCGCTGGTCCGCTGGGCACTGTCGTCGCAATCGTCGTGTCGCTCCGTTCCGTTTTGGTGACAGTCTCTGCAAAAATAGATTAAGTAAAGAAAACAGAAAGACTGCTTAGACTGTCATATTGCTACCGGCTTCCAATGCAGCATTGGGTGAAACGGACGTAAAAAGGAGTAAAAGACGACCTAACTGGAAAATTTTGCACTTTGATGGAAAGTGTAAAGAGCACAGACATTAAAATGGGAGAATAGAGGAGGAAACAAAAGGGGGAGGGGGACACATACAACTCGTCCCATTGTTTTTTTTTACCTCTCTGGTTACTGGTTGTGGTATGTGCCTTGAACAAGCTTTCCTGCCTTATTACTCCATCTGCAGTTGAAAAGTACATTGATTGAAGTCTAGGAAACTACTTCAGCCTAATTATAATTTCTAGGTAAAGTACAAGGATATAATCAATAAAACCTCTCTTCCTACTATGGTTTTTCCGACAAAAACATGAATCAGGAGACGACGTACGGGGGCAATTGAAGTAATTATCTGCACCTCGGGCACCTTAAAAATTGGCCGCACAGTCTGTACGGCACTTTTTGTACGGGGTCGCCTTTTGTTCAGTCACCGCTGTGCAGGTTTGAACGTGTTAAGCCAGTTCAGTCCCGACAGATCTGGGGAACAATGGCCGCCTCACTTGGAATTGCACAAATGGAGGAGCCATTTTGTTTCTTTTTTTGTTCAAGGATGGGTTTGGTGCCAATATTTATTGCAAAGACTGTGCACAATATGAAGGAAGTCTGTTTTAATGGACACGAAAGTTCAAAGAATGCACGAGCGTCGACTGTAAAGAAGGAGCCAGACTCCCCGTCTGCGTTCACAACTGGTGACGCCACCGAGCATGCACCAATTCTGTCGAATGGACGAGCGACAGTGGACGATTTCACAAATCATTTGCAAGCCAGTCAAGGCTTTGCGTTTGCAATAATCCACGACAAGCTTAGGTCTGGAAAGGTTTTTGAATAAAAAAAAATTCTACAGTCAGAGTGCGAACAATTTTTTAAACACCCTCGAAATGACCAGACTTCTCTCTCCTACAAAAGACGAAAGGACCTGGACTCTGGTTTAAGATAGAGGTTCCAGGTATTCAACCAAGCAATTTAGCCAGTTATCAGAGACACAGCATTGAATCTTGATATACTACTTTTTGGGTGACACGACAAGTATGTCGCATCTATAGTCTGTTGCAACTCGGGAAGGTAGGGTGAGGGTAAGATGGGCCGGGGAGGAGGAAGCAGATGAAACGCTGGAGAAGAGAGGGGAAAACCTCTCTTTAGCGTTTCGTCTGCTTCCCCCTCCCGCCTTGCCCTTTCTCTACCTTCTTTAGTTGCAACTGACTATAGTCATAAAGTGTTGCTTCAATACACAGTGGCAACACTGCAAGGTATATTAAGAGTTCCCGAGAACAGAGTTTTTCGGCCCAGGGTAAATGAACTATGCATTGCAGAACGTTCAAACTCTGCAAGAGTGCGATGCCAGCAGTTGGACTAGAACGCGAAAGTTGCGAGAACGTGACACCACCTGAATCAAAAGGTTAAGAAAATGAAATTTCTCCATGAGCCGACGTCCACCTAGGCCCAATACCTTCAAAACAAGAGATGACACTGGACATGTGCGACTTGCATCAATGAAAAATTTTTTTCAGCAAGAAAGAATATTGCTTTCTTTCTTGCCGACATTTCACCGATAGGGATCCCACAGGCGTCCACAAAAGAAATTTCATCTTTCTATATTATATTTTGATCCAAGTAATGGTACCTTTTCAAATTTGAGCAGTCTATCCCATCTGCTAGCGCCCCATTTTGACAAAGTTTGGCTTTTTTCATGATGCATAGTTCATTTACCCGGGCCGAAAAACGCAGTTCTCTTTTCTCGGGAACTCTCTGTACTTCTTGAAAAACAAGATTCACAATTTTTCACAGTTCACTCGAAACAATTAGTTACTAGGATTCATCCATAGGCAGGAATGAGCGGTCGACCAAGCAGGACAGAGTGAAGCGCAACAACCTCCAATGGCGGATGTGGGAAGTGGAACGGAAGCATTTCATGTCATGCCTCCTGGACATGCAAATGACAGTGTACGGCAACGCGCAACTGAATGGGTGTGCCACTGACAACAAAACAAAGCCCTCAATGAGTCAAGGTCTCAATGGAGGTAGACTGATTTCACGCTTCGAAGAACATGCCGTGGTCAAGGAACATTGAGAATGTAGAGTGAATAGCCTGTCTGTTTCAACCACTAAATTGGAGGTACCTGAACAGATTGCCTTACAATTTGGTATCCTATTTTTAATTCTTAAATTAAAGCAACTGTTTTAAGGAGTTGTGTCGCAGAAAAGCCGGCGTCCGTGTTGGTGGCCGGGACGGGAAAATCCCGATCGGTCGATAGGGCCACGACATCACAGCCACATGACCTCGTGCGGGAATTTCAAACAAACCACAACGCTCACATGAAATGCGACATCAGGCGTGAAGGGAGAGTGATTAAAACATGACACGTAATGCAAATTGAAGGTCACCGCACGTTTTAAATGATTTTCCTTAATGAAGTAATTCATCTTCCTGAAAAAAGAAAAATATGAAGAATTTGAGGCTGAGGCAGGATTTGAACCCACGACCCTTGGTTGAGAGCCAGACACGTTACCGACAAGGCCACACAGACACGCTTGCCCGGCTTGGGAATGGAATGAGCATCCTCCTGTAATTTTTTATCAGCCAAATGCTTCCACAGTTTATAAATAGTCAGTTTAATTTTAAGCATGAAAGCTCTCGTAGACGCAAACAGTCTAAAAGAAGACCAATTGAGAGAACGAAACATTCCAGACAGCAGAACAAATCCCGCAATTGTTCGGCGCTACATTTATCACAACATTCCCATGCAGAAAAGCCGGCTTTGTTCAGATGAAGTGTTGTATGTGCACCATACCCAACATTTTAGCGACAAACACAAAAATGGTCAAAATGAACTCAAAGAATTCAATTGCACACACTGAAATGGTACATTTTGGCTGATCCAGACTAGGAGTCAGCAATACCAAAAGTAAAAAGAAAGTTATTTTTTCATGCTATAGTTTCTTTATACTACTCCTTAGTATCAAGATAAAAATAACCTACAAAAGCAAAAACAAAGCCTTATTTTCAACAAGAAGCTTTTAAACTTCTCTCATGACCTTCAGTAACTTTACTTGTGCACCAGCGTGTTGAAATAAGTGCCTGTTGCAACAGTGATCTGTGTCACCGCCAAAAAGATGTTGTCACTAAACCTTAAATGCTGGAGGAAGTATGGCAATTAGGTCACTGTAGCAGATGACTTTACATAACTAAAAAACTTGTTACCAAACACTTCAATGGCATCTATTGCAAAGGTTGGGCATACAGCTTGCCCCCAGAATCAGTTTGGTATTCTTGGACAAATTTGTCCAACAGAAAACGGACGATAACAGAGAAACAACCATACTGGTCAAAACATCAGCAGATGACAAAGTGCTTTCTATACTTCGTTTCAGCTTATTTCAGCTTAGGTCCGAGCGCGGCCTACATTATAAGCCGAAGGGCCAATCATACAGCGCAATAAGCGCAGCGTCATGGTGCGCTCTCTGCGCTTTATAGACCCCGTTCCATTAGGGTCATAGCAGAGAGGGTAATGGAGAGAAAAAAATGCCCTCTCCCTCTCACCCGCGTGTCATCTGCCCCTGCTCTGCCGAGTGGGCTGTACCTAGCATCCGGCTGGCGTACAAACTCTGTTTAAAATTGAGTCATTTTGGAAATTTCAAGCGCAGATGCGCAGATATTGGTATGCCAGATCTCGTGTAATATTATGCTAGATAAAAAGACTAACATGGTCCAATTGTGCTGTTACCTGCGTGCAAATAATAAAAAAAAAAGAATAGGGAAAACTGTGTCAGATTCGCCGGTCTCTCCGGCGAAAAGTAAATCCGGTTGCTGTACCTTTTTTACTATACAAAGTTTGTACTGGTGTAGGCCTTTAGTGACCATGAGTGGAAGTCTGAAATAATAAATAGAAACATGCTCTCGTGCCGCAATAAACGCAGTAGTTGAGGGCAGTACTGCCGGCTGACTCAACTGCTATTTAAGTAACGGAAAAAAGATACCAGTTGATCATTTACCGAAATCGAACAACAGAGAGCTATAGGCTGATTTTGGAGTAGCCATAAGAACGCGAACCACTTCGCAACGGCAGCCACGAGCGAGAGTTCGATGTTCCGTACAGCCCGCCGGTACAGCCCAAAGATGGAGAATAGGGAGTTTTCATAGATCGTTTTCGCCGTCCCGCAAGGCCCTCCGCAACCCGCTACGATAGCAGGAACTCCACAGGCAAGGCTATCGGCGCGCAGGCGCAGTAGCAACTTCTTCGTTGCGGAATGCTTAGCGGAGGGGGCAGCGCGGTCTACGAAAACTCCCTAATGGCAACCTCCCAATTTGTCGTCTGCTAGCGGAGTCGGGCGCGTGCCCTCTCTCTCGTTTTACCCCGCCGAACCTGCTGAATTTGCCGGATGTATGAAGAGGGCGCTGCTGCCAAACAAAATTGTGCCACCCAGAGAGCGCTAAATGGAATGGTCTATAGATTTAGCCGGCAGAGGAGCACGCACAGAGAAACTGCGAATACCGGCTGGTCCTATCAACTGCAGAAAGGACGCCAAGACGTTGTGCCTCTTTCGCTGTTTGATTGGCCCTTCCGCTCATAACATCGGCGGCGCTCGGACCTAAGCTGGAACGAATCTGCTGCATCCATCAGCTGCCCAGCGCCAAGGAGGGCTGCCAACAACCCTCTTGACTGGTCTAAAACTCGTGATAGCTCTAGGCAATGTTTACAAAAAGATAATGAGGAGGGAGCACCTCAGACGTGGCCACCAAATTATTGACTTGAAAGCTCATCAACCCCCCCC
Organism: Ixodes scapularis; assembly: GCF_016920785.2. Classification (NCBI taxonomy): domain Eukaryota; kingdom Metazoa; phylum Arthropoda; class Arachnida; order Ixodida; family Ixodidae; genus Ixodes; species Ixodes scapularis. Next base: position 113,178,884 of record NW_024609881.1, read on the forward strand.
CCCCCCACCAAAAAAAAAAAAAAAAAAGAAAAAAGAAAATGTGGCCAAGATTTGGTTTTTAGATTACTGATTGCCGACGCAAGAAGAAAAACAATGCTGAGGAACATTTGGGGCATTCACGATGCTGCCCAATACATACTCCCATGTAAAGGGCCGACGCTATTTCGGGACCCCCCACTGATCTCTATGACAATTGCTGGATCGCGTTTGCCCGCTCCGCGATTGCGGTCACTGGCGGCCATCTTTAGGTAGAGTTATATCACCTCTAGCCATTGTAAGCTGCTGCAGCCGCTATCATCCATCCATGGCAGATAGCGTTTTGGCAGGTGGGTTGGCAGGCTGCGGTCAAAATAGCGTGGGTGATATTGCGTGCTTGATTAAAATTATTTGACGAAACATGTTTTTGAAACCCGGCGTGAACAGTAGTCCGGTTTTTGAGGACCTGGTAAAAGTTTCACGAAATCGCAGCACCGGGAGAAAAGCAGCACAGCACGTATCGAAAGTCGCATCGAAAGAAGCATCGAAAGCAGACGACGGTACGGAGTCTGCTTTTGATGCGAGCTGCGCTGCTTTCTTCCGGTCCTTTCGGTGCTGCGCTTTCGTAGAACTTTTTCCGGGTCCTCAAAGATGAGGCTACTGTTCACGCCGGGTTTCAAGAATCTGCTTCGTCGAACAACTTCAATCAAGCACGAAATGTCACCCACGGTACAGTGTACTAGATCTACGGCTATTTTTATGGCAGCCTGCCGCCATTGCGCTGTCCGCCATATTACTGTGATGGCTAGAGATGATATAACTCTACCTAAAGATGGCCGCCAGTGACCGCATTCCGGTCCATAGGAGGAGCTGGTCAAACGCGATCCAGCAAATAGACATAGAGATCAGTGGGACCCCCACAGCGCCGCCATTTTTATCTTTATTTTTCGCGGGCGATCTAGTGGCCTATTAGAACGCCCTATCGCGTATGCTAGATAAAACTAAAAGAGGAATCAGATCGCCGAAAGAAGAAAAAAAAATATATATAAGCGATGCACAAACACGCTAACGAAACAAATCAACACGGCGAAGGCGCCCCAGGACTGAAGATCCAGCCACGAATAGACGCGGGAGGGTACGATAGCAGACGAACCGGTATCCAAAATTTCCCAAAGACGGGGAAAAGTTATATTTTTCTTTCTTCCTTTTAACACGCTCCCGGATATAGGCGGAATACAGTAGATTCTTTCGGTTCAATGACTTATGCGGAAACATTCCCGAGTTGTTTTCGGTCTTGGGTCGGGGGTTTTCACAAGGGTAGCGTCCAGCAATTTACAGGCGACAGCTGCAACGGGAAGAACGTGATTGGGTTACCAAACACGCAAATTGTAAAACAACCGAAGTTGTCCTTTTTCTTTCGATTCCCGAAGCACGACATCGAAGTACAAACTGGCATTTGCTGAACGTGAAATCGTCTACTCGTTCGCGAAGAATGGAAAAATGTTCATACCTCGCAGAACCCAGGGGAATGTCTAACACTGCTACATTACAACCGCAGAAGCTGACACGATGAAATACAAGCAGTAACGCTCACAACGTCAAACGTGAGGGCTCAGGCCAGAGATCGAAACAATGCAGACGAAATGCCAGGAGGGCGCACAAAAGATTAAATAAACTAGCACATCACTTGACATTCCCGGGCAACAATAAACATTAAGAAAAAGGGAAAGAAAAAAACTAGGCGCAGACTTTTTTTTATATAATAAAAGTAACAATAGCGGCAGGGGTTATCACACATGTTTTTTATAGCCCAAGCGTCAAAACACGAAGACGCTTCCATCGAAACGAGTGCTTGAGAGCTCTGCACCTGTTGGTATTTCCCAGAACTCACGATATGCATCGGAGGTTCTCACAGCCTCTGTAGCAGATCACTCTCCAGTCGCGTTTGCCATTAAACACGCAAAAAATGGCGCGTTCTAAACCCCCACCGGGAACCCGATTCATGCATACTGCACACGCCCAAGCAGCCAGCGCGAACAAGGAATTCGCTGGTTTGTTTGTTTTTTATCATTGATCAGCGCCTGCATTGATGAGCTTTCGGTGTACATTTAGGGTACTAGCCCTCACCGGAGAAATCTGGTGAACGTTTGAAGTGAACGCAGATGTCGTGTTCAGTGTTGTGCAGTACAAATACGAGTAGCAAACCAGACATTCCGACAGACGTGAAAGGTTGAGCCCAAGCGCGGCCGGAAATCATATTGCACGCCCAACGACCACGCACACGACGGACGGGAAGTGACCATCAAACAAAGAAAAAGGTTGGGAAAGCCGACGAAATAAAGAAAAGGAGCTTGCGAAAGAAAGCGTCACGGAAGAGCTAATGGTCGCAAAACGAAAGGAAAACACAAGCTAGCAGGATCGGGCAGGGTCAATCGAGTAGGCTTCATTCAAAAGCGAAGGCTCGAAGCAGGGACCGCTAAAAACGGTTCTTCGGTTCCTTGGGAGCACGGGACGTTCGTGGCTGCTTAAAATAAAAGCTGACACAATTCTTGGAAGCGGTTACGGAACGAGGGTGGCGAAAATTTGACGGAACTTACCTGCCGTGCTAGTCGCCGAGGTGCCAGTGGATCTCGACTTGAAGCGAAGGTTCCGTTGCCTGTTTGAGGCGGTTCTGGGCGTCGCCAGAGGCTTGGGTGTATTCCGGGGTGTTTCGAGATCACAACAAGTCGCGTATTAACGATTAACTGAACTAATAAACCGATTCAGAAATAAACAGACAATATTTATGCGCTCCTTCGGTGACACACCAGGCACGGACACGACCGCACAAACTAAAAGACACTCAAATTTGCAGACGGTAGGGGAAAAGATGGCGCTAGTGACCTTTTGGTAAATATTTAAGAAAGGTCCTACTTATAATGTTGTTAGTTTCCAATTTTCTAATACAAGATAACAAATTATAAGATTTACCTTATATTAGAAGTCACTTATTTGTTTAAATTATTCTAATCGCGGTTTCCGTTTTAGGCCTAAGCCTTCGCTTCGCTTTCATTTCGAAACCGAAACTATAAAGCTTCTCACCCAGTGATTTATTTATAGCCCTTTGCATGCTCGCAGCTGCGCATGCAAATCGGCTGTTCGTCGGCGAGCTGTTCGTCGCCGATCAAGGCTAGCCGGATTTTGTTCGCCCGGCGTCCACCACTACCGGCAAGGGCCACCGGCTGGCGCGTGGTGCACGAGCAGTACAGTCAAAGAAATGGCTCCGATTTCCGAGTGGCTTCGAAATTGGAACCACGTTCGAACCTTTCAAACGTATTTTGCGAACAGTCTATATGCTGTCGCTGTTGTGCGTTGGTACTGCACTCGGGGTTTGAGCGTTCGCAAGTATACGTCTGCAGATGAAGGCGCGCTCCCCGCGCAACTCTCGCCTTGACAGCATGTATTGGCTGAAAAGGGCGTTCATCACTTGTTTCTTTGCTTCGCTGAGTTCAGCCTTCACATGCGAGCCTATAATGAATAGCGTCAGATTATGCATAAGTAGAAAAAAAAAAAAAAACTCCTGAGCGTAATGCCATTTTCAACACTAAAAAAAAAAAAAAGAAAAAAAAAAGGAAGAAGGTTTAGACGGATACGCGGTAACGGTTTGCTAAAAGTCCTAGTTGACAACTGGGTCTCGCGCCGCCACACCCAAAACCTTGCCGTTTAGACCAATGTGATAACGTATTTGCCGCGTTGGAAGTGGTAGGGCGTTGCCGTGGTTTTCGTAAACTTTACATCAATAAATAGATGGGGGGCACTTAATTCAAAGTTTCGTGACAGATCTCATGAAGACAGCGCAAATTTAACTCTTTCTTCGTTTTATTTTTTGTTGTCTAATTTTGCAGCGCGTTTTATTAATCACACGCGCGAAAAATAATGTAAAATTACATATACTTTCTTTACATATGAGCATTTTGAAGCAACCAAAGGCTGAAAAAATACGAAAGTTTACACACGTACACACGCACGCACGCACGCACGCACACATACATACATACATACATACATACATACATACATAATACACACATACATATACCATATATATATATTTTATTTTTATTTATGGGAGTGTTAGTCAACATGTTACACTATAGGTGTAGCTTTGCGCTCTCGTTGCGCAAATCTACACCTGTATTTAGATTTTGTTTTGTTTTGTGTGTATCTTCATATCTTATTTTTATTATTATTATTTTTTAGGTATTATCATAGATGAAGATTGTTTGGTTCGAGTTTATCGTTTTGTTTGGTCGATACTTGATCCAATATATATGTGTGCACTCTCGCGCACACTTATATGAATTCATTAATATTTTTTTCCAGTGGACAAGTTAATCAAGACGATAGCATTAAAAGTTTTAAGTTTTTGCTGTGTTAATAATTAAATGTATTTTTAGGGGGATTTTAAACAATATGCATCCAATTTACATGGCGGATAAATCTGTCTTTTCTTTGATTGCATCTTTTTTCTTTTCTTCGATTATATATTTTTTCTTCTTCATATTTAGTTTTCAGGAAGATAAAGTAATCGTCCGTCTTATTTTTATTTCCTATATTTTATTTACATATATACATACGTAAATATTCACATTGGTGTGTATCCCTTCCTTCGACAGAGCAAGCTTTCGTCACTCTCCACGTGTGTGTTGAATTTAATGAACCGAAACTTGTTTTATTTGTTTCCTGATGCAGAAATAGTTTTTTTTGTGTGTGTTTGTACACATTGCGCGGTTGTATCTATCCTATCTAAATATTCAATTTTCCTTAGAGTGTTTCAGTTTTTTTCTTTTTTTTTTTTTTTTAGTTTGTGTTTTTGGTAGAATGGGGAGAGTGCAAACTGGCTTGGTTCGTAGGTCATCCAGGCAGGGGAGCAATCCTAGATCTGGGATGGCTGCCTCGAGCGATTCTCTAAGCCAATGAAGACCTGTGCCACTCGCGCAATTTGTTTTCTTCCTTCCTTCGGTGTTGTTCATGTACGTCCGGGTCGTTTCTTCGGACGTTTCTTGATCGTGTTTGATTTTGTTCTTTTTCGGTTTCTCTTACACAGTGGTATGTAAGTCTCGCATTCTTTCAAAGATATATTTCATAAAGTATTTAGTAGTAATATATTTTTCCTTTGTCCAGTATCTTTTTTTTTATTGTTTGGGAAAAGCCCGACTTATTTGCAATGAGAAATTCTTGTTGGTATTCGGTTGTTCTCGTGCATGATGTTAAAAAATGAGTAGCGTTTTTTTTGTTTTGTTTCTGGTCTACAAAAAATATCTCCTGTTATTACTTTAAAATGGTATAAGTAGCATGGAAATCGTCTTTGTCCGGTGAGGACTTGTGTTAAAAGGTTACTTGAAGGAACGTTTTGGGGAATTTTATCTATAGACGGAATCTAATATATAATTATTTTTAGGGGCGAAGCTCCTTAAGGTGTATCCACACAACGGACCAAATCGCTCTTTTGGTCCGCGGGCCGCGCATCACGTGATCTTACGTCACCGGTTTTTGAGGTCCGCCGGCGGTCCGCGGCCCGCGCTTGTGAGAAATGCCAAGCGACTTTTCTCGCCCGGACCTTGGCGGCGGACCGCGGCGTTTTTACTATAGACCTTTTTCGCAAGGGCGCCGCCATCTTGAATTGTCGTCACTTCCAGTATGGGCGAAAACATTGTTTTTCCGTCGCCACGTCAATAGAAGCCATTTAGGACATAATCGTAACCGTCACACATTCTCGTTTTGCCTCCCCTCTATTTTTTTACTATTTGCAGGTTGAAACGTTTTCATATTTTTTCGTCGCCCATACCGGATGTGCCCACTTGGCGGTCGGGAGCGAGAGTAAGCGGAAACTAAGTCTGGCAACAAGCTGACTTTTGTTGTTTGAATTGGAATCCAAATTCAGTCGTTTTCTTTTGGCGCCAACTGTTGAAGACGAAGAAGACGAACCTTTTGTTGTGCGACGATGCAACTTTTTACTTCATCGCGCTCATGGAGCAATTCCCCGCTCCGTGGGACAATAGTCGCGACGGCTACCCAAATAATCATCTAAAGATGTCCCCATGCCTTTTTCGGTTCACTTAAGTCGTCCTCGTTCTCAATATTCAACGCCAGGGCCACCGCGGTACAGTGGCTACAAGGCACTGTAACCGCGGCCAAACGTCTCTTTCGTTCAACCTCCATCTTGGCCGTCTTGGCTCCTTACAAATAGCCTCAAAGCAGCTCGCTGCATGCGTTTGGCGGAACTGTGAGGTCGAGGGTTAGACCGGCCCTCTCGCTCTGTCGTCTGCTCTTTTGGTCCGCCGTGTGGATGCTCATTGTTACTCATTGCAGCCGGGCGGCCCGCCGGTCGCGCATCACGTGATCAATCGGTCCGCGGCCCGGTCCGTCGTGTGGATACATAAAGACCCTGTCACATTGAGGAAACACGGCGGAAACATGAACAAAACATGTTTCTCAACAGTCGGGAAACATGTCGGCTGTCGGCTCTGTTGCCCGACAACCCTGTCACATTGAGGGAACAGCAACACAACATGGACGACAGCGACAATGTTGTCTCGGTGTGACAGCTTTTGGCAACGGAAACCTCGACAACTTGTGTCGGACGACACGTGTTGCCCATTTCGGTGGCTGAGCGAATTTTTTTTCCAGCAACACGGCAACATCTATATTTTTCTGTACAGATAGTCGCACGAGAATACTTTAATAATAACGTCAAGCGTGAAGGGCAATTTTGAACGCGGCTTCTTGCGCGGCGGCAGCTGATCGTCAAAATCATCTGAATCGATGGCACAAAGAAGCACCCTGTCACACTGCGGAAACAGTCGGAGAACTTTGTCCTTCAACACGAGGAAAACATGTTTTCGGGGACCCTGTCACATTGCGGAAACAGCAACAGTCCGGAAACATGTTGCTGTAGTCCGAAAACCATGTTTCCCAACTTGTTCTCCGACACTCGGGGAACATCCTGTCACACCGAGAAAGCGTGTTGGAAGAACACAAATTGCCTCCTCTCCTGCGCGCTGCCTCCCTCTCTCTTTCGCCCTCGTCTGCCCGGCCGGCTCGGCTAAGCTACAAGCGCGAGCTCCGGGCTTTCAGCATCCCTGCCAAGCACGCGCGCTCGTGCAGTGCAAGCACTGTTCTGGGCCAGATGCTCGCGCGGCTGCGTCTGGACCGAACCTGAAACGAAGTATAGGCGGCTAGGTTCAGATCCGCTGGCTCCGCTCGCCCCTTGAATCGTTGCCATTTTGGATCGCCGTCTCATCACCGTCGCTCTACCGTAGTCGATTCATCAGCCGCGCGAACCATCTCGTGTTCTCTGGATTTGGCGGTTGCGTTCTGATACAGGGCTAGACCTTTGCACGATGGCATACGCGCCGGCCACAGCAGCAGCTTCTGCTTTGGTGCTTCTTTGTGCCATCGATTCAGATGATTCTGACGATCAGCTGCCGCCGCACAAGAAGCCGCGTTCAAAATGGCCCTTCACGCTTGACGTTATTATTGAAGTATTCTCGTGCGACTATCTGTACAGAAAAATATAGATGTTGCCGTGTTGCTGGAAAAAAATTCGCTCAGCCACCGAAATGGGCAACACGTGTCGTCCGACACAAGTTGTCGAGGTTTCCGTTGCCAAAAGCTGTCACACCAAGACAACATTGTCGCTGTCGTCCGTGTTGTGTTGCTGTTTCCTCAATGTGACAGGGTTGTCGGGCAACAAAGCCGACAGCCGACATGTTTCCCGACTGTTGAGAAACATGTTTTGTTCATGTTTCCGCCGTGTTTCCTCAATATGACAGGGCCTCAAAGCAGAAGCTGCTGCTGTGGCCGGCGCGTATGCCATCGTGCAAGGTTCTAGCCCTGTAGCAGAACGCAACCGCCAAATCCAGAGAACACGAGATGGTTCGCGCGGCTGATGAATCGACTACGGTAGAGCGACGGCGATGAGACGGCGATCCAAAATGGCAACGATTCAAGGGGCGAGAGGAGCCAGCGGATCTGAGCCTAGCCGCCTATACTTCGTTTCAGCTTCGGTCCAGACGCAGCCGATGCTACAAGCGCGAGCATCTGGCCCAGAACAGTGCTTGCACTGCACGGGCGCGCGTGCTTGGCAGGGATGCTGAAAGCCCGGAGCTCGCGCTTGTAGCTTAGCCGAGCCGGCCGGGCAGACGAGGGCGAGAGAGAGAGGGATGCAGCGCGCAGGAGAGGAGGCAATTTGTGTTCTTCCAACGCGCTTTCTCGGTGTGACAGGATGTTCCCCGAGTGTCGGAGAACAAGTTGGGAAACATGGTTTTCGGACTACAGCAACATGTTTCCGGACTGTTGCTGTTTCCGCAATGTGACAGGGTCCCCGAAAACATGTTTTCCTCGTGTTGAAGGACAGAGTTCTCCGACTGTTTCCGCAGTGTGACAGGGGCTAGCCATGTCCGTATGTCCGTCCGATGTCCGGCGTCGGGTGCTCGTGCTCGTGAGCTCACGCGCTCACGTGCTCACGAGCACGTGAGCACGTGCTCCCGTGCTCGGGTAGCGCAAAAAAAAAAAAAAAAAAAAAAAAAAAACGCATTTCCACGTGGTGAATGATGTTGATTGGGGCGAAGCTCGGGTGGTGCTTGTCTGCGTAGACGGTGACCCGCAGCACGCCGAGCTTTTTGTTCGTTTTCATCCATGTCAGAAATAGAATAGAGAGTTTTAGTAGATCGTTCCGATACCTCCGATACTGCCGATAACGATACCCAATAACTATACGATGCACGAGCAAAGGCTGCGGCGTAGTATCGGGTGTCGTTATCGGAGTCATCGGAACTATCTACTAAAACTCTCTAATGTGTGGTATGGAACGTGGTTACATACGCATTTGAGCATTTGACCGCAGCGTGACATGGATGAAAACGAACGAAAGGCTCGGCATGCTGCGGCTCAGCGTCTACGCAGACAAGCACCTCCAGAGCTTCGCCCCAATCAACATCATTCACCACGTGGAGATGCGTTTGTTTTTCTTTTCCTTCCACCGGCCATCGTTTTTCCCAGGTTTTTATTTGCATTCAATGAAAAGTTGTTGCTTTACATTTTTTTTTGCTAGTTATTACTTCCTGGCCTGTTGTTCGGGCCTCGTTTGCGAAATGGTCCGCTAGCACATTTCCAGAATTGCCGTCGTGTGCTTTGCAATAGTTTAAGTTTAGTTGGTATTGTGTATTGACATTATTTATTTTATTTTTCAGTGTTTGTAATCTGGGTGTGTTTGGATAAATTTCGGCTAGTGTCCGTAAGGCGGATAATTTGTATGTACTGAGTGATATTGTTTTTGTATTTTATCCTATGTCCTGTATGCTTAGGTACCATGTGCAAAGAGTAGGGTTGCGCGAATATTCGAATTTTCGAATATTAGTTTCCAATAATCAGCTATTCGATATCCGCTTCAATATGAACTGCGATATTCGTACGTTTTGAAGTGTTGATCGCGTCGGGTTGGCCCCCTTGAGTGCGCTTCTCCTTGGAAAGCGGTGCACTGCGGAGAACTCTACCCGCGGACCTAACACCGCGATCTTGCGACTCGCTCAAAGACCAACTACATTTTGTGCTTTCCACTTTTGCCCGCTTCCTTCTCTCCTGTATCCCTTCCACTTTTTATTTTACTCTGAATTTGTCTTTTCTTACAGCTCAGGATAAGGGTAATGGTTTCTACCACGTAAGCTACGACGCGACTGGAAATCGCTTACCGTGTTCAGGCTACGGAGTGTCACGATCCTGGTGCTTGATCGTAGAGGCGACGGCGTCGCAGACGAACGGGTGAAACGAAACGTTCGTTCACGTTGGTTTTGATGTTTTTAACGGCTGTGTGCGTGCAGATTCCCGGTGTACAAAGGCGTGATAGCAATTCCTGGTGAAGGGGAACAAGGAGGACAAAGGACAAACGCAAATCCCCAAACACAGCTAGGTGACTGGTGAGCGACCGAAAAGAAATACGCCATTATTCTTGTCCTGGGGCCCTAATCTGTACACTTGGCAAGAAAGTCGGCGAGAAATCCAGCGGCTATGATTTGCCTGCGCCAAGGTCAAGTGGGGCGTTGACCAATCACGGCTACCAGAATCGTCGCCGACTTTTCCCAGCTCGCTTGCACTAAATTGACTTTAGCTTGCACCTTTGCGTTAATTGCATGATCATCACAAAGGCGGGTCCAAACGCAATGCTTCAGAATGCCTGAGCGATTGACTGACAGCTAGCAAAGCGCATGAGTGGCTGACCGGACTCACTTGAGGCTCTAGGCATCCGTGAAGAATACAAGCGAACATAAAAAAAAAAACAATCACTTCCTCCCACTTCCCCTACCATATATATATATATATATGGCGGATAAGTCTCGCTTCACCGATTTTTGAAGTTGGTTGCAGATGGCTTTTATAGATGGCGCCACCAACCCTGAAAGCTGACGGCAGCGTCGCACAGGAGCCGAATGAAAGTCTCTGTGCTCTTTCTTTACTAAACAGGATTGAATCTGTGCCTCGGATGTCGCGTACCAAGCAATTACAGGGGTCCTGGTAACTCGCGAAGCCCCGGACACTCTAATTATTTTGTAGAATTCTGATATGTGGCCTTTAGTGTTGGAGGTAGAGATGTGACGCGAACCTTTCAAAACCTGATTGTCGAAGATCAAACCGGGAGATTCGGAAGGATTGAAACTTTTAGAACTTTCGACCTTATTACATAAACAAATATCGGAAAATTCTGGACTTCTTGATTTTATTCTTGAATATTTTCAAACTTCCGAACTTGTGGCACTAAAATGTTCGACAATTTTCATGCTTCTTAAATTTGCAGCTTTGCTCTTTACCGTTTTTGTCTTTTTTTTTTTTTTAAGTGAAAGTATCTACTGGCAATTATAATAAAGAAGTGACGCCAGTGGGTGGCAGGGATTCACTCTTTGGAGTGTAGAATTTGTTTCCAACTACTGCAAGCGACCTATTTTTCGCGGGCTCAATATTTCGCGGTTTAGGTCAAAGCTGATATTTTGTAATAATTCGCGGGCTCTATTTTTCGCGACGCGGTGGGATCTCAATATAGATTCCAATGTGTTTACATTTTACCGGAATTGTTCGCGGAGCCTATTTTTCGCGATTTCTAGGCGATTCGCAAAATTCGCGAACATTTGGTCCTTGCGAACATTAAGTCGTTTACAGTAATTACAAGAGTGTGATTCTGTGCAATAATTGGTTTCGAATCTCTCTCGAGCATTCGCGCAGCAGGACGAAACAAATGTGCAGCATTCTATGTTTTCTAGGCTGCCAGCTCGCCCTGGAAGTCTGTCTTCCAGTGAAGTCGCACATTGAAATGCTCAAATATATTGAATCTTGATTTTGGCATCGCCTTTATTTGCTGATCTTACGAGAACTCTTTTCACTTTAGAGAAGCCTATACTAAATAGCATGCCAGAAAAAGTTAATTCCGGATATATAAAAGAAATATAGGTAGCTAATAAAATCGCCGGAGTACACCTCTAGCTGCTTCGTTTATAGGGCTTTGGCCATTATTCACTTTATATATGTATACAGTTCCATCTTTTTCTTTGCGGCTACTAACGGCGTCGCCCAGTTGCAGTACTCGACTGGCTCCTCTACTCCATGTTGTGCCAGGCAATATACTTCATTGGACACGTGGTTTTTGAGTGCCAGCGGTACTGGACTACTCTTCTGGAAGACCGATCGCAACGTATTTGAGTTCCATATAAACGGGTGGGCAGCTGAATTTAAGAAGGTCGCCATGAAACCCATTGAAAACCTTTGAGAACATGTTTTAGAGCTATAGCTCCTAATTCCATGTATAGCGGTATCCAAAGCCCCATACCAGTTACACCTGGGTAAATTCGTGACGCGCATCTTTACTGCCAAGAATGCGAACACTACAAACGGCTCTTGACTCTCACAGCCACGCTTGCTTGGCCAATTACTGGCAAGGCTTCACTCAACCAGACCATAGCGTTCTGCCAGATTCTTGCAGCGGATTATCACTTTGCTTGCACTTGGTAAGTCAAAACCTATCTTCACTCACAGCTGAGAAAGACAATTGTGAATCGACCTCCTTTGAGGCTTCCTTGCATCACTCACAATATGAACTTCTTTAGTTTTCTATGCACTTTGCAGAAAGCAAAAAATAGGCTCATTTTGTAGACACTCTTATTCCTATTCCTCTTTTGCGGCTTATGTGTGTTCTTTTTTAGACGTTTTACTCTTGACCCTTGAATGATAGGTCTTTGCTATGCGTCCCACCCCTCATCACTTGATGCACTCAGGCCTTCTAAGACTGCAAAAGTGGGGAGCGTGCATGCCGTGGCAGCTCTAGCAACTGACATCATTCATCGTGGTCTCCTTGTAGTTATGGGTCGCTTGAATCAGGCCATCGCCGTCTTCAGTTCTGATGCTTCTTTCCTTGTGAATGTTTCGCTGATAAATTTTTCCCGTCGCCTCTGCTGCCACGACCATGTCGTATGCCATTCTGAACGCAAGCTCGTGTTCTGCAAGAAGAAGGTGCTGAACTGCTTCGTTTTTTATACATTACACGAAATGATCCCGCATCATGATGTGGAATGTGAGCTCAATACAGAAACGATATGAAAGCTTCCGGGGTGCCGGGACATACTAAGCAACCGATTCGTCGTCAGCATGATTTCTTCTGTAAATAAAAGCCTTGCATCCGCCTCCGAAGTCGAAAACTTCATTTCGACGTACAGCGCGCTGAAGTCGAACAAACGGCCTCAACTTTTACGAGGTGCTTGAAAATGGTGAGATATACTTCATTAAACAGCAAAAGTAGGCATTAAAGACTACAGAAAAGAAACACTGAAGTTTTGCCAAGAAAACCCCGAATAATCTTTTTGTAGTCTGGCCATAGCCCCCCGGGCGGGAGTAATGCTATAAAGAAAAAGAAGATATCTGGCCGAGAAGCGATCAGACAGAGGAAGAGGAAGCTGAGAGCTCTTGATACATAACCGCCATTTTTGGGTGTCTTTTCACCTCATGTAAATTAAGCCCTTGTATATATTCACTGTAACAATATTTCTGGCACTTCGCCTTTTCCCCCGGTGGTGTTGTACGAGCTGCCCAAACGTTTCACATAGTATCCTCGTTGTTCGTCAATAGGGAGTTTTCGTACATCGCGTTTCCCCTCCGCTAAGGCCTCCGCAACGAACCAGCCGCTACTGCGCCGGCGCGCCGATGGCCTTGACTGTAGAGTTCCGGCTAGCGTAGCTGGTTGCGGAGACTGTTGCGGGACAGCGGAAACGATCTACGAAAACTCCCTAAGGACTGATATGATATTACGTCGGCTTTCGCCGCACTCTTTAACCTGTTTTTTTCTTAACACAGTGTTTAGTTCCGGTACCGCGAAGCCTGCACAAAGGGGGCCTTTTGTCATGTCAAGTATACCCTTGGCCCGTTGCGGGCCTCTAGGGAAAAAAAGCTACACTATTCCTTTGACGCTTCTCCAGCTGGCTCCTTTTTGATCACCGCTATTATCTGGACGGGTTGTCTTAACCTTGCTTTCCCGAACAAAAAGTTTAACACCTGCCATATCTGCATCATTGATGCCTGTGCATTTGCGTTTTAGCACGTTACCGATGATGGCGCACAAATACTTTTGCGTTCCTCCTCATCAGCGCGGGCAACCTGTTAAAAATGATCTTCTCTGTTGCCATCGTTCGCGGCGGTACTTTCTCTATTCCTTATTACTTGCTGCTTCCAGTTTTAGCAACGTCAAATCTAGCATTACCAACAATTCTGAGAGCGTAATTCATTTGGTCGTCTGATCTCAAGCATTTTTGATTAAGTCCGGTATGTCACATTCTATCAAGTTGAGAGCGTGGCGGAATGCATCCCAGTTTATGCAAGCTCTCTTGACCTTTCTTGTCTATTAACATTTTTTTTTGTGAGCTTTATCAAAGGGTGGTCACTGCTTCTAGTCTCCGAGGCCACTTTTCACTTTGGTGGTACGAACGGTGAGGGTGCCGTGACATGGATGGCTACACACACCACAGCGCACTATAGCAAACACTCACACCTTACACACAAAAAATAAAGCAAAATTCAAACAAACCGCGCTGACTGACAACTCTTTTTATATAACTTCGTCTTCTTCAACCTCTAGCACCACCGAATTTCCCAAATCACGCGCACCGATCTCCTAGATGCCTAAAAATGTTTTCTCTTTTTCTGTCAGGTATTAACATAGATGGCGCTGCGGCTGTATTGGGGATCTTATAAACGTCGGGCCTCCCTGGTTAGCAGTGACTACTACGAGAATTTGAAATGCTGCCATGAGCGCTACCCCTGTTCTGTTTGTCCTGGTACCCCTCGTAGTGTGTTATGGAAGCTGAAATCCCCACAGATAATTAACGCATCTTTAAACACTTTGCCACAATCTCGAATTTCTTCCGCCGGCAATGGCGTACCGCCCAATCGTGTAAGAGTTCGCAGCTTGAAGCTCATTCTGACCGCCGAGAGTCCTTCGTGAAACTCAAGATGACCATGGTCGTCTTGGTCGTGAAGCAATGCCATCGCCACCGCTTCCCCCCCCCCCCCCCCCCCCCCCCCAAACCCCCTACCAACCAATGATTGCGTCCGTTGGCAGTGCCCTGTGTATATTTATTTGGTCGCTATGCAAGCAAATATTTCGAGCACTAGCACGCTTACGACATTGCGCTCATCAAAGATCTTGCGGTTCCCGGAAAAAAAATATTAAATCCTAAGCTCTTCCGTTATCAGAACTCCTACTAAACCTTATCCAACGCCAAATAAAAATATCTCGCGTCGAGAAAATAAGGTACACGTGAATATTGTTGAACGTTAGTAACAGAATAAAATAAACGAACAACAGTACGACGCCAATATAAACTGCTTTCGGGCATTAGAAAGCTGAGGGCCATACGGGTCCGAACGCGCCTGAACCCGGTGATGTGTTCACATATAAGCTCGAATATATATTGCAGGGGGGCTTTGGGCGTCTGCGACCTATAGCTCAGACCATGTTTTGCATTCCGGCCAAGCGAGCGAAATCCAAGGGAGCCACACACACACAAACACACACACACAAACACAAACACACACACACACAAACACACACACACACACACAAACGCAACTGTATCCACAACGAAACTCACAAAAAAGATCAAAAACTATAAGCTCAACTCTAAAATCACGCCGTAGGAAGTAATACCACCGAGGACGAAGAGCACAACAGTCACATAGTTTGCGTTCGAGGCCAAGGTGTCAGGTGTGGCTTTGATTCTTCTTCTATGTTTCTTGCAATATACGTGCTTTGGCAACGACGAGCAAAAAAGTAGATCGGATTCTTCGTGAACGCATCGATATATATATATCTAAGGTTCACTTTCTTTCTTTCCTCCTGGTTCAGTATGGCTTTCATTCGGGAAGGAATTGTTGCCTGCGTTTCGACTCCTTGTAGACACGGCACGCGTTGGGGGGCGGGTATTGTGTGTCTGCTGCGTGGGTGGTTCAATTTAGAATAAACGCTTAGGTTTTGGTTCTCTCTCCTCGTTCTTCCTTTCGGCGTTTGACATCGACAGTCCAATCCCGATCTGCGACGGGCCTGCGGCTGCTCGTTTCTTTGAATCAGCCGTATGCGCGGCGCTCGCGAATGCATGCCGTCTCGACGTTTTAAGATTTGCGTTTCTTTGTTTTTATCGTGTTCTGCAATAGAGAGAGATTCGCGATGGTTTTGGGGGCTCGAATATGTATAGGCGGCGAAGTGGCGCCTCGCTGCGCTGCTGAGATGCACGGCGGGGGAAATAAACTTTTTTTTTTTTTTTTTTTTTATATACATAGCTATTACTGAAGGCTGAATAAGACGTGGGAGGGCCATATGGATTTCGAAGGCAAACAATTCGTGGGGCGCGAGCGCAGTTTGTTGAAGTGACGTCAGGTGAGTGTGTCAGTCGGTCGAAATTGACTCGGGTAGTAAACAGTGTTGCCAAGTCTACATGTATAATACTCGCGTTCCAGCCAAGGGATTTGATTAAACTCTGACGTAAGTAATGCGCTGGAAGCGTTCTGTGATTCTTTTGTTTTCTTCCACAAGTTCGACTCACGGAAAAGATGAAATCTAAAGCTGTTTGTTGTCCCTTAGGATACGAAATGGCCGCGAAACGATATTGAGTTTGAATTTTACGCAGTATACAAGCGCACGTATCGCCGTTAAACAAGAAGCGTTTATGTCGCTGTGCAATTAAAAAAAAGACAAAACAGAAGCACGCAGTTTTGTTCATCTAATCGAAGCTGTGACGAAAATAAACTCGGAAAACATGCATGCTCGGGAGCACGCGCCACAGACGCTGGAGAGTTTTAGAGTAGGGGGCCTCAACGCTGCTTTGGATTACCCGAACCGTTGGAGTCACCTATTCTAAAAGTCTTTATTGAAAACCCTAGAGCCTGGTGATTGCAAAAATTGGCGTCACGTATTAGGCACCTGATCGCCTGACCGCTTGTTCCGGATAAGGGTGCCACAACGTGTCTCGATGGGAAATTATCTTGGTGAATTTGGAGCAGTGTTCGAGCGCTTTTTTGTTGGTATGTTCTCTGGCGTGCAAGCGTGCGCTCCGGTCTTCTGCCCTAAATAGAGTTATTAACAACAAGCGCTAGAAGTTCAGGTGGCGCTAGTGTGCTGGTGCATTTTGAAGCAGACAGCAACCAGTTCAAATTTGACTTTAGGTAATGCATTCCTATGGGAAAACACAAATCCGTTTTCTCTTCACGCTCGATTATAAGAGCAAATATTGCTTAGTGTTGTGACAGAATGAAAAAGTTTGAAACGTTTTAAAATCGGATGTACAAAAATATGTGTCAGATAGAGCGTTTTTCTTTAGAATTCAAGGCGCCAAACACTGCGCTAAAATCGCCCAATTCACATGTATAATACGTGTTCACATTGTAGTCTGCTATTATAAAACACGTATTTACGCATATAGTCAATGCCATGAAGCACACAGAGTGAATCAGCCTGACAAAACACCAAAAGGACGCTAATGCATGCCAAATCAAACAATCAAAATAGACGACAAGGACGGAGCAGGGAGTTATGGAACGAAGAACACTTACTGGATTGGTAACAAACTGTGCATTAGCACAAAACTGCATTTCCGTCAACTGATTGCGATTGCAGCCTGAATAAACCTTGCGCACTCTTTAATTGTTCTTTTTGCTTAAATTGATAGCTTGTATTGAGTTATCATGCTGTACAACATAGACCTGCAGGGTCTCAAATTTCGCTAACTTAGACATCGCTCAGTAATTAAAAAACATTAATTAAATAAATTACACTTTTATATTGTGAATGAAGCTAGTAGTGCCCTCTACGAGTGAAGAAACTACGCTGATTTCTGTTATTTCCCGGCGAAGAGAAAAATATCACGTACGTTTTCCCATAGGAATACACAGGAAGACCGGAAAAGTAGACTGGTTGCTTTCTGCTTCAATTTGCAACTTAAGGTTCGTAGACACTAGCGCCAGCTGAGCCTCTAGAGTTTATTGTAATAACTATATTGGAGCTTAAAGGTGCGAGTATGGAGTGCCTTTGGATCGCTTCAAATCAGGCTGTCTCAATGCCCTTCCGTTCATGCTCCGTTTCACACTTAGTGTACAACGCTGTCAAGGCTACTGGCGCGAGCGCGTGGTTTCACATACGGTTTCGTTTGCACGAGAACGCGTGCAAATTGTCTGCGAGATCAAACCCCATGCCCTCGCTGTCATTTTTGAAAGGTTTGTACACTAAGTATGAAACAGAGTAATAGCTGATGCCATTCTTTGTAGCACCTGAGTCCGACAGCACGCGCTCTCTGGAAAAATACGAAGAAATAGCCGATGACAAAATGCAGCCGTAGCACGGTCAAGGCAAAGAACTCGTTCCGGAGCGGGCTTTCACGCTCTGCGGAGAAAAAAAAAAAGAAACAAAAGCATTCGGGACAAAATGGCTAAGATCTCACCACCCTAAGCAAAGCGAATATGAAGGCACCTTACTCCATTTTCACCACCACGTAGGTTCTGAACGTCAAGGATCCGATCTGAGCAGTGTTCAGCTAAAGTTGTAAAAATGTCACTCGGGATAAAGTCATTATCTGAGACTTGAATAAAAACAACCAGCAACAAAGGCTGAGGAGACGAACGTTATTATTATCGTCGGTTCCGAACCACCGAGAGACGGGATGGAAACAAAGTACAACGGCCTCTGATTTTTTTTCGGAAGCCGCAGCTTCGTGTTATAACACCACTTCGAGCTCCGGTAATCAAGCAATTTACCGCACATTATAGATAACTTAATATTGTTATCGCTGTTTTGTGCCCTTGTTATTAGACATCACCTCCTTAGTGAAATAATAATAAGAATAAAAAGGTGAACCAAAAGAAAATGTTATGCTGCTCTTCTTAGAATATATATCTTGATGCAAACACAAACTAGGGCAGAAGACAACCAGATAACTAAATAGTGAAAAGGAAACAAAAATGTCGGCCGGAAGATTCATTAGAGCTAGACTCCCATTAGTGAAGGGCTCGAACAAAACAACCAGGATCACTGAAGTATCGCTAATCACCATCTCCCCTTCTCACCCCATTCTCCGAATTCTTTTGCGGTTTCTCCAATCATTACGGGATTTTTGTGTTTTCTTTTTCTGGCAAGATGGCCACCGCCAGGGTCCGTTCGTAAGGGCAGTCTTCATTGTAAGAGTTCTCTAGACGCCTTCCCTAAGAGAAACTTGGAGCACTTTCAGTCCATCTTAGACAGCTGGTTTAATCGAAGAAACGCTGCTACCTTCTGCGATTTGTAAGCGGACGTTGCCTAGAACCTTGCCTTGCCATTTCACCCCAGGGTAAACCACAGCCGGTGATTGCGCCTCATCCGGACTAATCAGGTATCGGGAAGCTATGCCACGTGACCTCGGCTCTCGCGTTTACCTGTGCCCCATTTCTCAAGTCACGTGGGATGCTTCCGATTCTTGATTGGTCTTAATGGCCGGAGGCGGTGGAGGCGGTTCATGGTGAAAGCGATGTAGAGCACAGCCGCTCTCGGGAGTACGGCCCGCCACCCTTTTAAGCCTAATTGAGGACCAAGGCCAGACACCTCCGAGGACACGAAGAGTTATTTTCTTGGGCTGTGCGAAACTTCTTTTATTCGGTGCATCCCATAGGGGAAAAGAGCTTGTAGAGGTAAACGGGGGCGAAGTGATGCAAATGGTAAAGGGGGGTCTTTGGGCGTGCAGCACGAAAAGGGAAGGAAATCCTTTGGGAGAAAAAGCAACAAAATACTGTACTACGAATGAAGTCGGGAAATCCTACAAAAGTGCAGCATGTTTTGAGCTGTCACATGACACCTAGACGTACTGGTGTCACGTGACAACCGTCATGCATGTGAAGTCACGTGAACATCGTCCGCTACATTTAGCCGGGCTTATACATCCGCCAAGCTTAGGTGGAAGTTCGCTAAATTTGGCGACCAAGTAGCGTGTTTTTTTTTTTTTTTGCGGGACTTTTTTGTGTGTTGTTTTTGTGGCGATGCGGTTTGTTTTAACGTCGCGTTGCACGTTATTTGGGCATCCCAACCCTTAAACATGCGTTGCTAAAAAAAAAAAAAAAAAAAAACACTGCATGAAAGATGTTGCATGCGGCTGTGCAAAAGATACCCCTTCCGAAATCGAATCGATCCTAGCGGCCATATGATATGCCCTGCGAAGTACCTTGTGTACTGGTTGGCCTCTAAGTTTCGCTTTTGATTGGCCCACCTCTCTTCACGACACCACGTTGCAACGAAATACAGTACTTGCATTTTTTTTTTAAATATGCGACCTTCCTTCAATTTATAACTCTAGGTGTTGCCCCCCGGTAAGGTTGGAATGCTCGGGCACAATTGTTTTGGGCTCCCGAAGTGCGGGAGTTCGTGGGCAGGTAGACACAGGACAAAGATTACACAAGGAGGAAAAATTATACTGGGCCGCTCATCCTCTTTCATCGGCTCCTCAGTGTCCTACCTAGGCTTCTTAAATTATCCGTAAGCCGGGAGGGTCATGCTGCACTGTAAAGCGGTAGCCAGACCGAGAGAGAACTGTGGGATGCCCATGGCTCGCGCTCCTACTCCTCGCTAAGCCTAGTCAGGCCCTTACGATCGTGTTTCAACGCCGACTCTCACGAAAATAGGGAATTGTAGTAGAGCGTTTACGCAGCCCGCTAAGCACCCGGATAGCGCTCCGTGATCCGCCACAAGACCTTGAACTATGCAGACAAGGCTGGGGGCGCGCATGCGCAGCTGCAGCGTTTTCTTCCCGGATACCGTAGCGGAGGAGAAAAACCATCTACTACAACTCCCTAATAAATGGGCGCAATGCACGAGAGCACTGACCTTTTATTTATGCAGTGCTGAGACGGACTGTTTCGTCAACGGGGCGACCAGGGCAGGTTATGTTCTTATTTAAATCACACTTATTTGATTTCGATAAGATTAATTTGACTTAAATCTAATTAATACGATTTAAACCATTGTAGAAAAAAGATGTTTTTTTTTTAAATTGAGAGATAATTTGTCTGATGTCACGTGAGGGGGAAAGAATTTCGGTAAATGTAAGGTACGGTTAAATTAAGTCTATATCGCTGTAATCCCCGCCAAAGTAGAACACAAACAGCTTGATTTTTCTTGCTAGTTAGAAAGCTTTATCTGTTTTTTTCTTTTCAGTTCTGACTTGGAAGGTGCAATAGAAGGTCACTTTTCTGGTTTTAGTTTCTTTATTTTACGTTTTTATTTTGTGGCAATAGGATGTTGCATACATAGCTTATGAAGGAAGAGGAAGGTAGAGATCAAGCTCAAGGCTCTGATTTGCTCAGAAGACCATTTTTTTGTTCATGTTCATCCTTAAGCCCCATACACACAATTCCGTTTGAAAGTGGTTGAGTGCATTTGGGTGCGTTGCGGTTGCGAGAAACCAGGACATCCCTACTTCGTCATTCGCGTGCCGAATCTACTCCTTGGAATCCAACTCGGGATTTCAAGCTTTATGCGAAGCACAGACGTGCCGGTGACTCGCTCCCGTTTCTAGACGCAGCGCAGTCAAACGCACTCTGAACGAAAATGTACGTTTGGGCCTTTAAGCTGGGGTCACACTGCATCCTACAAAAGACAGCCTGCAGACATCAGCCACAGCGATATCCGTGGTTCGAATGCCACGTGCCAAGATTTCCTTGAACTCGTTGCCTTGCGGCATTCGAAGAACGGGTCTCGTGGTGACTTGTGTTTGAACCTGTTTGCAGACTGTATTTTAGTATATGCTGTATAAGCAGTGTGACCCGGCTTTACATAAAAAGCTTTCTTGCTTCATGAATATGTGATTTAAATACAAAGCAAGTGCACTTAAGAAGCATGGGATGATAGATTAACGGTAAACTAATTATATAAATGGGATTGTTTTTTTGGGAAAGGTTCGCTTTCAATCATCAAAGTCAACTGGCCTGATATAAGTTATAATTTTAGTTATAATCTAAATTATGATTCAAATTATGTTGATATTTATGCTTTACCCTGATCACGATGCGTGAGGCTCATGAAGGAAGAAGGGCAAGCCCGTTTCGAACATCCTAGTCTCATAGTGCAAACGTCAAGCGAAGACTATAGTTATGCCTGGCTTCGGGAAAGGGAATTCAATTGATCATATGCTGCAGTCGCTATCCCCCAGGCGACGGAAACTACCGAAAACGGAGGTACGCAGTCGACTGTTTCGCCTTTCGTTTACCTCCGTAGCTGGTCTGTTGGCAGCCTGCATCATCGTCTACGTTCTGCTCCGTGGACTACAACCGGAGGCGAGCTTCGTGGAAGCGCACCAATCCTTGGAGGGGACCTTTCAGTGCAGCGAGGCTTCGACTCTGGTTCGGGATGCCATAGACTACGATCAGGACCCTTGCGAGGACTTCTTCGCGTTCGCGTGCGATAAGAGAAATCTTCAGGCAACTGCTCAAGGACAACGTGACATGGCCGTGCGGAAGGTGAGGGATATTCTCGTCACGCTGGCCATGACGGACGGCCATCAAGATGTCAGTAGGAAAGTGGCGTTTTTCTACAAGTCCTGCCTCGTTGCAATTTCTTCTCCTGTTGTAGACCTCAGGGAAAATGCCGAGATATTGTACGGGGTCCTCAATATGACGATCGATAGGGTTAGAAGTATGTCGACAATCGTTCAGATAATTGATTTTGCTGCGGAGCTTTCTCTGCGTCATGGCGTCTTAGCTTTTGTGTCGTTCATTTTTAGCCCGAACGGTAGCTTGGCGCTCAGCTTTAGTAAACCGTTCCTCAGATATTCGGACGAAAATAACTTACGGTGGCTCTTCAGCTCGTGGCTGGGGCATGTTCAGCTGCCGCGAAACGACACAGATCTTTACGTCGAGAACTTGATGACTCTGGACAAGGAGCTTTATGCCGCGTCTCACGGCACTCATTATTTCGAAAATATTTTTCTAGAGAGATTAAGCGATATCACGGGTAAGAAAGTGGGTACGGAAGAATTGCTCCGAATCCTGAACTCGTACCGGCCTTCACAACTGAAGCCCCTTACCAAGAAGTCAATGGTTACAATTCCCGGCATCAAGTATTCGAAGAAAGTCTTCTCGATTCTGTTCAACACCGCCAATGTCTCAGAGGTTGCGGAGTATTTAGTGCTTCACGCTCTGCTGCCTCAAAGTCTGCTGCAGCTAAATCGGCTTGCGCAAGACGACGGCGCTTGCTTCAATCTGACGCGGCGCACATTCAAGGACGTCTGGAATGACCTGACGGCGTATTTGCTAGTTTCGGACGACCGAAGTGGCGACGCGCACTTCATGATCGCCAATATAATGGTCGCCTTGAAGAAGTTAGTGAGTCAGAAGTTTCTATTTGCAACTCCCGCCGACGTCTCCACCGCGATCGCCAAGCTGGATAGGATCGAAGTAAAGCTTCCCAAGCCAGAGATCGCAAGCGTGGAAAAAAGGATGAAAGGCCTTGATCAGATGAACGCTTCAAGCCTCTACAAGAACATTCTAGAACTTGGGCGCTTCACTGCAACGAAGACCGCGGACGATATATCGAACTTGTCCACGCCCCTCAAGAGGGTGATTTATAGTAATCATAGTCTCATAGTCCCCACGGAAGCTTTGAAGCCCCCTCTCTACTGCCACGGCGTGTACAGTTTTCTTAACTATGCCACCCTCGGCGTTGCCTCTGCTGAAGCCCTGCTCAGCGCCCTCGATGGTCCCTTCGCGGCTGACAAACACAATGGGTCCCACGACTATTCTCAAAGAATAGACGCCAAACTTAAGGACGTTAAGCAATGCTTGGCGCTTTCCGTTGGTAGGATAGCTGCTGATGGTGTAGCTTCAGAGACGTGGCCACGGAAGCTGCAGATTTCTGTGGGAGCCCTCCAAACGGCGCTTGAGGCGAGTCTCGTGGAGATAGCCAGTGACTCTCAAGTTGAGGACCTAATGAAGCCCGCCATGGAACAGACTTTCTTCGCAAGGTACTGCCAGCGATTCTGCGCTGGCGAGAGCGAAGATATTTCAGGTGACACGGTACCACCTAATGTGCTTTGCAACGTGGCCGTGATGAATTCGCCACGATTTACGACTTTGTTTGGATGTGTGCGCGGTGATGAAATGATGCCGAGTTTGCAGTGCTCGGTGCTGTGAATAAAGGCGTAGCATGCGCGAAGCAAATGTTCTAGCTTGGTGGCCGTTTTATTACGACTCACCTGGTTTTTGTGTGTGACATTTTGACTGTTTCGGCATTTTACCACCTTCTGTGTTATGCCTATTTTACGCACGCGCCAGATTACGGACGCCATTGCTGAACTTCTCATGTCTCACCGAGATACCCAGCCAATGAAGCGTGCATTGGCAAGTATACACAGAAATCTGCGTTGGAGATAAGAACACGGCAGTGCCTAAAAAGGCAGTACCGTGTCGTGTTATTGTAGTGCTGAAGTGAAGTGACCGGAATAAGAAAAAAAAAGTATGAGTCAGCTCACTGATCTCAATGACAATTGCTGGATCGCGCTTGCCGCTCCCGCAAGTGAAGCCACCGGACTTCACTCGCTTGGGATACGATTTGCCGTTTTTGCTAGCCTTTGCTGCGGTTTTCCAGCGTGCTGTAGACACGTTTTCTACTCGTTCGTCGTCATTCGCCGAGGAAGTTTTTTGAGACTCTGTGTATTGTTGAGACTCGCCGTTGTGAACACGTGGAAAATTTTACGAAAGTGCAGTGTCGCAGGAAAAAGGCACAACTCGTCGAAAGCAAGGGTCTGGCGGCGTGTTCAAAGCTTCCTTGGCACGCCAAAGTGCCGTGTCTCTGTGCCTTCGCGCGCTTGGATACCGATCAAGAATCGACGCCGTGTGGATGTGTTTTGCGAGTGCAATGTGCGTGAAGCCGTATCAAAAGGTACAACTCGTCGAAAACAAGTGTCGCCGGTGTCGCGGCGTGATCAATGCTTTCTTGGCACGCCGAGTGATGCATATCTTTGTGCCTTCGCACGCTTGGATACCGGTCAAGTATTGACGCCGCGCCAAAGTTCTGAACGTGTGTCGCGCGTAGATGCCTTTAGATCATTTATATATATCGGCCACGGAGTTCTGGATCGTCCAGCTGTTCCGGTGAGTTGCTATCAATAAAAGGGGGAGATCCGTACGTGTTCTTATGTACTATATTAACCATGGCTATGTCCCAAATCTACTCTAATAGATTCCGTGGGAGCACGAATAGGGCAACGTTGTGGAGCCAGGGGGGTTTTCGAAAGCAAAAGTACAAGACGGCGAGAATGAAAATCTTTGAAGCGCGGCCTATATGGTCGTGTGCAATCTGTTGACCAATTACAATTAGGCGAGCCGCGCTCAAACGTCAAGTGCAATTAAGTAGGTTGATAATAAGCCAGCACTGATCAGTGATGAGGAGCTGTTGTGCACGGTATTGTGTAAATCGTCTAAGGACGAAAAGAAGACGTACCTTCCCCCCATCTTCCGTCGCTAGTGGACGCTGGATTAAGCTCGTTCCTAAACCGCGAGGGGAAAAGACGCTGATCCAGAGGCACGAACAGCTTCACGCACATTGCACTCGCTAAACACATACACACGGCGTCGGTTCTTGGTCGGTATCCAAGCGTGCGAAGGCACAGAGACACGGCACTTCGGCGTGCCAAGGAAGCTTTGAACACGCCGCCAGCCCTTCCATTCGACGCGTTGTGCCTTTTTCCTGCGACACTGCACTTTCGTAAAATTTTCCACGTGTTCACAACGGCAAGTCTCAACAATACAAAAGTCTTCAAAAAACATCTTCGTCGAATGACGACGAACGAGTAGAAAACGTGTCTACAGCACGCTGGAAAACCGCAGCAAAGGCTAGCAAAAACGGCAAATCGTATCCCAAGCGAGTGAAGTCCGGTGGCTTCACTCGCGCTGCAGCGAACAAGCGGGGAAGCGCGATCCAGCAATTGTCATAGAGATCAGTGAGTCAGCTCTTGCTGCGCCCATGCACAGATGTTGCAAAGCATCCATACGTAAACCAACTTATCCGTGGAGTCCTCGCATGGTTCCTGTTTGCAACGCGTCATTGTGAACGACAAGTTCGATGGTATGCGTTGAAAAGATGGTGGAAGCTCGAAGCAACCGCATCCTTAAACCAACATCGTCGAAGTTCACAAACTGATACTGTTCTCATTTTTGTCAGTGAAAGCGTAATAGACCAATCAAGGTAACTTTAGTCTTCCTGCATGAGCGAGAATTCAGCTGGAGCTTTTCATGTGCAGAGCACGAGACTACAAGAGCCGTCTCGTGCACTGCCGCCTGCCTCCTGTGAACTAAACCTATAACAGCGTCACGCATGCGTGGAACGCTTAGTGCGATCGGTCTATTATTCTACTATATAGACCTTCATGATAGCACTATTATTGCAAAGCTGCAAGCGAGCTGGAAAAGATAAAGGCTCGAGGTACACCTAAGTACTTCTTATGAGTTGTGAATGCGAAAGCATGCATGCTATTCCTATACTCTTTTATTTAGTCTGCGGCTTCATATTATTGCCATTTTGCGTGGCTTTCTGCGTGATTTCAAAGCTGGAATGCCTCAGATCGCGGCTTCGGGAATTTATCTGCCGTTTGGCGCGGCTAAAAACGTCGGCTTGCTCCATGGGACATTTAATGCTTTCGCAATAATAGTGGTCTCAGTATGGAACCTTGTAAGTCGCCGTATGTTATTGGTACGGGTTGAGATTTAAAGCCATTAAGTACCGTATATTAAAAATAATAATAAACATAGCTGCGAATTTATCCTATAGTCGGATGCAACCTAAGAACAATCTTTTAGCTCCACCCACAAGCGCATTGCGCCCATCTGAAGTGCCTCCGCCGTCAAGAAAGTAGTTCGCTAGCAACGTTGCTTTTTCTTCCTCCAGGAAACCTGTCTTAAACTACTACAATATTTATTTAATTCATTCAGGACATTTAAATAAGTTAGAATACGTTTTTGTCAACGAAATAGCTGTTTAGTAAAGAAAGAAATTCATGTCCAATGTACCGTCTTCCCAATTCATTTTCTGTCCAAGATACTGTCTAACATACCGTCTAACATACCTCTCAGCAGTGCTAAGCCTCGCGCCCGCTTCGAAATTTAAGTTGGCGATAGCGTCGCTGGATTCTCACGTTGTCGCGCAAAAACTGCTGCAAACGCAAGCCGATACCATCAAGATTTCGTGGCGTAACCTCGGGCACGTAAAACACGGTGCAAAAAAGCAGAATAATTGTCACGAGAAACTATAGCATCGCGTTGCTAAGGCCAGCAGCCATGTTGAGTTTTTTTTTTTTTTCAAAAGGATCGCGATTGGTCCACAGAATCGTGACGTCATGAAAACAATTGGCTGGCGTTTCTCGGCGTAGGATTACATTTTCCTCTGAGAGGCATTTCCGGTTTATTCTTAGCTTGCAACCGACTATAGTGCATTACCTATAACTCCTTGCGTAAATAGTCTCCCCAGGTAAAATTTAAGTTTTATTGAATACAACGCCTTTCTGAAATCGAGGAATACTTCTCAGCTATATGAATTATTTTCTACATTAGTAATTATTTTATTTTTGATATGTATTAAGGCTGATTCAGCCGATTTTTTTTGAAAACCATAACGTTTCTTAGTTATGATATTGATAACAGTAAAAAACGTGTAAAATCTTGAAATAAATATTTTCTCTACAACCTTGGGAAAAAAAAGTGACAGTACAGATCCACATCTGTACTGCCACTGTTTTTTCAAGGTTGTAGAGAAAATATCTATTTCAAGATTTTACACTTTTTTACTGTTAATGGTATACAATTATTTATTAAGGTTCTAATATGTGCCTCGCTTGTGGATGACGCTGACCTTAGCAATTCATTTTTTTCTATCAAAATAATAGAGACCATTGTTTTATTACAAGGGTTACCAAGGTGAGGCAATCATAACTCAGTTATTGCTTTAATAGTGATGACCTTAACATCGTCAGCATAACATGTGCAGTTATTTTTTAGGGACATTAGTATGTTGCGAACTTATATTTCATCTTTTGGTTCTAAAAATATTGAGCTTTATATCAGAACAGATGAGTAATGGTTATTGTATGCGGTCGATGATTCACAAGCACAAGAAAACAAAAAAAAAGTGCATTAAATTTGTCTGTCAATTAGGCTTGCGTATATGCAGTGCCATCTACTTCAAGCTTTTATAAAATTAAATCCGGATTTATTGGCATTTTTTATAGCATTTTACAGCTTAGCAAGGTCTCTGTAAAATAAAAAAAAAAAAAACAGTTTATTTTTGCAATTTTAATATCGAGGCAAGTTTGTTGCTTTATTTTATATATTCAATAAGTGAGAAAAACCACCTGTAGACAGAGCCTGAAGCTGGGCAGGTTGCAATGGTGTTGAGGCTGGGAGGCCAGGTGGAGGCCTAGGACTCGAGTTGCGCGCGCTAACGTCGCGGCACTCTCGTGTCGCGAGCGCTAACGTCATGGCGGCTCTACTGTCGGCGCTCTTTGTGTTGTGCGCTGTAGTGTTGTACAGTCGTTTTTACTAACTCGGGTAAACAAGCGCACAGCGTGAATGAGCTCCAACACGATGCTGCTCCAATATCGTCTAAAGGATCCAGGATTCCACCAGCTGTTCTTATCTAATGGTGAATTCCACTCGTAGATCTAGAGCGCTTTCCAAAATCCGCGAGGGAGGCAAAATTTCGCTCCGTGGGACCCGCTCCGAATCGACGAGGGAAAGATAAACTTGCATTTTTGGAGCGACCTCCCCCACACCCCTCCCCACCCCACCCCCTCTCCCTCCGCCGTACAAAATGGCCGCTGCTTGAACTTGAACAGCCCACCAACGCCTCAGCCGGCTGATCTTTCAGACGACCAGTGACGACTGTCACTGCTTAGCTGCAGAAGTAACACGCGACACAGGCCGGGCGAAATTATGCGTACCGCGGCGCCCATGTCACAAATAACGAAGACGTCCGCGTTCGGCACCGTCACATACCTTTCGGCCGCCTCGAAGCGGCGGGGCACGGACAGCGATTGCCAGCGTGGAGTTCAGATTTGTAGTACGACTTTAATAAACACAGAGGTAATAAACCATCACTTGCGCGGTAATTTCCTAACCACTTCTTGCTTTATTTCACAGGAAAACGCCGACGGAATGCAGTGTAAAAAGGTAAACAATCACTGGCTGCAGAATGAATAGGCCTAACCATGCGTCTGCCTCCGGCTTTTCTGTCGTTCTCTTTCTCGTTCTTCCTCTCACGATCACAGACTTCAGCGCTTTGCCACGCTCCACATTCCCGGCTTTTTATCCCTGATCTACGCGAGGTAGAAGCGTGCGAGCCGTCACAATCCAGAGTAAACAACCGACGCACCTGAACAGATCAACTCCACGACCCGACCGGCCCGGCGATCTTTCCAACCTCGCCGCGCATGCGCACCGCCGATTTAGACGGAAATCACGTGGGCCGCTCTGTCAGCTTCCGGAGAGATCCGTGAAATCCCGCAGAGCAAGTTCGGCGGAGTTTGGGGCGCTCCGTGGAGCGGGCGCTGCCAGAGATCTACGAGCGGTAGATGACCAACTTGAGCCAGATCTGCGAGCGGAATATGCGCGCTCCAAATGGAGCGCTTTTGGAGCGCTCGAGATCTGCGAGCGGAATTCACCATAAGTTTGATGGTGTTGTAAATCAGGTGGCATGAATGACTGAAGAAATGCTCAGCACATTGCCTTTAGGTTGTACAGGCCATTACATACATCTTAACAGAATAAGTTTGCAGTGATAGGGATAAAAAATGAAGTATGCTCTTATAGAAAATAGGCTTTGGGCGCTTAGCGCAGCCCGCTAAGCACCCGGATAGCGCTCCGTGATCCGCCACAAGACCTTGAACTATGCAGACAAGGCTGGGGGCGCGCATGCGCAGCTGCGGCGTTTTCTTCGGGGATACCGTAGCGGAGGAGAAAAACGATCTACTACAACTCCCTAATAAATGGGCGCAATGCACGAGAGCACTGACTTTGTATTTATGCAGTGCTGAGACGGACTGTTTCGTCAACGGGGCGACCAGGGCAAGTTATGTTCTTATTTAAATCACACTTATTTGATTTCGATCAGATTAATTTGACTTAAATCTAATTAATATGATTTAAACCATCGTAGAAAAAAGATGCTTTTTTTTAAAATTGAGAGATAATTTATCTGATGTCACGTGAGGGGGAAAGAATTTCGGTAAATGTAAGGTACGGTTAAATTAAGTCTATATCGCTGTAATCCCCGCCAAAGTAGAACACAAACAGCTTGATTTTTCTTGCTAGTTAAAAAGCTTTATCAGTTTTGTTTTTTTTCAGTTCTGACTTGGAAGGTGCAATAGAAGGTCACTTTTCTGGTTTTAGTTTCTTTATTTTACGTTTTTATTTTGTGGCAATAGGATGTTGCATACATAGCTTATGAAGGAAGAGGAAGGTAGAGATCAAGCTCAAGGCTCTGAATTGCTCAGAAGACCTTTTTTTTTTTGTTTTTGTTCGTGTTCATTTTTACGCCCCATACACACAATTGCGTTTGAAAGTGGTGGAGTGCATTTGGCTGCGTTGCGGTTGCGAGAAACCAGGACATCCCTACTTCGTAATTCACGTGCCGAAACTACTCCTTGGAATCCAACTGAGGATTCCAAGCTTCATGCGAAGCACAGACATGCCGGTGACTCGCTCCCGTTTCTAGACGCAGCGCAGTCAAACGCACTCTGAACGAAAATGTACGTTTGGGCCTTTAACCTGGGGCCACACTGCATCGTACAAAAGACAACCTGCAGACATCAGGCACAGCGATATCCGTGGGTCGAATGGCACGTGCCAAGTTTTACCTTGAACTCGTTGCCTTGCGGCATTCAAAGCACGGGTCTCGTGGTGACTTGTGTTTGAACCTGTTTGCAGACTGCATTTTAGTATATGCGTATAAGCAGTGTGACCCGGCTTTATATATAAATCTTTCTTGCTTCATGAATATGTGATTTAAATACAAAGTAAGTGCACTTAAGAAGCACGGGATGCTAGATAAACGGTAAATTATTTATATAAATCGGATTATTTTTTGGGGAAAGGTTCGCTTTAAATCATCAAAGTCAACTGGCCTGATATAAGTTATAATTTTAGTTATAATCTAAATTATGATTCAAATTATGTTGATATTTATGCTTTACCCTGATTACGACGCGTGAGGCTCATGAAGGAAGAAGAGCAAGCCCGTTTCGAACATCTCAGTCTCATAGTGCAAACGTCAAGCGAAGACTATAGTTATGCCTGGCTTCGGGAAAGGGAGTTCAATTGATCACATGCTGCAGTCGCTATCCCCCAGGCGACGGAAACTACCGAAAACGGAGGTACGCAGTCGACTGTTTCGCCTTTCGTTTGCCTCTGTAGCTGGTCTGTTGGCAGCCTGCATCATCGTCTACGTTCTGCTCCGTGGACTACAACCGGAGGCGAGCTTCGTGGAAGCGCACCAAGCCTTGGAAGGAACCTTTCAGTGCAGCGAGGCTTCGGCTCTGGTTCGGGATGCCATAGACTACGATCAGGACCCTTGCGAGGACTTCTTCGCGTTCGCGTGCGATAAGAGAAATCTTCAGGCAACTGCTCAAGGACAACGTGACGTGGCCGTGCGGAAGGTGCGGGATATTCTCGTCACGCTGGCCATGACGGACGGCCATCAAGATGTCAGTAGGAAAGTGGCTTTTTTCTACAAGTCCTGCCTCGTTGCAACTTCTTCTCCGGTCGTAGACCTCAGGGAAAATGCCGAGATATTGTACGGGGTCCTCAATAAGACGATCAATAAGGTTAGAAGCATTTCGACAATCGTTCAGATCATTGATTTTGCTGCGGAGCTTTCTCTGCGACATGGCGTCTTAGCTTTTGTGTCGTTCATTTTTAGCCCGAACGGTAGCTTGGCGCTCAGCTTTAGTAAACCGTTCCTGAGATATTCGGACGAAAATAACTTACGGTGGCTGTTCAGCTCGTGGCTGGGGCATGTTCAGCTGCCGCGAAACGACACAGATCTTTGCGTCGAGAACTTGATGACTCTGGACAAGGAGCTTTATGCCGCGTCTCACGGCACTCATCATTTCGAAGATATTTTTCTAGAGAGATTAAGCGATATCACGGGTAAGAAAGTGGGTACGGAAGAACTGCTCCGAATCCTGAACTCGTACCGGCCTTCACAACTGAAGCCCTTTACCAAGAAGTCAATGGTTACAATTCCCGGCATCAAGTATACGAAGAAGGTCTTCTCGATTCTGTTCAACACCGTCAATGTCTCCGAGGTTGCGGAGTATTTAGTGCTTCACGCTCTGCTGCCTCAGAGTCTGCTGCAGCTAAATCGGCTTGCGCAAGACGACGGCGCTTGCTTCAATCTGACGCGGCGCACATTCAAGGACGTCTGGAATGACCTGACGGCGTATTTGCTAGTTTCGGACGACCGAAGTGGCGACGCGCGCTTCATGATCGCCAATATAATGGTCGCCTTGAAGAAGTTAGTGAGTCAGAAGTTTTCATTTGCAACTCCCGCCGACGTCTCCACCGTGATCGCCAAGCTGGATGGGATCGAAGTAAAGCTTCCCAAGCCAGAGATCGCAAGCGTGGAAAAGAGGATGAAAGGCCTTGATCAGATGAACGCTTCAAGCCTCTACAAGAACATTCTAGAACTTGGGCGCTTCACTGCAACGAGGACCGCGGACGATATATCGAACTTGTCCACGCCCCTCAAGAGGGTGATTTATAGTAATCATAGTCTCATAGTCCCCACGGAAGCTTTGAAGCCCCCTCTCTACTGCCACGGCGTGTACAGTTTTCTTAACTATGCCACCCTCGGCGTTGCTGCTGCTGAAGCCCTGCTCAGCGCCCTCGATGGTCCCTTCGCGGCTGACAAACAGAATGGGTCCCACGACTATTCTCAAAGAATAGACGCCAAACTTAAGGACGTTAAGCAATGCTTGGCGCTTTCCATTGGTAGGATAGCTGCTGATGGTGTAGCTTCAGAGACGTGGCCACGGAAGCTGCAGATTTCTGTGGGAGCCCTCCAAACGGCGCTTGAGGCGAGTCTCGTGGAGATAGCCAGTGACTCTCGAGTTGAGGACCTAATGAAGCCCGCCATGGAACAGACTTTCTTCGCAAGGTACTGCCAGCGATTCTGCGCTGGCGAGAGCGAGGATATTTCAGGTGATACGGTACCACCTAATGTGCTTTGCAACGTGGCCGTGATGAATTCGCCACGATTTACGACTTTGTATGGATGTGTGCGCGGTGATGAAATGATGCCGAGTCGGCAGTGCTCGGTGCTGTGAATAAAAGCGTAGCATGCCTGGAGCAAATGTTCTAGCATTGTGGCCATTTTATTACGACTCACCTGGTTTTTGTGTGTGACATTTTGACTGTTTCGGCATTTTACCACCTTCTACGCTATGCATATTTTACAAACGCACCAGATTATGGACGCCATTGCTGAACTTCTCATGTCTCACCGAGATACCCAGCCAATGAAGCGTGCATTGGCAAGTATACACAGAAATTTGCGTTCGAGATAAGGACACGGCAGTGCCTAAAAAGGCAGTACCGTGTCGTGTTATCGTAGTGCTGAAGGGAAGTGACCGCGGAATAAAAAAAAAGAGTATGAGTCAGCTCTTGCTGCGCCCATGCACAGATGTTGCAGAGCATCCATATGTAAACAAACTTATCTGTGGAGTCCTCGCATGGTTCCTGTTTGCAACGCGTCATTGTGAACAATAAGTTCGATGGTATGCGTTGAAAAGATGGTGGAAGCTCGAAGCAACCGCATTCTTAAACCAACATCGTCGAAGTTGACAAACCGATACCGCTCTCATTTCTGTCAGTGAAAGCGTAAAGGCCTGTTCACACATGCAGCGGAGTGCTACAAGCATAGCGCTGCCCTCGCGCTAAGCGCGTGCAGACGGGAGCGTTCCCCAGCTTTGTATGACACCGTCAGAACTGTTGCTCATGGCAGACGATAAGTAGCTGACGACACGTGAGCAGCGCTACATCAGCGCTTCGCTGCATGTGAGAACCGGTCTTAATAGACCAATCTCACCAGCCAGTTAAGCCGTCGCTGCCGCAATGCATCAAGGTAACTTTAGTCTTCTTGTATGAGCGAGAATTCAGCTGGAGCTTTGCGTGTGCAGAGCACGAGACTACACGAGCCGTCTCGTGCACTGCCGCCTGCTTCCTGTGAACAAAACCAATAACAGCGTCACGCATGCGTGGAACGCTTAGTGCGATCAGTCTATTATTCTACAGTATAGACCTTCATGATAGCACAATTAATGCAAAGGTGCAAGCGAGCTGGAAAAGAAAAAGGCTCGAGGTACACCTAAGCACTTCTTATGAGTTGTGAATGCGAAAGCATGCCATTCCTATACTCTTTTATTTAGTCTGCGGCTTCAGATTACTGCCACTTTGTGTGGCCTTCTGCGTGATTTCAAAGCTGGAATGCCTCAGATCGCGGCTTCGGGAATTTATCTGCCGTTTGGTGCGGCTGAGGACGTCGGCTTGCTCCA
The DNA here is from genome assembly GCF_016920785.2 of Ixodes scapularis. NCBI lineage: Eukaryota > Metazoa > Arthropoda > Arachnida > Ixodida > Ixodidae > Ixodes > Ixodes scapularis. Next base: position 113,212,978 of record NW_024609881.1, read on the forward strand.
TGGGAGAGTTAATGCTTTCGCATTAATAGAGGTCTCAGTATGGAACCTTGTAAGTCGCCGTATGTTATTGGTACGGGTTGAGATTTAAAGCCATTAAGTGCGGTACATTAAAAATAATAATAAGCATAGCTGCGAATTTATCCTAGTGCATTACCTATAACTCCGTACGCAAATAGTTTCTCGAGGTAAAGTTTAAGTTTTATTAGATACAACAGCTTTCTGAGATCTAGGAATACTTCTCAGCTATATGAATTATTTTCTACATTAGTAATTATTTTATTTTTGATATGTATTAGGGCTGATTCAGCCGATTTTTTTTGAAAACCATAACGTTTCTTAGTTATGATATTAATAACAGTAAAAACGTGTAAAAACTTGAAATAAATATTTTCTCTACAACCTTGGGAAAAAAAGTGGCAGTACAGATCCCTATCTGTACTTCCACTGTTTTTTCAAGGTTGTAGACAAAATATCTATTTCAAGATTTTACACTTTTGTACTGTTAATGGTAAGCAATTAATTATTTATTAACGTTCTAATATGTGCCTCGCTTGTGGTTGACACTGACCTTAGCAATTCAGTTTTTTCTATCAATATAATAGAGACCATTGTTTTATTACAAAGGTTACCAAGGTGAGGCAATCATAACTCAAGTATTGCTTTAATAGTGATGACCTTAACATCGTCAGCATAACATGCGCAGTTATTTTTTAGGGACATTAGTATGTTGCGAACTTATATTTCATCTTTTGTTTCTAAAAATATTGAGCTTTATATCAGAACAGATGAGTAATGGTTATTGTATACGGTCGATGATTCACAAGCGCAAGAAAACAAAAAAAAAGTGCATTAAATTTGTCTGTCAATTAGGCTTGCCTATATACAGTGCCATCTACTTTAAGCTTTTATAAAATTAAAACTGGATTTATTGGCATTTTTTTATAGTATTTCACAGCTTAGCAGGGTCTCTATAAATGGAAAAAAAAAGTTTATCTCGCAATTTTAATATTGAGGCAATTTTGTTGCTTTATTTTGTATATTCAATAGGTGAGAAAAACTACCTGTAGACAGAGCCTGGAGCTGGACAGGTTGCAATTGAGGCTGGGAGGCAAGGTGGAGGCCTAGGACTTGTGTCGCGCGCGCTAAAGTCATGGCGGCTCTACTGTCGGCGCTCTAATGTCGGCGCTCTTGTGTTGTGCGCTGTAGTGTTGTACAGCCGTTTTTACTAACTCGGGTAAACAAGCGCACAGCGTGAATGAGCTCCAACACGATGCTGCTCCAATATCGTCTAAAGGATCCAGGATTCCACCAGCTGTTCTTATCTAAGTTTGATGGTATTGTAAATCAGGTGGCCTTGAATGACTGAAGAAATGCTCAGCACATTGCCTTTAGGTTGGACAGGCCAATACATACATCTTAACAGAATATTTGCAGTGATATGGATAAAAAATGAAGTATGCTCTTATAGAAAATAGGCTTTTGGCTGAAAGAACCGCTACAAAATGACTCAAACCAATCACATCACTGGAATTCGCACATGATGATCAGGGATAAACAGGCTTCATTTTTGGAACCGAACGGTTTAACTTTGATTGGCGTGTCTATTTTATAGACACTCGATTCGAAGAGAATGCACCGCACACAGAAATGCATACATACATGTATAAGTGCATTGCAACCGCACTTGCGGAAACAGATCCCACTGCATAGCCACAGGAGGTTGTCCAATAGTAAAATTACGTCAAAGCGAGCGTTTGGCGAATCTCCGGAAGCCCGACCACAGCGACGATTTCGGTCGCGCACGTCGTCGATATGGTTATCACAACTGTCCTCCAAATCACTACGTGTGCGTTGGTGGCCTTATCTGATGGACTTCGGATGGCGCCTAAAGAATGGAAATTCACCCTCTAATATACGTGCGCCTTTTTGATAGCTTATGGTTGAGTGATTGTCACAAAACGAACGTGCTTTGTTTGTGTGAAGTACTGTGTTAGACGCGTGAAGTATTTGAGCAGACAAGTCGCGTTGCTCCAATCAGGTTGCTGCTGTACAGCGGAGATGTCGAACGTCATGTTAAGACAGATCACTGCACACTTGACAAGCGTATAACATATTTGAATTAAACTTTCTAGGCCTCCGAGGGGTAAGGTCAACTTGCGATTGAACGTAATCAGCCCTTCTACAAAGACAGAGCAAAAAAATAATTTGGCTTCAGATTTAGTCCATTACAAGTGTACCGAAAAAAAAAAAAAAAAACTTTCCTTCCACATTTTCCTCTTCTTTTCTCTCTCTTTCTGTCTTTTTCTTTAAATATATACATATATTCAGTTTAATACTGTTTAAAAGTGAAGGACGAATTGTGCGCGTGTGCTGTTTGTGAGGACGCGCGAGGGCGTTTGTGCGGGAGTGTGTTTGTGTGTGTGGGGGAAGAGGGAGGGTTATGTTTGTGTTGGGGGAGCAGTGTCTAGAGAAGCGAACAAATACTCGCAACGTAACCGGCCAGGAGTTTAAGCAAATACTGACACGCGCACATTTTAAATGGAGAGGGATTCTGCGGCATGAAAGCGCACGTTCGGCTGCACACAAAGGAAAGTGTGAAAATGTTCCGAACCATTATTTGCTTCCAAAAATTAATCTTTATATCGATCGAAAGATATATGAATAAATGTATAAGCTAATGTAACGTAGATAAAATAAAACAATCGATAATTCGAAGAAATAAAAAAAAAATTAGGAGAAAGAAAATTTACGAGTCGCTTGAAATCACTCTCATGTCCGATGTCCGATTTGCTGGTAGCTTTTTTTTTCTTCCGATTTGGTGGTAGCTAGCTGGGCAATACGAATACGAACTGGCGTCGCCGCTTTAAAAAAGTCAATTGTCGCAGCAGAAACTTGTCTGCCTCCCAAGGGGTTGTCTGATAGTTTGACCTTCTGGCCACATTTTTTATTGTTTCTGAAAGCTTCGACTACTCAATGCGTGTACGTTTATTATATTCACGCTTTTTGCTTCGGTATTCGTTCTTCTGGCGCACATTTCATCCACTACCGCGTTTTCATTGGCTGCTGAGCTATAAAAATATGCTTTGTACGTACTGGACCCGCCCCGCCTTTCTTCAACTGTCAGTTACGATACAAACTATTGAGCTTTCAATCATATGAGAACGAACATTCTTGATTTATCGTTGAGATGGGAAAACAGATCACGCTGCTTTGTTAAGTTTCTTCGTTCGATTTCGTCATGGGTTACCTTGATACGCTTTTTTTTTGTGAATACAATTTACACTGCTTACAGACTCCGCCTTTGCTTCTCGTATCGGTAACAGTGCTACCTGCCCGGACTTAACGTTCATAACGTCATATCCAGGTCAGGTACAGTGGACAAACACGGCAATCGCGTTAGGAAGCGACCACTTTATTTTATTCACAACCATCCAATTTCAAATACCACGCACACTGCCGCCAGACCACTCTAGTTCACTGGGACCACCTCAAGACGCTGCGAGAGGACAAAGAAAGTTGGCCTAATAATGACATCCAACAATGGACAAAACAAATGGTATAGTCGACGCTAAAAAAAACAACAGAGCACCTACCTGAATACATACCAGCTCCTTCCGTAGGCGCCCGCCTAGCTTCACCATGGCGCCGATATTCCCGCAAAGAAAATGAATGGAGGAAACAAAAACACAACAGAGAGCTCAAACTTCAGCTAGCAGCTTTGCGCGCGGACATTGAGGAACACGCACTCACGCTCCAGCGCACCCAATGGGACGACATCTGTGACCGGATGCAGGGAAGTCTCGGAATGCGCTCTACGTGGCAGCTGCTCCGCCATCTCCTCAACCCCACGGCGGGGCGAACGTAGCAGCGCCTGCGAATGACGACACTCCTTCATAAATACCTTGGCACGAATGCAGACCTGATACAAGAAGCGCAGGGAAAATACCTTCCCGACTTCCCCACCCAACCCCTACCGAGTTACCCTGGCATCGTCAAATCCGAGCAGCGATCCTCAAGCTACGTACAGATTCTGCCCCCGGATTAGATCACGTCACAAATAAAGCCATCCGTACCTGGACACTCCTTCCCTGGAATCCATTACTGCCTATTTTAACGAGTGCTGGCATAATGGCGCCATTCCAGCTATCTGGAAACAAGCCAAAATCGTCTTGATGTCTTAACCGGGCAAACAATTGGCACTAGAAAACTTTAGGCCAATTTCCCTCACTTCTTGCCTCGGGAAACTTTTTGAGCACGTAGTCCACACCCGCCTCATGCGATACTTCGAGGATAGTGATCAATTACCTCCAACGATGGTGGGTTTTACACCTGACCTCTGCACACAGGACATCATGCTACAGCTTCACCACGACATAATCACTCCCCCTAGACAGTATGATACCCAGGCCATACGAGCCCTAGATTTATCTAAGACATTTGATCAGGTGTCACATACTACGATCCTAGAAGGCCATGCCAGCACTAACCCTGGAGAGAGTTAGTGCTGGCAAGACTTTCTCTCTAACCGCTCCGCCACCCTCCAATTTAGAGACCTCACCTTCCCGAGATCCGAATAGGCGGAAAAGGCACCCCCCAGGGAGCTGTCCTCTCTCCTTTACTATTACCCCCCAGGGAGCTGTCCTCTCTCCTTTACTATTGAATCTCGTGCTTCTCAAACTACCACCTGCCTTAGCTGCCATCCTGGGTCTACATCGTAGCTTGTACGCGGATGACATCACCCTATGGGTCACCAAGGGCAGTGATGCGGAACTGGAGGAAACCCTCAAGCTTGGTGCGCACACGGTATGCACCATTGCCGCGCAAGCTGGGTTAGCATGCTCTCCGTTTAAATCTGCACTCCTCCTCTTACCACCTCCTATAGACCGATCCCACATTCCCCCCAATATCACGGTGTATGTTAACGGAGAACCGGTCCCTATTGTCACCACCTTGCGAGGGCTCGGACTACTAATTCAACACAATGGTGCGAACTCTGCTTTATCGCCAAATTTTCCTCCCAAGTGCAACAAAGCATTCGGCTCATACTCCGAATCACTATGCGGCGCAAAGGGCTGCATCAGAAAGACTTGATTCGCCTGCTACATGCTTTTGTCCTTAGCCGCCTCACATACTTCCTTACCTCCACCTTACAGTTACTGAAACCAACAAGATTGACGTACACCCGCCGGCAATATGAAGGTGAACGCCGTACCGTCGACCGCTCTGTGCTATCAGCGCCATGACGCGTCCGAGCTAGCTGAGGCACACCGTACAGGCCAATACGAACGCCTCTCGCGCTCTCCCACCGGCCGTCAAATCCTATCCCGTTTGAATCTTAACCCCCCCAACAGAATGAACCACTAAACAAGCCATTCCACGAGTGATACACTCCCGCCTGGTAGTAGCTCCCCTCCCGCAAAATATGCATCCCACATTCCACAAGGGTCGTAGGCGCAGTAGAGCCGACGACCCTCGTGGGCTCTACTGCGAGGGTCGTCGTTCGGACGTCCTTTATGTGGACGCGGCCGAATACGGACACCGGCCGGCATTCGCAGCCGTAGCGGTCACCTCCACGAGCCAGGTGAAAACTTGTGTAACGATCTTTACTACTTCCCCAGAGCAGGCGGTAGAGGCCGCCATTGCACTTGCCCTCACCGCCACGCCATGCCCCCAGGTCATCGTATCTGACTCAAAAGCCGTCATCTTGAATTTCGCTAAAGGTTAAATAACTGTCCTGGCTCTAATTATCCTAAGAGCCAAGCCTTTTAATTTGTTTAAATCAAACAGCATAATCTGGACACCAGCGCACGCGGGACTCTTCGGAAACGAATTGTCCCATTCCACAGCCCGAGGATACACCGTCCGGGTGGGATGGATCCAGTTTCGAGATCACGGGGCTCGTTCAGCGCGCGACCGTTTAGACGCTTTCTATGACATTACCTCCCAGTACCGTTTCTCCCGCCGCCTTTACCCTCCTGCGACCTAAGCCCTCTCCCGGGAAGAGAATGTTATGTGACCCCAGCTGCAGACACACTCCTTCCCCAGTCCTCTTGTCCTCTCCCACACTCTAAAAAAAGCCCGTGCGTCTACTTCCCCGCACAACACTCGGAGAGACAATCACCGCAACTTACGGAGGCAGCTCAGCGAATGACGATGCCGAAACATATGTTTAGACCAAAAAACGCAGACTGAGTTGTGACATTAAGCAATGCAAAACGTCACACTTGCATTGCTTAATGTCACAACTCAGATTGCGTATTTTGGTCTAAACATATGTTTCGGCATCGTCATTCGCTGAGCTGCCTCCGTAAGTTGCGGTGATTGGCTCTCCGAGTGTTGTGCGGGAAAGTAGACGCACGGGCTTTTTTTTAGGATGCATATCAACCCATCTCTGTACAATCCCACCTGCATTTTCTGCAGCGCCAGAGCAGACATGTACAAATTACTCAAAAACGTAGCTAAGTTAAGTTACTGAGTATTGACGCGAAAAGTAATTGGAGTATATTAGAAATTACGCATTTGTAATAGGAAGTGAGTAAACTACTAACTACCGTGAAAAAAGTAGCGAGTTACTTTTGAAGTTACTTTCGAAGTTACGTTTTTATATTTTTGTGGTAGCAAAATGAACTGCAGTTTTGATTCGTGCAAAACTCTGCGAGCCCAAAATAAATGCAGTCCTTTTAGGGCTTGCGTTTTCACCAAAATTCGCTCGCAGAAGCAATATACTTTCAAAGTTATTATCGGAGAGTTTTCCCTTTTTCCTCCTAAAGACGTCCCCAGCCAAGCTAAAAAGACGTTCCACCGACGCGGTGGATGCCATGGAACGGCAGCGCCGAATTTCAGAAACAGGCTGTGCAGGGTCGGGTAAGCGAGAGTCGGTATCTTCGGTGTCCATGACGAAATATGTGAGGTTTGCCTCGGCTAGAGGGTCTTTTATAGCAAACTCTCCTCTTTTGTTCTTTTTTCTTCGGCAAGTTGAGATTGTTATGACTGGCCCCTCTTTATTCTCATAACGTTCGGAGAGTACGCTGAGCGAGTGCACTTGACCAACACCACCTAGACAGAAGGCCTCCGCATGGTTTCCTCTTCTTCTATGAAACGTCATCACAGTCGGATCACGCTCGGTCGGCTATTGGACCCGAGCCCGACCTTCGACGCGCTGATTGGCCACGAGCCGCAGCCGAACACTGACGCAGCACTCGTGCCCAATCTCTCGCCTCGATCGATCTGACTATGATGACGCGTGTGGAGGCCTTCTGTCTAGGTGGTGTTGACTTGACCGTCAAGGGTTCAAGTCTCGCGCCACGACGATGAGATCATCGGGACGACTGCGCGTCTCGTTGCAGTGCTACGCTACTGAAAAAAAAAAGTTTTGGTTTAACAGAAGATGAAATGAAGTATACTTCGCCGCTGACGCCGGGTCCAACAAAAGCATCTCCTAAGGGTGCCTCGCAATCCCCGCCGGCGACTACGGTATCCTGACGCGCCTGAAGGGGTGTCCAAACAGGACACTACAAAACGCACGACTCCGACAAATCGTGAAATTTGAAGCGGACGCGCCCGCTTCAAGCCCGCTTCAATTTTCACGATTTGTCGCCTCACAAGTAAATCGTTTTCAACAAAGATGAGGTCTCGTTGGCGTGGAAGGTCGGAAGGACGCGAAGGATTACGTGAACAAGCATCGTCGCTCGTACAGTTGAAGCTAGAGTGCCTTCATGTTCGCTTGGCACCCTAGTTGCAGCTGGAAGCGGGAACGTGCTCCCATGAATGGATTATCCATGTCTGCGTTTGTGCGCGGGGGAGTCCAGCTTTGCAAAGGAGCATGCACTGACAACGAGGCGACCATGGGAACAGGCGCCCAGCTGCGAGGTCATTCCAGTGGCCCCTCCTGAGGAACCCGCAGACTGCCTGAGTCAGGACTCACTAAAGGCAGACAACATGAAAACAGCAACAACCCTCGGAGTGTCCCCGTATTTCCCGGCAACAGCTGGAGGCGCGGCGCCTGCGTGCATTACCGGAGTAGGTCAATACCCGACCAAGGCTTGTTAAGCATCTCTTCCTGCGTTCGTGCGCGCCGGTGTTATGCTTTGGCTGCTCGTCGCCACCTTGGCCCAAGGACGCCTGCGATGCAGTTTGTACAGCTGCCGAGTATAAAGGCGCGTTCACACTCTTGCAACCGAGTACGACCGAGAAAGACTTCTTGGGACCGGATGCACTGAGCGGAGCTGGTCCTAAGAGATCGCAAGAGGCTTAAAAACCGGTTTGGTCTCTCTCGGTCGCACACGGTTGCAAGAGTGTGAACGGGCCTTAAGTGCGTAAGAACGGAATGTGAGGGGGTCCCTTGTTCGGGAATGCCACTTAAGCGGCCGGCGTCTTATTTATTTCTGCGCTCAAACTTTTGTGATGAGCAAATTAGCACTAGATTTCGAAAGTAGTTAGTAATTTGAGTAGAAGTTACCTGAAAAACGTAATTAAAATAAACTACTAATTACTTAAATAAATTTGTAATTGAAAGTTACCAAGTTACTCGGAAAAGTAGATAAACTACAGTAGTTTGAGTAGAGTAGTTGAACTACGTCCAAGTCTGCGCCAGAGCTACCCTCTCCCATATATTATAAGCTTGCCCCCCCCCTTCCTTTCCCCTTGGAGGAGCGGTGGGACACTGCGCTACGCAGCTCAGACCCGATCACCCCATTACAAATGTTCCGTCGGGCTGCCGAGGTCACCTACGCCCATGGGCTCCCGGCCACCAAATGTGGCTGACTCTCAAAGGAGCGCGGGTAAAACCGCCTCCACCTCTATAAATAAACAAAGTTATTTCCATCTATCGCATCTGAATACAATGTTGACAAGTTTAATTTATTAAGCCTGGACAACCGATAGTGAAAAAAACAAAAACGATTAGATTGTAAACGAAGAAGAATCGCTTGAATACATGCAAACGACGAAGACGAGGAAATAAAGCACCAAAGGGGGAAAATGGGGGGAGGGGGGGCCTGAAAACTCATTCCACAACGAAAGCAAAAAAAACCAACAACAACAATTCTATCTTGGAAAGACGTACACGCGTTCGAAGGAAAGTTGGGGCTTTATTAAACGCTGACTGGACGTCCTTAAGCAAAAAATATAAATAAAAAGTAACGTTTTTAAACTAAGAAGGAAAAAAATTAAAGGAAGAAATGTCGAACTTATAATCGAACGCGCTAGGAAGATCTCTGGCATAAAAATTTACCGCACCAAAGAGTTCTGGAAATTAGGCTGAGAGTCTGGAATTTAAAACAAGAGTCAATAATAAAGATTAAAGAAAAATATATAACGAACAATTTCGGAGGTTCATGGGAAGATAAATCAGGATAAAAGATTGCTCGGCTTTATAATTGTTCGGTAAGTTGGGGTTCGAAATTCCATACGGTTGTTCGATTCAACGCAGTTAATTTCTTTTTCTTTTTCACAATTCCTTGTGAGCATTGTGTTTTTGTTTTATGTTTCTTGGATTGTTTTACATTCGCGGTCCGTTTTAATTTTTTTTTTGTTTGCCACCTTAATATGTGCGGTTCAACAAGGTTGCTGAATAAGAAAGAGCAAAACATCTCGCGAATTTCTAAAAGTTTGAATTGTTATTTAGAAATCGCCTCGGGCGCTTTGTCCTTTTCATCCCGGTATTAAATATTTATATTTTTGCCCGTCATGGGGGGAGTTAAACACGCAAAAGTAATACACTTTCCCACCGACACGTTTTTAAATCTTGTTTTTTTTTTTCTTAACACTATTGACAACTTTGCACAAACCGAAGTAGAACAAACTGGGCTCTGAAAGTGGGGACTACGTGACTACGTGGACCCTACTTGAGCAGCACACCTCGGCTTTTCTCCAGGGACTCAAAGGGGGCCTACAGGGACAACCCATATGGGCACCCCCCCCCCCCCCCCCCCCCTCCCCCGCTCTCCTTCTCGTTGGGTTCACAGGGTGTCTATCTGGATTAGGCTGTCCATAAGGGCTTCTCTCGAGGGAAGCCCCAGTGGCCCTACGTGGCAGCCCACATGAGGCCCCTCCGGGAAACTTATTCCATTCGGGGTAAGTTCATTATTCTCAGAGACGGGGGGGTTGCGTTCTCAGAGATGTGAGGTATCGCATACCACAAATTGGGTATGCTTCACTTTACCCGTGCCCCAAGTGAAAAATTCCCAGAATTTCGATCCTTATATAAAGGAGCCTGCGTTGCAAGATTGAAAACACGTACTGAAATTCCCTAAAAAAAAAAATCGGGCATTTCAAGAGGTAACCACACCCCAACAAATTCAGGCTAAAGTTTGTACTTTAGCCTAAAATTCAGAACTCTGTGAAAAAAAAGAAAAAAAAACCTACACCAAGTAAAACCAGGCCTTACATGATGAGTACTAAGTTATTAGTGATGTTTTGCAAACCCAAACATTCTCTCTCACGCCTTAATTTACAATCTTCGATGGTTCGATATTACATTATACAACTATTAGGCTACACTTGCAGATTGTGCAAAAGGATATATATGCTCAATATCAGCGGAGTGTCATTTTGGAGATAGCGCAGGCAGTCGAAGTTGGGCTTGCTCACGCAGTAGAGCTGTAGAAACCACATATGTGCTCACACTGGCCCCCGTAAATGAGGTGCGACCCACGGGAATATTGGGCGGCGTGCCCAAGTTGCTCATGTACACATGGTGCCCCCCTTTGCAGTTCACCTCTGTGCTGAGATTGTTCCCGCGTAGCCGAGGTGGGACCCTCGGGGTCATTGAGAGAGCTGCCCAAGTTGGGCACGCCAACGTGGTGCCCCCTTGCAGTTCATCCCCGTGCGAAAAAGGTTCCCGCGTAAGCGAGGTAGGACTTTCGGGGTCATTGCGAAGGATGCCGAAGTTGGGCACGCCCACAGGGTGTCCCCATGGAACCATTTGCGTGCTAACGCTGCCCCAGCGTAGCTGAGGTGGGACCCACGGGGGTTTGGCGCGGGCTGCCCCAGTTGGGCATGCACACGTGGTGCCCCCTTGCAGTTCACCTCTGTGCTAAGATTGTTCCCGCGTAGCCGAGGTGGGACCCTCGGTGTCATTGAGAGTGCTGTCCAAGTTGGGCATGCCCACAGGGCGCCCCCATGAAGCCATTTTCGTGCTAATTCTGCCCCCGCGTAATCGAGGTGGGACCCTCGGGGGCGTTGCGGGAGCTGCTCCAGTTGGGCATGGCCACGCGGTGCCCCCGTTGAGTCCACCTTTGTGCCAAAGGTCCCCCCCCGTATAGTTAGCCGACAGCGGTCAGGCGGGGCTAGCCAACTGAGAGCACACGGATTCCCTGTCTTGTTGTAACTTGGCATAGGGTAAACGCTACTCCCTGCACTGCGTTCCTACAGCTTCGATATTTGCTGCGTATACGAGCGCAAAGCACACATATTAAAGCATGACGCAGGAAAAAGCCTGACACTTCGCAGTAAAAGCGCACCCCGGCGAAAATATACTCACGTGCCTCACTCCTTTGCTCTGATTGGCCCGCAGGCGTCGTAGCTTCTACCGTACTGGCATGTTATTCGCGCACGGCTTCCTGGCCTACCCAGCATTTCTTGCTTCAGACACTAGGCTATAGCGGCGCCACCAGAGTAATGCCGCACGTTTGAACAACGCAGCCTCCACCTCTCGGCATACCGAATGTTTCTTGCTTCAGTCGCTAGATAACGCCTAACTAAATTTCATTGCAGGTTGGCTATAGCCGAGTTTGGATTCACAGTGGTACTACGCCGCAGCTGCGCATGCGCGCCGCCAGCCTTATCTGCATAGTTCAAGGTCTTGTGGCGGATTACGGAGCGCTATCGGGTGCTTAGCAGGCTGTGGAAACGGTCCACTACAATTCCCCCATAACCGACGTGAACCCAACGGGGATAGAGCAGGGGCTGCTCGAGCCTACTTTACTCACGTTTTGCATGTAATTTTGTATCATTTTGTTCATGCATTTGTTCATGTGTACCTGTTCAATGAACAGGTACACATGAACAAATGTATGAACAAAATGTTCATACATTTTGAGTATGATAAATGCAACACCTAGTGGCAACTTTGTGAGATGTTTGAGTGCACTCCGATCATTGGTTTATACAATTTTGTTTTGTACTACAGCGTAGCACTAAAGAACACCCTCTAAAAGTAAACTTTTTAGTTTCAGCATATTACGGAGTGCACTCTTTCGTTAACTAAATGCTCGAAATTATTGTACTTATAGTACATTGCTTTCTGCCAAGGGGAGAATTTGAGCAATGTCTTAATAGAACAGGCCCTGCAGTTGCGAAATGGTGCATTACTGCTCTACAATCAGTGTGACTCAATACTGAACTAATAGTCAATTGATATATTGATGGAGCTCGCCCCAGGCAGAATGAGAAAGAAAAAGAAAACAGCAACGCAAATATGAAAACAAACAACGCACGTTTAGAGGAAAAGAGTTCTGTTCTGGTCGTTTCGATCAATTTTGAGAAATATGTCGTCTCGCCGACAAACAGCCGCTGTCAGAAATGCAACCATACAAAAACTCTCGTCCAAAACAGAATGGAGTCCGCCTTTCAAGATGTCGACAACATAAAAACTGACGCAAAAGAAAAAAGAAAAAAAAATGAAAAAGGAAGGAAGCCGGTGCTGAAATGCCAACTCCTTTGGCCCCAAAGTGGCTATATTACGCGGGCAGCAAATCTAATTTCGGGTCACAAAAGAAAACGCTACATTTTTGGATCGTACGCGTACTCCATTTTGTGCATTTTTTTTTCTTTTGTTGTTGAGGTTTTTTTGGAGCGCTCCGTTGCCATTATAGTTGTGATTGAAACGAAGAAAGTTCTTTTCGAGAACGTCCTTACCTTTCGAGGTATGCCCCTTCCAGGTTCGCAGTCTGTGACTTGATTAAAAAAGTGCCCGGATGCACTTAAGGGGGGAGTCGTTCGACGTGTCCGGTGTTTCTTCACTTGTTATTTTCAAACGCTTTGGCGTCAATAATACAGTTACAGTAGAGACGGAACACCGCTCGTCTTCCTTTTTAAAGAACACCCGGCGAAACACGTCAACAGATGTCACTGCGCGTATTCGCCCCCCTTTTTTTTTTAATCTGAAACAACAATCTCAGTGGCGCCATCTAAAGGCTTGCTTTGGCATATATTTACACCGCGTATGTTTTCTGACTTTCTACGCATCGTTCTTTCAGTATAAAAGCTAATTATGCCTGACAGTGCTGCCAGAGTCCGTTTCTTGAAGATAGCGTGAAGATAGGATCTCGCAAAATACTGTAAAACCCGCCTTCTAGTTCAGAACCGGAAAAGTTTACGAATGGATGGATGGATGAATGGATGGATGAATACGGCTGAGCCCTTTGGATCGGGCGGTAGCTTACGCCACCTAGCCACGGACTATTTGCACACTAGCGCCACCACGTTTCGACTGAGTGAGAAAGAGCGATATATGAATGCCGGCACCATCTCCTTCGCTAGGGGTATCCCGTTACCAATTATCATTTGATATTGTTTTCTGTCTTTCTGGATGTACCGTATATCTAAAAAGCACCATCCTGGTTATTTTGTTATGTTTGTGTAATTCGTTGTAGATATATTAGCAGGGGGAAAGCTGCATTGTATGAAGTGTTTGAGAAATGCCATTTGTTTCTATTCGCTTCCTTTCCCGTTCGTTTAGTAGTCAGGCGCAGCTTTTTTTCATTCGAACAAAAAGGAGCATTGCAAAAGCTTTATAATTACTTCCGTTACAAGTTCTTACCTTAGTTAGAATTTAACAGACATTTACATGAACTTTAAAGTTGGAATAGTTTGATCGAATATAGATATCTTAGAGACTGATATCTGGTTTAAGAAAAATATAAGAAATGGCAGGAGCACATCCACTTCACGAGAAGATAGAGAACCAGCGAAGCTGATATCTTTATGGCAACTTTACGACAATTATACGGCATATTACACGATTTACATATGATTTCAATGAAGACACGTACACGACTTCGTTTTTTAATTTTTTTTTTTTCGATTGAGCCTAAGTCTGTTTATTAGCATTGCGGAAGCAAAAGAAAAGAACTTTCATCGGCGCGTTCTGCCCTCAGTTTCGTCACAGCACACTCTTCGCTGAAATAAATCGGTGACCGTAGATGATAAAAATGGATCAGGACCTCACTATCTAATAATGCCAAGGAAGGCTAACTAATGCGGGTTACCTCCTCTTTTTATTTATACTTGCCACGACCAATCGGAACGAAGGAGCACCGTTTAAACGGAAGTTTTTTGTTAACATCCATGGACGCAATTTTTTACATATCTGAGCACATAACAGCTTCGCTGTAAAAACATCTTGACTTGATTTTTGACTTCACGCGAAAAACGTACGGAAGACATTCTAAGCAATACTCTATTGAGCTGAAGGGGTTGCCTTACAAGGGGACTGAAAAGCCAAAGGTCTGTGGCGCCGCGCGCAACTTAGGTTTCGGTTTTTAAGACGTTTGTAAATTTCGGTAATGTTTTTTTTTATTGTTCTACATTAAAGTTTGATTGGATCACCACTGTCCTCAAATAAAAAAGAAAGCGGGAATTTTTTTACGTTGTTTCCGCTTTTTCATTTGCTCTTAAGACACACATCTCCAGAGAAAGTACCGATTTTAACTGTACGAAAGAAATTTCTATTTATATAGGCGAGTTAAAAAAATCACAGGATTGATCGGTTTTTAACTTGAATAGAATACAATGAATTCAGTATTTACGCATCGATTATTGCTTGTCATCGGATAAGATACGAAAGGTTATAAAGACAAATTCTTAATCCCAGCCGAGAATAAGATTTAAAATAAGAATAAAAGAAAGTTGAAAATAGTTATCGTACTTTAAACCAATCATTTCCTGTAATCGGTGTAGATATGGGAGGTTAGATAACTCTGATTGAAAAGCAGATTTGACAACATGATTAAATCTGTAGTCGCTTTAAGAAACGGAGGGCATGGTGAGACCGAAGCCTCTCGTTATCGCTCCTCAGCCAATCAGAGTGCGCCATTTGCCGACAAGAACGCCCACGGACCAATCATGGAGCGAGAACCGTGAACATAACGAGGCGCACCCTGCGCGCCTTAAGCTCTCAGGGACTATCTAGCGCTGGAAAAGTGCACAAAGCAAAACTCTATAAAAAAGGATTTATTCGCGTTTAAAAATGAATGACAACCATTGCTGACGATACTTGATGCTAGCACAATACAAAACCCACTGTGCTTGAGCCATATAAGTATATATTATACTATTTCGTAAATAGCTTTTTGCAGCGCACGAAGTTTGCGGCTACGTTTTATATTGGAATTTTCTCTTGGCAGGAGGACGTGTCTTGATCGACGTCGGCTAGTCTTGTACAGGCGAGCACGGATGCGCGCGAAGTTATAGGGCGTGAAAATGCGTTTTTTTCTGCCTCAACACGTCAGAGGTGCGTTTCAGCTTCGACGGTCAAACAAAGTATCGGAAAGCAAAATACACGTTGTTGAACAATATGCCGTGCACGATTGCCCCTCAGGAAGTGAATGGGAGGCGCCTCGGTCGACTGTTGGTTGGTGGCCAACAAGGGGAAACGTTGGGAAGGCACTTCTTCACAGTTTGGAATGGAGCTCGGACATTCGAGCTCGGCCGCGGGCCGTCTCAGAGTTGCGAAACTTCCCCATGAGATGGCGCAACCTGTCAAACGAAACTTCATTGCCAGGTAGGTTTCAAGTCCCACTCAATTTGAAATACAAAGCTAAATAATTGTACGTGAAGCTTGTGCTCAAGCCAAATAGGACTAATATAAATATATATATATATATATATGTATAATGATTGGCCGACGTGTATAATTCGGCGGAAAGAGAACAGCTTCAGACATCGTAAAGGAAAACTGTGTTGCACATACTTCTGCGTGACATATTTGGCGGTACTCTAGACATCTCGAAGAACAACCGTTAGATACTGATTCTTAAAATCACCCTAAGTTGGATGGCGTAGGGTTCTTCGTTCGGGTTTTATTCACTTGTTTGAATTCGGGGGTAAAAATCGGGTGCTATTTTTCAAGTTGATAATCGAGGAAAAATAGGATCTTTTTGTAAAACTATTCCGATTTTTTTTTTTTTGGGGGGGGGGGGGGTGGAGAGGGGGGGGGGGAGGGGGCTTAAACTTACAAATGTTATGATTCAGTGTTTTTTTTTCACCGGAGGGTAAATATTTGGGGGCTATGTATCAAGGTGGCAATCGGGGGAAAATCAAGGTAGTCTATCAAATACTTTTTTTTTCTGCATACAGTGACGCTGAGGCACTCTTGTGTGACGTCTCTTCTCGACGATAGGCTTGACAACGTCGCCGTGAACCCCTAAAAATCAAAAGCAGCACATTCAGTGTAATCCGCACAATGTGTCGCCGCCCACTTTGCCGACGCAGAACAAAACATCCTGCTTCTTTATGTTTTTTTGGCTATACTAGCTATTTATTTATTTATTTATTTATTTATTTAATATACTAGAAAAAGCAGAAAAATTCGTAAGCCGTGGGTTAACTCCGAGCTTCTCGCAAGTGTGGATAAAAAGAACAAGCCCTACAGCCAATTTATTAAAAGTAAAAACCAAGAAATATTACGTGAGTTCAAAACTTGTCGAAATCGTATAAATAAATAAAAAAAAAAAGCAAGACGCGCTTACTTTGCAAGTCAATTGATTTCTGCGGCAAAAAACTCTGAATTTGTGTGGAAAAGATTAAATGCCGTCATAAAGCGTAATGTCTCCCCCAACATAGTCGGGGTAGACATAGTTGCATATGCCTCAGTTGTCTGGAACTGTATTGGAGTGACATATTTAGGTGTAATTGAGAGTGTTCAACGCAGATTCGTTCGTGTTTTGTTTGATCGTTATTTCCAACCGAATTATTTCTATACTTATGAGAGGACTTGCGAACTCGTAAAGTTAGACTCGTTGCACAGCAGGAGAACAATTCGTGGACTGACATATTTGTATAAGATCATAAATGGTATAATTGATTCACCAGAGCTACTCAGTCACATCTACTTGCACGTCCCTCCTAGGTCTTGTAGACTTTATACTTTGTTTTACCCTACCGATATTTACTATGCTGCACTTATGACACGCCTACTATACTGACGTATAACTATTTAGAACAGATTTGTGGGAATGTTATTCTTGATATTTTTGATAAAAAGCGTAAATTTCTAAAGTGTGTTGAGACTTGTTTTTGCCTAACATTTCGGTTTTATCCTGTTTAAAATGTTACTACTAACTGACTCATTGATAAGTGCACAACTAAGGAGGCGTTCAGCTGTTGGTGGGCCACTTAAAATAAAAATAAATAAATGAATAAGATAAACACAAATAATGGTGAATTATTTGAAAAAGAACCTGCAAAGGCTCTTAACAAATATTTTGTGGACATTTTCAATAAAATTGTAACGAACATTCCGTGAACATTCCGTCCAACGAGCATTCTATTTCTCTTAACCCTGTAAATGAAGAAGTTATTATTACAATTATAAATTTATGCAACAGCAAGGCTAAAGACGCTGATGGATTTCAGATAAATCAATTAAGCGCGCTGCTGACCTTCTTGCACTTTACACAAGGCATATATTTGACCTTTGCCTTAGTCAAGCGGTTTTTCCTCGAAGAATGCAGGTTGCCTATATAAACGTCTTGAATAAAAAAGGAGAACAATTACATGGGAAACTACCGTCCCGTGTTGATACTTCCAATTTTTTCAAAAGCATTAGAAAGAAATATTTTAAACCGGTATATTGACTTTGAGCAGAAACATAAACTCCTAAATGAATCTCAATTTTGTTTCCGTAAAAGACTCGGCACAGAGTCCGGATTGCTCGCGCAGAAAGAACTAATCTTGACTGCACTTGAGGTAGGAAAATTGGCTCTTGGTATCTTTATCCAATTAACATACGCATTTGATCATGCAAATCATACACTGCATGCTCAAGAACTTCAACGTTATGGTTTCCGTCGGAAGGCTGCATCCTTAATCACGTCTTATCTGCATCATCGTGTAGAAACAGTCCGCATAAACGATCATTTCACCGATCCACTTTCTGTTTCTTGCGGCGTACAACAGGGAAGTATTCTGCGTCCTTTTCTTTTAATATGCATATAAGTGACATCGTCTCTGTTGAATCAGACGTTAATATGATTATTTACGCCGACGATACCAGCATATTTTTAACCGGAAAAATATCTAATGAAATAGTCGATAAACAAATTTAAAGTTTCAAAAACCAAACAAATGGACGTGCCAATATAGCTTAAAAATAAATATAAACAAATCAGTCTTATTTCGGCGTAAAAATAAAAATGCCTTATTAAATCAGCCAATAGTGCTAAATTTGACTCTCATGGCAGCTGTATCTAGTTTTAAGGTACTCGAGTTTGCTTCTAAAGAAACTTTGTCGTGGGATACACATATTGATTCTGAAGCCGCTAAGCTGTCCCAATATATAGTCAGACTTGTTTATCGTAATCGGCATATACTGCCACAAAATATCATAATTTATTTTTCTAATGGTTTGTTTTCATCTCGGCTTAACTACTGTCATTTAGCCTGGGCATCCACAACTCAAGAAATTCTACATGAATTACGTCCTAATAAAACGGTTCTTAAGAGTTTTTGAATATATTCCTGGCCTACTTTCCCACACATGAGTTGTTCGTAAAGTGTAATGTATTACCAATCCACAAAATACAATTATCGTCTTTCTAAAGCTTTTAAACAAGAGGCAAAAACTAAATCATTGTGTTTAAAGGATTAGCAAACTTGCAAAGTAATACTACAGCCTACAGAACGCGCCTAGTGAGCCTTAGAAAGTTAGCATTCATAGAACAATCTATGGGCAAGATACGTTGAAAAACAAACTACCAAGGTACCTTTAAAACATTGCTTTGTTATTTTAGCCCCATTCAACATTTCTAATGTAAACAATGCTGTGTAATATTATAAAACCTTGAGCGTTTTTGTGCAGGTACGTTATCTTGTTTTTCCTTGTTAAAGCCTTTCAAGATATCCTTCGATTACTTGGTTGTGACGTAATTTGACTGTGTTCATTGTTGCTTCTCTTTACCCTTTTTATTTTTTTGTTAATGCTATGAACTGTATGGTATGTTGGTTATTTTCTTTAGTGCTGCATAAATGCCAATGGGGGGGCCAGTGGCTTTGTCAAGCTGGCCTTGTGACAGCTTTTTCCAAAAGCCTCCAGTATCCTGGACGCTGTACTTGATGCAAATAAAACAAACAAACAAATATCATCACGAATTTTCATCATGTCCTTGTCAATATCTTCTTTTAGGCATTTCAATTGAAGTCTTTGAACGGTCGGTATGGTCTTCGCGGCCTTGCGGTATTTGTGTACGAAGTCCCCCAGAGGTCCGTCCGCATGGTGCATGCCGATTCCACTGTACGCCCGTGAGCGATGTGAAGGTGAGCAGCCCTCTTCTTGTTTTTGACACTCCTGCAAGTTTTGGAACAAGCTCTGTTCCAGAACAGGGCTAGAACGCAAAGTATAGACCCAAAGCCACGTACCATTTGAGACTTTGAGAGTTAATATAGCTTTAGGGAGCCGTAAAACAGGCAAGAAACCAGGTAAGGTGTTCACCCTCATATTGCCGGCAGGTGTACGCAAGGGCAGGAATAAAGGCGTGGATCATGCCATGCTCCTCACTTTCTTTCACACCTTGCCTACAAAACACATCGAAAAGCGTCGGCTCAGATGTTCCCGCCTTCTTAGCTTCACGGGTCGACGTCTTGAAACTTCCTATGACGGCATGACGCTAGATGATCGCAAATTCGGTCGTAGGACTCTTTCACTGTATCGATGACCATCTCGGTGTTGCGATATTTGCACACTGAGGAGCGGCTGCTCTCACCGTCTTTCGTTGCGATCTGGAAATCTTTGTTTTCTTTCCGCCAGTCATCCAGTCTTTAGTTTTCTTCCTATCTCCAACGCTAATTTTTTTCCATGCCGCACTACTGTCTTCCTTGTTAGCAGCGCTTGAGAGAACCTAACAAGAGAGGAACCTCTTACATCCCGGTCAATTTCTCTCAGTCTACTTTCTTCCCCCCCTAAAACGTATCCCTTTTTGAGGTCCATCGAATTAGAATAATGCCACCACTTTCAAAATACTGCTCTTCCTGTGAAAACAATTTTGAGAGCAGTCGCCCTCTTTTCCCTCTATTTTGCGCGGTCGAAAAAGGAGGGGAAAGGATCGCTTACTCGCTCTTTCTCGCGTGAGTTGAAACGTGGTGCCGCCAGTGTGCAAATAGCCCCAAACCACTTCCGGTTATTAAGCAGACGGCGCGTTTCGCAGGGTATGCGAAATCAAATATACGCGATATCTTCTCAAAATGGCCTCTTATAGCACTCTCGGACTTATTTCACTTTTATGATAAAAGAATAATGTCTAAACAATCAGGAAATATAGGTGAACCGGATGTGTGCCGGGGCTACTCCATAGATGGCGCCACTGAGTTTGTTCCGAAACAATAAAGGGCGAATAAAATATTGACATAAAAGCTGCATTTGGGAGAATGATCGACGTCACTGGCGTTCACGGAAGCCAACACGATCCAACTTCGTTGTCCCGACGTCTGGTAGCGCGTGTGCACCGCAAAATACCGTGCACCAAAAAAAAAAAAAAAAAAAAAAAAAATTGTTGAAACGGGGGTTTTGGAATTTGAAGAAGCGAAATCGCGTTTAACTTAATCTTTCAGAAACATGTTCGGGGTATGAAAATCGCATTAAATCAGGATTTACCCGAAAACGGAGAGCCCTACATTATGCGGTGCTTAAAATTTGACAGTTAGGGTTCGTAATAGTTGTACGAGCTAAGCGCTAACATGCTCTCAAGTTTAGCAGAAATATATCAGAAGCATCGGGAGCGCCGCACATCGTTAATTTGACAAAAGGGGACAGTATGACATAGATGTCGGAAGCGTCAGGTGTGTAAAATATGAAACGTGACGGATATCGTACGATTCTCCAAAATGGGCTACAAAATGTGATCAACGTACCACCGACTTTACAGGCGTTGTGCTGGTCGCACGTGCGACTGAAAACGCGGCAGAGGAGCCCCAAATGTCCCATGTGTCAGAAATATAAACGCGATAAATGTGTTATAAATGTGACACTGAAAATGTGAGAGATGTGTTATGACTGTTAAAATATCAGGTATATTAAAGGTGTGCCTTTGGTGTTGTACGCGATCAAAGTATTCCTGTTATTTAAAGTAGATATTAGATAATAGCCTACCATAGAATACCGACTAATCGCCCGTGTCTCAATAAATGCCCAGTTAATTCTTCTGAAACCGAAACAAAATTATCATAGCATATATCAAGCACCCACCCCAGACTTCTGAGTCCACCTAGCAAAACAAAATGCTCCCCCGCGAGAGCCGCTTGTCCTAGCTCACTGGTGCAAAGCGGTAAAGCCCACCCCTGATTACGAGACGGAATGTCCAACGAGCCTGAATGTCCAACGAGACGGAAGATCCAATAATGGATATTCAGGCACGTTGGATATTCAGGCTCGTTGGACATTCCGTCTCGGTTGGATCTTTCGTCTCGTTGGACATTCCGTCTCGGTTGGATCTTTCGTCTCGATGGACATTCAGGCTCGATGTATATTTCGTCTCGGTTGGATCTTTCGTCTCGTTGGACATTCAGGCACGTTGGACATTCCGTCTCGCCTGTCACGTGCTAGAATAATTTTCAAACCTGTGTGTATATTTAGTCCGCGTTCCGGCAGGCATTGCTATAGTTTCATCATACTAAAATGTCGTGCCACAAAAGCCGACGTTGACGTACCGACAAAGAAACAGAGCAGACACAAATATTATAATTTCATTTATAGGAAGGCTTGATAGTTAGCTGAGTGCCGATGCGAAGCTATGTACCAATCGGTTAAAGGTGTCGATTGTACGACGCCAAACGCTCCTTTGATATTAACAGTTCAAATGTTTGGAATGTTCCGATGACATAGGTCAGCCAATTTGAAATATATAATAGGGATGCAATGTCCGGGTGTTCTAGTGCATCGCAATTGGGGGACGTTCAGATCCCAGGATTTTGTAGTTCAGTCCTCATCCCTGCCCATTTCGATTTATATAGATGAGCTATATACGAAGACCCGCATTGTAAATACATGACCGCCCGCCAGCGCAACTGACTGTGCGCAGTTAATATATATTTTTTTAAAAGGAGATTTGGGAGCTGTGGGTGCGAGGCATCACGAGTTTGCACAAGCGTGACCCGACGATTCCTGAGTAAATCCAGAACAATTGTGTGAATTTGACAAATTTTTATTTTTGTTCGTTTATCTCTAGAGAGACAACTACTCACTGTACACTGCAGTCGCCAGTAGCTTACATACGCATGCATTCCCTACCAATAGGTTTGTATGTCAGTGAGTAGAGCGATAATACTATACCTCGTTTCAGCTTCAGTCCGAGCGCGGCCAATATTATGAGCCGAAGGGCCAATCAAACAGCGAAAGAGGCACAACGTCATGGCGTGCTTTCTGCAGTTGATAGGACCATCCGGTATAAGCCGTCTCTCTGTGCGTGCTCATCCGCCGGCTAGTCCTATCAAGCGCAGAGAGCACGCCATGACGCTGCGCTTTTGCGCTGTTTGATTGGCCCTTTGGCTCATAACATCGGCCGCGCTCGGACCGAAGCTGAAACGAAGTATAATATCACGCAGTACGCAACTTATTATTTTTTTTTGCATGTGACATGCATAGTGGTTTTCAGAAGCCCATGTAGTTTAACTGGCTTCTGGAAGCACTCCAAAGCTCGCCATTCTGTCGAGGTAGTTCATGACGTCTTGGTAGGTGGGAGCTTGACTGCTGATGGACGCGAACGCATCCACCTCGGCGTGCAGCAGAAGGTTCAGACCCGGATGTACTAATAGCCCACATCATGTGTGAATATAACAATAGATCGTTCCACGTTGCCTTCTGTTCTTGTAGGGGAAGCGTATTGCACCACGAATCTGGTCACTTTGTCGAAATTCCATTGGTCTCTGGACAACTGGAAGGACAATTCGTCGAAAAGGGCAATTCGCCCTAGGCCGATTCGCAGAATGAAAAATGGGGCGAGAGTGCCCGTTTGTCGAACTGTCGGAAAGAGTTGATTAGGATTGGGTGTGTAGATTGCCGGTGACAGTGGGGGTCAACAATGAGACCTTCTTTCCAAAAAAAAAAGAGAGGATGACGAATGCAGCTCTCAGAATTGGCAAGGGTCCGATAGTGAATCGTACCCGGGTTATTCAAAATTATAAAAGTCGGGTTCTTCGTGAATATGTTCACTCGCAACTCTAGCATTATGGAATTTGGGAAGACCGAGCGAGGGGCTGACTTCCTGATACCGTGGTCATATGTGCACTTGTAATGTGCGCATATGAATAAATCACGGTCGCACTGTCGCAGCGGCTCTGTGACAGAGTTAGAACCAGTTGACATCCGATCGCAGCCTTGGTATGCTACCTGGGCGCGCATCGGTGCGGTTGCTGCATGCCACGTGACCAGAAAAGGCAGAGAAGACGGAAGCTAATCCTAAAAAGTATTGTATTAATTACTAATATTTCCTACTTGTTGCTTAATACATGGTTCACTGCGACAGCAATCGCTTTGGTGGCCGAAGCATGCGAAACTAATCGTCGCGATAAGCGTCAATGTGCCGAATCCTCCGGACAATCACCGGACAAAAGCTCACCACTTGAGGACATTACCTGCACAAAGGCTTAATAAAAGAAACGTTCTATTCTAACACTGATTTTGATATAAGGATCGAATTTTTGTTTCTGTGGACCGAGAAGTCCAATCAGAAATGTCTAAAACTTTCACGTTCGTTTTGTAAAAAAGAAAACAAAACTACAATTAAATGTAATTACACCTACTACACCGACTTCCCATAACAATAATGATAATACTACAATTCAATGAGGCGCTTTTCTCCCATGTGAGGGACATCATCTTTGCGGGACTAGGGACACGAATAAGAAAAATACAGCAACTCGTA
The DNA here is from genome assembly GCF_016920785.2 of Ixodes scapularis. NCBI lineage: Eukaryota > Metazoa > Arthropoda > Arachnida > Ixodida > Ixodidae > Ixodes > Ixodes scapularis. The sequence continues at coordinate 113,237,052 of NW_024609881.1, forward strand.
CAATACGGAAAAACTGTGGCTGAGGATAGGCACGATTAACGATTCTAAGAACTCTCGTGGGTCCCACATTTGTTTCCGCTCCAGAGGAACGACCCTTTTAAAATTAAACGCGTGACAGATTGTCAATGGTCAAAGAGTTCGGTCTTTTATCTTGTAGCATGTGTGACCTTTTAAACGTCATTTTTTTAACTTTAAAAATCATCTTTATATTTAGATATATAAAATGAACAATTAATGCATTGTTTTTGGGGTTTTATGAAGTCTACAAGATACACGAGCGTAATTTTAATTTCATTTTGGGGACTTCACAGAGGACACATCAGTGGGACAAGCTCAGCGGCACACCAAAACAGCCGTGCATCAAAAATCCCGGTACTGAAAAGCCCGGTGTCGAAGCGACCACATACCGAATGATCGCGTACCAATATCTCCGCACCGAAATGCCCGGTTCTCTATTTCATCGAACGCATTTTTCACCGCCGTAACTATCAGTAATCGTACAATTCAAGAAAGAAATGTCTTCTAAATTCTTTGCAACGTTCATTCTATATCCATTGGATATTCAGGCTCGTTGGACATTCAGTCTCGTTGGACATTCAGGCCATAAGCGAATCTACTGCCTTTTTATTTTTTTCATTGTGTCCTCAGGAGCGCTCATTCCCCCAGTTAAAAAAAAAACAACAAAAAAACACAAAGATATAAGAAGCTTGAGCGAGCGCTTTGTTTGTAGTTTGTACAATATATTTTACTCATATCTCTTGCAATATACAGATATAGGCAAAAAATTGGCTGCATGTTTATTCATTCTGATAAACAAATTTAAATGTAGTAGCTTTTTAAGGTGGGTGATATTCTTAGTCCGGGTGGCACTTATGGCAGGATGACCCTAAAGGGGTATTCACACGGGGGAGAAATCCCGGGGATTTCTCCCCGGCACGCGCGCATCACGAGATGAAAACGCGAGGCCTTTGCACGTCGCAAAGCCTGACGTTTTCGTCGTGGGATGCGCGTGCCGGGGAGAAATCCCCGGGATTTCTCCCCCGTGTGAATACCCCTTAAAGGCCGGTTCACACATACAGCGGAGCGCCAAGTTAGCGCTACGTGAGCGCTCCCAGGAGCGCTCATGTGGCGCTTCCTAGCGCGTGATGTAGCGCTCGGTTAGCGCTTCAGTAGCGCTCTGTTAGCGCTTCAGAAGCGCTTTGTTAGCGCGACAGAAGCACGACAGAAGCGCTTTGTTAGCGCTCTCACGCTCCTTGTGTCGTGCTTGCTGCTGTGGAATAGCGCGTGCACGGCGATTCCTTTGTTGTTATTTTTCTTTTGGCATTGAAAGAAGAGGAATTAAAAGAGCTGCTCTCCAAGCAAAGGGTCGGGCAGGCGATCCAGAGTCATGGACTCCGAGCGACTAATTGATTGGGTACGACCTCATCGCTTTCTATACGATATGCGTGCCCCTGGTTTCAAAGACACGCAGTTAAAAATAATCACCTTCGAAAGAGCTCTGTGTCTCGGTCCCTCGGCCTAAGAACAAAGCTCGCCGGGTACCCGTCAATATCTCGGTGGCGAAAGATTTCGCGCATCCAGAAGGCTCTTCTGGGCGTTAAGCCGTCCACACACATATGCACTAATCGCGTATCTAAACGTCGCATTTCTATTTCAGCATCCCACATGTCCGCCATAGTGCTGCTGATGCACACCCAACCACAGGAACCGGAACCGCAGTGCACGCGCTAATCCTCAGCACCGCGGTACAAGAAGCGCTACTGAAGCGCTAACACGGCGCTACTGAAGCGCTAACAAGGCGCTACTGGAGCGCTAACAAGGCGCTACTGGAGCGCTAACAAGGCGCTACAGAAGCGCTAATCGCGCGCTATGTTAGAACTAAGTCACGCGCTAGGAAGCGCCACATGAGCGCTCCTTGGAGCGCTCAAGTAGCGCTAACTTAAAGGAGCTGTGCAACGATATTCAATTGGAATGTTTTTCTCTCTACGCGAGCTTACTGGCACACCTGGGACTCAAGGATACTCACACGCAACGCCACTGGCCAAGAAACTCCTTTGTTGCGGTGTAATTTCAAGGACAAAAGCGATCATTTTCATTCAATCTCTCCTTTGCAAAATTTGATGACGTAACTCGGGGATCGCAGTACACCCAAGTGACGATATTTGAATGAGGTTCATAGATTGGACCCGAGCATTGCGTGGGCACTCGACTTGGGCTCGTGACAATTGCTAGCTCGAGAAGCATTCGGGTAGTGACCCGTGTCCAATCGCTGCAACGACGACAACAGCCGAGCCATAACAATGTCTGGAACTCAGCGCGTGTCCTGCGCTTTGCCAACCCCAGCGCGTGGCTATGATCAACACTGGCGGTATATAATCGGCTCCAGATCACGTGGCCGCTTGTTCTGGCTGCGAGTTGAGGGGGTGAAAGCTGCTCGTTTTTCTTTAATTTTTTTCTGGAACTTCTATTGCGTGGGGTGAAAAACGAACGCGTGTTTCATAGGTCATTAACGTTAGGGATCCGTTTTAAGCGGTATTTGCGCAAAGTACAAAAATTGTTGCATCGCTCCTTTAAGGCCGGTTCGCACATACAGCGAAGCGCTGATGTAGCGCTGCTCACTTGTCGTCAGATACTTCTCTCCTGCCATGAGCAAAGGTTTTGACGGTGCGATACAAAGCTGGTGAACGCTCCCGTCAACACGCGCTTAGCGGGAGGTCAGCGCTCTGCTTGTAGCGTTCCGCTGCATGTGTGAACAGGCCTTTAGCGCTCCGCTGTATGTGTGAACAGGCCTTAAGTCTTACAGAGCCTGGGGTGCGTGGTGCTCTTAATTCAGGTGGTATCTAGCGCAGGGTTTAGTATGGGAGCATATTACGTCACATCAGTATCTTTTCGTGACGCTTCGCACTTTTTCCGTCAGCACCACCCGGATACAAAGCCCTTGCGCTGAAGTTTCTGGGTAACCAAGAGATGGAAAGTGCGCTTTCCAGCCCTTTTCACTACTCCTGGTTTCGCGCGCTCTTTTTACATCTGTTTCTGCTCTTATCTTTCTTGCCCTTTCCACCCCTCTCCGCTCCCCGCGCTTTCTCACACCACCTGCTTCTGCTCCTCCCGTTCCTGCGTGCTGGGTCCGTAGCTCTGTCGGCAGCGGACTCGGCTTCCGCGCCGGTGGCCGGGGTATAAGCATGGCATCAGTTGCCTTCTTTTTTTAAAGATCGTTTAATGGTTATGAACTGACCGACCTACGCATTTAGTGCTTACGCGGCTTCTAAAAATTAATTGACAAAAAAAAAAAAAACACACACACAGAAAACACCACTTTAAAACAGGGCTGCGTTTCTGCGGTGCTTCGCTGCAAACTCTACGTCTAAGTGCGATATCATTTTTACGTTTCTTCTTTGAAGGCTGATGGGGCGCTGATTCAATTTGAAAGAAACTTCTCTCAGCCAATCGGCCCTCGATCGTACCAGAACGAGCCCACCGGGCAGCATATAAAAATGCTGTTATAAAACGAAAGGCGAATGCTGTTTTGAAGACAATAAATATATTGCATGGCCACCAAAACACACGACATCCCAATCAAGTATTAAGCTTTATACGAAACATTGCTGAAAACAAGGCTCACTGAAAGATAAAATGAAAAAAAAAAATCCCAGGAGAACAATTTTTTAATGCCATCGACTTTCACTTTGTAATGAAAAAAATGCTACAATTTCATAGGTTTCCCACCTATTAAATTGTAGCATTTTTTTTCATCGCACAGTGAAAGTCGATGGCATCTCATCAATGGCACACCAGAGTACGATTATTGTTAAGTTGTTTGCTGCTTTCAGATTCGCTACTAAGTGTTCCTATCGCGATAATTCAATTTAATACCCTCCATTGATTATTCTTGAGCTGTTTCAAGTTGACCATCGTAAGCTTCGTACCTTGAAAAATCGGTATTGTAGGACTTTTCCTAGCGTGCCGTACCATCTGCGGCGCCGAAGGGCATGTCGGGAACATTTTGTGTGCAACCGGCTTTAGCAAGCGATGGAGAAAATGCCAGAATGAGGCTGGCAGGTGGTGGATGACGTAGAAACTCCATTAGTAAGGGCCTGTTATCTAGAAAGTATTAAGCAACTACGCTACACTTTTTCTCTGGCTTTTCTCTCTCTCTCTCTCTATTTCTTTTTGTCAATTGCAGGTGGTAGTTGCTGCGGTAATAAGGATGAGCGTACAGGACATTCCCATGATTCGCCTGCGTGCCTTGAGCGCGGTCGGTTTGGTATTTTTGCGAAAGTTCCATAGCTTTCGTTTCCTATGTAACTCTGAGTAGACTTTTTTCATGTTTACAAGACCAAAGCAATATCCTGTAGTCCAGGAGCCCCCGGTCGCTTCGTTTCGATAAGCTTTTCAAACGTGTGTTATGTCAGAACTTATAGGACGATGAAGTGCTACATAAATGACGAAGTTAAAGATTCTGCAACGTCTTTAGCGGTTGTGTTTAATATGTATATGAGGCGAGTGGTCGTCTTGCACGAATGTTAAAACAAATTAGAACAAATCTCTAACTAACCTATTGGAGCTAAGCCTTCGAAAAATTGGTTATGAAATATTTGGTGGACGTTTGAGGGAATTGTGCTACGGTGGGGATTGTTTTTCCCTTAATCTGACAAGGAGTTCGCGGGACGCAAACTGTAACAGAATCTCCTTGGAGCGCTTTTATCGAAAAAAGATCGATAGAACGCCTTTACCAACGCTTCAACACGGAATTCAGACCGACAGATGAGAACGGCACAATGAACGACAATCGGGAAACAGCTTAGCAGACGACACTTGTCCTTAGCGTCCGAGAAGAACGCACGTTGGGACCTGGGACCTACAGGACTCCCGCTAACTCCGACAAACTACTCGCGTAAGGGACAAGATGAAAAAGTGTTGCGCGACATGGTACTATAGGCCTCACTCAGCGGGACGTCCATTGAATATTTATGGGCCCAAGTTTGCTAAATACAAAAAACACACAAAAAAAACGCGTCGTGCATTGTAACAACGTAGGCACAATGTCGTCTGCGAAGAAAACGGCTCCTTGGCGAGTCTTCGCGTCAGACTGAACTGACAGCCTGCTTAGAATATTTCCCCAGAGGATACGATGGCTTCGAAGAATTTCCTTTTATTCCCCCCTTTTTGCGTTTTTTTGTTGAGCTGAGAGGGCAGGGCGTTAAAAATGGGGGCTCTTGTATTTTATATTCTTGAACGACGCAACGTTTTTATCTCACTTAAGAAAGACGGCTGAGATGCCGACAAGCTGACGCGTATATATGTTGCAAATTCCGTTCGCCAGGTTCAGTTTCGGAGGTAGGAGAACTAAAAGTAATTGGATGAGTGATTGCGCCTACTTCGATTTGGAGGCGCAATATTCAAGGGCAGACCTAGCGTATATGCTTTTTTGTTTTTGTTTTTTAGAGACGAGTGTGTTTTAAAGCTGGTTTTAGTCTTTTGGGGTGTTTGTATGCAAGGAAAAAGCGTTCGATGCCAACTTTGTCGCGCTATATTTAACGGAAATGCATTATGCATCGCTGAGTTTGTACAGGGTGCGGCCGTAAATACTTTCACATATGGCACGCCTAGCAAAAATCGAATGTCAAACGTACATACCTGAAATTGGGCACACGACCGTCGTTTATTCCAAAGTGTTTAGCCTATTTTTTTTTAGACCTCAACTCGGGAGTAGCGAATTATTAGAAAGATAACAAAAATGACAGACGTGCATTTCCTATGGCCTATACCCGCCCGTTCGCCGTCTGCAATCTGCTTCGCGACGCCGCTCCCAGGTAGCGCACTGAACGCCAAAACGCGGGAAACGCCGCACAAAAGGCTGGCGTTGGGCGAGATAAGCGCGATAAAAAGTGATTTTAACGAAATATGGGAACGATTAGGCCATTTTAATTAAAATTTAGTAACTGGCGGACGACCTCGTTTAATAAAATTATATTCTAAAGCAGACGAACGAGTGTCTTCCTTTGTCGTCTGCTTATCTGCTGACGGGTCCGTTCCCGGTGAAAGCTCGACTTTGGAATCAAGAGTGCCGCTGCTGAGGCATCTTGATTGCCGTTATTTATTGTTTTTGTTGCACTATCTGCTACAGTTATTATCAATATATTTTTCGCACCACCCTGCGATGCCGCAATACTCGGCAAATGAGTGTGCCCAGGCACTGAAGTGGTATACGTGGAGCGGAACTTGGTGGGCCACAGAAAAACGAAAATTTCGCACTGCATTTTATAAACATTCGCCTTGACGCCAACAATTTTGACTTGGGCGAATCGTTTTGCGAGCGGGAGAAGACTTTAAAAAGAAGAATCCAGTCAGTGTACGTGAGAGCCTTCTGAAAAATGAGAAGCTCATTGAAGCGTTGCTTGCTGTCTTCGAGAGTGACCCGCAATTGTAAACAAGACGAGCAGTCAGGTTGTTTGGAATTTCGGAAAAAAGCATACGACGGATTCTGCGGAAAAATAATTTGCGCCCGTACAGGGTGCAAGTTGTCCAAGCCCTGCACGACGGCGACAACGTCCGACGTTTAGGATTTTGCAAGGCGGAGTTGTTGCGAATTAAGAGCAATCCGGGGCACCTGCAATTTCTTTTATTTAGTGATGAAGCAAACTTTCACCTTGATGGAGGTGTAATGGGGTGGGTCCCCATTACGCAAGGAGTGTGAGGGCATGGCTCAATAACACGTTCCCTCGGCGGTGGATGGATCGGGGATCAGGCTATATGGACTGGTCTCCACGATCCCCCGACTTAAATAGGTGCGACATTTTCGTATGAGTATTTATAAAAGGACTTGTCTACAAGAAGAGGATCCCCAGCATGGAAGAGCTGAAAGAAAACTTTGAGGGCGCGTTCGTCGAGATCGACGATGGGGTGCGCGAAAGGGCTTTGCGGGCGTACGAAGCTCGACTTCGGCTTTGCGTGTCTGTGAACGGCGGGCACATCGAATCGGCCGAACCCTAGTCGTGTAAAGGGCCACTTCAGCATCAACATCATTTCAAATCGTCGTGACACAAGAGGCGTATCAGAAGATGTATTTTTCGAGAATAAACAATCGAATGAACGCACAACTTCCACTTCCTGACGGAATTTAAACTATTAGTTTCCCTATTACTTTTGTCACTCGTGCTGCTTGCGGCACGCGGAGAGCAAAATTAGACGCTGCTGATAGAGGTACCAATGGGAAACCGGCAAAAAGACGACTGTTTCTCCCAAATACCAGCCATTTCATCACCGGCCCGGCGAAATGATTCTAGCGCCGTAAATATTGCTCCAATAAATGATTTCTTTTTTTTTTTTTTTTACAAATCTGTTTTGCGACATGTGTGTTAATTATACCCAAGCTGTATGAAAAAAAATATTACTTTATGAGTTACAGCGGCCCTGTAAAAATCAGAGTGAAATGATAACTCAAAACGAACTTGTCTGCAACGGTAGCAGCACCACTTGTTATTCCAGGCTGTTGTCACATCATGGTGTCTCCTTGCACTCTAAAAAAAGCCCGTGCGTCTGATTTCCCGCACAACACTCGGAGAGCCAATCACCACAACTTACGGAGGCAGCTCAGCGAATGACGATGCCGAGACGCATGTTTAGACCAATAAACGCAGTCTGAGTTGTGACATTAAGCAATGCAAAACGTCACACTTGCATTGCTTAATGTCACAACTCAGACTGTGTTTTTTGGTCTAAACATGTGTTTCGGCAACGTCATTCGCTGAGCTGCCTCCGTAAGTTGTGGTGATTGGCTCTCCGAGTGTTGTGCGGGAAAGCAGACGCACGGGCTTTTTTTAGAGTGTGCTTGAATGACGATCTGTCAAAACTTGACTTGAAACAGGTAATTTCAACAATCGTTCATATAATTTGTTAAAATTTCATCGCGATTATCTCGCCCGACGCCAGCCTTTCGTGTGGCGTTTCCCGCGTTTTTGCGTTCAGTGCACCACCTGGGAGCGGCTTCGCGAATCAGATTGCAGACGGCGAACGGGCGGGTATAGGCCATAGGAAATGCACGTCTGCCATTTTGTTATCTTTCTAATAATTTGCTTCTCCCCAGTTGATGTCTGAACGAAATAAGCCAAGAACTTTGGAATAAACGACAGTCGTGTGCCGAATTTCAGGTATGTACGTTTGAAATTCGATTTTTGCTAGGTGTGCCAAATGTGCAAGTTTTTACGGCCGCACCCTGTACATATACGTATCTGTGTGCGTCGGTGCGAACAGCCTAAAACAAAACTAGGAAACATACAAGCGCGCACACGCACACACGCACAAACACACAGACGCGCGCACAGGCACACACAGTCAGTCAGAGTCTTGAGAGCAAGGAAATCAAAGGAAGTGTTGCTGAGCCGGAAGAAGGCACACACACGCATGTGCACACACATTTATATATATATACCGAAATTTGAGAACTTTCAAGAAGGGCCCCGAATTCACCAACGTTTCAAGCGGGGACGCTTTACTTCAGGATGGGATGGTGTGTGAAATGTCCTCTTCTTGGCGTTTGTGTGGGAGAGGAAGAGTGGCTATGGAGAGTATTAGAGACATTCGGAACAGGAGCAACAAATTTATCAGTAAATCATTGTAAATAATAATTATAAAAATATTAATTCAAAGAATTAAAATTAAATAAATTGAGTGGCAGTATTTGCCAGTCTTTGTCACTGTTCATAAGCAGAATCACCCCAAGCAACCGGAGCGCGCACAGAAGTAGCATTGAGGACGTGTTCGGGATTAACGCCGTTACGAGAGGTGAGATCTAGACAACACTAAAGACCCTTCATGTTTCAAAAGTAGTGTAAGGTTCGTCGACGCATGAGGCACGCGCAACGTGCAGCCCTTGGGACGATCATGGTGGCACAGCGCAGCACTGAGCTAGATTTCAGACGCCGTGTTCTTCCCAGAAGTGGCGCGCAGCACGTATTTCGAGCATTTGTACAACAATGAATGACGCCACTTTTCCCATGATAGATCGGCTTTAGACAACGCAAGAAATGACGGGGCGATTTTTTTTATGAGCTATTTTTTTCATATTTTAATTATGCTTACACTTCCAGGAATTTAGCGCAGCGGAAGGATTGCCACGGGACGCATCCTCACGTGGATGTTCACGAGAGGCGTGGAATGAGTTCTACGATGGCAGGGGCCTTTGGCGCAACAATGTGATTGACGCGCCCGGCCAGCACAGTCCGTGCAGAACCAGAACAATAGACCGATCTCACCAGCTAGTTTGAGTACGCCACCGCTGCCACCATGCATTGTGGGAGCTGTATTCTTTCTGCACGCGCGACAACCCTGCTGGAGGTCTGTGCGAGCAGAGCACGAGGCGGCATGAGCTGTCTCGTGAACTGGCGTCTGCCTCTTACGAACTACAGTTATGGCGGCGTCACGCATGCGTGGAACGCTTGGTGAGATCGGTCTATAGACCTTTCCAGAAAAGGGCTGCTGGCCGGTTTCATTTTCAGTGTTCGTGCGTATCGCGCGTGATTTGCTCGCTTTCCGAAGCGACGCACACGCGCGTGCTGAGCTGTGGAGATCGCACGCTGAGCTGTGGATTTGTAAACATTGCAAAGGTCTATAGGGAGTATTCACTGGCGACCATAGCCGTGTGCTCGACTGCTGAGCGCGTGCTCATGGCGAGCTTCCACAATTATTTTGCAACGTGCATTCCACACCATCAAGATTGCCGGTCTTAGCAACCTAGTAATGTGACTTGGTTCTGAGCATGCGCTCTAAAGAGCACCCACAAATATGGCATCCAGTGAATACTCCTTATTGTGTGGCTTCGGCCCTACACAGACCGTGGCAATTAAGTGAGTACGCCTGGGCTAGCATTGATACCACAAGAAATGGAATTGAATTTATGAACGAAGAAAGCCTTCTTCAATTCCGTACCGTGATCGAAGCTAAACCCAGATTCAAGGAGTGTGATACGTATTTTTGTCAGTGTTATGTTCTTTAAGATTCGTGTTCTCGGAGACCGGGAGCGTGGGTATGGACCTGACATGAGGCTTATGATTGTTAAACCGCTACCGAAATGAAGTACTGGTCTGTCCTATATAATCGATGTTACATAGTTTAAAGGGTAGAAGATAAACAACGTTACGCGTATACCGCAGTCGAGTTTTCCAGTGATTTTGAAAGAAAAGTCAGAGTTCGCGCAAGAGACACGATTGGTGGTTTCTACGTATTTACAGATCTTACACCTGGGCGTCTGGCAAGATCTATACAACTATAGGCTCCTTGCATTGACGTCACATCGCACACATTTGCACACCAAGTAAAAGGAGGAGAGGGAAGCTGCTTTTGTAAGAATTTTGAGTGACGGGTTAATCTTCTATAATCTTCTGGGAGGAGAATAGCGACGCCTGTGCAAATCCGGAAGGCACAAAGGAGGGTCCTGATAAGAGGGGAGCTCCTTCTCCCCCTCTTCTCTGGAGGGTATCGGAAATGACGTCATGTGCAAGGAGCCTATAGATGTCGGAAGTCCTGTTTTTTGAGTGTACTAGTTTGTCCAAAAGGTTTCTACTTCGTCGATTGATGACGCGTGGTGATACCCGAATAAAGGCGCGCAGTTTATCGCTTTGCTGCAAAGATAACAGTGGCGGAACGCGGATGATAAGATTATGCTCGCGTTCCGCCACTGCTAGCTTTGCGCCTCCTGCACCAGTGATAACTTTGGTGTGCCCTCGACTATCCCACGATCGAGCTTCAGGTCGTCCTAAATAAAGTTGATTTAGTGGTTTTCGATGACGCTCAGTAAATTTCTAATTGAAACTATATGTCTCTTTTCACTAATTAAAAAGTTAATGAACGAATTTTAATTAATTAGCCGACTTATCGCAGAGATTAGCCACCCACACGATGTCCTTCTGGCCGTATAACTCACCTGCAGGAAACGTATAAGTGTAACTTTCACGGCTTTTTTTAAACAAATATTTAAAGTAGGGTGTTTCACGAAAACGTGACAAAAATTCCTGCTAGTAGCGTGTTCCAGGTGGAAAAATTTTTTTCATGGCCCGCATTACTTGTGGCGGCGGACATGAGAAAATTCGCGATACTTACTAATTTGTTCGCTAATTATTTGAAAATGACTAATTAACTTTTTAATTAGTGAAAATAGACCGTATCGTTCCAATTAGAAACTTGCTGAGCATCATCGAAAACCGCTAAATTAGTACTTTTCAGAAAAAGCTTTGAGCGCGTGAGAAGCGTAGTGCATTACAGTTACCACTGGGGAGCAAATACAAGGCTAGCGATTGCGGTAAGGCGCCCGCGCAATTTTTTCGTCTCTTATCAGAGCCCCAGACTTGTACCTGCTCCACCAGTGGTAACTTTAGTGCACTACGCTTCTCACGCGCTCAAAGTCTTCCTGAAAGTTACTCAGTGGTTTTCGACGACGCTCAGCAAGTTTCTGATTAGAATCATATGTTTATTTTCCCTAACAGTCATTTTGTCATTTTAAATAATTAGCAAACTAATTTGTAAGTATAGCGTATTTTTTTCACGTCCACCACCCCGAGTAATGCGGTCGCGAGAAAACGAACCTTTTACGTCGAATACACTCATTCTAGAAATTTCGGTCACTTACATTGAAATACCCTGTATATACGAATTAAGCGGAAACGCAAAGGGCGTCATTCTAATGTTATATTTAGGTTTAAGCTGTTAACATTTTTTTTTTGTTGGCATGTATATTAATCTTAGGCTGAACCATCATTGCTAGATAAGGTCAGTTGCGGAACTTGCAAAGTCATCATCTGTCGCTCGAGCGCCATCCAGAAACTGTGTTTAAAAAAAAAAAAAAAACTGCATTTTTTGGAGTGGCCACAATAAAGCGCCATCTATTTATTCGCTGTGCATCAAAACACGCGTACTGCACGGAGTACACTTTATAGTTACCGTAACAGCCACCTCCCAAACCGTGGCGCTTCGAACGACGGAAGGCGGAGCTTTGAGGTGGAAGCAGCGTCTACAAGCATTTCCACGTCCGTTCCTTTTTCAATGTTTGTCGAGCAACATCGGCGGTCGCCATTTGAAGCGTGTGATTGGACCCGAGCCCTCGCCGAGCGCTGACGCAACTCTCGTGTCCAGTCACGATCGGAGGACGTGCCCAAGCAATAGCGGACAGGGATAGTTGGCACAGCAGCTGCTAGAGGGCGCGCTTTTGAAAACGAAAAGGCTCTGTTGAGCTCATCTACTGACGTTAGGTTAAACCAACGCTACCAGGACCCCTCAGCTGGGAAACTGCCATAGAGACTGCTCTGAAAAAGTGGCGCCGATCCGTACTCGAGAACCGAGCTAATGGTGAACACAACGCATTTCTCCCGCAGCGGCCACTCGAGGAACTGCACGTGACTTCTATTTTGGCTTTAATCGGCCATTACGGCGCTGAAATCGATATGGTGGAACAATTTACAGGGGCGCCACCCCCGTCGACCAAGCGGACGCGCCACGAATTACCACCGAAGTTAAGATGCACCTAGGTCGGGACGCGCTACCCGAAATCACCGCTGAGGTAAGGTTGTATAAAAACAATAGTAATTCTGCTGCAAAACCTTGCAAACTAAAGATTATAAAAACATCACGCGCCCACCATTAGGTACTAAACTCCAATAAATTTCATACAAAAAGAGTCTTTTCCGTTTGTTTTTACGCAAAAACATGCTTTCATAAAAGCTCGATGTGACCACAGTATGACCAAAGTAGAGACAAATGATAAAGAGTGGCGCTGTTGTTGCACTTAGCTCGGTCTCGGTGGACGCCAGCGGCCCAGGTTGCAACGGCGAGTTTCCCAACTGAGTGTTCTAGTAACGTTGGGTTAAACTCATCAATATGTTCGTGAGTCTAGGTGTGGATTCTTAGAGCTTAGATATCTTAAACGCTTCCCGGTTGGTCAAAGACCGTTCGTACGCGTCCAATTGAAATAAAATAAAATAAAAAAAAAAAACACACACACACACACACAAAAAAACAAAGCAGGTGTACCTTTCGAAGAAACAGGAAATTGGCTTCCAACGTGTAAAGCCCAAAAGAGAAATCAAACCAAGCCAACTTGTGCAAGTCGGATAATCAAGGACCGCTACGTCATTCATGGATATTACGCGCACAAGTACGTACGGCGACGTCTGTCTAGTCGTTACTGAAGACCCCACCGCTGACCAAGGATAAGAAGAAGAAAAACAGTAGCTTTGTTCGCCGCATAAGGAGCTTACTAAACCACCGAATTTTAATCTCTCGAAACGACGAAACAAGAAAGATATATAGTTGGCAAGTTTCGTTCTGGGTCTAGGACAAAAATATTTATAGAGCGATTTTGGCCAGACAATATGCCCGTAAATTGGAGTCAATTTCCCGCCGGTTTTCTTATCGCCCCCTCGCGCATGACACTTCGCATAAAGAAAGAAAAGCAGAACCCCCCTCCCCGCAAGAATGTATCAAAGAAGAGCGCGAAGGCACTAAGCACCAGGATTAAGAAAAGGACGTCCGCTCGACGAGACAGCTTGTAGTGACAGCGTTGCCAAAACTTTAATCCGATTAGGCCGATTCTTTCCCCGAAAGAGCTTCTTTTCTTATTTACGTTGAGTAAACGTCCAATTAAGGTTTCCCGTTTGCGTGTGGTCGTTTCGGCGGTGTATTTGGGCGAATGGCTTTCGTCCCAATAGCTTACTAAGAACCTCGAAAATAAGCCGCAATGTCCGCCCGTCAAACGCCACGGTCTTGGTGGTGAGTAGTCTCAGCGAAGGCTAACAAGAGTAAAACGATATCCCCCTTTTCTTTGTTTAGGATTCCTTTTTTTTTTCCCGCCGAGACGAGGATGGACTTGAGTCCGTCTCGCTAAAACCGTGCAGTACAGCCAATGCTACCGGGGAGAGAGTGTATCCCGACCTGTTAAAAGAGGAGAGAAAGAAGGGGGCGGGGGAATCCCAGCCCTTCTCTCCCGTTTTTATTTTCCATGACTGAGATAAGTGAGGGGGTGATGGAAGTAATAGAGGCATAGGTGAGCGTGTGAGTTTAGTGACTGAGGGAGATCAGTGAGGGGTGGAATCAGTGAGTTGGTCAAGTTTATAGGGTGATGTAACTAATCGAAGATGTTGAACGGTTGGGTTTGGTGGCGGATGAAAATGAGTGAAGTGGGTCAGGTGAGGGGGTGATTAAGTGATAGAGGTATACTATATCTCAGTAGTTGTGCGCAGTACTGCGGAAGCTACGGGCGAGAGAAAGAGGAAAGCTTCTTTCTTACGAATGTTGAGTGACAGGCTCGAAGGAAGAGCGAAACATGTGGGGCTCACACAGGAGGATCCGGGTAAGAGGGGATTTCCTTTTTCCCTTCGTTTTCAGCTGGTCTGGTTACGCTCTCGCACCTGCACCCTTGGCTGGCAACACTGCGTGCAATTGGTGAGATACAGTATAGAACTTTCCAGCGACAGTCTCGAATGAAGCGATTTATAGCGCGCGTCCCTGTTCTTGAGAGTGACGTCAGTGTTGCCCGACTGCGCTGTGCTGTGGGTTTTCTCGTCAGTGGGTTGTGGCAGCCCGCGTTAGGCGCAATTCCAGACGCTGGTGGCGGCTATAATGCCACTTTTTTTTTTTCTCGTGCTTTATGGCGATTAGAATTTCTCGAAGATTTTAAGAAAACAGAGTATTTATTTTTAAAAATAAAAACGAACACATGAAACCTATTTTTGGTGAGTCCGTGCGCGACAAAACAAATGCAACTGGAATGTTTGTTTCATTTTATGTTGATTTTTTCACGGCATCATACACTCAGCCGTGCCAATCTACAAAGGTATTAACTGCCGAAAGTATTTGACCGCACCATAGGATAGTCGAACTGCATGGGTATTCCCCGCTCAAAACATGAAATTCAACGAGTCTCATCAATCGAACAACACGTATTGCACGTACACCACGGTGCCGCGTTATCCAAACAGGTTTTGAGAAAGCTCTCAAATAACACAGCATGTCCAAAATACAGTGTCGAAGCTAGTCACTTCAGGACGATTGGACGGAATTCGACTTGTCTTGGCGCACGTTCTGAAGAGTGCTGTTTTTTCGCCTAGCACCAAAGCAAATGCACAAACGTGTCTATTCCGTCCCCATACCTTGAACACTATCAGCTCTTTTTTGCCAAGACCGGGAACATAGCCAGGAACGCTTTTTCGGAGATTAGCGAGTTTTAGTAGACCGTGTTTCCCGCTGCCGCTACCCGGAACTCTACAGGCGAAGTGGCGGTTTCTTCGTATCGGAGGCTTAGCGGAGGGAGAAACACGGTCTACTAAAACTCCCTATTATCTCGACGGAAAAAATCTCGGAAGAGCGTCGAACTACCCGCGCCGCGGCCTGCTTGACGTTCGCTCATTTCGTTCGTGCCCTACCAAGCCAGAGCAGGCCACGAGCCTGGTATTCCCTGGTTCTCACACTGGGAAATAACACGAAACACGTAAGCATCCTGAACAGGCAAATAAAATTAAAAAAAACTTTAAAGAAAAACCGGGGAGCTCTGAATGCAAAATGCAGGCGGGGAGTTGCGCTGACCGGGTTTCCACAGCTCAAGCGGGTAGGAGAAATATCTGGCTCATAGGCGTCGCTTGAGTCGCAAAATGGCGGCGGCCAGAGAGCTCTTTTTGCAAAGGTCCAGGGGCGGATCCAGAACTCCGTTTTTTTTTGTTTTGTTTTTTTTTTGGGGGGGGGGGGCGGAAAATTTGTAAGGATATTATTCTCAGAATCTTTCGCGTGCAATTGCCCTCCGAGAAGAGGGGAGGGGGGGGGGGGGGGGTCGACTTTGTTTGGGGAGGCGGTCGCCCTCCGCCTTGGATCAGCCCTTGCAATGGTCTATAAGTGAGCGTGTGATGTAAATGATTATGGCAAGCGAAGGAGGACTGTGGGAGGAGCGTTGAGTGAATGATGACTTTGATTAGTGAGTTAGTGAGGTTACATATAAGCGGTTAAAGAAGGTGACTGAAACATGCGAGTTAGGTTGGTGAGTGGCATGCAAAACGCGAGCGAACCAGGTGAGATGAACGAGTGAGTGAGTTTATTAAAACCGGAAATCGGAAAATGCGGAAGTACAAGTTAGCCTCAGACTAGGAATTTCATATTTATTAGGTTATGTTGCAAGTGAGCGAGATTCTTGAAAATGAAAGCGGAAAAAAAAAGGGGGGGGGGGGGTAGGGGGTGAACGGGAAAAAAAGATCCTTATTTCTTTCGATTTAATTAACTGATTGATTTGTTCATAAATTGACTTTATGCTCTACACCATTAAATAGTTTGCGTCATAAGAATTGTCATGCATCAACTACTCTGCGCCGTACCGAGCAAGTGAACTACTGTAATCCACAAAACTATTCTTAAGAAAAACAATCCTAAAGTGTGCTTTTCGACGCCTCATAACCCTTTTACGAACCAAAAGCTAAAGGCTTTTGGTTCGTGAATGTTAATTCGTTATTTCAATAGACCCGACCATGCTATGATAGTATATACTATTTCTAATTGTGCAGCTACGAAAGAAAATTCCAAGCGGGAATACGCATGAGCGTTTTACAAATATTCCTTTTGTTTCATATGCATAAAACAAATATCCGTTTAGCGTCGAGCTTAATATCAATTAGTTCCGACAAAACTTTGTTCTGAGTTAGTACGCAACTCGCCATTATGCATAAAAGGTTGCACCAGTCGCAAACGCTGTCTTAAAATTCTCCGCTCACGTGGCTCTTGTGTGCATAGATTACAATGTGTCTCAAACTGCCCGATCGAGGTCACGTGGTTCATGGGCCGTGTTTGCGATGCGATCTCCGCGATCTGGGTACGGAAGCTTTGGTCTTCTGCAAGCGTTTCTGCCTTTCCACCTGCTTTCCTCCTCGCCGCGCCACGCATGCGCACTAGCGACCAATCTGTTCAGGAGGCGTCCAGCATTAAATTACGAAGCGCTCTTCGTGGTTTCAGTTGCCCCCTCTCTTACATCTAGGCTCTCCGTAGCTGATTCCCAAGACGGCAACGCCCTCCAGTGTGCAGTCAAAAGATCGATGCCTGCATCGGGAGGGACCTCTCTCAAAAGGATTCTCATCTTTTCCGTTTACACAAATCTCGCCTCCCCCCCCCCCCATTCCCGATTGGCGAGGGAGCATATTTGGGCCGCATCCAGGCAGACTCTAATCAGGATGGCCCTTCATTGATCGCCTAGAATGAAAGGGGCTCCCATTCACCTTTTCGACGTTTCGGTCTATTGTTACATTTTAGTGTGTGTGTGCGTGTGTGTAAAATTCCTGCATTATCTATATTTTTTTCAGGCACACTCACAAAATAGGAACGTTGTTTGAGCATGGGACAAAGGCCAGAGGTCTCTAGGAGTTATGATTAGCAGTTAAGGAATGAAGAGGACTCCAGTCCAATCAGGACACAAGTTTACGCTCGTTGTGTCCCAGGGAGAGGGGTGCATCTGTATTGGAAGGAGCAGTGAAACTAAGTATCTGAAGTAGGGTGGTGATTTGGGCCTGTTGGTAACAGTTAAACATGACGAAAAACCTCAGATAAACAGGGACGAAGAACGGGTAAAGAAAACGACAGGACAACGGCTGACTCGCAACTGAAGTTTTTTGAAAGTGAACCAAAGAAACTTGATAGATTACACACATACAGATTATAAACACACGCCCACCAGGCGACCAGATATGCAGATACATCGCCTCAAAACTTCACACTCATGTTCGAATGCAGATAAAGTACCTCCCTCTCAGATAATGCCACCGATGGCTCGCTGACGCATCTGTCTGCCATCGAAGAAATAATGAACGCTTCAATTATCTCTCGAGTCATTTTCTCCCGGTGTCTGCCCACAACAGCCACGTCATCAAAAGAGGGCATACAAGAGCAATCTCTGCAATGTGGCGGTAGAAGTCCCCCTACCGTTGCTTTAAGGGAGTACGCGTGCTCTCTCAGCCTGTCGTTCAAAGACCTTCCTGTTTGACCGACATAGGATCTTCCACAAGATAGGGGTATTCTCTAGACGACACCCGGTAGTACATGTCACAAACGGTGTTTTGTGCTTCTTTGTGCACTTAGCTTGTGGACGTTTTCCCGAGCCTGCACTAACCCTCGCGCATACCTGACTCATTTTTTTGTGGCGTTGAAAACACAACAGGGATCCCGTATCGTCCTCCGACCTGTTTAAGAATGTGGGAAAGGCGATGAAGGTAGGGAACTACCACCCTCCTACCTCTCTCTACGGCTGTCTTTTTCTTCTCTATGCCTTTTGCTTGTTTCAGTAGTGAGCCCGGAACCTCAGCCAAAAGGCTCAACGGAAACCCCGACATCTTGAGTCTATTCACTTGCCCCGTGAAACTGTCTCCCACCGAGTGCACACATGACTTCCCGAGTGCCGACCCCAGGCATGAAACGGCTATACCTCTCTTTAAGAAAATACCTGTAGTCAAGTATTTCCTTCCACCGCGGGCGGAAAGACAAGCAAACATGTTTTTCTTTGAAGGACAGTAAGAGATCAAAAACTGGATGACCCCTTCGTTGTATACCGGAGTTCATAAACCGGAGGGCCCATCGTACCAAATCGGACGTGCGAAAACGGTTCCCTAAAACTCCCTATTATTCGTACAAACCACTGTGTGCAGGCTTGCGTACGAAGCGTACATGTCTACGAAATAAGCCTGCTTTGAAGAGGCACGACGCGTGTCCTCAGGCAACTCTGTCTTAATGCCTGCAGGGAACTCCGCGTCTTTTTGTAAGAAGTATGGGGAGCGTGCCTGCCGCTTACTGAAGTTCCCTGTCGCCTTGTGGTTCTCAACTCCATCAGGGACCTTTTGTTCTTTGTTAATTCGTTCGATCGTTTTTCTTTACGTCCTCATAGACAGCGCAACGGGTGAATTTAAGAGTCATCATGAGCAAACTGGAGCAGATGGGAAAGTAACATAAGTTCAAGAAGTAGTACGCGCCTGTGATTCCAACTATCGAAAAGAGAGAGAGAGAAAGTGAAAGACGTTTACAACACCCTGTAACGCCGAATTAGAGCGCAGGTCTTGAGGAGGAGGAGGCGAAGGGTACTGAGGGAAGGTTATATCCCTCCTCCCTCCTCCTCATCCTCCCTGCTACTCCTCCTCCACTCCTCTCTCTTCTTCCTCCTCCTTCTCCTTCCTCTCCTCCTCCTCCTCATCCCTATCCTCCCCTGTTCCCCCTCCTCCTCCTCTTCCCTCCTCCTTCCTCCTCCTCTCCTCCTCCTCCCTTCCTCCTTCTCGTGGTCCCCCTCCCCATTCTCCTCCTTCCTCCCCCTCCCCTCCCCCTCGTCCTCCTCCCCTCCTCCTCCGCGCGCGTTGCATCATAGGAAATGTCCCATAACGCACCGCGCGGGAACCCTTGGAACGTCACTCGTAACGTCACGCGTGACATCACGTGTGACGTCACGAGTCCCGCGCGTTGCATTGCGGGACGTTTCCCATAGTGCACCGCGCGGTTACGCTAACGGCGACGCCGACGGCAGCGGCGACGCCGCTCAAGCCGGAAACGGGCGCCAAAGAGCTGCGCTTTAAAATATTGTGATTCGTGTTTAAGGCGGGCTTTGTTACGATGCTGTAAAAAGTTTTGCTTGGGATTAACTGAATATGGGCACATTTCTGTAAATCAGGCAAAAAAGAATAGTATTCTTCGGCTTTAAAGGTGGTAAGCATCGTGAGAAAATTAAGTTTGAAGCTTCTACTGGGGAACTTTGTAGGCGATCCCTAACTTGCATAGAACGACACTACACAAGCTGGTCATTGAACTGGCGCGAAAACTCCGACGATGAGCAAATCTGCCGTAGTTTTTTTTTCCTTACTGCGCTGTCGCAACGCTTTATGCTATTTCACTACGAGTCCTTGTTATTGCTTCCATCGACGTTAAGCTCCTAAGAAATAGTTCGATGAATGCATAGCGCCAAAACAAGATGAAAAATCGGGGGAAAAAAAAAGATTGCTCACATGACTGTCGAGAGAGGAAGGATTCTTGCGAAGACTCTGAAGCCATCATTTGTACCATTTGAGACAGCCGAGAAGGAAACCGAAGAAGGAGAGGGGAGGCTAGGATGGGATATGAAGACTCACGGCTGGCTTTCGAAATTGCGGTCTCTTCAAGAGCCCTCCTACGATATTGAAATAATAATAGTATGATACACATATAAAAAAAGAATGCGAATAAAAACCGGCCCGTAACTGCCGATAAGACATTGAGACTCGAAGATCCGACCAGAAGACACAGCGGCTGTTTAAAAAAAAGAAAAAGTAGACATCAAACAAAAGATAAAGAAAATAACGAATGTGGCTGAAGGCACGAATAGTGGTCCAATGATATGGTACGATGTAAAGGGGGAAAAAAGAAAAGTCGAGTTAAGGGGGAAGAAAAAAAAAGAAGCGGCGACGTTGGAATGGATATTAAAGCCCGGTGGTCGGTTGTGGTTTCTTAAAAGTGCCTTTTCTTCGTCCCCCAAATCTCCAAATCCCCATTCACCCTTTGCGGGGGGGAAGAACAGTGCTTTCCATTTGTGTGTGTGTGTGTGGGGCTGGTTCTTTATATTTTTAGGCGTTTGAAGGCAGTTCTTATGACGAGGAACGCAAAAGCGAGAACACGAGGAAGAAAGAAAAAGAGAAAATAAAAACTAACGTTTCAAAAAGCTTAGGCGAAGTCGTTTTCAGGGTATCCCTGCCCCGATAACTCGGTTAATGGAACATTCGTTTTTTAGACGCGAGGCGCTAAATGCTTCGACGTGATAATTTTCGGAAAATTATAATCGGTGACAACTTAAAAAAAAAAAGAAGAAAAACCAGGACGTCAAAGGTTATTTGCATCTTATTATCACAACTCAGCCAATGAGGTTGCGACAGAAGCCGAGCAGAACATCAAAAAGCGAATCTGATCGCTGTATCAGAATTATCAATTGTCTTAATCAAAACTGAGAGAAGTTGATTTTCTGAAGATATCAGTGTAAATTGGGGCGAGTCGTTTTTTTTTTCCCCGTTATTTTATTTCCTTTGTTTATCAGGATTTAGAGATTGTGATGAACTCGTTTTCGGCCTGTTTTCGGTAACTAGCGCCATTCAAGCTCCATGTGTTCGGGAGCGCCGACGGCCGCCATTTTCACGTTGAAAATTCCAGAAAATATCTCGTAACTTTTGAATTATCTAATGAACAGTTTCGAAGCTTTGGCGTCTGGCTTTCGGACCGCTAGGGCTACGTTTGTGCTCAGAATAGGACGTTCGGCAATGCGTTGCGGTGTTTTTTTTTTTTAGATCGTCAACGACCATAAACAGTAAACTCTGCTCAGTGGCCGTATATGCTGTCAAGGCTATTGAAGCCTGCAGGCTAAGGTCAGCGTTGCAGACGGCTGAACGATGTCGGGCAAAACCGGAAAAGACGCGCTAGGAGCTCAAGGTGCTACTTTCACAATTCCCATAGCTGGGTACGGTTCGGTCTTTACACGTTACTAAAAAAGTATGTAATAGATTACAATTACTCTTGGTACAAATGTAATCAAGTAAATTACTCGATTACTTGTCAGGACAAGGAATGGACCGCTACTTTAAAAGTGACAATTTCTTTTCCGACTACTTCAAAGTTTCGGGACATATATTTTCCCCGGTTTTAAAACGGGCCTTTGTACTGTATACATTACTGATTTAGAATCGTCGAATTTCAAACTACCAATCTAATAAATCAATCAATTTTGGTAGACCGTCATTTCGTTAGAAACTCCGTTCGGGGATCCCTTGGTAACGAACTTCAAGACACGGCGCCATTAGAATAATAATAAAAGGGGAAGGGAAGAAATAGTAACTGTCACGAGTAATTTTAGTACTTCCAATTAGCGGCCTAATGAAGGTAAGGAAATGATTACGAAATTACTCCAAAAAGTAACTGAAGTAATTTGATTACTCGTAATGAGCAGCGTGCAAGCCTGACTTTCGGTCGAGCGATATGCTGCACCACTATTGTTATTGAGAGAATGAGACAGAATTGACAGAACAGCCCATTCCCCTAAAATTAATCCACCCCCCCCCCCCTCCCGCCTTGTACTTGCTTTTTAAGGGATATTCAAACGGGCGAGGGATATCCCTCCCTTTGCTTCCCGAAGTCCACATCACGTGGTCATAACTTCACGTTTTAGAGCGCAGCTCTTAGGGGCCCGTTTCCGGCTTGAGCGGCGTCGCCGTCGGCGTCGGCGTCGCCGTCGCCGTCGCCGTCGCCGTCGCCGTTGGCGTCGGCGTAACCGCGCGGTGCATCATGGGAAATGTCCCATAATGCACCGCGCGAGCCCCCCACCAAGGTCACGTGACCTCGTGGGGGGTCACGTGACCCCCCGAAGTCACGTGGCCCCCTCCTCGAGGTCACGTGACCCCCGCCGATGTCGCGTGACCCCCGATGACGTCATCGTCACTGATGACGTCACCGGCATCCACATCGTCATCGTCATCATCACTGATGACGTCACCGGCATCCACATCGTCATCGTCATCATCACTGATGACGTCACCGGCATCCACATCGTCATCGTCATAACTGATGACGTCACCGGCATCCGCATCGTCATCGTCATCATCACTGATGACGTCACCGGCATCCACATCGTCATCGTCATCATCACTGATGACGTCACCGGCATCCACATCGTCATCGTCATCATCACTGATGACGTCACCGGCATCCGCATCGTCATCGTCATCATCACTGATGACGTCACCGGCATCCACATCGTCATCGTCATCATCACTGATGACGTCACCGGCATCCACATCGTCATCGTCATCATCACTGATGACGTCACCGGCATCCACATCGTCATCGTCATCATCACTGATGACGTCACCGGAATCCGCATTGTCATCGTCATCATCACTGATGACGTCTTCAGTGACGTCACTGATGTCGTCACCGGCATCCGCATCGTCATCGTCATCATCACTGATGACGTCATCAGCGACGTCACTGATGACGTCACCTACATTCGCATCGTCATCGTCATCATCACTGGTGAAGTCATCAGTGACGTCACTAATGACGTCATCGGTACCCGCATCGTCATCGTCACTGATGACGTCATCAGTGACGTCAGTGGTGACATCATCGGCATTGGGGGTCACGTGACCCCCAAGGTAACGTGACCCCCCCTGGTTAGTTTAACCCCCCCCCCCCAGTGCCCTTCCCTCCTCCTCCTCAAGAGCTGCGCTCTAATTCGGCGTTACAGGGAGTTGTAAGCGGCTTTCATTTTTTTTGTTGTTTTTTTGCGCGGAGGGGGGGGGGGGGGGACGTTGAGGTAGATATCATCCCAGGGGAATAGGGGAGCTTTTGCTGCAACAAACACACCCTCCCCGCCTTGGCGTGGGACTTTTTTTTTTGCATTTGGTTGTATCTTGTGTGCGTGTCTGGCAATTTCACAAATTGTGCTCAGCGAGATACCGGCAGTGGCATCGGGATTGCCTAACTTGTTGAGGCTTGCGCTTTTCGCGCATGCCATTCGAGGTACCCGAAGGAAGTCTTCGATATTCCTCAATGCCAACAAATCAAGACGCTCCTCGTACGACTGTTTTTGGAGCGCAGCTCTTTGGCGCCCGTTTACGGCTTGAGCGGCGTCGCCGTCGGCGTAACCGCGCGTTGCATTATGGGACCTTTCCCATAATGACGTCACACATGACGTCACGTGTGACGCTACGAGGGTCACGAGTGACGTCATCAAGGTCACTCGTTAAAATCACGACGAAAGTCACGACCTTCACGTAGCCTTCACTGTAAAGGTCGCCACCTCCACGTGAAGCTGCCGAAGGAGGAAAGGGGGCGAAGGAGAGGAGGAGGAGGAGAGGAAAAGGGACATACCCGTCTCTTCGTACCCTCCCCTCCTCCTCCTCCTCAAGAGCTGCGCTCTAATTCAGCATTACAGGCATTCGGCATTACATTACGTCACGCATATATACCTCCCTGAAAAGCATTCCCCGTGTGAATACCTCTATACAGTCGCGCTTCGTCCTCTAGCGTTCTTATCGACTAGTGCTACTACCTATCTCATCGACTGCCAAGCGATAACGAAATTCTCGAGGCTCGCCACGCCTTGCGTTTCTTAAGCTGTCAGCGTCCGTGCGGAGCGCGAACTTGTCTCCTTCTCGCACGGGAGTTGCGGGGACGTCGGAAAACCGAGCTCTGATTGGCTGCGACCGGAAGAATAGTAAGTAGACCTCAAGGCTAGCTGCCTCAAGGTCTACCCGCTGTCCTTCCAATCGGAGCCAATCAGTGCACGGTTCACTGACGTCACCGGAAGTCACGTTCAAGTCGCAGACGAACTTGCCCTCCACATAGGAATAAGCTTGCGGTGTAGGCGGGAGAATACCCTGAAGACCTGCCTACCCTCCTCATTTGTCGTTGAAAATTTTCAGTTTTTAAATACTATTTTAAAAAAAGGCAATAAGGCGGAATAAACGTTTCTGGTGCTGCTTTGGTCTCTCTATTAAGAATGAACCAACTGCCGTCGTATACATATATAGTGGAGTCTTTACTCCAACCGCCACCCCATAAAAGTTTACGCAACGGGAGCTCGACCAGGACGCGTATTTGCTAAGTTTGTTCTGGGTATCACGTCAGCTTTCGTAATTATTTCGAAACCTCCGCGGACCGTTATCTCGCCCACAGTGATTTCTGACAGTCGCTGTCATATATATTAAAAAAAAAAAGGCGGGCTCAGACGTTCCCGTTTACGAGGACACCTGTGCCCGTAATCAACGACCGAACGAACAGTTCGGTCGTCCCTAATGTGATGCCGGTAATGAAACCACGTGACTTTCCGCGCCAACCGGCGGTCACCTTCCCATCACGTGATCGTGCCCTGCGCGTATGTATACCGGTACAGGTGGGTCGGGCGTTGATTGGTGTGGCAGGCAGGTAGCTTCCGTTTCACTCTCAGGGAAAGTAGGGTCGTTTCTCACTCGTCCTTGGACTGATAATTGTCTTTCGTGAAAAGTTGAATGAAGTCCCTTAATTAAAGCGGAGTCTGCGGCGCCTATCTCTGTCGAGCGGAAAGGGTGCTTTATTGTATTGCGCAGGCGGTTGCGTCAAACTCGTTTGAAATGGCCGGAAGTTCGAGGTAGAGGTGGCGTTTAATTTGAACTCGGCACCGTGCGCACAGTTCGAACACCTTTGGGCTCAACCCTATTGCAGCATCTCGTTTTTTTTTATTTCCTAGATATATTTTGCTTGTCACAAAATGGCTGTCATTTCGCCTATGGGGAGCAGCGTTCTGCTGATTTTTGGGTGGCATCAAGTTGAGGTAAATAGGTCGTTACGAAACCCTGGCCATAAACAAAAGGATACTCTAATCTACGTTCGTGACTCTCGTAACTTACAGTTATCAAAGAAAAAACCAACAAAATGAATACACATTCTTACGAAATACAAAAGTGTTGTTATCATTTTTTTTTTGTAAGCTCCTCGTTCGCCGCGCATTGATGCTTGAGTGAAACTATGACGCCATGCCTCCAAAATGGCGATTGTTTACGAGGGGACTATGTGCATACTGTGATTAAAAAAAAAATGAAGAAAAAAAAAACTGTTATGAGAACACAACTCCTGTAGTACCAAAGAGTGGATTTGACGTCGCTGGAATGGCGCTGTCGTTGGCGCAGAGCGTATGCAGTCGCTTCTCCTCGCGCATGCTTTTTTGCAAACAGCGCCAGTGGCGAATCCAAAGGGGAGGGGGGGCGACAGGGGCGGCCGCCCCCCCCCCCCCCCCAAACAAAGTCGACCCCCCCCCCCCCCCTTCTCGGAGGGCAATTTACCATTGGTGGACCCCTCGGTGCACATGAAAGAATGGGAGAATAATATCCTTACAAATTTTCCGCCCCCCCCCCCCAAAAAAAAAGAAAATAGAGTTCTGGATTTGCCCCTAAACAGCGCGTTGGTTTATAGGAAAATACCTATCGTGAGACAATGCTATGTGATGTAGGCTAAGACAAATTGAAGACTGCTTTTGTTCTGCTTTACAAAGAAGCAGTAAGGCCGTTTATTTCTAGTGCAGTGATTACAGAACATAGCTTTATTTTCGTATGTACACAAAATCCAAAGTGCAACTAAGGAACCAGTATAAAGGCCCGTTCACACTCTTGCGACTGCTTGCGACCTCTTAAACCTGGGTTCCTTAAAACTTCTTAAGGCCCGTTCACACTCTTGCGACTACTTGCGACCTCTTAAACCTGGGTTCCTTAAAACTTCTTAAGGCCCGTTCACACTCTTGCGACTGCTTGCGACCTCTTAAACCTGGGTTCCTTAAAACTTCTTAAACCAGAGAATACACTGGCGCCATCTATTGGGAAGCAGTGTAAACTCGGCGGTTCGGCATATTTTTTTTTTATTTCTCGCGCAATATCCTTTCTTTTTTGGCTCGAAAAACTTTTGTCAATGTTATAAACGAGCCTTTCTATGGGTATTACGCACATTTGACCTCGGAAATCCCGCAAAACCTTCGCTTTTGTGAAATGCAGTTCTAGGGTCACCGCATAGATGGCGCCACAATGTCAGTGTGTCCCCTCACTCTAGAAACATTTAAGAAGTTGTAAGAGATCTCGTCTCTCTCAGTCCTACTCGGTCGCAAGGGTGTGAACGGGCCTTTAAACCAGAGCAGAGCCGTTTATACTGAGAGAGTTTGGCCTTCTTAAGGAGATTTTGGCAGTCTGACAACCACAGCAGCGTAGTCTGACAACCGGGGGATGACTACTTCCGTCCGCCATATTGTGGATCTGACTCATAGGAATTCTACGCAATTTCACAGGAATGAACAAGACAAAGAAGTAACGCCATTTTGTGTTATCGCGAAATCCGCTGGTTCTAGCGGCCAACAAGCTCCGCCCATCGGCCAAACTCTCTCAGTATAAACGGCTCTGAACCAGAGAACACACTGGCGCCATCTATTGGGAAGCAGTGTAAACTCGGCGGTCCGGCATATTTTTTTTTTATTTCTCGCGCAATATCCTTTCTTTTTTGGCTCGAAAAACTTTTGTCAATGTTATAAACGAGCCTTTCTATGGGTATTACGCACATTTGACCTCGGAAATCCCGCAAAACCTTCGCTTTTGTGAAATGCAGTTCTAGGGTCACCGCATAGATGGCGCCACAATGTCAGTGTGTTCCCTCATTCTAGAAACATTTAAGAAGTTGTAAGAGATCTCGTCTCTCTCAGTCGTACTCGGTCGCAAGAGTGTGAACGGGCCTTTAGCCTCACGGGCTTGTGTTCCTGGCTCGGCAGGTGGCGAAGTCATAGTACAATTAAAAACTACGTATGTCTATTTACCTCAAAAAAAGCAAAAAAAAAAAAATGCTTTAGAAAAATTTGAAAAGTTTTGACGAAAAATATATTCGACAGGAAAATAAAGAGGAGTATATTTGATGCACGATAAAACAAAGAAGACAGAAAATGCCAACTCGCTGTTTCAAGTTTCGCAGTGCTTTTTTAAATTCATTTCTAGACGTTATAAAAAGCTAGTGATCCTGGTAGGTTGCGGAAAACATGTAGTACACAGTACATTTGCGTACGCTCACCATATCTCGTTCTGATTCGCGGTAGATCAAAACGACGTGATAGTCTTATTGGTCGACGTTGTAGATATGGCGTTTTAAACGCAGAATTACAGAAGTGCCGGAGGACGTCTATTTCTTTAAAACACCCCTCAAAAGGCGGTGGTTGAAGTTCGTGAAAAATACATATATTTAATAAGACATGTGTCCTATGAAACGCAACACTTTTTTAAACACCTTTTAATAAACAATATTTTGATCTGCTGCACCAAGAAAAGGGAAAAGGCTAAAAAATGGTTATACCGTGCCGTAACTATAATCATGGCTTATTCTATTATTTTGCTTAGAGAAAAGAGCAAGAACATCTTGATATTCTAAAGAAAACATGACACGCTTCTTAATTATTTACACAAATACGTCATATGAGTACACCATGACAAATCACTGTCGAAGTAAATCCCTCGGCATTTCACCGATTTCCCGTACTGAAGAGGTTCACAACAAGCTTGCAGCGCTGCAGTCTCTGATAGTTCCACTTGATTGAGTGGGTGCCTTAAAGAAGCAAGTTTCGTCTTTGAAGCATTTACTTTAATTAAGTTTGAAGAAAACCAGTTCAGTTTGGAAATAAAATCCTTTTGAAGCTTTGCAACGGAAAAATGATAATCCAAGTTGCATGACATGAAAACCGTGTCGTCCGCGTACTGGTATATTTTACATTCGTAGATAAAATTATAGGAATATAATTTACATAAAGGTTAAACGAAAAAGGCGACATAACTGAGCCCTGCGGCGCCCCGGCAGTCAGGAATGTTCTACTACTTTCGAGGTTTTTAAAAGCCACAACTTGGAATCGTCCTGAGAGTTATTAGCCCTTTAAAAACGAAGAAAATAGGCCCCTAAAACCGAGTTCATACAATTTAGAACAAAGTATTTGATGATTTATGCTATCGGAAAGCTTTTGACGCATTCAGGAACACTGCGCACGTGTACATCATATTATCGAAACCTGCGTGTAAGCAGTCGGATAAAGTTTCTAATAAAGATTGAGTTCCCCGTTCAGAAACAATACCGTACTGGTGATCGGATAATAAATCAAACCATTCTAAAAAACAAAAAAAACAAAAAACAACTGCTCATTACATTTAACAAGTTTTTTTTAGTAATTGTGCAATGTACTACAGTATAGATATTGGGCGACACTTTTAAAGTCTCTCGCGGTACCACTTTTAAAAATTGGCTTCACAATAGCTGTTTTAATTCCCATTGGCCAGTTTCCCCTCTCAATGAAATTATCTAGCGCTCCTTGAAGTACATTTTTCAGTTTATCAACATTTTAGAGCGCAGCTCTTAGGCGCCCGTTTCCGGCTTGAGCGGCGTCGGTGTGAACATCGGCGTCGGCATAATTGCCCGGTGAATTATGGGAAGCGTCCCATAATGCACCGCGGTGACATTTCGGCCCCGCGCCGAAACGTCGCGTGACGTTTCGGCGCGAATGACGTCCCCGAGCCGACACGTCACCGTGACGAAACGTCACCGTGACGTTTCGGTGGTAGTCATGTGCCTAAACGTCACGTGACTTCACCGAAACGCCACGTGACGTTTCGGCACCGCGCCGAGACGTCCCGTGACCACGCGCGCTTAGCGCGGGAAAGAAGGAGGAGGGGAAGAGGAGGTGAGGAGGAGAGGGTACGGATGAGGAAAAGGGGCACACCCTCCCCTCAGTTCCCTCCCCTTCTCCTCCTCAAGAGCTGCGTTCTAATCCGGCGTTACAGGAAGTTGTAAAGGGCTTTCATTTTATTCGTAGGTTCACTCATACGTGGTTCGTCGAAGCTCGGTGATTTGCTTTCCTTGAATGAAAATAAATAATCACGTAGCTCATATTCAGATATCAAGGCAGCTTTTTCTTCTGCCTTCCTCCCCTTGTTTGGAGAGAAATAAACTAACAAACTGAAGGGGGAGCAAAGCTGAAGCCTCATTATGCACAGGCAGTGTAACAGTGGTTTTTGTCGTCACTATAGTAATCTGCCCCGTAAGTACGTAAAAAAAAGAGGGTCGAAGTCATCAATCGTTTTTTACGTAAGAGGCGCAAATGATTTATCTATCATATCATCGATCAAAATACGTATTGTTCTCCATGAATCCGAGTGGCTAACTCCCAAGTTTTCGCGGTATTAAAACGATTGTTTGAAATTCAATTTTGAAATATATATGCTTAGAGGAACAAATTAAGGAACACGCTTTATTTCTCGCTATCTTAAACTCGCTTTTCAGTGACAGATTTTTGTTTTTTGGCGAATGCTTGCAACGTTTTTAGAGGAAGTCTTTATAATGTGTTGCAGATACTACCTCTGGCGTAAGCCATTCTTAGTCAGGTTGGCGTTTTTTGTATTATCACTTTTTTTTTGTACAGATGGATTGAAACTACGAGAATAAGTCAACTGACATATTGTACAACTTTGGTCGTTCTAGCGAATTTAAAGAACCATTCCAGTCATAATTATTTATTATTTTATCAAACTGCACTCGATCCGGTAATATTTCTTTCATCGATTTATTTGAGCCCTTCACTTTTTTTAGTGCTCCTCTGGCAAGCTATAAAGTAATGATTCGCTAATAATTTGGGTATCACTGCTGCATTTACGGTGCTGTCAAAATTCTTATATTAATATGGTCAATACACGACGAAACAAATTTGTTGCCCAACAATTCTTCCCGAATTGATGCCGGTATTACGCTCTCGATACCGTCGGTTACCATTAAATTAAGGTATTCCCCTAAAACAAGGCGCGAGGAATCTATAGTATTTATATTAAAGTCGACAACCAAATATGACTGAAGCGCTTTATCAAGTTCTTCATTACACAAGTTCGGGTTACTTGACGGCGGACTATATAAACTGTAATGAGGACGACAAGAAAAGGTTTTGAATAGCTCTTCTGAAGGCCTCTGCACTCAGCATGCGTTATTGTTATTGTAATCTTACTTGCGTACCGACTGTTTCATAGGTATACTTCGTCTCACCTTAGTATGGA
Organism: Ixodes scapularis; assembly: GCF_016920785.2. Classification (NCBI taxonomy): domain Eukaryota; kingdom Metazoa; phylum Arthropoda; class Arachnida; order Ixodida; family Ixodidae; genus Ixodes; species Ixodes scapularis. The sequence continues at coordinate 113,267,642 of NW_024609881.1, forward strand.
CTATTGTTAGCCGCGCGTGCTAAAAGAGCGAGCTAGTCGCTTTGAATGGAGCAGCGGCGGCTGCACGAGCGCTTGTGCAGCAAGTGCTATAGTCAAGGCAGTCAAGGCTGCCCGCTCGCTCTAGCACAGACTTCGCGGTTAGTCCATGCTGGTGAGAGGGAGTATAGACACACATTCCCCGCATTCTACTAGACGTCATTGTAAAAGCAAATCGATCATACCCAGGAAGAAAAAGAAAGAGTCGTCATTTGCTCATTACTATTAACCTCAGTTAGAATGAGAGCATCCAAGATTGTACCCGAGTCACGAACTACCACCGTAAAGTGACCCCAATTTTTTTAATACTTCTAATACTGACTTGAAACCGACTAAACAAAACAATCGAAGGTTCTTAAAAATCATTTTTATTCAACGAATAGTTTAAAAAATGAAAATAATTCACGGAAGCACCTACACAATTGTGTCCAACTCTGCAACTCGGTTAATTCACAAGAGCGACGCTCCCAAGCTTTTTCTCGCGAAGATATTTCCATTTTTTTTTACCTACGCTAATTTGTATTGTTTTTACTTCGCCCTCTATCTTACCATCCAAAGCAATTCACGGTTTTGCTTTGTTATGTTGTAGTTAAAAAAATACAAAATCGTTTTGGGATAGTATAGCATTTTGAGGAAGCTCACGCAGCGTGCCACGCGTGCCTAGACAGTAACCCTACTTACTTTGTGCTGAATTTAATCAATCATTGGAAGCAACCCTGGTCTAGCGGGAAGCCGATACACCGCGCGAATACACCAACGTTTGGCAGTCCCAGTTTAGCTGCCAAGTCGCTTGTTCGTTGTCTGATACTTTCGTCCGGTAATGTCGGTAGCTCGTGAATTTCCAAGTTTGGGAGACAACTGTACTGTTCTCTTATTGATTTCGTCTCGCATACGCTGAATCATTTCTTCTTGACGAATCACGATTCCCTGCAGTTCATTGTGTTTGCCTTCCCGCTCCCTTATTTCGTTTTCATTTTTCGTGGTGCCCTCTAGCACAGAGTTGCATTTCACTGATAACAGATCTACTTTGCTTTCCATTTCCTGCACATGAGCTTCTAATCACTCTACTGTTGGTTTTAAAGTGTATAGTTCGTCGACCTCAGCAGGCAATGACAGGGAGTGCCAACGCTTGCCTTCAATGCCGACTCAGCATTAAGTGTTTCCCCAAAGATTTGAAGCTGAGGGGACACCACTGTTTGATCATCCAGCGGCGTGTTCTGCGAAGAAGTCGTTCCACTTTGCTACCAGCCTCTGTTATCCCGCGTACGACAGGTTTTACGTTGCCATTTCTATTGGTTTGGTTGTCCCTTGTTTGCAAAAGAGGTTTTTATAACTCCCGCACCAGACTGGCCCAAGTGACACCCATTTAGGCATATTGAGCATGTCAAATATTTCTCGTCACAAGCAATGTCTATGAGGCATGTTGCACAGTCTTTCATTCCAGACATAGTATATAAGCGGAGTACTTCAGTCGGTGACCGAGAAAACAAACACACACACAAAAAAAACTAGCTTCTATCCAAAATTTAAACGAACACTCACCTGCTGAAAAAATACGAGACAGTGGGTGAGTGCACTTGTTGACAGCGATTTCGTCACCGAATGCGATGATAGCTCCGACAAAGCTGCCCTTTAGGCTCTTCTTTCGTGTGGCGCATCGAACATGAAACTGATGATGTCCCTTTCGCAACGATGGCCGAGGGACGTGGTGCGGGAATCAACAACACGTCTATACGCTGATGCTGTTGAACATCGTCGCGGTAGAAAACGTATTCCCCAGAAATGCTGCCACGTCACCCCGCAGAGTCTGGTCAAAAAAATTCGAAAGGAGTTCATCGAATTCTGGAAAGCGTCTTCTTTAAAGCGCACAAAAGCCATCCAAAAACAACCTATTGTTTTTGTATTTGTGCAGCTCTGCACGTTGGTGTTCCAGGTTCGCAAACAAAAAACGAAAAAAAAGGTTACGGAAACTTTTAAAAACAATTATTGCTTAACCCTCCCATTATCGAATATATCTTCGATCCAAAGCATTCCTTGATCTCGAAGGAAGAGCCTTGGTGGCATTCCTTCCGTCCAAGTCATGTATCCGGGCTATAGACCCACGAGACTTCTTCGAAGAGGGGGAATTACGGTCACTTTCCACAGCCGAACTTTATTGATCGGAAAAGTGGTGGGAAAGGGGGAGGGGAGAGGGAGGGGGCAAGAATCTAGGAAGCCTTAACGGTTGAGCGCCTGGTGTACCGGGTGGGCTGTTCGGTTAACCGACACCCAACGTTTCGGCACGTCCACTTTCGAAGCGCGTCGCCTCGATCGCCTCTTTCCTTCTTTAAGCCAGCCCTCCTCGCCCTTTCGTCGTCTTGCTCCACTCGGCGTGGAACTGAGGAAACACGTGACGTGGACAGTTTGGGCGTCGGTGGGAAACTCGGGTTAATTTAAACGTCAGGACGCATTGCGAGTGCTTGAGTGCGTCTCGTTGGCACGCGTTCTTTGGGGAAGGCGCGGCGCTCCGTTGAGGTGACAGCGGGCCCCCGGGTCTTGATAAATCGAACTTGCTTCTCCTGACTTTCTCGTTTTCTTTTTATCTTCTTATTCTCCTTTTATACGCCTCTCAATCTTTATGATCCGTATATGTGTATATATTTTTTTAGACGAAACATTTCTGATCTTTGGAGGATGGACCATGCTCGGCGTGAAGTATTTTGTGCTACACTCCAAAAAACGTCTGTGCGTCTGCTTTCCCTCACAACACTCGGACAGTCAATCAGCGCAACTTACGGATGCAGCTCAGCGAATGACGATGCCGAAAGATCTGTTTAGACCAAAAAAACGCAGTCTGAGTTGTGACATTAAGCAATGCAAAACGTCACGCTTGCATTGCTTAATGTCACAACTCAGACTGTGTTTTTTGGTCTAAGCATATGTTTCGGCGTCGTAATTCGCTGAGCTGCCTCCGTAAGTTGCGCTGATTGGCTCTCCGAGTGTTGTGCGGGAAAGCAGACTCACGGGCTTTTTTAAGAGTGTACGTTGTCAAGTTTAGTGTAGCTTCCACAGTGCTGTGGCCCCCACTGTTGCGAGAGTGCGTGGTTTCATCTGCGTTTCATTCGCATGCGCTCTCATGCGAAGGACACGCCCAAACGTGTGCACGCGCTCGCGCTAGTTGCGTTGACAGCGTACGAATACTGTGGAAGCTACGCTATAGCCTTGACAACGGAGCGCAAGGCCGTTCATGCCGTTTCCCCAGGCAACATTTTTTTCTTTCTTTAATAACTGATAAAAATAACTCAAATGAAGACGTTGGCTGCTGCTATAGCAGTCCCCAGGCAACAATATACAGCCGCCATGCGCTGTATATTGTTTAAAAGTGTTTTGCAGTGTTTATGACTTACACCCCTGACATCATAGAAAATGGTGTTTTGGACACAATAGCCCTCATGTAATGGCTGTTCAAGCCAGCATTATACCCTACAAAAGCGTGCAAGAGTGTAAGGGTGAACTGGTTCATAGATTTACGTTTGACTGTGAACGACTGTGTTAAGACCGCTTGTAATTGCTTATGATAGAAGCATTGGCGCCATCAATCAAGGAACCTCATAAAATTTCCCGACCCGTGTATAACAAGACTAAAGGTTTTTTAGTATTCGCAAGGTCAAATCGACGAAGGTCACTTGTAGCATTTTCAGATTCATTATATGCCAATGGTGTAATTAGTAAAACGATGCAGATTGGAAGCATACTTCCCAGTAGATGGCACAAATGTGTTATTCGCATCATAGGTAGTAACAAGCAGTCGTAACGCAGTCGGTCACAGTCAGCTGGAAACGATGACCTAAGCAATGCGTTCGACACGCTCGACATTAACCTCCTGCCCGAGAAGGTCAAACACGCAGGCAGACATGGCTCCCTATTCACCTGGATCTCAAACTTTCTGCGGAATCGCAGTTACCAAGTTGTGCACTGTAGGCTACGCTCTACAAAGAAGGTCATTTCATTAAGAGTTCCACAGCACTGTCCTTACTCCGAGACTCTTTCTCGTATACGTGAATGATGCCGCCCAACGACAAGTGCAATACGCAGACGACACATCGATCGCGACGACAGTTTCGTCCCAGCTGACACACGTCACAAGCAAAACTACTTAAAATATATAGAGAGATGGATCTCGAGACAACACCTAAGCCTGAGCGCATCCAAGAGTTGCGTGATAAGTTCTCAAACTGCAAAAAGCAGACACGCCCTGTATGTACTGCAGAAGGCACTCCATTACCCGGATCAGACCACTTGTCCATCTTGGGTGCCACGTTTTCCAAATACTTGGACTTTTTTGCACACATTGCCGGTGTAATCGGGAAGTCCCGCAGGACGCTTGGCTTCAACACTCATGTTGTAAGACCAGGTGGACCGGCGGTCCTGCAGGCACTATATGTATCCTTAGTCCTGCCTTTGTTCGGATATTGTTCTGCAGTTCGGTCTCCTCCTCAACAGCACCTAATCACGAGACTGGAGAGTGCGCAGTGCCGCGCACCCCGCAAAATCTGTGCCTGGTCCTCTGGCACGATCGACGGGTCGCACCACACACGGCTGAGAACCCTTGGCTGGCGGCCCTTCGGTCAGAGACAAAGGATTTCTCGAATCCGCGTGCTGTGCCGATTGTTTGACGAATCTCTTTCGGGGACCAGCCTATCGGCCGCCGTACGCCTCTGTAGAAGATCAGGTCAGCCCGAACATCTTCGTGGCAGGACTGTCCGTCACAACGAATCCCTGCTGCCTGCTGCCATTAGAGACTTTTTGACCATCGCCTTAGCTTCTCGTAGCCCTCTGCCCATATCACACGACGAATCCCGGGAACTTTGCAAGATATTTGAGAGATGAAAGCCTTCGCGTCTGCTGCCATCATCATGGTCTTCATTCCATCGCCCCTCTTTTTCTCGAATCATAATCATCACCATCGTCACATCAACATCATCGTCATCACCACCACCATCATCACTGCCATCATAATTTTAATGCTTCTGAAGCTGGGGTAGTACTATAACTCTAAATGCACACTGCGGCAGACTAGCAGGCGCACGCGTGTAAGTGTTTTTACCTGTCTGGCTTTTCCTGGCATGCCGCACCGTGCACACCAATTTAAGTGCATATAAATCACCTATCACTTATCACTTATGTGCAAAAGAGCCACACTTCCGTATCGATTGTAATGCGTACTGTGCCGGGCATTAAGAATCTATTTTTGCCGATGAGACAAAAGAAATCCTGCTCGATGTGGTTCTAACACCCTCCATGAAAGTGTTAAAAGGGAGTTTAGAGTACCTTTACACCTTTAAGGGTGTAAAAAACGACTCGCCGAGATGCCAGCCACTGGAATCGCCAATGACGAATTCACACAAAAACTGCGCTGGAGACGAGAACACTACTCTGTATAAATTGTCACTATGGAGGCTTTTCACAGGCTCCAGATAACAGCAGCCACTGCTGATCGTCTCTTGTCTTACCGAAATACCGAGCCACTGAAACGGACTTTGACGAGCCTTCAGAAAGGCCGATGTTGGGTAGAGAGACACAGCCGTATCTAAAATGGCAGTAACTTGTCCTGTTGGGGTAATGATGGATATAACTGTGTGGTGTGCATGATTAATCAACCGGAAGTTAATCAGCTCCCATGGGTGTCTGGTGTCTCAGCTGTAGATGAGCAGTTTAGCTAGTGCAGTACACCCACTAGCCTGGTGTCTTAACGTGCACCATTCAGTAGCAATACACCACCGCACGCCTGTACACGATGCTCATCCAGATCGACACGGGCAAGGGTGGGGATCGAACTAAGCATCTCTAGGTTTTGCAACGCGAGTTTTCGCTCCGCGTTCTCCGAGCTGGCGTGGGTAAGTTTGCTTGTCCACCGGCCCGCTATTATTGATTGAGCAAAGTGATCAAAATAAGAGGAAACAAAAACTGAAGGGCGGTTATGGCGGGTAAGTCCAGAGTCAGCCGACGCTACGAGCTGGTGGGACCAATCGGGCAGTTACAAAAAGAGCACCATCATGGTGTTTGCCATGTTTCTGCAAGGGTTCTGTCATCGCTGAAGAAATAAAAAAACAGAAAAGGCCTAGCGACTTGCGCTCTTGACGCTGTTTGATTGGTCCCACTACCTGGTAGGGCGCCGGCTGGGTCTGAACTTGGGCTAAAATGTATGTGCTGTCGCGCTACAAACAATGATGAGAGAAGCGAACGGAACGGAAGGAAACACAAGGCGACGGTCAGTTGGAACTTGGTACTCATACTCATCATGTTCGCTGTGGCTGTGTTCCAAATCATACCCAAATGGATCCGAGTTACTCCGGCGGATCTTATCACGTGACAGCACAGATAGAAAAATGCTGGACGCGGGTAGGTTTTAGAACGCGAAGGATCCACAACCTTTACCCTGGAGTAAGATCGAGTACATTTTGGAACACGGCCTGTATGACATGGCTTTTACCCTTTCTGTTTTTAATACGTACGTCTTCATTGATGTCAATTTCAGCGTCCTCACTTAATCCAAACTTTGTTAAGGCAGCTTGCATGCGACCACGGCTGGCCTCTATCTAGACTCCGGTTGTGCAATTCTTTCAAGGCCATCACTCACTTAGAGCACAAGAATAGCGGGACTTAGTCTATCTATTATAGTTAAGCTTCTTCGTGATTGGTCGTTTGGCGTTCTGATGGGCTGATGCAAGAATTCCATTGGCTGCGGAGCGGTGATGAAATTATTGGGTCTCGTAACGCCTCGCGTTTCTAAACTTGTCGTCGACGATAAACCGACACTTTGTTGGCGAACAATTCAGCGTTGGCGCAACGCCCGGTGCGTGCACTGCGCGCGCGCAGAAATCAAATTTGCTTGAAAAGATCCTTTTGCGCATGCGCCGTGCCAGCGAATGCTCGAAAGCAGCGGCGTGACGTCACGGCCACGTGTTGGCGTACGTGAGAATTACAATAAATGCGACATGTGCCACTTTCAGGTACATGCCCTGTAGTATTTTAACGACTTATAAATTATTCGCCGCCAGGGTGATTCTGAAAGGAGGTGTAACGTAACGCTTGACCTTTAACCACGTGACGTTCGCCGTTACGTGACCTGACATCAGGTGGCAATGTCATATGACGCCGCCGCGCCGCGAGGCCCGCTTTCTCCCGTAAACATGTGTTTTAATTAGCAGAACTTAGACGAGAGCCTTAGGAATGTTTTTTTTACTATCATCATCATCATCATCTAAGTAGGTCATTGTCGCGGAGTGATACCCCTCTTTGCCGGAAACAAATGCGAATCTCATTGTTCATTAGGCGAGCTCATTCCCACGACCAAGCGCCACGCCAATACCGTGGGCATCAATATACCCCATTACACCCAGACGTGCCCGCATAGACGACCCGCTCGCTTCGCGGACACACAATAAGTGCCAAAACAAAACAACCACAAGAGAGAGAGAGAAAGAGAGAGAGAGAAAGGAGAAAGAGAGGGGAAGGGAGAGCAGAAAACCACAAGAAAATCGCACCTGCACATTTTCGCCGGCGTTAGTTTTTGTTCCCGTTGTTCGCGCTTTTGGTTATAAAGCCCAGCTCGATCAGGCTAGACGCTCACTCTCCGCAGAACACACAGAGGAGCCGATGAAGAAGAGAAGAAACAGGAAGTGGCCTCTAGGGAACACTTCCGGTGTGAGAAGAGCTCCAATTTCCGGAAGCCCGGCCGCTATACTTCGTTCGCCCCCCTAGCAGACAGCGCGGTGGTAGTTCCGCACTCGCCGGACGCATGAACCGCCTCCATTCTATCCCCTGACCCCTCCCTCTGCGTGTAGGTGCACGGACGGGCGCGTGATCACGTGGCAAAGAGATCACTCGTCCAAAGGGTGGGTAGTTTCCAGCGCACTGTCAGCCTAGGCTGCGAATGTAGTCTATAGGTTCAAGCCACGGGCGTCCATCCTTAAGGCTTAATGAGCGCGGAAAGTACCGCCACCTCCTTCATTTCTTTTTTTATCTTGTTCGGCCTCCTCGCGCGAACTGTCTGTATGTGCAGAGCGCCGTAGGTATACGGGGTGGGGGTTAGGGGCGTGGCCCGCACGCAAAACGGAAGTTGGTTAAGAGAGCAGCGCCCCCTGGTCGTTAAGTGGCGACTCGAGGTCGTGTGCTCGGCGCGTCTTGGGAGACGGCCGAGTTCTTCCCGAATGGTTGCGGCTTGCTCCATCCCCTTTCTTCCCTGATGGGGAATCTTTTGTCTGGCGACGAGGAGAGAACACATCGCCCGAAAAGGGCGGTTTACTTATTTCTTTTAATCACTTTATTCTCCTATATTATGCTTATTAGATAAGAAAAGAATCAAGATTATTCATTTTGCTTGGAAAATAAAAAGGAAAGAAGAAGTCGTTGGTCTCTCAAATTTCTGATCCCTTACGGTGCGTTTCCACTTGAGAATTCACGATCGGATCCGCGCTGGCGGCGGCGAGCGGATATCGGAGTCGGGTCGGCGAAATCGACTCGTCGCTGGTGGAGAATCTGTATCTAGGTCTCGGACTGATCCAGAACTTCCACCGGACCGGCGGGGCGGATTTTCGCCACCCGGCTCCAAAATCCGCTACCCGCGCCGCCAACACGGATCCGCCTGCGAATTCGCGAGTGTAAACGCATCATTAAAGCTGCGGGCACGCTTCTACTACGTTATACAAAAGACCGTATCTAAACACTGTCTGATGGGTAGGTGGCGCAAGCTACATCCCAATATAAAGAGCACAGCCGTTAGCTTCTATCTGTCCATCTATCCGGGTGTTTCTGCCTTCTATGAAGGTCCTATGAGAATGGTCAATGCACAACAGTATCTGAATATGCATGTTCGAAACACAAAAATGTATAAAGCAAACATCCCTGCGACATACTCGATCCGTGTCTGTAGATAATAAATCATCATGTCGACAGTGCATATAATGTTTTTTTATTTTGTATAATGTATGAGCAGTGTGATTACGCCTGTAAAGAAACGATGCAACGATTTCTTTTTTTCTTTTTTTTTGCTTTGAGAAAATATTGCTTTTATAACTAATCCCCGACGTTTACGACTTATGAAAAACGCGTTCGTATTTCACCGCACGCGATAGAATTCGCAAAACAATATTAAAAGAAAGAAACGAGCAGCGTTTATGCTCATCAACTGGCAGCCAGAACAAGCGATCACGTGATCTGGAGCCGATTATAGGGAGTGTTCACTGGACGCCATATTTGTGGGTGCTGTTTAGAGCGCATGCTCAGAACGAGCTCACATCGATAGGCTGCTAAGACCGGCACTCTTAATGGTGCGGAATGCACGTTGCAAAAGAACTGTGAAAGCTGGCCATCAGCACGAGCTCACCATTCGCGCACACAGCTATGGCCGCCAGTGAATACTCCCTATATGATGCCGCCCATGTTGATCGTATAGTCACGCGACGGTTGGCAAAGCACAAAACACGCGCTGAGTTTCAGACATCGTGGTGGCATTATACCCGAATGCTTGTCGAGTGGTTGATTCTCACGAGCCCAAATTGAGTGCTCACGCAATGCTCGGCTCCAATCTGTTGATTCGTTTACGGTCTACAAACATGAACCGCTGCTTGCGTTCCGCGCGACTTCTGACCGCTCCCTTCTTTGCAAGCCTGTCGAGTTTGCTGATGTGACCGGTGATCGAAAGTCTACATGCTACACGGACAACAACAGGATTGGAAATTTAGCGAGGGCCTTGGGCTGTAAGAATATCCGAAAACCTTTGAACAGATATTCCGCCTCTTGGTTCTTTTGTCGTTCACCTGGAGAATGGGTGGTTAAATGTTTCATCGACGTTTCAAGTAGAGGTGCGAAGGTGGGCTTTGTTCATACTTCTTCTGAACCGGAAGTTGGCTGGAACGTCAAACACTGGAGCACCGCCCGGTGTCGTTCGCAAAGATAACGGTCTATGAGTCGTATTCAAATATCGTCACGGGGGGGTACTGCGACCCCCTACCGACGTCATCGAGTTCTACGAAGGAGAGATTGAAAGACAAACAAACGCTATTGTCCTTGCAATCCCACCGCAACAAGGAGTCTTTGTCACAAGAGTTGCGGGCGACTCTACCTGGGTCACACGAGTGCCGGTAAGCTCGCGTAAATTGACAAAAACATTCCGAGCGAATATCGTTGCACGGCCCTTTAAAAAAAGAAGTACTTTAGCATCAAAAAGTACACCGGGAACGTAGGTACACGCGCTGGACGTGCTGGCGTCTTCAGCTCTAACGGTTCGAAAGCAAAAGTCTGCAACAAATGCCGCTTTCCACGCGCGTTCCACGGACGCTTTATTTTGGTTATTCACTTGGAATCTTTTCTATGGACAAGACGAGCACGTACAGCTGGTGTACCTACGTTCCCAAAACTCTCTTTGGTGCTTGGGTAATTTGGCGGAATGTCTATTAACCGTCTGTTGTAACATAGCCTACTATATACTGACAAAGCCTGGATCGCCACGAGAGGCGGCCGCCGAAAGGGAGAAGGTGTGAGAAAAGCCAGGTGACTGGCGCCCCGCTGCGGCGAGACGCCGAAACAGGGCGTCTCGCCGCTGCCGCGAGGTGCTGCGGCGATACGCAAGGACCCGAAAGTGTGTTCCGGGTCTTCGCCGCTGCAAAAGCTATGCGCTGACATCCAGGTTTTCCTAGAGTTCCTGTATATAGCTACCTACGGTAGCAGAGTTGCGCAATCATCCTCGGCGGGTGGCCGTGGCGCCGGCTTTCCCGCACGCCCTGGATGCTTTGCTCCTCACGTGATTAAATTTGGCGAATAGCGGCGCCGCGCGCGCCGCCGCGCATCGAAAACAGAAGAGGAGGAAAAGGAGGCGGAAAGCAGGGGAACATACACCGGGGCGCGAGAAACGTCGGTGGAGCGACCGTAAAGGTGGCTTTTTTGCACGGCGCCGGATGCTTTGCTCCTCACGTGATGGATCTCGGCGAATAGCGGCGTGGCGGCGCGGGGAAAACAAATGCGCAACTCTGCTCCCCCTTCGGGGAAGCATATCGAGGAACTTTAGGTTTTGCTAGAAATGACTCTCTGATGCTCTGTGCTACCAGACCCTAACGCTCCAAATCTGTGACAGGGCACTCTATGGCTCCGTCGTCAAACTGCCAGGCTTTGTGAGTATGGAGGAGGCTATGGTTGTACAGAGGCTTCGACGGCGGGTGGTTGGAAGGACACTACACTTCTAGATAACTGATGTTTTTGTGAAAAAATCTTTTTGATGCAAGAAAGCGCTTCGCCTTAACGAAACTGGTGCCTGGAACGCGTCTCTTCCGACTGGTGTGTTTACCGAGTACAAGAAAATTGGTCCTACGATTTCCTCCTGATGACGACATGAAAGTGTCATGCTGTCGCCGGTCGCGATCCTGGCGGCGTTACAACAGCGGTGTTGTATGTGACACACGCCTGTTCTGCTGTAGGTCTCTCTTTAGCTGGACAGTCCATGGAAGCTTCAGCAGCCAGGAGTTGGCACGCCGCGACGACAGCCACACTCGCGTTTGCTCCTGCTTTTCGCCAGTGTTTCTATGACCAACCGCCAGGGTCGTGACGACAGCCGACATCAGGACACTCCTGCTTCTGTGACGTAGTTTGTTGCCATTTCGGAACCACTTTTCATGTATCTACGGGAGAGGACGCTAAACACACGAGTGGGAGACGCGCTCAAGGCACCCTATATACTGAAGCGCTTTTTAGTTCCAGTAAGCCGCGTTCCACTATATTGATAAACAACGGCCGGCCCTTTCCCCGTTAGCTCGCACGCAGACGATAAGCAGGAAGTTTGAGTAACCGTTGTTGCACATCCGAAACTGTACGATGGGCCCTCCGGTACGAATTGCGCATGCGCGACCACAGAAGATTCGCACATGCGCAGTTCGTACCGTATCGGGTGTGCAAAAACGGTTCCCTAAAACTCTCTAGTTGTAGGCGTCGTTCTTGGTGTTGGAGACACGCGCAAGCATGGTGATTATCTCTGTAGATGGCAGAACTCAATAGATAGAACCTGGGCGTATTCATGGTGCGAAAAGTCATGTCTACTCAGTTTTTTCAACAAGGAATATGTTGTGTCATTCGATTGTCACGGGGTTCTGTAACGTTTGGCTGTACCAGCAGGCTGTAACAAAAAACCGACACCGAAAAGTGTTTGGGCCGTACGGAACCATATAAAAATACTGCATCCCCTGCTGGATTTGGACTCACCATCTCGAGGTTGTGAGTCAAGTGCTTTGCCGGCTGAGCTATCCAGGGATTTGTTTTATTAATATATTGTTTAGTTACGTGAGCTATACAGGGTCGGTAGTGTCTAGAACGCAAAAGGGGGGATCGGTGGCCGAGTGGTTTAGCGCACACCAGCTCGGAGCACGTGGAGCGAAAGCTCGCGCTGCAGAGCCCAGGGATCCTGGGTTCGAGCCCCACCCCTGCCCGTTTCGATCTGGATGAGCATCGTACCGGCGTGCGGTCGTGTATCACTACTGCGTGGTGCACGTTAAAGACCCCAGGCTAGCGGTTGTACCGCACTGGCTAAATTTCTCATCTACAGCTGGGAGACTCGTCGCCCCTGTGAGGCAGACCAAGTTCTAGGCTGTATACACACACACAACCCAATTTTTTTTAGAACGCAAAAGCGGAGTCTCTCGAGCGGCGCCCGCTTTTCCTGTCATCTGTGCCCTCTCCCGGCGCGTGTCAGAAATGGTAGCGAATCCTCGGTAGGCGCTGCCCGTTCATATGATCTTCTCTTTTTCTCTGGAAGGCGAATCACACATTCTGTGCTTACCGGATGTCATCAGCATAATCATGCTTGTATAAGTTTTGAGTCGCCTTGTCGGCATTTAACGGGACAATTTTGGTCACCGACTTGTGGACTTCTCGATTGCCGGCTCGTCTCAAATTCGGATAAAGACGGATATGCACACAAATCAAGTACCAGCCAATGTTCCGTTATATTCCTGATCACTCTGGCTCGCGCAGTCGATCACAACACGAACCAACTTGAACTATTTGAAAAATTCTGCCCCCGCGCAACGAAAGACAGGGAGAAAATGTATCAAGATGGCGTCGGGCGATAGTTTTAACCGGAAACACGTCACGGAAAGCCGCGCCCTACATGCGGTAACACCACATAGAAGTATTATGTAAATGTTGCCAACAAAACAGTTATCTCGTGTCTAGCCAGTGTTGCTGGCTCGCTCACTCGTCTAACAAAAACTTCAGCTTGGAGAAACGTTTCCGTAGACAAACAAACTTTCGCGGTTCTCTGAAACGACGCCAACCAAAGTCGGACAAACAAAAACTAAGAAAAAAAAACGTATCACCCAAAAATGTAGATGACGCCGGAAATAAACGTTAGCCCTCAGACTTAAGTCCCTCAGCCAAAACCCGAGGATTCGCGGCTAGATAATCCCCTGCCGTTCTTCAAGGGAACGAGGCCACGAGCAGGCAGCAGTGGAGAGGCTTTCTCCAAGATGGCCGCCTCCGCGGACAAATCTAACCTATATGGCTCCCCTAGCGGTTGTAATTATTTACGTGCCCATGGCTACGCAGCTTCATCCGCTTGTTTACAGCGGCTTGCGCTTGTCCAGGGCCAGACTTTCAGGGACCGCAGAAAAGTAGCGGCATTTTCCCGGATGCTTCCAACCTCGAAAAACGGCACTGTAAAATAAATAAATAATAAAAAAAATAATATAGATAAACGAACAAGATTGGAGGCTTGGAGTTGGAGGAACGAAGGCTCGGGATTCCTAGGAAAGTCATTTTTCTTCTCCGGCCGAAGGAGTGTTGTGGAGCCGGTGCTTTTGTTTTGGCGTTTGTGCGACGTGCTACATTACTCTAATAATGACGCGCTTGACGTTATAGGCACTTTATTTGTCGCCGATTCAAGCCACGAAAAATAGCGCAGAACAATGTGCCATGTTTGATCTTTAAACGCGACCGAAGTCCAACAGTGTTGATAAATAAAAGTGTTCTAAACGTTTTGTTTTAATATATTTTTTTACTTGCCAGATGGGTCTACCGTGTTGTGCTCGTTTAGATAATTCTGAACCACTGTTATAGAGCCACCATGCCGATGTGGTCATGTCAACGTCAAAGCAGCTGGTGACTCTCGTTTGATGAATGCGGGCGCCAAGTGCCCAGGCAAATAGATAATGTTTCGTTTCATGGTCTCATAATGGTGAGCCATCAAGCGCCAGCAGGGAGGAAGAACCGCACAAGTTTGTGGTTGAAGTCGTCCGTTTCGAACGCGGAGAAATGTAAATGGTTTTTATGGCTTAGAAATACACCGTGTTTGGACGAGGATGAATAACACACAATAAAAGTCGTGTGTTTATTTTCGTTCCCGTATACCAGTACCTTCGAAGCACTTGTTTGGGCGCACTGCTTTGTGCAGTCAGTGCCACAGCTTAGCCAGCAACGGCGTGTAGATGTATGATCTCCGATAATGGGACATTCATGGGTGGCTTTGTCAGAGTGGCACTGAACGTGGCTGAGTTTATTCGAAATACTGCATGCATTGGATCGCATATAGCGTAAAGTGTCGTATGAACGCCCGCCCCCGATGATCACATAGTATTTTTTTTAGCCTGTATAGCCTAAGCCGTGCATATTATAGTGCATTGGGTCACAAGACGACCCTCGTAATATTTTGAAAATTTTTCACATCGCAATAAAGGCCCCTAGTATAATCCCAAGGATTGTAATTTCGTCGGACTCAGCATCTCGCATCTCACTTAAAACCATTGCGTCCATTGGGCTGGATTGGAGAAACGCTTGTTCACTTGCAGTGTGCAACTTCCCATAGAGGCGAATGTCAAGCTCGGTCCGGTTGCGATATTTGAGGACGGACTGCAATGCCCTGTGTATCCGTTCAGATTCCACCGACGGCTTTGTCCCCGAGTCGTGGTCCTGAGAAACTTCTTCGTGGTTCAGGCTAAGACCAGACATCCGATGTGTTTTGTGAGCCTCGCTCTCTGACATGAGGTGGTGAAGTTTAGGTGGAATAATCTCTTTTCAATGTGGATGCATCGTGATATAGATGGTTGGTAAGTCGGGTCTTGTTTTGATTTCTTCATTTCTTCCCACTGCTGGATTTGGGGGAAAAAAGGGTGTGGGGGGTTATTGCACCTCCTGTGCGGGCGCGTCGAGCAAGTGTATTTGGTGTAGTTTGAAGCCTTTGAAGGGTGGGGTCCTCTTCTTGAACAGGACAAGGTCTCAGTTGGTTCATCAGTCTATTCCATAGAAATGCTTATTCCTCTGAAAAATTAAAACGGAGTCCCGCAATTTGGCCCATGAACATGTCACCAAGAGAAAACAACACGGCGCAACGGACGTATACCTTTTTCACCCGACGGTACCTTTGTTGGCGGCCGCGCCGCTTGTCGATAGAGTATTTGTTTTTGGTTTGGCTTGTATAGCCCTCTGGGCCAAAGACGGGGGTGCATACAGTCACATCTCGTTAATGCAGAGCCTGCTATATAGATAAAAAAATTAGGGCAAACTTGGATATTTCTCGTTATTATGAACAACTTCCTCATATTATGAACACTTTTCTTTTTTTCGGAGGGGAAAAGGGGGAAGGGCGGTTGGAGAGGGGGGGGGGAGAAGAGGGAGAGGGGAGATGTCTATATTAGCGAGATATCTCTGCACTTACACGTGGGTCTGCATATCGACGCCTGTTTTCGCACGACCCTTAACGCTCCGTCGTGTGTAAACTCGGCAGCTAACGCGATTAACGTTGTTGTTGTAGAAACCGCAGCAGGCTAATACGAGAGGTTAAATAAACGCGAGCGGGTGTTGCCTATTTGCACGTGAACGCTTCCGAAGCTTAGGGCTTCCAGGTAAACTGTCTGTGGCCCCGACGCCAGGAGCAACAAGTTCATAAATGCTAAGCGCAAATAAGTGCGAATGTTTACCGGAGCCCACGCTGAACGTGACGCTGAGCCCTCGACCCGTTTGTTTATTTGGATTCTCAAGTCGTCTTGGATGTCACTGGGACGGGCGTGTAGGCACGCAGAAAACAGATAGAATAATTCATGGTCCTAACTCATAGGTATACATTGGATTGTCCTAGCGAAGCGATGTGCGCTCTGAAAACGTTATAGAATGGTGAGTAGGTACCCATATGGTTTGAGTGATTAGTGTGACAGCTATAGTTTTAAATATTTGTTAAGGTTCAGTTTTGAAGCTTGCAATGCGTTATATAGCATTGTGGGATAATGTTCCAGTAATCCAGGCACCCGATGTCTAAGGACGGGAGAGCAACCTGATCAAATCACAGAAGACTAATCAACAAATTCAGTTAGTCTGTCATTAACATGTTGTGCACGCTAGATTGCTCTCACATTTTATGAGTAATGTTGAAGTATTTTAAGGTCTTGACGCAATTTAACTTCGTTGTGTGTTGATTTATGAATACGCATCTACATCTCTTTCTCATACAGTCATGCACGCGCCTTTTAATCACAGAACTAAAATGTGATATTCGAAAATTAAATACACAAATAATAAATAAATAGGTATAGATAAATAATTAAATAAATGGATATATAACTCATAATTAAATAAATAATAATTTTTGTTTGCAAAAAGTTCTTTAAGTGAGCTGCTACAGCCTACACGTTTCTCTGGCGTGGGGGGGGGGGGGGGGGGGGGAGGGGGGGAGAGAGGAGGCGGGGGGGGGGGGAGGCCGCCCTGCGTGCAGAAGTCCACCATTGTGTGGAGTCCTTCCTGCTGTGTGTGTGTGTTTTCTTGCTGGGCGTGATGTCAGCATAAATGTTTAAGACCAAGCCACCAGCCTGCTCCAGTCTTGGAGGTAGACAAAGCCATGGCGACGTTGTAAGGTGTCGGAAAGATCCTGGCTCCGAGATACTTCAGTGCCTTTGGAACCATTTGGTCTCATAGTCTGTCGCAGCCAAACCCCGCAAGTGTCGTTCCCGCAGGAATATTTAAGGCGGCGGTCCCACGGTGGCCATCTTGAACAAGCCAAAAAGGCCTGTTCACACATTCAGCGGAGCGCTGCAAGCATAGCGCTGACCTCGCGCTAAGCGGGTACTGACTGGAGCGTTCAACGGCTTTGTATCGCACCGTCAAAACTGTCGCTCATGGGAGTCGATAAGTCGCAGACGACCCGTGAGCAGCGCTACATCAGCGCTTCGGTATATGTGAGAACCGGCCTTTAGTTCAACCACTAAATGGTGGCACTCATCCGTGCGGCCAGAAAACTGGCTCGTGGCAAGGATGTTCCTCCTCTGCTCTTAAATTCCTCTTTTCTGCTGCTCGCCCGTGCACGTTCAGCACTCAGCGCGTCCTCTCGCTGACACATACGCCAGCAAACGTGCCAGTGGGGCTAGCAGTGCCCAGTTCGCCCAGAAGCGGAGCCCAGCTAGCTCATCTACTCGAGCGAGAGTGCCAAGCTGGACAAAATTTGTTCTTTGATACTATCTTTGTTCCGCCTTGCAGGGCTGGCAAAGCGATTTCTTTAGAGGTCTACAAGGCTCAGAAGCCAGTAGCTATCGTTTTAACCATTCAAGAATTAAAAACATATTCAATCAATCATTGCAGAATATTATCAAACGATAAAGAATATATATAAACCATCAGGCCCGTAGCCAGGAATTGTTTTCGGGGGGGGGGGGGGGGGGGGGCACTTTCTGAGGTCACGACTTCCAAGCATTGAAAGAGGGGGGTCCGGGTGATTTAGGGATAAAATAGCATCAGTCGAGCCGCCAGGGCCCCGGGATTTCTCTGAGCAAAAGAGAACGAGCAAATGATTTGCGGGCTCGTAACCATTCGAAAGGCTTCTATAATCTCCCTGTTGAAGCGTTCACGAAGATTCACCAGCATCGCCGTGAGTCGGGAGCGCAGCCGCGTCATTCCCGTCTTTGCGTGCCTATCGGGTGCTGATTGTTGGGTACAGCGTCTTCTACTTCTTTGTGATGCTCCCGGAGCTGGCCGTTTACGCAGCGACCCGTTTGGTCGATGTATTCAACGCCGCAGGACATGGGCCTGAAAAGTCCAGCTCAGTCTAGCAGGTGGTGAACCTGTTAGCGTGTTTCTTGGTGCGGCAAGGCGACGAAATCGAGTCCCTTTCTGTTTACCTTCTTGCACAGGTCTCCCAGCCTCGATTTGCACGTGAAAACTGCATCCGTGTCGAATCTTGAGGCTATGTACTTAAACCGGTGGGCTAGCGTGGACATGTACATGGCTCTAAGCCGGCGTGTTTGTAAAAAGCAAGAAAAAAAAAGAAAAAAAAGAAGAGCATTTCGCTCGACTCTTGCGCAGCCGTAGATTTGAGCAACGGTGACTGACTGTTGGTTGTCTTACCATGAGGCCCAGTCACTGCGGTCTGGACATAACAATCTTCGTAAGTTGTGTACGAGTAGAGTAACGTTAAAATTGAAAATCTCAAATTCCCACACGATGACGAACAAAACAGAACTGGCGCGGTTAGAAAAGCTGGAACCTTAAAATATGTCAGTTTGTTTATCTTGGAGTGGAGAGAAGTGAATTTCCCTTGGTCGCCGCTATCATATGTAGTTCAATATTTGCGCCTTTCGTGGAGTCGGAACATGGTGGACAGAATTGAATAGCTTATTTATAGACCCTACGTGTTTTCGAGAACTTGCTCGGGACCCTTTTGTCGCGCTTCTCGTTTTTTTATTTTCTTGCAAGATTGATTGTGACTCATTGCAAGTACGAGGAAGAAGCGGGATGAAATGTTTGAGACAAGAACCCTCTGCGTCGGGGACAGAATCACCGCCACTATTCCTGATTTTACAAAACTTGAGAGTATAAAACAGCGAGGACGAGGTCGGGAACAGTACATCTTTCCCGTCCTCGTCTTTGCTGTTTTGTACTTTAAAGTTTTGTATCTATTAACCAACACGCTCATTTTTAATCGTTCCTGATTTTCTCTACCTCAAGTTTCAGTCACATTTCAAAAGATGGCGAAAGTGCGCGTCGTCTGCTAAAACATGTCATTTTGATATATAGGACAATTAGTATACTTTAAATAGATTACAATCATTGAAAGTGATTTTAATTAGAGCGAAAAAAGCTATAAATAAAGAATCGTTTAAATTGCTGTCCTCTTCACTGAAACCAATTTTTTGCGTACAGAGTCGAGATTCAAAATAGTCCCATGATTTAAATTCTTTTAAACAAATCTGAATATGAATACAACCAAATCAACTTTAAAGTGAACCAGCTCAGTTCCGCTAGCATAAAAAAAAAAAAAAAAATGAGATCAGATGCTAGAACGCTGTCTGAGAAAACCAAGAACGCGTAAAGGGAACTCTGAAATTTTATCACAATCAAGTGGTGTTTACAAGAAAACTGCTGGCATTGCACTTCTAATATATTTTTTTTTTTTTTGGCTGAGGTCCTATGTGTATCGAGAGCATGCGTTGCTGCATTATGCTGTAAAACTGAGTTTCGACACTTCAAAATCGCACAAAAAGGGCTCTTTTTGAATAAATATTGTCACGAATGACGACGTGACGAACAAGGAATAATTGAGGAAACTGAAATGTTTAATGGAGCGAACTTATGCTACAAACTAAAAAAGAGAACAGAAGATAAGAGCAGAGCGTCGCGGGCGTCGAAGTCAGCGTAACAACAGGATCGAACGCTAGGTCAAGACAGACCCCGGCTTGCCACACGGAGCCCCTCCTGTACACGCGTGGACTATACTAAAACAATCGGCGTAGAAGGTTTGGCGTGTAGAACATTCTAACCTCGAATCAGCAACACGGTTCTCAAATTTTGCCAGAACATTACTTTAGAATCAACAAATCTCTTATGTGATTTTCTGGTGAATTTGAGAACCGCGTTGCTGATTCGGCGTTTAGAACATTCTAATTACGAATCAGCAACGCAGTTCTCGAATTTACCAGAACATCACATTAGAGATTTGTTGATTCTAATGTGATTTTTGGTAAATTTGAGAACCGTGTTGCTGATTCGAGGTTAGAATGTTCTACACGCCAAACCTTCTACGCCGATTGTTCCAGAAGTCCACGCGTGTAGAAAAGGGGCTCCGCGTGCGTAAAAGGGCCAGGAAACAAACCCTGGCTTTCTGCGTAGAAGGCCAGCGCGATAACCATTGGGCCACGAGTGCGCCGCCTACTTGGTAAGGTGGCCGCGCTGCAATATTACAAAATGTGAGTGTGCTAATTAAGAAAAACACGTATACACAAAACCAGACGAGTCCTTCATATGATAAATGAAAAAATAAGAACGCGTCTCGGGTGCATTACAAGTCTAGAAACTTGAAATGCATAGAGGTATGTCTTTGAAAATATCCAAACTTCCACTTTTTATTTTTTTATTGTGCGTTAAGCTTTGAAAAATGCACATCACATTCGGCAGTAAAAAAGTAATGATGGATTGGCAATTTATTTACAAGAAGGACGAAATACATGGCACGCGCACAGACGCGATCTTCTCCCCGTAAACAGGAACGATAGCACAGCTGCCACCGGTATTATGGTTGGGGGGCCGTGGGACCACCGCCTTAACAAATCTGATTGTTTTCGGTCTACGTCCACAGTTGCGGGCGGCCTATATCACCGACGCTTGTGGTGCCAATCTTATGCCTTTTTGACGCCGATCAACATTACTCTACCTGTGGGTCTGAGGACTCCGGGCTGAAAACGACGTTGTGCATGATTTTGTAGCTTTCCTGAGAGATGTGGTGACGGAGGCCGGTAGCCACGCGTCTTCGAATGTCAGTTGAGTCGTTCCAGGATTAATTTTCACAGCGTCTCGCGAATGATATATGTGAGCAAGGTGGATCCTAAGTTTACCACTTTGCTCTGTGGATTTTTGATGTTGGAGATTGGGACCATTCACGACCCTGGCCAGACGATCCATAGCTTGACCAATCCAGGATGAACCATTCAAAAAGTTTCTCTTTGTGCTCTCATTTCCATCGGCTGGGTGGAGCACTGACAGAGGATCACTCCTGCCAAGAAACCCGTTGAGTATCTAATTACGTCGTCGTTGGTGACAATGCCCACAATTACGGTCACCAAAAAAACTAATAATGCGAATTTGCAATCGGAAATATTGGGTGTCTCAGCACTAACGGCAATGTCGGGTGCACCTGTTTAACTGTCAGTCGAGCTTGGCTCTTTCGGCCTGCCTTAACGTGGTGGCGTTTTTACGTCAGTTCTTTCTAAATTGAATCGGTCTATAAGTTGCGGGGAGACTTACATTTTTTTACATCATGGAACCGGTGCTAAAATGGGAACCCGATGCGCAGTTTCTGGAATACCAGCGAGGGAGGGCGCCGCGCCGGGTTCGCAAACGCCATGCCAACAACGATGACCCCGGTATCGAACAGCGTTTATTGGGAAACAGGGGTCCCCAATAGAACACCGCGGTCAAGCGAGCCGTGGACACAGAATGCCCGCAGCGCCCACCGACCTGAGAGCCACAAAGGGGTACTGCGAGCGGAGTCATCGGCAGTGGGCCGAGCTCACGCCGCTACCCGCCGTCGCAGGAGATCAAGGCAGGGCCCTCGGCAGACGGACATCCACTCGGAGGAGGGGCGCCGACTGTCAAAGCCAGGGCAAACGCTAGCGTTGAGTCATCGTCGGTCGAACGAGCTCGAACGTCGCGACTCAACCCGTCGCCCGGAATCCAGTCCAGGATTCCTCGAACCAGACGGCCGTCCACTTGGAGGAGGGAAGGCCCGACTGTCCCGCGGGATCTCGCTGGTCCCCCGAAAACGGGAGACGCGCGAAGAGTGCGAGGGAGGCCAGCATGGTGGCGCACTTCCCCCGACACGATACGGAACGAGCAGGGCTCGAAGCCAGGCAACTCCGGACGAAACGGCCGCGGCTTACGGCTTCTCGGGGGAGGGAAACCAGTATCTCCCTCAAAGTATGCGCGAATTCAGGTTTCCACGCTAGATTTAGCTATGAGGTACTGACGAACGGACTCAAGCGATGCCATGACTCGGTGTCTTCAAAAAAATGTTATCGCACTTAGAACGCAAATTCATCGTTACGAACGAGATCGTTTTCTAACCACGTTTGCGGCGTGTCCGCACGTTTAAAAGAGATTAACGTTAGCTTTCGACACTGGAGAATATTGAGACTTGATTCAATGTCAAGAGTTCTTTTGACGAAGATCGGTTTCCATTATCGTCGCTTCTCCTCCGACACTGTTATCACTCAAAACAGTCACACCACCCAACTCCCGAAGCTTCCCATAAATATTTTGAAAGTATTATGGGATCAAAATAATAATAATAAAAAAAGTTGAACCCTAAGATCTTGAAAATCACCCCCTCCTTTTTTCCCCATCTTCGCACATAAAAAATACAAAATCAACATAAAAACGCTGACTTCGCTTCGAAGGATTCGTGACGGGGGATATCAGATAATCAGATTAGTCAACCGATGGGATAAAGACAAGTAAATATACAGTATAAACCACGCGAGCCAACAATAAAATTAAAGAAGTTCGCTCGAAAATAAGAAGAAAAAGAGAAAAGTAATAAAAAAAGAAGGAATCTAAACACAGTCCAGGGCGGAAACACGCGATGACGGAGAATGAAGCTGTGGTCTAGGCTCTGCTTGGCTTGGCTTCTGGCTTCGAGCCGGGCCCTCTGTTCAAATTCAACTCCTTGGAAAGCTGCATGCTGGCCCCACAGAGAACGCTTGGCGCGCATGTATAATTTCCGAGAGAAGCGGCGCGCGGCATCCATCCTTCGTTATCTTTATTGTTTGACTCGTTTGCGAAACTTGCATTGCTTCTTTTTTTGTTACATCTCAATGCCCGGGCGTATTTTTACCAGCTCGCGCTTTTGGGCGCGTGAGCTGCATAAGGTTACGTGCCTGGGGAACGATCGGGCAAAGTCAATATATGGCTCCTTCGTTCGTTTTCATTTTTTTTTCTTGACGACTCTTCGTGCGTTTTGAGGCTTTTTTTTTTTAGTTTTTAGTTTTGTTTGATTTTCGTCGCCTCCCTCCGAGCTCGGCCTTGTATCACTGTGTCGGTCCCTGGGTGAGGATTCAATACGGTGTCGATATTCAAAGCGAGTAAAAGAATGGTTAAAATAAATGGAAAACAAAAGTAAGAAGATTAAATTTCGCTGAAAGACCGGAAGAAAAATTCGATGATCCCAGGAGGCTTCAGTTGACTGCTAATTGTATCCGATTGAATTGCGCCTGGAACGCGCATGGTTTTAAGCGCACGGGGAAAGAATAAAAAAGGGCAATACATAAAAACGGTGGTAACGGTTTCAGCGGCGCAATGATCGTTCGGATTATTCGCGGCTTATAGAGACAATTAGCACGTCTCGAAGGCTTTCGAAAAACATTTGCAGGGCTTCTGAAGCAGAGACTCGTAAAAATTTTAGATCAGCCTGCCTGGTTTTTTTTTTCTTTTTTTCTAGGGAAGGTCAATGTGGAGGTTCGATCGGTTTCTTTGTTATGCTAAAAGCTGAGAACGTGCTCTTCTTCGATCGTTTTTGACCACTCGATGGGAATATTGCCGGCGCCACTGCGTTGTATGCGACTAATGCACTCTGCAGTACCAGTCGACAGGAAAATTTGCTTCGTTTAAACTCGGATCTATGATTACCTACATTATGCTACAAGAAAAAAAAACAAAAAAAAGAAAACCTTCTTATATAATATTTTAATGTAGAAATATATCTTTAGAACTCCTATGATTGCTAAGCAAAGCGACTGCGAACCTCGTTTTTGTTTTTCGGTGGGCTACGTGAATTGATAATATTATGGCTGATGAGAATATTGCCTGCGCCACTGCGTCATATGCAACTAAGGCACTCTGAAGGAAACCTCGTCGGGATGTTTGCGTTATCTAAACACGCGAGTCTATAACAGACAAGATCATGTTAAACAAGAAATCCAAATAAATATAAAAAATTCATTGGTGGATGTTCAGGGAATCCTTTAGCATGACCCTTGGGAAACATCACACACGTCTCTCTTTAATAAGCCCTAATGCTGAACCCCTCTTTTTTCCGTTTTTACTTTCCGTTTTGACTTTCTCTTTTGCTTCCTCTATTCCTTTGCTGCCCCTTTTTCGGCTTGTTTACGGGGTCAGTGTTAGCGTTTCCCAAAAAGGGACGTGTTTCGCGTTTCTCATGGTGTCATGCTATCGCATTCCCTAAGGGGTCCCCCCCCCCCCCCCCCCCGAATGAATCTTCCACTTATTTCTTTGCTGCCTACTTGGACCAGCGCTAGTACTTGGTTCACACTCCATTCTATAGCACCAACAAAGGCATACGCGCTCCGCAACACCTGCAAGCTGAGATTCGCCCCAGCATCCGTGCGCGCCATTGGCTTCCACCCCGTAACGTCACCTCCCCCTCTCCCTTTTTACCTTCACTCCTCTCCTCCTCTCCACGAGGCGCGCTTCCCTTTTCACAGTTTTGTCCGCAGACGCATACCGTCAGCTTTTCCCTGTCATGTGGGTTCTAATGCTAACACATCGAAGATTATCCTGTGATATATTATTTCAATATAAAAAAATATGTCTTTAAATCCTCCTTGACTGCTAAGCGAGTGAACTTCTTTATTTTTTTTTTCTGGGCTACGGGGTGACGGCAGTATTTCCGATGGGATTATTGCCTGCGCTACTGCGTCATGTACGACTATGCCCTCTGCAAGAGCCCTCGTCAGGATGTTTTGCGTTATCTAAGCACGGGTCTATAATAACCTAGATTATGTTGAACAACAAGAAATTGAAATAAAAAAAGAAGCTTCTAAATATATCATGTAAATCATACAAAAAATCTGTTTAAAACCTCCGTCACTGCTAAGCAAAGTAACTGCATACTTCGTTATATATTTATATTTTTTGTATGGGCTACGGGCCGGCGGTATTATGCGGGTGGAATTATTGCCAATGAGATTACTGCAGGCGCTTCTAAGTCATATATGCGACTAGCGCACACTGCAGGAGACCTTGTCAGGATGTTACCAGTGTTGGGTAAAGTACACCAAAAAAGGACTTGGTACAGAGTGAATGAAAGGTTATGCACTTCATGTAAAGTAGTAAGTACACCGGGCGCAATGTAATTGAAAGAAAATGCAATAAATACAATATATTTTCAAAGTGCAATACAAGTACCTTTTAACACATTCTTTCATGATTCACTTTAATTCTCCTATTTATTTTTTTTTAAAACTGGTATGCATTAACTTAAGGCTAGTAGGGGCCGCATCAGTTATTTTCGGAAATAGAGGCGAATATTGGATAATGTCAAATGTTCACAGAGGAGTTGTTTTACTCTCGCAGGTAAACTATTTCATACAATAAACTTATTAGGCGCGTATTTGTGTCGGTCTTCAAGCCACCATTACTTCCCTCAGAGAAATGACCTGATGAGCGATGCGTCGCCCGCTTCCGTTTATGGTGAGCAGAACGTCCCACCCAGTATTTCTTCAAAGTTGACAACGCATCATTTTGTGAAACAGATTTAACAAGACCAAATTTGGGGAGTGTACTTTGAAGTCGGGAGTTGTACTTTCCCCGGAAAGTGACATAAAAATACTTTAAGTAAAAAACAAGCAGGTACTCAGAGGATGCACTTCAAGTAAAGTACAAGTTTTCTAATTCTACTTGAAGTAATATGTGAAGTACAATGCAACTAAAGTACTTTCCAACACTGACCTGTACGTTACCGAAACATGGGTCTAAAGTGACCAGGATCGTGCTGAACAACAGGAGATTAAACAAAAAAAGTAGAATGTAATATTTCAACGTCAAAATATATATTTAAAATCTCCTATGACCGCTAACCAAACAACTGCATACTTATTTTTGTGGGCCACGGTCAGTTGGAATAATCGCCAATGGGAATTTCGCCGACGCTACTCCGTCATATATGACTATGCAGTCAGCAGGAGCCCTCGTCAGAACGTTTGCATCATCTAAACACGGGCTTATAATAACCAAGATCTTGTTGAACGACAAAACCTTAATATAAAAAAAATTGCTTGCGAATGTATTTCAATATATAAACATATATTTAAAACCTTCATGAATGTTAAGTAAAACAATTATCTGTTCCCTTTTTTTGTTTATTTTGTTTTTCGATGTCCCACAGGCCAGCGATAGAGACAGGTCATCCTATGCGTTCTGAAACCTCGAACGCATCACCTGACCTTGCAGTCGAACCCCGTGGAAGGTCATGTACCTGCTGGCCGCTTTGAATAGACCATTTGCTATATTACCCAAGCATCAAGGAGAATGCATGGATTGGTGTTCCACGCGCCACACGCGCACGCCTTTCCCGTATATAAAAGATTAGAAGTAAATAACCAAAAAGAAACGTTGAGGAACGCGCGTGCAAGATACCATTTGTTTAAGGTATTTGCTTTAGAAATGTTAGTAGTGATGAGGCCAGCACGTGCGGCGCGTGGAACACCAATCCCTGCATTCTCCTTGCTCCCATGGCTCGCAGGGTCCGTGCTTCACTTCGTTTCGTGCACGCAGGGTGGTGCACGGCGCAAGCCGCTCAGCGATGTGAGTGAAGAACACGATCAGCCCGTGCTATACTCCGTTTAACCTTATTTTGTACCGCAGCGAATGCTAGACGCGCAAGATCATAGCTTTGGCAGCTGCCCTGAATGCACGAGAGCTTGTGCCACCGAGATTGTCCCTAGATCAAGAAGCTCGCGATTGTAGCCTTTCCTGCGGTACATCATAAGGAGAAAAAGAGTATAGTGCCTTCTACAATAGAGATCAGTGGTCCTTGCATTTGGACGTTCCGAGTTTCGTTTTGAAAAGACTTGAGGTTGTGGATGTATGCATGTATGAATGGATGAATAAAAACGGCTGTATACCTTCTATACCGGGCGGTAGCTTACGCCAGCTAGCCTAAAACAATGGCAAAAAACCATGAGCCATTCTCCTCTGCGACGGTGGATGACCAGCGTAGCTGTTTAGCCCGCGACACAGACATGACACAAAATTTTGAACAATGATACGCATACATTTATTGTCTCGATCGGTGGTCATTACTTGTCTTGATCCGTGGGGTGTTTTTGGCCATCGTTTGGTCGTGATGGTGGGACGATGGCCTCGTGGTCGCTATGGTACACACTGGTCGGCTCGGATACAACCTTGGGCACGTTCTTAGCCACAGTCAAATGTATGCACGACCGGTAGTGAGGAAGGGAGGGGGAGGAAGGTTTGCGCAATTTATGTGGCACATGAAACCAAAGCACTCCAGCACAAATTGCGACGGGAACGCCACCCGGTGGAAAGTAGACACGCGCGAAGGGACCGCCACCCCGGGAAAGCGGGAGGAAAAGACACTAGGCACGAAGGCGCTTGAAACGACGACATAGAAAGGGCGGTGCAAGCGTAGACATGGCCGTCGCGGGTCGCACAGTGGTAAATCTTTGAGAAACCTTCATTATCTACCTGAGAGTCTACTGATCTTGTAAATGTTGCCTATTGATAACTAATCTATGGCAAATGCGTACCCAAGTTATGAGACTATAAGTTTCCGCATAGAATGAAGCGATTTCGCATCAAATTCGGGACCTGAGTTTTTCTTGACGCACATAAAAAATCCACGGAACCTTAGCCATAGACAGCTTTCCTGTGAAACCCGATTTCCCCTTTCCAGGCAATGCGTTTCTCTAATCATCTTAAGACCATATAGATGATCGCCAAGCAATCCTTCCAGGGATCGGGCCAAAAGAAAAATTAACCCCCCCCCCCCCCCTTTTCCCCCCGGCGAGGGAGTCACCACTTTTACTCTGGTCGAACCAATTGTCGGCGTCACCTTACACAAGACCAACTGGGGGCAATGGTTGAGATTTTGGGCTGAAGCCACGCGGGAGGGAGTCCCAATTTCCCTCTGTCCCGCCTGTCCCCCAGCTGTGCTAGTTAGTTGTACTTCGTTCAATTTTCACTATATAATTTCCACCAGCAGAGCAACCTCCTCATCGTTGCCTTTACTCTTCTATATTACACCCTTCCATCATTTCCATAAAAACCGAGGGCCACCGGCACGTCTGGTGCCCCTTCGGAAAGGACAGCACAAAGCTCCTTACATTTTAAAATCCCATGCTCAATTGTTTCCGTCTCCTCTTTACATGATTCACATATTAAATCTGTGTCTTCAAATTTTGCCGTACACGTTATCGTTCTTAAGACTATACCGTCCTCGCCACAAACAGTAGAACTCACCGTCTTGATTTATCAAATAAACATTCTTTTTTTTTTCCTTTGGTGACCTATAAATTGTGAAAGCTGATTCGCCTGCATTTTCTCCTGCCCAATCCATCTCCCTGCATCCTTAGCTGCCTTTTTTACTGAACGAGTTTGCTCAACCCCGGCCATTGGCCGTCTGCAAGAATTTCATCCTAAGCTTTCGTGTCTGTCTCGTCCATTCGTGTTCAGATTCCTCATATACAAATATTTATAGATTTTATGCGCCCACCACGTTTCCTCCATGTCTGTTAGGCTTTGGTCAAAATTTATTTTACTCACTGCCCCTCTACTCTCAAGCGATAACCGGCCCATGCCACTCTGCACTTTCTCGTTTGGAGTGTTCCCATGCCCCAAAAGTTATCCTGCCAACTCTCCTTTGTTCTATCTCCAATCTCGCCTAAACTTCAGAACTCATGCACAAGACAGCGTTACATAAGGCCAATCCTGATACCATTACTCTTTTCCATAATCTCCGCACCACTTCGTATCTATTCCATAGCGCCTTGTGTTTTATAATGGCTGAATTCCTTTGTCCCTTACCAAATATATGTCTCTCACATATCCCGAGGTATTTCTTTCCTTCTTTGATCCACACTATGAGATATTTGTGCTTGTCCACCATATATATCTCTATGTTCTGTATATTGAAAGGGTCTCCGTTGATGCCGCTAAAAAACATAATTCCAGATTTTGTTACGCTAATTTTAATCCTGAGAGCGTCCCCTTTCGCTCCGCAGACTCAAATAAATTTCTGCAACCCTTCTCGGTTGTCTGCTAGGAGTACAATATCATCTGCGTGCCTTAGGCTTGGCGATTTCTGCCTCACCTTTTTCCCTGCCTTTATCTACGACACCTTCAAAACCTAATTCACTTTGCTGCACTTTTTTCTTAATTTTTCTAAAGTATATTATGAAAAGTCGAGGTGACAGGGGGCAGCCTTGCCTACCCCCCCCCCCCTTCCCCCCTTTATTGCTGCTGGCTGTGTGGTTTCAGCCTCCCATGTTATTGTTACTGTATTGTTTGTGTACACTTCCTGCAAGAGCCTCACCAATTTCATATTTAAATCTTTTTCCTTTAGCTGTGTCCACCGAATTTTCTGTTTTACCTTATTGCATGCTCTCTGTATCTCTAAAATTGCCATCCATGTGGGTCATTGGCTTCTCTGCGTTATTTCAATACATTGCGTGACCGCATACAAATTATTTTCTAGTCTCCAACCCTTGCGAAACCCATTCTGAATTTATCTTAAGATTTCATCTATTTATGCCCATTCTTCTACTTTACCCTTTACCACCAGCCCTCACCGATCTATTTACTGGAAGCCGTATTTGAGTATGATGTTTAGAGCGCATGCTCGGAACGAGCTCACATAGCCTGCTAAGACCGGCAACCTCGATGGTGCGGAATGCATGTTGTGAATGAACTGCGGGAGCTCGTCTTTAGCACGCGCTCAGCTGCCGCGCACACAGCTATGGCCGTCAGCATGGGAAGTATTCACTGGCGGCCATAGCTGTGCGCACGACTGCTGAGCGCGTGCTGATGGCGAGCTTCCACAGTTCTTTTGTAACGTTCATTCCGCACCCTCAAGATTGCCGGTCTTAGCAGCCTATTAATGTGGGCTCGTTCTGAGCATGCGCTCTAGACAGCACCCACAAATATGGCGCCCAATGTATACTGGCGCAACTTGAGTGAATCACTAGTAAATGTCATGTCGTAGTATTCACAAAAGGAATGTATTTTACGTCCATACTTCGGATTGTCTCGGCGGACAGGGTGGGCTCAGAAAGACGTGCACATATATCTCCACATAGTTAGGTAATTATTATTGATAATTATTGATATCTGAATTGAAGGACTATACAGTAAGCTAAATGAAGATGGGCGCAAGGTTGCTAAATTTAGCATTCGTGTGGCTGTCTTTTGTTACGCCCTTTTTTAACGTTGCTCGTATCTCATGAACCCAGACCCATAAAACTCTCTGTTAAAAAATGAGGCATCCATCGATCGATCAATAAATAACTTTTCTCCAGCGCACTTTACACGCTCTGGCTATACTCCTCTCGCCCAATTGAGCGGGGCGTAATGCCACGTGACTCCGTGGCGTCTCGCGACCTAACGTAACGTCACACGGTCACGTGACCGATTGTGGCACCGACCACGTCACGGCGTGGTTGGTGCCACACACAAAAAAAAGATTCTGATTTTTTTTTTTTAATGGAAAAATGGGATTTGTCTTTTCCATTTCTTTTTTTTTGTAGATGACATTATTAAGCTTTATGTATTCGAGAGTTCCGTTGGTCGCCATTTCCCCCATTCTAAATTTCTTAAATTCACTAGAAACTTTTAAATAAAATAACGGTTAGTTTTGTTTACTTTGACACCTGTATCGGACCGTTAAGGGTTACGTTTGGACGGACAATAAGCGTTTTTTGATGTACCTAGTTTATTCTTGCGGTAAAAAACAACAACAACAACAACAACAACAACAACAACAACAACAACGACAACAAAAAACTCCTGTCCACTTTTAGGGGGTATTCACCCTCTATATGTAAGGTATAGTAACCAACGTGCTGCAGATTGCTTGTAACGTGTTAAATAAAGCGAAAAAAAAATAAATTCAATCAGAGTTGTCCTGTTCTTTCAAGGTGAATAGTCACAACGAGCTGTTATAAAGTGTACAATACGTGATGAGATATACAATCCCCGACAGCTTAAGGAACTCCGATCGTAACAAGTTTCAATCATCTCATTAACGCTCCCCAGCCAACGAAATTAGCCAATAGGGACGCCAACGAATTACCAAGCAAGATGAGTCAGCATAATAAGGCCGCACCCTGCTCTAGCTTAATGTTGTCCGCGTCCACAGTGGGGAACGTGGACCAAGTTTGGTGACATGCCGTGGCAGTTTCTGGCACATTCGCGGGCACCGGTTGTTACTTTTTACACCTGCAAGCACCTGACTCGACAAAAAAGAAAAGTGCGTCCGTATCGTACCTGCTCTAAATGGCTCCGTGTATTGACCCGGGGAGAGACGTCGCCGAGCCGTAAACGTTTCTGTGACTCCACCCATTGCGAGCGCGTGTTGCAAGTCCGAATGATGGGGCACGCCCACGGTTCAGACACGGCAATCGCACGTGGAAGGTTGACATACGCGTATACGGGTTCGTGATCCGCAGAAACCGTAGCTGCAATTTACGTCGTCTGACGCAGTTATTCAACGTACTTCTTTTTTTTTTTAATTATATGGTTTATTCGTTAAAGCATTCCCCGGTGGGCAATGGGCAATATCGGCCTACTTTCACAGGGAAAAGGGTTAAGGGCTTTGTGAAGCGAAAGTTCGTCTGCTTCTTTGCAGATATTGCGATGATGTCAGAACTCCGAACTCTTATTGGCTGATTGAAAAAAATGAAAGCCGTTTACAATTCCCTGTAACGCCGGTTAGAGCGCAGCTCTTGAGGAGGAAGATGGAAGCGTACTGAGGGATAGGTGACTCCTTGAGGTCAGGTGACCTCAAGGGGGTCACGTGACTTCAGGGGCTCACGTGACCTTTGGGGGTCACGTGACCTCGGGGGTCACGTGATCCCAAGAAGTCACGTGACTTCAGGGGGTCACGTGACCTTAGGGGGTCACGTGACCTTAGGGGGTCACGTGACCTCAAGGCGGTCACGTGACTTCTCGGGGTCACGTGACCTCAAGGGGTCAGGTGACCTAAGGGGGTCACGTGACCTCAAGGGGGTCACGTGACTTCAGGGGGTCACGTGACCTCGGGGATCACGTGACCTAGGGGTGTCACGTGACCTGTGTGGGTCACGTGACCTCGGGGGGTCACGTGACCTCGCGGTTACGGCGACGCCGACGGCGACGGCGACGCCGACGCCGCTCAAGCCGGAAACGGGCCCCTAAGAGCTGCGCTCTAAAAATAGGGGGTGGACCTCAAGGCGTCTAGAGCATTGAGGTATACCCCCTATCCTTTCCATCAAAGCCAATCATAGCTCCGCGTCGTTCTGACGTCACCGTATCTGTGCGCCATGTTGCCCGCACATATCGATAGCAGGTGCCCAGTGGATAAATACAAATGTATCCACTCACAAGCTCTGTTAATTAAGTGGCCAGAGCTGGTGAGCGGATCAATTTTTCTAACTCTTCACGCAGTCCTGTTCGAAGGCCCTACGTAGTATCAGCAAATACGATAAAGGCTAGTACTGGAAATTTCTTCGAAAGCCATTGGAAGTAGTTGCGAATGATGTCAGTGGCACCTCTAGTGGACCTCTAGCCTTATAGTATTATTTCTAGTCATATTATTTTATATTATTACTTCTAGTGATAAATTACGCCGTCGTGCAATGTAAAAGGATGACCCATAAATTGGGCTAAGAAATTGTGATATACTCTACAGTTTGTGTATTACAGTCATGTCTCGTTAATATGGACCCCGTTAGTATGGATACGCCGCTATACGGACACCACTTTCGGGGACAAACTGGGAGAATACGTGCATTATTTTCTCGTTAATATGGACAACTCACATTATGGACGATTTTTTACGGGAACGGAGGTGTCCATATTTGCGAGACATCACTGTATGTGATGTGTCATTTTGTGACTTTGATCTTTCTCCGAAATAGGTTCCATGGTATGTATTTTATCTATGCGTAGTGAAGCCTCACTGTTGAAGAAATAAGAGCTCCCTCGTACACACAAAGCAATGTTGTGTTGGTTAGGCTGTTTAATTACTTTGTCTATTTTCTGGACCAAAGATGAATAAAACATACTTATTGCGAAAGTGTTCAGCAGGGGCGGAGTCGGTTTGGTGGATATCCAAGCCCCTCTCTCTCTTTATATATATATATATATATATATATATCGAGAGAGAGAGAGAGAGAGAGAGAGAGAGAGAGAGGGAGAGAGAGATGCGCAGGGTGACGGTAGAAAAAAAAAACCAGGAGGATTTTATTCGACGTTTCGACCTGAAGCAGGTCTTCGTCAGGAATGTCAGGAATTCCTGACGAAGACCTGCCTCAGGTCGAAATGTCGAATAAAATCCTCCTGGTTTTTTTTCTACCGTCACCCTGCATCTCTCTCCCCTACGCCTTCAGCCCCAAGCCAACATGCCTCTACATATATATATACGCATATATATATCAGGAGAGGGGTGGGGGGGCTCTCTCTTTATATATATATATATATATGTGGGTGGGGCGCGGGCCCCGGCACTCACCCCCCCCCCCCCCCCCCCCCCCCCCCCCGGAAAGTTGAGAACTTTCCGCCTATGGTCAAGCTTATACTCTGAGCATGCGTTGGACAGGAAGGCTGTGTTAGCGCTCGGCGTGAACTTAGTTCGGCTCGTGTCTAAAACGAGTGCTGCGTCTGCTTTTGGCCAGAACTCGGGTCCTTTCACACGCTTCGTGAGCCAACGAATGGCGGCCGCCAATGTTGCGATCGATGGTGTTTTGAAAAAAGTGATGTATTGAGTACGGCAACGAAGAAATTGAAGGGATGATGATGGTAAGAGAATCGTTGGAAAAAGTGCCTAACCTTGGCGTAAAGAGATGCGATTAGATGGGTTTTCTTGACGAATTGTACGAGCGTGTGAGTGCTCTTCTGGTTCTCAGCGAGTGGTCGGTACACTGCCGTTGGCCCATCAACTTGTTATGAGGGAGAGGTCTGGTATCTGTGATTACTGACACTTAACCAATGCAGGTCATGGCGTGTCCAGATCGCTTATTCTCGCTCTACAGTCCATGACACTGCGATAGTAGCCAATTAGTGCCGAAGAATGAATCACAAACTGAGACGCCTGAGCGTAATGTCAGCGATTCTTAAGATTTTTGTGTTTCATAAACTGTTGCTAATTATACTAGTGGAGGCCTTCTCTTTTTACGGCATGTAGCTGACATTGTAGCACAGGAGGTGACTCGCAGTTTTCTAGACATCGTAAACTGGGCAGTCGGGACCGTTTTCGTTTGCTCGTTTCATCTGGTGCAGGAGCTGCCGGGTGGACGCCATCACCAAATTGTGAAAACGGACTGTAACTTATGAGCTTCGCTTTGCAACTGGAGTGACGCGTTTTGGTCGAGAGCCTCACGGGTTCCCGGAAGACAAGGGTCAGGTCAATCTGTGTGTAGTCCGACTGATGCTTACATCGAATTGGTAACCTGACATCGAGCCAATGTCTACGGGAAACGTAAACACTATTAACATTGCCACAATGTCGGTGCCCACCGCTATGGCGATAAAGGTTTTAAAGAAAATATTGTGCCTTGATTTCGTGGTATAGACTTAAAAAAAATAGCTAAAGAGATTCTTAAAAAGAAGTGAAAGCCGTTTGCAACTTCCTGTAACGCCGAATTAGAGCGCAGCTCTTGAGGAGGAGGACGAGGGAAGGGCACTGAGGGGGGGGGGGGGGTCACGTGACCGATTTCGGGGGGTTGGGGGTCACGTGACCCCCCTCCCCGAGATCATCGAAGGTACCCAAGGTCCTCCCGAGGTCCTCCCCATGGAACCCGAGGTCCTCCCGAGGTTCTCCGATTCCTCCCGAAGAAACCCGAGGTCTTCCCGAGGTCCTCGGGGGCAGGGGGGGCGCGGTTATGCCGACGGCGACGGCGAGGCCGACGCCACTCAAGCCGGAAACGGGCGGCTAAGAGCTGCGCTCTAAAAACGAGTTAGAGGTAAATTTTAGCATATTTTTTGCCCTGTGATTATGAATATTGCGAGCATTTGACCCAAAGATATGAATAGACGCGAGAACCGAACAGCCAACCTCTGAATGTGACGTCATCCTAGAGGTTTCAACTGCCTCGCGTCTTCCGCTCGTGAGGCAACGCATGCGGCATTTCTAACTCCTCGGGTAAGGCTTAATTGAGCAAGACGCGGAAGTGTTGATATCTCTGTATACTGCGTCACGGTGCTTTCCTCTCACCGAACGAGGCGGGAAGGAGGAGCTTCGGCGTCATCTTGAAAGTGCTGTTGTGGCGAGTGGGAGCGTCAATCTGAAATATAGTTTTGATAGTAGTGATTATGCAGGCCAAATGAGAATGATTTAAGTGTTTTTCTTCAAATACAAAACCGCTTCAGTTTTTATTTAATACTTTCGGTAGTCACCTCGTTATGAATAGCAGAAAAGTCGTGTTGTCAATCGTCCGGTATGTTAAGCAAAATATGGTGTTACAAAAATTCCTTCGTCATTTTATGACGGCAACCAAAATAAAAAAGGCAGAATTTATGCAAGCTTGCATTTTGCTTGTGAAACTTTAAAATTTTGCAACACTTCTCGGTAGTGAAGAAAAAAAATGCAA
This sequence comes from Ixodes scapularis, assembly GCF_016920785.2. Taxonomy (NCBI): domain Eukaryota; kingdom Metazoa; phylum Arthropoda; class Arachnida; order Ixodida; family Ixodidae; genus Ixodes; species Ixodes scapularis. The sequence goes on from NW_024609881.1 coordinate 113,303,212, forward strand.
CCCTTTGAATTCGAGTATATTAAATTCTGGAGACTTCGAAACCTACCAACAAAGACGAATACGTACAGTAAGTATCCATCCATCTTTGCATTCGACGAACAAACGTAGAAAATGGCGGAGGCATGTTTATATAGTCATATATTATGTCGACGTGGTGAGCACATCTTTTTGACCTAACCCGTTGATCTAGCTTACTCCTTCCTTCTTTAAAAAGTCCGACGTCATTTGAAGTTTGAATTTGGCAACACTGGACTTGGGATTTTTCTTTTCTATATTTACCGCAGCGTTGACGCTGATGTACGTGAAACCAACTCCCATATCTCTACATTTTCAAACTTTTTTTCTAAATAAAAAATAAAGGCGAACAAAGAAAGACGACAGCATGTTGGTTTCTGCTGGAAATGCCTCAACGCACGTTACGCGTTTGCGCACATATGACAAATCCAGGCAGTGATAGACGACTGTTATATTGACAGCGTGAAACCGCAAGTAAACACACGAACAAGTTAAGAAAACAAAAAAACGAGGACTCCAAGCAACGATCGTGAAAGCAATGGGCTTCTTCAGTCCACGATAGTAAAGATGAATCTGCGCTCATTTGAAATTCAAGTCAAGGAGAGCGCGAGTCGTATTCCAGCGTACGCGTCCCTCCAGGGGGCACTGCTGTCAGGAGAATCTCCGAGGTGCACCACGATCTTGAATACTGATATCTCTATACTGAAATAAAGGAATGGGGGCCCCTCCGAGTTTATGCTCGTGAAAGGTTTCGGGAACCAGGCTTGACCTCAATACGATGTCCAGCTATGTCTATATATCTATATATATCTATATAGAAAAGGCGTACGGATGAAATGCAGGCTCGGTACTCGCGCTCGAAATGATGGGGGAACGCTTTCAAAAGATGGACTCTGAGCAGAGCGACGCCTCCAACAAATAAACCAAACACGCGTGAGGTTCGAATGGTGGACTGAAACGAGAGACGAGTTATGATAAGCAGAAGGGTGATGTGGTCACGTGGACCTTGGAGGCATCAAACTCTTTCAGAGGGGGCGATTCTTTTTCGTAAGATTCCTGCGGGCGGTGGTGTAGGAATTCAGATTTTGTTTTTTGTGTGCCGTTCGTCCATAAGGAATACGTTTGTGGAACTTTATTGTAAGGAACAAAGTTAGAAAGTTAGAAAGTTGCACACGACTTTAAGACGTTCGATTAAGGAAGCCAACTTGCAAGGCTCCATACCCAATGCAGTGAGACGCATTGCTAATTAGGCACGTCTTGGTGTGTTTGTAAAAAAAATTTGTTCGAACCAAAAAAAAAAAAAGAAAAAAAGCAGAGACGGTTGCTCGTTTTTTTTTTTTTATTACGTCAGAAAAATGACGTGTTCGCGCTGAGTCTTGTGTTCCCGTCATTTTACTCTTGAACTACGAGGGCAGAACAGGTAGTAGAGTTAGAGCCACGAAGAAGATTAGAACGACAGGGGGTGTCTTTTAAATGTCCCGCCACCAGAATGTGCTCTGTGCCTTCCACCGTGCTTTGACTACGCATGCGCGTTAGAGGTGCTCGAGACACCCAAACGTCGTCGAAGGACGGGAAGCTCGCGCTAAAGAGGAAGATAGAAAACATTTTGTTTATTTATACGCCACTGGCCCTGGAGCAGACTTGTACGTAACGCGTTACAAGTAATTGATTACTTGTAATCAATTACAGTTAAGTGTAATTTTGTAACGCTTCAATTACATTTGTCAAGCTGTAACGCTCGGAGTAATTCAATTACTTTTTTTCTGTAATCAATTACAAAATCAATTACACAAATACCAATTACATTTTTCATTCCACAATTTTTTTTGTCACAAAAATCAACATAGTCACTCAGCCATGGAGCAAAAATGATTGACATTTTTTTAACATCTAAAAAAAATAAAACTAGGATTAATCGGCAAATCCTTTTTTCTTTTGCGCCACGCTCTTCTACAAGCGCGCCACCAGCCTTGGTTGGGGAGTTCCGGATCTCGTTGCAGATTGCTGATAAAGTCGACGGGAAGCGGGAACTCGCTATTGACTTTTTAGTGGGCTTTGTTCCTTAGGTCGACGCGTCAGCTACACGACAAGGTCCGGGTCTGAAAACAAAAAAGGGAACAATAACCAAACAAAATTGTGTACGCAATATTTTACTGTGTATTTGTGTATTTCTGTCATCGCAATAAGAAGTAACGTGAAAGTAACTTGAAAAGTAATCAATCACTTTGCAGTAATTGTTCAATTACTTCTGGGAGGCAGTAATCAGTAACGGTAATCGGTTACTTTTTTGACTGTAGTAATTGTGATTGTAATCAGTTACTTTTTTTCAGTAACGTGTACAAGTCTGCCCTGGAGGAGAGGCAACCGAAGCTCCTCCCTGCTGTGTTCACATTGTCAGTGGCAATAGTCCTGTCAGTAGACTATCATAGTCAGTAGACTATCATAGTCAGTAGACTATCATGTAGACTATCATAGTGCAAAATAGAGCGTAGTTAGGTTTTACACCATAGGGTCAGCGGTCAACGACAGTTGGCCCCCCCCCCCCCCCCTTTCCAGTGGCCATCGTTCACACCTACTTCAGGGCAGACGCTAAGCTCAAAGCCCATATTATTTCGAGATTGGATTCCATCAAAGTTGTAAACGATAAGCGGTGCCCGAATGAGAAGGCAGCTGTAGACAGAAGTGCAGAGACATTCGCCATCAAAAACAAGACGGTGCCGTCCATGGTGGTGTGGCTGCACGTGCGCCGAAGTGTTATCAAAGGCAGGAAGATCGCGTCGAAAGCGGTGCATCTACCGCTTTACCCTGTCATCGACTGTACGAGACTTACGTTGATGTCAGATGATCTGCAACTGTGGTGGCCTAGCCGCTGAGCGCGTTCTTTCTGCCGCATACGTTGTGCCGCACCGAACTTGTTTTCTTCTGCAAGGACACGTGCCTCCAGCATGGTGTTATGACGTCACTTGCAAGCCACGTATATACAGTGCAAAACGAAGCGTCGTTCTATTTCTCACCAGAGCTCCCGTGATGGTCCCCTCTTGCGGCCAACGGCACTATAAGGCTGCCCATGTGCCCATCGCCCACACTTACTTCCAGGACGGACGCTAAGCTCCGGGCACTTCTTATTTCGAGATTTGATTCCAGCAAAGTTGTTAACGCTTCCGGAGGCGCCGAGCGAGTACCGAACGAGGAGCCGGCAGCCGCGGAAGTGCGGGGACAACGCCATCAAGAACAAGAAGACGGGCGGCTGCTTCCTCACTGGGCTCCTGCTGCTGTTTTTGAGCTTCGTGACGGTGGCCGGCGTAAGCTGCACTTTGCCGGAGCGCCTCGACGTGACTGGCTTCCGTAATACGCTCACTATAGCTTCCGGTGTGTCCCCGCGGCTGTTCCCTTCGGGGAGTCGACGACGGGCTTTGTTCGGTTCATGAGGCCTCGATCTCTTTCCACTTACACCGGCTGCGGCGGTAGATGAAAGGACGTTATTGGCGACCCCGAGCGCGTTGCACTGGGAACACTGCGTGTGTTTGAAGAACTTTGGACTCGTGATTTATACGCTGCCGTGTGTGTGTGTGCAACAGCGCAGCGCTTTCGTTTCATTTAACTGACAAGCTCAAGTTTCCAGATGTTATGAAGCGATGATTTTGCATGGGGCACAAACACTGAAACGAATCTTCAAAAACGTTTCGCATTTTAGTTTCGCATTTTAGAAAACAATATACTGAGAAGCATTCGCCATAATGCGACCTGCATGTGCAACAAAACTATTTTTTATCAACTCCGTATAATGAAAGTTTATGATTTATATTTGATATCGCTTATCTGCTAGGTATAATATTGAAGAAAAAAAGTTCAACAACAGTCGTTACCTTGGAATTTAACCAGAAAAAGCTATATTCTATTCTGAGTATCGAACCGTGGGAAGTACCAGTTACTAGGAACAATTATGGTAATCACACATTAACATACATTCTTCGGATCTTTTTAAATGAACTTAGCGTCAGAAACATTGAAATTACGAATTTATCAGTGAGCCTCTTACGCCATATGTTCTTCAACGCAATCGTCTGGTTCCAGCGGCAACCTGTTATGTACCAATTGTTTTTTGTGTGTTTTCTTTGCTACTTGTTAAATGCAAAAGTATGCATTTCCAGACGTGCTGCGCTCCTGCTGAATTTCTAGGGGGCTTGAGACTAGTCAAGCTGTCTGTAAACAACTTTTTAACGTTGTCTCCCCAAACACTGGGTATTTTGTAAAAATAAAAGGAATTACTATTATCAGTTGGTAGGAGTGAATAATCCTTTAAAGGAACATTGACGCCTCCCAGAAATATTTTTATTTTTAGCCAGGCGATTGAATATGGCCCGTCAGAAGACTACTCAAACAATATTTTGCAAGGGCGTCGCGTAAATATTTAATAAAAAAAAAGCAAGAAAAAACGCAACTGCTCAAAACCGAAACCGAAACTGAACTAAGGGGAAGAAGAGATGTAGAGCAGAGAGTTGGCGGAAGTCACGTGTCTCCATCCTACTGAGATTTTTTTTTGTCCGTACGAAGCAGACGGAAAACGCGCACGTCACTCGTCGCACGAAAAATGCAAACGTCAAACACTCCTTGCTAAACGTTTCCGCGATTTTTATGATCTTACCATTCCGTGTTCGTAAGACGAGTGACGTTTTCAGCCTGGAGAAGGCGAGAACAGTTCTGAAGTAGAGGTCACACACCCGTCGTTCGCCGCCTCCGCTTAGTCCGCTTCGTCCAGCCGTCCGGCCGGAAACTCCCGCGATACGACGGTTATAATTACGCCGAGAATGCACTGATGAGTTCTGGTTTTCTGTAGAGTTTTTAATGCGAAAGCATTAACTGGGGTCTCATGGAGGAAGCCGACGTCATCAGCTTTGAAACCACGCCAACGGCTCTTAAATCGTTCTCCAAATCAAGCCAGCTCCCATTCGCCGGTTAGCCATGGCACATTTTACACCGCTTCGACCCCATCGGCTAGCGCGCGTCGACCAGGCTCCCATTCGCAAGACACGCAGCGCCATAGAGTAGCCGGTCGTTGAAACTGACGCTGCGTGTCAGTTTCTACGACCGGCTACTTCATGGCACTGCGTGTCCGTCAGCGACAACACGCGTAGGGCAAGTATGATATACATGCTTTTGCATTCACAACTCATAAGAAGAGCTTAAATGTACCTTGATCTTTTTTTTTTTTTTTAGAGCGCAGCTCTTAGGCGCCCGTTTCCGGCTTGAGCGGTGTCGCAAAAATTTCCCCACTAAATCTAGCGGAAAAATTTCCCAGCTGAATCGAGCGGAAAAATTTCCTCGCTAAATCTAGCGGAAAAGATTTCCCCGCTAAATCTAGCGGAAAATTTCCCCGCTAAATCTAGCAGAAAAATTCCCCGCTAAATCTTGCGGAAAAATTTCCCCCTAAATCTAGCGCAAGAATTTCCCCACTAAACCTAGCGGAAAAAATTCTCCACTAAATTTAGCGGAAACATTTCCCCGCAAAATCTAGAGGAAAAATTTCCCCGCTAAATCTAGCGAAAAAATTTCCCCCCTAAATCTAGCGCAAGAATTTCCCCACTAAACCTAGCGGAAAAAATTCCCCACTAAATCTAGCGGAAAAATTTCCCAGCTGAATCTAGCGGAAAAATTTACTCGCTAAATCTAGCAGAAAATATTTCCCCGCTAAATCTAGTGGAAAATTTCCCCGCTAAGTCTAGCAGAAAAATTTCCCCGCTAGATTTAGCGTAAAAATATCTAGCGGAAGAATTTCCCCTCTAAATCTAGCGGAAAATTTTCTCTGGGGGCTACGTGACCTGGGGGGTCATGTGACCCCCGAGGTCACGTGACACCCCCAGGTCACGCGACCCCCCCCCCGACGTCACGCGATCCCCCCCCCGAGAACACGTGACCCTCAGTACCCTTCCCTCCTCCTCCTCAAGAGCTGCGCTCTAATTCGGCGTTACACGGAGTTGTAAACGGCTTTCACTTTTTTCAATCAAGCATTTCGCAGCTTTTTAGAAGCCACACAAAACGGGTATTATATATTTTTTTCTGTTTTTAATAGAGTGTGTGCCTTCGATGACCCACGACTTTGATTATATTTTTTGTGTCTAAACCATGATAACGGAACGTGACCACGGGGAAGGAAGTGAGCGCGGCAAAAAACCGGACTGTTCTCGACCGGTGGTTTTCGGCACAAAGAACACGGATTTTAAGCCGGAAATTGCGTTCTGGGATGTTGGGTTCTCATATGTCATGTATAAATAAAATAAACACCATGGCGAGTATAAATACCCTATTAGTGTGAATTTAAAAGGTGTTCAAGGTCTAATCAACTTCTAACGTCCTTTCATCAGATTCAGAAATAAGGTGAAGTCCCTTCTAGTGGGCAATGGCATTGCTTTGTAATATACCCGTTGACATGAGTCATGTTTATACTTGATATTTATGGTTCCACGCGTTCTTTAAAGCTTTTATATATTCAGGATGTTTTTTTACCTGCACCAAATCTTTAAATAAAGGGGAAAAGTTATACTAATGCGGTTTTGACAAGAGTATAACCATCACTATTATAAGAATGATTAATTAAATTCGTTTAATAGCATCTTAATCACTCTAATGTGGATATATGTTAATATTAAAGACATTGAGGTTGTCGTATACTAAGACTGTTCTATTTTGTGAAATTCGTGTAACCAGCCCGTGTTCCGCGATATTTGCCCCCAAATTGTCTACTTTATCCGACCTTTTTTTTCACTCAGTCTAGCGAACTCTGGAAAAAGGTCACTATAGCCGAACTCTCTTACATTAATCGGATAAAAGTGCGAGATTTGGGGACGCATATCTCGGAACACGGGTCGGTTACGCGAATTATACAAAATAAAACTTTCTTGGCATACGGCCGCCTCGAAGGTGGTAATATAAACATATATCCTAATTACAGTCATTTAAAAGGTAATTACCGAATTCTAGTTAATTTGCCTGATACTAGTGATGACTATATTCCCATTTAATGAACGCCGAGACGTATACCACACAGTGAAATTCACATTCATATAACTTCCCCCCTTTATTTAAAAATTTCGTGCGGCTAAAAAACGAAAAATATATCTTTTTTATTTATTTGACTGCGTTAATTTATCGTTAAAGCTATTGCTATTTCCTTCTTTTTGATTGCGTAGCGGAAGCACATTTTTGTATATTTTTTTGATGTATGAGATTTCTTTATTTTTTTTGGAAGACATTATGTTGGTGCTTTTTGCTGAAACTGCAAAGGTGTCAAAAACCTCGTCAGGCACGACGCCTCCAGTTTCTGCCTCATCCCGGTAAGCGCGAAACAAATAAAGAAATGAAATAAAATGAAATAAAAGGACATAACGGAAACAAAATTGTCATGCACATTATGAAAATGAAGAACACATCGAATAACTCAAGCGAGCATAAAGCTAGTACAGCAAACATTTGGGCATGCGGAAATTGCACGCTTCCTAATTATTTGCAAAAAAAGTACATTCACTAATTTCTTTTTCTCGAGCTGCCAGTTTTGTTAGTCGGTAATGCACAAGTAGCTGGGAGAATGGAGGAGTAGACCATTACAAAGTTTTAATAGGCTGCACTATTTATACGCTATGAACGGTGACTTGAACGCAAGTTGCCGGTTCAGAGAGCGATGTTTTAAGAGATAGACTGACCCCAATAAGTACGGTGAAAAATATGAACAAAAGATTGGCGAAGAAGCATTTGCTCAATCAGCCAGAAAAATATATCTCGTTTCTGTTACTCGTATATATTCCGCTCTGCAACCTTATAAACGATATCATTTGGGTTCCCATTGCTCTTCAGTTCGAATTAGGCGTTTCGGAACATACTTTAGGACAGGCATTGTTGGACGATACCGTAGACTGTACCAGGTCTTCGCAACTCTATCACGCCTCTCGATCGCCCTCTCGCAAACGAAAGGAAATCTAGAGAAGCGATGACGGGTGCGGAGGCGGTGGAAGGAACTTTGTCAGCCTCGGTGTTGCTGTCACTGCATGGTTCTGGTCGGCGTGGTTGTGCGTCGTACAGCTTTAACGAAACAAAAGCCAGTGCTTTAGTATAGGAATTGTTGTGTTCCACTTCGCAACTTAAAAAGAAAAAGAAAAAAAAATTTCAGCCTTTCCACTCTGGTGAAGAAGGAAGACCAGCGGAGCTGTACAATGGAAAGTAATGGTCGGCCGCAAGTCGGCAAGCCAGAGTGGCTTGCCGACTTGCGTCGCTCATAGATGGCTGCCGCCATCTATGAGCGACGGTGGCAACCAGATACGTGGCTTGCCGTCGTTGCTCATAGATGGCGGTGGGTGCCCAGAGTTCGGTGTCTTCATTTCTTTGCGGGGAACATGATCCTGGGGAAACTAGCCCTTGACAGCTCTGCTATAAAAAAAACAACATGCTAACTCACTTAACGCACGTCAACATCTCCGTCACCCGTGACGTGCGCCTGCCCTGTGACCGCTTCGAATTTGTACTCAAAATAATTAATTATAGCGCACTGACCAGCGCCAGCGAGTGGGCGCGCGGGAAATCATGCAGAATCTATCCCTGCTTCTTTCGCCATCATAAAACTACCTGCCGCCATCTACAGGGCGTTGGAGTAGCGAAGAGCAACCGTCGTGTTGCTATTAAACCTCCTATTATGTAATCGGAAAATCGAACTCCTATTGTGTAATCGGCAAATCGACCTCCTGTTGTGTAATCGCCACTGAGCTTACGTGGACATCCGGAACAATGGCTGGCCACTGTTCCGGGGAGTTGTTTCGCTGTGCAGGTAACGTTTTTTTTACGTAACTTGCTTTGGTTGAATTTTCATAAGGCTGGTTCACACTGCCCCATTTTCTTGCGTTAAGTTACGTTACGAAATATTACGTAGAAGTCACCGGGACCTCTGTGCTTCATATTAAGCGAGGCTACCAGTTCAAGGAGAAAGCAGGGCACGCGACATTCAAGACACGAATGTTTCGGTGACTTGCACGTAACTTAATTTAAGAAAAGGGGGCAGTGTGAATGAGCCTTTAGTGTGCTAGAGCATGGGTGATATTTGATGACAAACAACGGCGTGCAGTCTATGCATCGAACGGTTATGCGAGAGATACGCGAAACACTGAGATTGACTTCTCAGCCAACCGCATGAAAGGGCACTTGCCTTGTTTGTTTAAATCGTCCTCAGAAGCTGATTGATCTCATGCTGTTCCTTTTTCTTTTTCACCTGTTTAAACAGTTAAATTTTTTACGCAGCCATTTACGAACCAAGAACTATTGCGAACAAACAGCATAAAAAGAGCAGACCCTATCGCAGACCCTTTAACAACTTGGGAAACTTGTCTGACGAAACCCACGCCCACAGAAAACGTTTCTTTTTTTGGTTCTTTAGCCTGACCAGGTAGTACGTCCGAAACCACGGGTATCTTAAAAGAACACACATGTACGCAGAAGGGAAGAAACAGAAAACGAAGCATAATGATTATAATAAGAGTAAAAACGTCCGATCCTAAACGAAGGGGAGACCAGCTGGCGCCTGGAGATCAAACGGTCCAACCGCGGTATTTTTTATTCTCTTATTATATCTTGTTCTTACAACATTGGGGGAGGAGGGGTTGGAGGGCGGGAATTCCGTTATTTCAAAGCCATTATTCTCTTGTATGATTATCGAATTTGAGTTTCTCTTTTTTTTTTTCTTTTGGGAACACAAAGAACTGAGTTCGATCCCAGTATCCCCGGTGTGATGGAGGGACAAAGGGGGCATAAGCGCGGCTAAACGAAATCAGTTTGATCGTCGAGATGATGTTGAGACGAGTTTGGTGGGAGAAGAGCGTCTGTCTGTGTGTCTGTGTGCGCGCGCGGGGGATATACTTTTCATTTGGTGGCTTTACAAAGTAAGTTGGTCTCCCGAGGCCCTCGGGGGGGCAAACTTGGATTGGCGTTGCCTTACTTTCGCACCTTGCGATATATATATATAAGAAGTACAAAACGAATGTGAAGTACAAATAATAGCTACAAGAACGCACAAAGGATAGCTTCGTTTGACGGCCTGACTGGACGTAGATAGAAAACGACCCGCTTCCGAAATACCTTTCAGACGAAAAATGTGGAAGGAGGAGTCCGAATAAGTACAAAAATAGGCCTTGCCGTATTCGTTTCAATAACCAAGTGCGTGTTAACAGAACGAAAAATTAAATAAAAGCGAGTTCCATCCACTGGAAGCGCAGAAGAGATAAGCGAGATCGGTGGCCGCGCGTGTTAGCGCACCTCAGCTCGGAGCACGTGGAGCGAAAGCTTGCGTCGCAGAACCCAGAGATCCTGGGCTCAAACCCCACCCCTGCTCGTTTTTTTTTCTAGATGTGCATCGTGCCGGCGTGCGGCCGGCCCTGTGTCACTTACGTGTTGCGCGTTCGAGACCCGAGGTTAGCAGTGGTATACTCCACTAGTTCTAAATGTCTCATATACAGCGAAAATTCCAGTTGCTCATTGTGCTGACTAAGTTCTCGTTGTCTAAACACGCGTATAATACAGTTACGGGAACAGTAGCGGGTTACATTTATCGACACGTTCACGATGTGTTCGGGGAAGGGTGGAGAAATTAACTAGATCTTCTCCAGGGGCGGACAACGGGCAAGAGTGTTTCAGGAATAGTAAAGATTGTCCCTCTTGATTTCTATCTCGCTCTGACATCAACTTGACCACGTTTTTTTTTTCTTTTTCGTTTTTCTTTTCTGCTGTTTTGAGTGCGGGTGCACGTTTAGTGCTCATGTCAGTCGACAGCTTGATTGAAGTAAGGCCGCGTTACAGATCTTAGGAAAGGAAAGCGAAATTATAATTGAGACAACGAAACCAGTCAAACCGCAACGGATGCCGAAACATCTATTTTTTTTTCTTGTAGAGGTGTCCGTGACGGTCGTGTCCATTGCCTCGGGTACAGACACTTTCCAAATTTCAAATTGGCCACCTCGATCACTTCCAATGTTTGAGAGTGTGGGATCTATGCCGCCATGACAAACACCGCAAGGTGTTTAGTTTAGTTTCACCCCGAGGCTCCCGTGATATCAAAAACGTTAATGATGTTACAAACTCCTTAGACTGCCGATCCGATGACCACAAACGTTACTGAATTGTTACTTGGTCTGTGCGTCGGTGTACAGGTGAATCATCATCTCACAGTGGCTAATGCAGGCGTCAATACGAAAGGCTCCTGAAGAATGTAAAGTATTTGCAGAAACAACGACACTTGAATTTTCGCGCATGCTCAGAGTGTAGCGCCATTATAATCACACGGAAGGTTACGACTCTTCGATATGGTGGGCTAGAATTTAAAACTTTCCAAAGCTTGTTCGTAAGAACCAGTGTAAATACATATGCCAGACCGAATGATAAAAGAAATACGTGCCGGAGTTTCTCATTACTAATAAGATATATTGTGTCATTGCCGTCTATAATTATTCCAGGTAACGATATGGTTGATGCAGTTGCTCGTTCAAAGTATGTTTTTACACAGCTTATCATACATCTTCCGGGTGAAGCCGCAAGGGGCGAGTATACAAGAATCACTGTTAAAGAAACGATAACTTGTGTTCCTTTTTAAATTACTCTGTACCGGTTGTTGTGAACAAGGGGCAGGCAGAAGCTATTTACTTCGACATGTCAAAAGCAATTGATAAAGTTGACCATGAGCTGCTACTTACTGAACAAGCTTCCGTTATACGGTTGTTGTTTCGTATTATGTATCTGGTTTAAAAGTTTTTTGTCACATCGTACGAGTAGTGGTCGCATTTCTGGCACCCGCTCAAAAATGTTTCGTTCACCTTCAGGTGTCCCTCAGGGATCTTAACTTGGGCCGCTTCTGTTCTTGATATTTGTTAGCGATATAACATCATATCTCAAAAAGGCTGAAATACTAACTGTTCGCAGATGACATCAAGATTTATATGGGTGTCAATTGCAACACCAGCGGAGCGAATAGCTTGCTTCTAAATCCTCTTAAGACTAAGGCTCTTTCTTTGAAACGTCGCCATGATGTTACACCCTTCACCTATGTTTCAGGGGGAACGCAAATCAAACGCATGACTGTTGTTAAGGGTCTCGGTGTGTGTGTTGATGGCGTGCTTTCATTCAATGCTCATGCGTCTTTTATTGTCGGAAAGGCAACGAAAATGCTGAGCATAGTTTCCCGTATGACTCAGCAGTTCGAAGACCCTGCATGTTTGATTCGTTTATTTTGCGCATTAGTACAATCTAGGCTTGGATTCGGTTCAGTTACTGGGAATTCGCTCTCTCGCACGCAGTCTTTGAGCATTGCATATGTGCAATGAAGGCTGATACGCATCCTATATGATAAACACACCCAACGTCGCTTTTATTCTAATTATGGGATTATTCTTAACAGAGTTTCTCTCGTACTTTTGTCAAGCAGAAGGCTGTAACGTGATCTTGTTTTATTTTACAAAGTTGTGAATGGGTTGTTTGGATACTGACTTGGTTTTGGGCAGTGTTAATTTTCACGTTGCTTGCCGTGTTCCTAGACATTTTACTATTTTTTTAGGTTCATTCAATTTGTTGTGTCTTACCAATGTATCGTTTTCAGGCTTCGTTCAATAGAAAGGTGTTTCTAGCCTGGATATATTCAGTGACATTTCAGTTTTACGTAAAAAAGTTAAGATACCTCGCGGCAACCATTTAGCGTGCGCGCTTACCTTGCATCTCTTCCTCTGGTCGATGTTACGTTATCTCGACATTTGATCGGCCATGTTTGTTCTCTTGGTTTTCCTTTATTTACTTGTATGTACCAACGAGAAGACCACCGTTTTTTTTGTGGACACATTAAATAAAAATTTATTATTTTATTATGATTAATATTATAATTATAAACTTACTTTTCATTATTTTTTTAGCCGGATATTATCGTTGAAATAAAGCTACAGCTCTGTGGCACAAGTGGCCACCTGATTAAAAGGGTTGAGCTCTACTTATTCACACATCCAGAATATTGGATTGGGCGTCTCTTTGCCATACTAATACCGTTATTCTGGTGGATGGTGAAAAAAGTTGAAAACATGCGTGAACCTTAATTTTGAGCTTTGGTCCAATCATTTTGTTTGCCCGCACATGTTTTTCTAAATTTTATAAAGGACTTTACTCGGGTCAGCGTTTCGTACAGACAGTTGCTTCTTTGTGGCCACCAAAAATAAAAACGAAAAAAAAAAAAGAAACTGCATGGCGGAGGACTTGACATCGTCTGTAATCGACGCTTCCTAAAGCATCGTGAACCAGGTGGTCTGATATTAGCTCCTGCTCTGTGTTATTGATGTGGTCATAGCTGACCCGGCCCCGTCTCCATGAACTTTTCATTGGCTTTAACTCGACGCTATGATACGTTCCTGACGCTTCAATGGTGTGTGAATTTTGGCTTAATCTTGCTTTTCACTGAAAACACCAGGTGGCGCTGCCCAGCAGGCTCGAGTAGAGTTCCTGTATAGGCTCCCTTAGGGTGCCTACATGTGCGCTTTGCTTAGGGTGGAGACATCTGGCCATTTTGTCTCACAAGAAGGACATTGAGGCACCCTAGGCTGCCTAGGGAGCCAGAGTTGCGCGTTCATCTCCGTAGCGCCGTATTTCCTGCACGACATGTTGATACTGCTCTTCACGTGACAGAATTCGGCGAATGGCGGCGCCGCGCGTTCGAGGCGCGCGGCGCGCTCAAAAGCAGAAGAACGTACTGTCGGGGCGCGTGCAACGTCTACTATCCTGCACGGCATTTGATCCGGATCCTCACGTGATCGGATCTCGGCGAATAGCGGCGCGGCGGCACGTGGAAAACAGACGCACAACTGTGGCTCTCGTAGGGAGCTTATAGACCTTTCCAATGTTTACAAATCCACAGCTCAGCGTGCGATCTCCACAGCTCAGCACGCGCGTGTGCGTCGCTTCGGAAAGCGAGCAAATCACGCGCGATACGCACGAACACTGAAAATGAAACCGGCCAGCAGCCCTTTTCTGGAAAGTTCTATACAGCAACTCTAGGCTCGAGCAAGCACGGCCGGACTGGAAACGCGCGCTCTCTTTCTCTTCTTACGGCCTTTGCAATTGGGGCAATCGCCACCTCCCGCCGCAATTCGCGGGGGGCGCTGTCACCTCACCCCTGAACTACCCTTTGCCGTTTGCACAGAGCGCGTCTGAAAGTGTATCGCAGAGCTGTCGCAACTTGCGGCCGAGATTTTTAGAGCCTTCGACACCTGATCCTTATGTTCAGACCCTCAGCCACTATCTAATGCGCTTCTGATGAGCCCAAAACGCTGAATATTTCAAGCACATCTCCGAGAGATTCGGGAGTAAAAAGTAGTATGTAGAGACAGCGAATGCGATTGCGGAAAAACTATACTCGTCTTTACCTCCGGGACTTCTGTTCCAACTCAACAACAGGAGGAGACGGACCCCTTTTACGGTAGAGAAACTTTAAATGATAAATAATTCGTACACTCTCGTGAACTGTAAGCAGGCCCAATCTATCTATTGCCGTGGTCTGCATAATCATTTCACAGGCCGCACATGAAGTCGGTCAGCTGCTCTAGACGAGGGTGTAGTAGTCTGTACAATTTTGGCACAGTGCATATTACAGTCTAAAGTGCTTCCTCGAGGGCTTGTGCACATATCCAGCTGACTTTTCGTTTCTGTCCGTGACCGCCTTTGCATGGTTAATCAGAAGTATTCTGAGGAACTTGTTGCAACTAAAACCAGCCAAGGTCTTTGAGTGGCTGTTGTTCATGCCCTGTGGACAACTTAGGATTGGGGCGTCTTCAAGATAGGGTGCAATGAGTATCTGCAGAACTTCGTGCACATTTGACTTAACAAACTTAAATCGGAGCGAAGTCAAATAAACCATTGCCAAAACAACAATCTAAGAAGCTCAAACACCAGCGCAAAGCCGCGAAGGGACTCTCCGAGTGGGGTGAGGTGGTTGCGCCCCTGGCGTCAAGCAAGTGAACTACATATGGAGAAAAAATGCCATTGACTCCCGGGCGATTGCAACGGCCGTAAGAAGAGAAAGAGAGCGCGCAATTTCAGTCCGGCCGTGGTATGACGTGAACAATTATGGCAAGTAAACAAAAGTCCCACAAGTGAGGTCGCAGCACTAGCCGATACACAATACCAAATAGAGAATTTCAAAACTTGAGCACATAAAGCCACGTCCTGCGTTATTTAAACCGACAGTTAATATATCAAAGATGCAACCCTTTTTCTAAAAGCGTTATCTTCTTGTGTGTCCCGTCATGGTTGCTGCAGGAAAAAAAAAGAAAAAAGAAAAGACGTACTAGTTTGCCAGAGTATGAGGGAAAAAAGGGAGAACGAAGAACACTTAGCCGAAACGTCGTCTCGGTTCGGTTAGGTTTCTGGCTCTCCCCATTGCTTCTTTTCCCCCGCTAGGGTAGGAGGTCCCCACGGGAATCGTCACAGCGGTTTAGGGAGTCTGAAGCCTGGACAGTAAAGAAAATAATCAAAAAGAAAAATAACAGACAGTAACAGTGACGATGACGGCAACTCGGTCCAGAGGGAACGGTGGTTGCTCGGGAAAAGTTGAAGAGTGATTCGCCCCATTGTTTTGCTGCTCGGGGAGGGGGCAAGGGAGTTACACAAACAATGAATGGACCTGGGTTTCTGGTGCGGGAGATTCGGGAGCTGGGAAGGGAAGGGAAGATCAGGTGGGGGAAACTGGAGTTGTTTGGGATGGCAGCGAAGTCCCAGGTTGGGGAATTAAACCGAACGTGGGGAGGAACTACGATCCCCAGGGCATCAGGACGGGTGCGAGGGGTAGGGAAAAGAGCTGAGTGCGGCGTTTAAATGGGGACGACTGAGAGTTAAGAAGAACCAACGAGCCAGTGAGGGTAGAGCGAAAAATCGAAGGATTCAGTCTCGTGAGACATCTAATGACACACCGAGATAAAATTTCACTCAGGGTTGGGCAGAAATACTCAAAAATATATTTGGAAATACAAATATTGGGATACAATAAAATAGTAGCTAAAATACTGATACTAAGATACATCTGTAAAAATGTATCGCGATACGTATCGGAAATACATTTTAAAAAGAGGCAAAAAGTATTTGGAAATACAAATACAGGAATACATTTTAGGGAGGGTAGAAATACAAATACAGAAATACTGATAGTGCAATACATTTTCCAAATTTTTTGAGACGCCAACTGAGATGAAGCTTGGTTTGAAGGGGATGTTTTCGATCCCGAAATTACTTTCCTGTAGGCTTGGCACTTTGCCTTGAAGGTAGTGGTTTCGTACGACAAGGAGTCTTCAATGGGCCCAAAAAAACGTTCCATCAAGGGCTGACCGCGGTCCCTTCCATGACATCCTGTCTGTTTGACGAGGGAATCCTGTCAACATTAATCACATGATGTCACGGTGGAATGAACTAGTATTCTTTATCTGTAGGTGTGGCCTTGAACATGAAACTTTACCACGCTGCTGTATGAAAGGACAATACGTACTTTCGTTGAAGGTTACCTCGTTGAAAATCATGCATGCAGTGTCATTTGGAATTTTTGAGAACAGTGGACCACCTGAAGCCTCTTGGAATGCATGTCTTATCTTCTGTTACGGTTGAAAAAACGATACGGTAGCATCCCTGTTCTGAATGTCCTTACTAACGACCCTCCGCCACCGACGCACGGATTGCAGTTCTCAAGTTTTGCCTAGCATTATGCAAACAGAGACCTCGTGGATTGCGATCTGATATTGCCGGCAGAGGTGCGAGCTGTCCGAGAAACAGCGGTCTGGAGACGAGTCTCGGGAGTACGTAGTTTGGGATGGCACAGCGAGGCCACTTCTAGCCTTCTCTGAGTTTCGGATCACCAGAGCAGCGGGTCACGTTCACGTCGGCTGATGACGTAGCCTTGAGCCGTGCAATGTTACGGGCGCAGCCGCAGATCCATTCGAATATATGTTGAACTTTACAGCGTGAGTCTTCCTACTATTTCAAGGCAACCACCGCCAGGCTGATGCTGCAACGGAATGTGACTCAGCTTTGCCGGCTGGGTGTACTCTGTACGCTAAGGCGAGAGAGACGGTTAGCAGCGGGCATTGGATGCCAGCAAACAATGACTCAAGAAATCCCTACCCTGCGGCAGAAGATGCTCTGACTCCACTCCTGGCACGCCACCTGGTTCCAGTCCCCGACTACGCAACACTTCTTAGAAGAGAGAAGAGGACGCATAGAAAAATAGTTTGCAGAATCAAAAGGAACCTTGGTCAGCATTGCCCCAGCATCTCCTTGACTCTGGTGCCCTCAGAAGTAAAAAAAAAAAAAAAAAGCGTTAGGACTTGTCTTTTTTTTTTTTTTTTTTGGGGGGGGGGGGGGGGGGAGTATTTCTCAAGAAGTGTAACGAAATACATTTCATCCTGATTGTATCGCGATACAAAGAAACATTCCAAATGTATTTCGATACAGGAATACAGATACTGGTGAAAAAAATGTATCGCGATACAGAAATACAGATACGAAATGTATTTTTGAAATACTATCGCGATACATTTGTATCGCGATACTGCCCAACCCTGATTTCACTAAACGTTTTGGTTATGGGAAAACAAATTCATTACAAAACGAGACTTCAGATCGTAATTTAAGCAATCAAGGGGTGTGTTCGTTTATTTTAAGAAATGTACGATTGAATATGAACGTACCTTTGACCTTTAAGTTCTGTTTCATTGCAAAGCACAAAAGGCTTTATGAACAACATTAATTAAAGAAGCAAGAAAACATAATTCAAATGTGTAATGTGGTAAGCTCGCCTAGATGGTAAACAGAATACATGATGACTAACGGCCTTCGAAACGACAGGGACAAAGGAGACCAACAGAAACTACACACACGTGATCTCACGATTGACTCCGGGACCGCGGACCACACACTGGACGTGACGTATTAAAATTGTCACCGAGTTATATATTTATATGTTTATTTGTCCTCGCGCTGTAGCAAAAAATCTGAGTATATAAAAATACTCGTCAAACGACTCATCAATTGACTAATCGGTGATGAGCGATGGCGCGTTTAAGATACATTTAGTTTGCACGATTTGAGAACTTTTTTCATTTGATGCGAGCTTGGAACCATATTGAGGTCATTGATTCGATGTTTACTAACGCCTTACCGCCTGTTGGGGCTCAAGCAAACTAACACACGAGGCAAGGGTTCGAGAAATGTGATATTCGCTGAGAAAAATTAGATAAATAAGGGCAAACAATTACATGCCTTTTTTTCTTAAGAGAGCGAAAAGCTTTTCCGACGGTTTTAGACGGATGTGTTGAGGCCGATCGCGACTCGTGCACTACGTCTCCAGCCGGGTCCCACTCAGTAGCAGTCATCGAATATTCAGCCAGTATCCGGATTCGCAACAAAAAACGCCGAACTCGCAAAAAGCCCACCCAGTTGACGTGAAGATGGAGGACCGACGAAGCTGTTATCCTTACGACAAAAGCTACTAATTTCCGGTTTGCATAGGCAGTCCCATCTTCGTCGGTCATTTTCGCACGGCGACGACATTCACACTCCCGCTTCCGTTGCCGCTGACGCTCTAGGCGTGCACGTTCTTTGTCGGTAAGTGGAGAATCAATCGAAGCCTAAGGACCCACACCATCGGCCACACCACGTTAGGCCGTTGCACGTTCGGCTTCTCGACGCTTTCGCACACATTGGCGCTGTTGAGCGCGCCGACGATCTTTGTAGGCGCGCTCCTCCGCGCGAAACACATGTACGACGAAACCGTCCGATCCGACGTGCGGACTGCCGGAATGACCTTGGGGGGAGAGGGTTTTCGTAGCATCGGAGAGTGTTGAAAACCCTCGCCTCCGACCGTCGTATTGCGCGGTCGGACGTCGGATCGGACGGTTTCGTCGTACATGTGTTTCGCGCTTAATCATGGCGAGTCCAAATGGCAACTGATAACGTTGCTAGGAAATGGCTATGTCAAGAGACAAAGGAACGCAGCCATTGATTGGTAGCTATTTTAGGTTTTACATCGACGTTACAGCGAATTGCTATTTCGTTTGATTAAGGACAAATGCATACATATAGGTGATGAGCTCTTCCCATTCACGACGTTGTAAGTTCTAAACACAACTTTTCGAGGCACTGCTCGAGGACAGTTTCTTTTCAATTGAGCCCTAGTCTCTTTATCAGCATCGCGGAAGCGAAAGAAAAGAAGGTTAGATCGGCGCGTTCTGCCCTCAGCCTCGACACAGCGCACTCTTAGCTAAGTCGGGGACCGTAGGTGATAACGAGGGATCAGTACCTCACTATCTAATAATGCCAAGGAAGGCTGACTCACGTGGGTTGCCCCCTCTTTTTTTAACTTTTACTTGCCACGACCAATCGGAAGGAAGGAGCGCCGTTTAAACGGGAGTTTCTTTTTGTTAACATCCATTGAAGAATTTTTTTTCAGGTCCTAGCACATAACAGCTTCGCTGAATAAATATTCGGAGCACTCCAACGCACAGCTCCTACACAACAAGGCCGTAGTGCTGGATTCTGTCACGTAACCTAGCGAAGGTCAAGTCCTTGACCTACCGAAGGCCAAAAAATGAGCAGTTTTTTAAAGGTTATGATTAAATGCAATTATAGGTAAGTTTCACTCTTGTTGGTGTTCGACTGGTGGCAGCTGATAAAACCCGTTCGCTCTGCCGACGTCTAACCCCTGGTTAGCTCACTTGGTAGAGCGCTCCCCCGGAAATCGAGAGGTCCCGGGTTCGATTCCGGGAGCAGGCGGATTTTTTCGGTCGCGCACCAGCCACCTAACTGCGTTCAGATATTTATGTTTGTCTTTTGTCCTTGTTGTTCCCCTTCTCCAGAAATCATTTTCGTCATTGGAAACGAGTCCCACGCAAACGATGACGTGGCACTCGCATCCAATCAACGCCCCTGGCAGGCCTCCATGAACGTGACGTCATGTCATGTGACGCGCAGGCTTTGAAAGCTGTCTACGTAGTGTTTGGCCGAGCGGCCTAGCCCATCCAACGCCGTGAATATATTTAAAGACTACGCACGCCGAACCCAAAAATCATGTGACAACCAAACGGCATCGAATTCTGTCCGGAGGCTAATTACATCGTAGGCTCAGATTCATTGTAAGATAAAACGAAATACAATTTTTTTTCCTGTAGAAGTTAACATACTGCAACGAAAACGGATTGCTGTCCCAGGACACATTGGTTTCAGTATTTGGTGGAAGCTGGAAAATAATTTTGAGCTGCAATTCAATCGTTTTACCTGGCGCTTAACTCGATTTTCAGATAGCCGCCGTCGGAGTGAGTTCTCGAACGGCCAGCAGAATAAAGAACAATCAATATTTTGACTTGGCGCCGTCTCAGGTTTCTAATCTTTCAATATTTAGTTGGTTTTCTTTTTTTTTCTTTTCGTTTCTATACAGGAGGTTCCTTCGATTGTTCGATCAATGGATCCTACAAAAATATCTTAAAAATACAAAAATGTTGTCGAGTAAGTGAAGGCCAACGCAGATGCGGAAGCAATTCACCGCTTGCGCTTTTTGAGCAAATCGGTGCGGAAAAGTGGACTCGCTTTTAATCAATAATTCAGAGCGACCGCTTTCACCTGGTAAATAAGTTAGCGAGGGACCCGCAATCAATTCGGCACAAAAAGAAAGAAGAAAAACAAAAACAGACGCGAAAGAAGGGAGGCGGTGGTCGTCGGCTGAAATCGATGACGGAGATTTTGTCGCGCAATCCGCCTTGAACCGTGGCCAAAACGTGAGTTGCAATATTCAAGAGAGTGATCAGGCATTCGGGAGTTGTCGTGCATGAAGAAGCACACAGGTGTGAGCAAAGGCCGTTGTTTGCTGTCCGGGAACGAGCGTGATCCATTCGTCGGGTTGGTTCCGTTGAACTGCGGCAGGGTCGCCTAGGAGCTCAAGGCCCGAACCTATCCTGCTCAAACGTCACATTTAGTGGGCCGATGCAGCGCCGTTCTAGCTGGCGTCAGCGCGTTGTCGCCACAGCGCGTCCCGCAGCGACGCTAAGTACACGGCGACGCGACAGCGAACGCGTCTGTCGCGTTGCTGCGTCTCTAGTTTGAACTTCAGGGTGTTTGCCGCATGGGGCGGGACGAAGGTCCACGAGGGGTGACGTCACACGCAAGCCTCGTCCTCTATTGTGTACTGACTTAGGGCGGCCTTGGACTTGTCCTATCGTCATTCACGTCAAGGGGCTCTACAGACCAATCAGTTTCCGCGCTAAATATAGCGGAAAACGTTGACGTCACATGACCTACATGGCAATTCAGTTCACCCTCTTAATTTGGCGAGGAAATTGACGTCACCTAACATGACGTCCCGGGAACTAAACACCAGTGAAGTTTTCCCGCTAAATTTAGCGGGAAATGTTATGTCACGTGACCTGACATCAGGAGACCTGCAGTCCAATTCAGTTTCTCCGCTAAATTTAGAGGAAACATTGACGTCACAGGATGACCTATTCACCACATCAGGTCACGATCACGACTAGAATAATAAACATGGAAACTCATGCGCAAAAACGCTTCTTTAAATCCAAAACAGGGCCATAAAGTAAAAAAAAAAATCTTAGCATCTACAAAAAAAAAAAAAGCTGTTTAAGTTTAAAACATAACTTCCTTTCGTGTGTCTCCAGTTCTGGCGGTTTCTTGAAATCCTGGCAGTTTACATTCGTGTCACCTGGCAGCTGTAAAACCCGACAGTTACCAACGGACAAGACTATATAGAGGACTGCGGCGTTCCACACGAAACGTATCCTTTGTCGTTCAGTTCTTCTTAAACGTAACGGGAGACAACGAAAACGAGACCATATCTCGCAAGATGAACGAAAGTAAATTTACGCACATGTGGTCACTGGGCCTTTACGTGCCATATTATCTACACCAAAATAGTACAACAACAAAGCTACAGTGTCGTCCACGCTATCGAGGGAGGAACCCGAAAATTTTCACCAGCCCGCCAGATGGCACCCCAAAAGCCGGCGCATGCGCGCTTGATCCCCCTGCAGGGGGCTTCCGTTCCAACCAATCACAGGAGCCCACGAGACCAGGGACGCTTCAAAGGGCTTCGCGCCGTGAGTACGCCGACCTTTGGCAGGGGCATTTTTTATGGTTATTATTATTATTGCTGTAAATTTTTTTATGACAAATCGATTCGCCTATTAGCCACATGTGTCGCCGGGAAAAAGTCGGAACTTCACCCCGGCTTTATTTATGGGCACGGATTTATTATTTCTATTCTTCGCCGTTTCGTTTTTGTCTTGCTCGGGATAATCGAACAGAATTTATTATTTTAAACTCACAACGCCTGCTTTTATGTTTTTTATACTTTATTTCCTTGCTCAGACCTATTGTTTGCAGGAACGTGGGCCTTTTGAAAGTGCAGTTTGAGCTAACCCAGTGATGAATGGTTCAACGTAAGTATTAGGTATTGCCTCTAATAAAGCGCACGCACAAAGGCGTCTCTTTTTTGATTTTTGTTTTTCAGAGGAACATAGCCAGCTTGAGTTAATAATTTTATAGAAAAAACAAATGTTAAGGTAAAGGTAGAGACGCCATTCTGATGTCCATTGATTTATGGATAGAAACACGTATTTAATTATTAGTTACTGCTCCGCTGTTGTCCATTGGTGTCCGCAGGTTGCTGATATCAAAGACACGAAAATATTTCATTTGGTTCACTAGGCATCAGAAACCTCAACAAACCAATGATAATATAATAATTTTTAGTGAAGCTTTACATAGTTCTTTTTCATATCAATACACATGTGCCCATGCACTTAAATGTGGAAGTAATTATTTTTATTTCAATTAAAGTGTGCAGTCGACACTGAAAGCAAAACATTAACTGAATAATATCATAAACTCAGATTATTTCACCGGTAAGTTTGAATGGTTCTGACGTTAAGACTTTTTTTTCTTTATTTTTTGGGAATATTATGTACGCAGAAAAGTAAGAGCTGCATCAATTCAAAATTAGTGTGAAAAAACAAGGTTATTTATTATAGTTGCCATTTTGCATAAATCTAAACGCTGATATCGTCGTTTTGTTTCATAATATTCAGGGTGTTTCAAGTAAAAGCAAAAACACTTAAAAGAAACGAAATAAATACACAATTTCTTTGAAACTACGTTGCCTATGGGGGCGGACGAAAGGATGTAAGTGTGAAGTGCGTACTAGACGCTAACTTAACAGAAAGTCCCTCACCAACTTTTCAGCCTCTGGTTTTATCTAGCATGTTTGAGTTAGAAATTCACATACCATCGTTTGCTGAGGCTAAAGCAGTCGAGAGATCTCAACTGCTTAGTTTTAGAGTTATTGCGAGGCGAATTTTGGCAATCACGGAAAGGGAAATCGAAACTAACTCGGAAAAAGTATGTCAGGAGCAGAAACAGTTTCGCTGCCAAAGAGGCATCAGAGTGTGACTTGGGGTGACAGGTAGGTTGATGTGCGCACGTGACCAAAACCTCTTGAACCACCCCAAATCAGCTGAGGGCCTGCTGCTCCTCCGAACAATTTCTAAATTGACAGACATCTCGTTCCGTCTCTCACGTACCATAACTGGAGCTTGTGGTTTTGTTTTATTATTTTTGACACCAATGAGTTCTTGGGCAGCGAAGCTGTTTACGATCCTCGCGAGCGCTTTTCCCGAGTTTGTTACGATTTCCCGCTGCCGTGATTACCGAAATTCTTCACTCAAGCCCTCGAAGTAGAATTTGTTTTTGTTTTTTTCGAGATACCTCAACTGCTTTAGCTTCAGTAAACGACTGGCTGCAAGTCTCTAATTGAAACATGCTAGCTTAAACAAAATTATAAAAATTTAAGGAGTGACTCCTTGATTTTGAGTATCTATTGAGAACTTTACAGTTGGACCGTTGCGTCCATCGCCGCGGACAATGTAATCCTGAAGTGATCGTTTCTCTATTTCGAGTTAACTTTTTCTTTTTATGTACTGTCACTCTTACGTGAAACACCCTGCATGTACACTGCGTCGAGGCAAAAGTGATATTCTAATAATATTCTAAAAGGTGGCGGCACCCGTTGGCCCTGTAGATGAGAAACTGAGTCAATGGGGCTGGGCTGCTCATCTGTTTTTTTCCGCGTGCAACACGCAATAGTGAACCAGGACCGCAAGCCAGTACAATGAGATCAAGCCGACCGCGCCTTCTGTATGCACACAATGCGCCTCTTCACATCCTAATTTAAATAATGTGTATTGAGGTTTGTTTTGTATTTTAATGTAACTGCATGTCCAGAAAAAAGGGCGTATTCATGACAAATAGTCAGTAGTTGTGCTTGTGTTTTTTTTTCTGCTTCTTTTCTGCTGAACAATGTAGCATAACGTCATCAAAAATCTAAACTAAAAAAAAAAAATGTGTGCGAGTTTATTTTTTTGCGGAACACGGAGACAGCCATTCACAGCTAATCACAAGAGACGAATCCCAGCCAATCACGAAGCTCATAACATGATCACACCAACAAAAATGCGATGCGTACGTGGGACAATGAGCTCAACGTTTCATTTGCTAACCTTCACTGCGCACACCGCGTTTTCTTGGTCTGATCGTATGTTATGATCGGGCTTCATGATTGACCGTGATTCTTCTATTGTAAGCCGTGATTGGCTGTCTCTGCGTTCTGCTGGAAAGTGAACTTACAAACTTTCTTTAGAGTGTACTGACCGTTTTGCTCTCTCACCCGTGACTCGGGGAGTTCAAATAGATTATCCGTATAGTGGGGTTTAAAGTGATAGAGTGATTGAAAACCTGCCTGAAAACAATGCACTTGCACGTCAACGACGTTTTTTGTTTTTTGTTTTCCTCCGCCGATTTTTCCGATTTATCGATGTGCTACACGGAGAGTGGTGTCGAATCGTATAGGGCTGTCCTACACAAAGGAATAAGGCTTAACATGAGTCATGAAGACCCAGAGGGTGGAGCATTGACAGAAAAATGAATTGGAACTTGTCACGTTCAGTCCGCTATCCCGCAGCGGGCACAGCGGTGCGAGTGACGGTTGTATACATCACAAAGCACTCAGCTTAGAGCCCCGGAAGCTGCTACAATGGGGGGCATATTCAAATCGCGAAGACTCGAGGCCAGGAGAGGAGGGGGGGCGGAGGTTCGGTATTCCCGTTGGGAACGTGCCCCAAAAGGAGCATCTGTCGTCGTGGGTTCCGCGTTATGATTTGCAGAGTGAAGTGTTGCGAAGCGGCACGTTTCTTTCGCTCGTTTGCAATTTATTGACGCAACGTGGAAGGGCGTTTGATCAGCTATGATTCCGACCGTTGGAAACAGTTTACGTGAGAAAAAAAAAAGTATTCCGTCCTGCGTGAATACGCAATGCAGTTACAGCGATAGATGCGACAGCTTATCGCGTCCTAATGTATCGTTTTGTAAGCTTCAGTAAACACGCGAAGCCTTTATGCTGACCTTGTGGTGATGCGCTCCGCTTTTGCCGAGGTGGTGCACTCTAAGAAACGCCTGCTCGTCTACTTACCCGCAAAACACTCGAAGAGCCAGTCTTTGCGATCTACAAAATCTGCTCAGCGAATGATATGGCGGAACATCTGTTTAGACCTCAAATTAAAGTCTGCGTTGAATCATTGTGCAACGCAAGCATGACGCTTTGCATTGCGTAATTCCACAGCGCAGACTTGATTTTTAGGTTTAAACGGTTGTTCCGCCTCATCATTCGTTGAGCAGATTTCGTAGGTCGCAGAAATGGGCTCTTCGACTGTTTTTCGGGTAAGTAGACGTGCAGGCATTTCTTAGAATAAGGGCACCATACGGCGGGGGAGCCACCGCCAGTGTCTGCTCGGAGACTTTTGGATAGCCTACAATGGCTCGTGGCACGTTCTGGTACACCTTTCTTTCTGGTGGCCAGAAGAGCATCGTTAAATCAGCGGAAGTTACGTCCCCCCCCCCCCCCCCCCCTAAGTCCGTCATGTTTATTTATCTGGTGGCAAGATGCGTCTTGTTAACGCGGCGGAAGCTAGCTTCCCACGCACCTTTTTCTTGATTATGTTTGACCAAGTGGTGTCCGTGCAATCTGTGTATATCGCGCTTGATTCACAAACAACAAACCCCAGAGTAAAAAAAAAAAAAAAAAAAAAAAAAACTGTTGCTGTTATTTTCTGGAGAATTTGGCGATGTCGACGACATAATCCCTAAAGTGCCTTGACACATCTTTTTGCGAGTAGCTGCAACCAATACAAATGACAAAGCATACTCGGCTGGAACGAAATAGCGTCATTCGGAATTCAGTCCTCTGCTGCTGGCCGCCATTCGCTTCCTAAAACCTGCACCGTCACCACACTTCGAAGAATGTTGCTACTTAAAGGACCCATGAAACGAATTTTGGGCTGGAGTAAATCAATTTATATTGGGATTTTACTAATAGCACATCGTTCAGTGGGCCAAAAGAACAAAGGTAGAAAGTCAGAGGCCTGACTTTCGCTACAAAAATTTGCAAAACATAGCGGACTATTTCGTACCTCCTTCCCTTCGTAAACTCTCCGCCTTTTCACTGTGATACATCCGCGGACCCCGCAGCGCGTCACCGGGCTACTAGCCACCATAACCGGGCCCCCGCAGCGCGTCACCAGGGCCCAAGCGTACGTCACACGACACCGGACCTCACTTAATCCCTTTACCCCTAAGCTGACATTGCGGTGGAAGCTACGCGCTTGCCGGACCAATCAGCCGCCTCCCTTTCATCACCTGACCTCATTCTCTGCGGGTCGGTATGCGCGAGAGAGCGTGTTCACGTGGAAAATGTGTGGCTGGCCCAACGAGCACGTAGCTTCCACAGCACTGTCAGCTTCGGGGTGAACGGGGTGGGGAAAGCAACTAGTCGGAATTTTGAGCGACGGGCTAATCTTCTAGGGGGACAATGGCTGTGTCCGGGCTACACAAGCGAGATTCCGAGCAAGAGGGGACTCCCCCCTTTCCGACTTCTTGAACTGTTTGGTACAATGCGCGATTTATGAGTTGAGGAGGAAAGCTAAACAGAAAAAAGTTGAAAAAGCGTTTCATGACTCTTTAAAGGAAGCTCTTGTCTAGAAACTTTAGTTGTCCCCTACGTCACTGCACTGTCATTTCAAGGTATGGTTTTTTTTTCGGGGGTGGGGGGGGGGGGGGATTGACTGAATTGACAAGCACAATGCTTGTTAATCCAGTTCAATTTTCCTGACAGCCACCACACCATATCTCGATACCTAAGTCGCCGTGCTTATTTTTTTGACGTCACCTAAACAAGGCTAGCGCGGGGCAGAGCTTTGACACGAGTGCTTGCGTCATCACTTGGCTGGAGCTCGTGCTCAATCAAAGACACGAGTCACGGGCGAACGTTGACAAAGCACTGGTTCCCCATCCCTGCCCAAGGCTGGCCTTCTTTGGATGACGGCGAAAATTTAGGAGCACTGATTTTCCTTCTAGAATGCGTTGATCGGCAACACGACACTCTCGATGAGAAAGTCAATGCTACGAAATATTGATCTTTCGATGCCTTAAAGGGACAATGAAGACGATTTTATTTAATATTTTTAAATGGTGTTTTAACGCTTCTTGGGAACATAGCATGCCGCCCAATTTTTTGTAGACATTTATGACGCGTATTTATGTGCCGACGAAAGAAGTAAAGAAACCGAAACTGAACCATCTCCAGTCTCGTTTCTGGGCCTCCGAAAACGGAGGTGACGTAGGGAGCGACGTCAAGTGTGAATAGTCGGTATCGGTAGTATTTAGGAAATCGAGACTCTGGTTATCGCGGTGGGTTATAGCAGCGCAGTGGCGCAGTCGTTGCGCCGACTCTGTCAACATCGTCAACATGGACGAATGCCGCTCTCGCGAGCGAGTTCGAGCTTCCGTTCAGTGATGGAACACCAACAGAACGGGAGTACGTGTGTGGCGGCCTCTGCCATCACCCGACGGAGACCGCCCAGCCGGCAACGAGCGGCCCGCATGCCGAAGGACGGACGCGGGGGAGATGCCGAAGGGAAAGCGGCAGCGATCCCGCCGTTCCTTGATCCGGTTCTTCCGCGGACGTCCTCTTTTTGTCGTCAAAGAACACGAACAGCTACCCACACGTGAAAACTAGCGTCGCCCGAACGAATACTGGTGTTCAGTCGACCGTTAGAACAGCCATCTAGAGCTACCATTTTGCAAAATCTTTCGAGTACCGTGTTCTTTTTTTAATTTTATTTGTTGGCCCATAGTTGCTCGTTGCCGGTTTCGCGTCCAGCGTAGCAAAGAAAAAAACAATGATGCTGCTTTATTTACGGTTTAGTAATCATTTCCGATCCGATTTATACTTTTGATGGTTATTCAAGCGGAAATTAGAACAGTATTTCTAAAAATCGCGAACTAAAACATGACCGAGGGCACGTTTCTCGTTTCGACCAATCGCTGACGCGTCTCTTGTGACGTCGCGCTCCTTGGCCCCGCATCGGTCACGTGAGCTCCGCTTCTCCTGGCTTCTCCCGCAACTGTTGGGGCGTCGCCCCAGTCGATCCCGGTACGATTCTTACCGCGACTGTTTAATTGATTTGCGCGGCACACAAGCGCCGGTTTTGGCTGAAATTTGGGCGACGTGGCCTGAGACGTGCCTGGAACCCAGTTCAATCGCCAAAAAGATCTCCGAAATTGCCTTCATTGTTCCTTTAAGACTGGTTCACGCACTCGCGTGAGTTCGACCGAGTGCGACCGCACCGGCTTGCAACGTTAATCCTTTTTACGGATCGCTATGGCAACGGAGCGGATCTAAGCGGCTTAAAACCCCGTCGCCATGGCAACCCGTAAAAGGATTAACGTCGCAAGGCCGTTGCGACCGCGTTTGGTAAGAATCACGCGAGTGTGTGAATCGCCCTTCAGACAGGCGTCCCCACGTACGCGTACACAAAGGCTGATTCTGTGCGGACTTGGTTTGTGGTCTGCGCGGCGTCTCGTATGGGAAGTCTTTTAAGGCGCATTGTATGGTTCCTGACATTGTCTCTACGACAACTTTCTTGCACGTAAGGCGTGACTTGTGAAGTCGTTTCAGAACAGAAAGAGGGTTCTACATCTTGAACACAATTTTTTGCTTCCCAGATGTGGACCCTGGTGACTGCGCGTGCTTCTTCAATATGAAGAAGTCATGGAAAGCGGAAAATGTAGCTTTATTTTTTTTGCCTCCAGAGCTATGTATTTTAGTTTTTATTGCACTTGTTAGGGAATTAAACCGACAGACTGGTATTTTGTTATTGTTTCCAAAAAAATACTTCCCCTCGATATGAACATCTCTTCGTTACTTTGACTACCACATAAAATGTATTTTTTCGAAAAACACAAAAAGCATATTTTTATTTCTATCGACTATAGTCAGTGATCGAGTATCATCACTTATAGGATAAGAGCGGCGGGATACTACTTCGTTTGTGCCACCTCTAGCGCCATCATCCTACTTTGAATAACACTTCGGCAAAAGAGCGACGGAGGGCGAAGCGGCGCGTGCTGCGAGTTGGACTTGCGAAAGAGAAATTCCGCATTTCCTGTCCTGTCACTGACAAGCTTCTGATTTCTGCTGGGGAAGTTCAAGAAACTCCAAGATGGACACCTTCCTGCTAACCTGGTACCGAAAATTACGTTTATTGATTCAATTGGGTACTTGAAGATTAATTATCTTTAAAGGTGGCTCTGCGGCAAAATGTTAACACTAAGAGCGCCAATTCGCCAGTTTGCCCTATTCATGCAGGCAGATATTTTATTGCTGCGTAATTTTTGTGCGCCAAGCTGCTTCAAAGTACTTACCCTGCTACGTCCTGCTAAATTTAGACAATAGTTGGGGAATTTGCACCAACATTGCGATAAAAGTCAATATTACTGAAATGCTTAGAATATTACACCTCAGGCTTCGCTACACGGTCAAATGGTCACAGTAGACTGGTGCGAATTTTCGGAACTTTCGATTATATTGTCAAATATTATACTATGGGATTTGATTTCTACCAAGCACTGACAGCACTCGGAAGTTTCGCATTATTTCTCATGCGTGGTTTGTTCCAACGCTTTAGATAGCTTCGTTGATTGCGCTTCTTTGCGAGCACTGTTGCATTGCAGTGAAGCGACCACCTCAAAATGTGCTCCGCGATTTTGCGTATCTTGCTTCGCCACAGCGCGACCGCGTGTTAAGGGGAAAACACGCTTCCAGGGAAGAACCTGGCGCAATTTATAACATAGCTGTGGCTCTGATACGTAGTGTTAAATAAAGTAGATCTAAAAAAAGAAGTTGAACTAAAACACGAAGGAGATGAAACGGTATGCACTTCAAGTCAAATAATAAGTACACCGGTAGGCGCGTTGTACTCGAATTGAAACATCGTAAATACGATGTACTCACGAAGTAAAGCACACACACTTTTTATCATCCTTTAATTATGATGCCCTTTCATTCACCTATACAGTGGATTTTTAACGTGAAACTTTCTTTGGTGAAGCCTGGAAAAAGCATGGTTTTTTCAATGCGGGAAAAGGGGAAGGGGGTGAGGTGCTCGACGCTGATTGGTGAACGGGGAGGTCACGTGACCAGAGGAGTAGGCGAGAACGAGCTGCACCACCTGTGCGCATTGAGTGAGAGGAGCTCGCGAGTGCGGAAGGCTCTGGAAGATCGCCAGCAGACTTGTACACGTTAGTGAAAAATAGTAAGGAATTACATTTACAATTACTCGAGGCTAAATTGTAATTTATTACAATTACAATTACCCTCTCACGAAAGTAACTGACCGTTACCCGCAAAAGTAATCCGTTACTTTCGTGGCGTTACTTTTAACACTATTGTTATCAAGTAAGAAACAAAGGGAAGAGGGTTATTCAAGTTCTTATTCTTGCCACCTGTTCCTTTTAATGACCTTGAGTATTTTGAGCAACAGCTGGCTCTTATATGTCTCGTCAGACATTTTGCATTATCTCTTACTCAATATGTCGACTGCTACGCTGAACACAATTTGAGCTGAGGCACTGGATGGGAGTGTCATATTGTTCCTCACGAATGCTTCATGCTCTGCATTGAGTTTTTTCAGCGAAGCAAGGGAAGTACTATTTTCCTCGAGAATGTAGAGCAAAGCTTCGTCGTTGCAGCCGTTGCCTGCTATTTGAGAGATTTAGTAGATCCTTCCAATACCTCCCATACCCACGATAACGGTACCCGATAACGATATGATGCATACGCAAAGACGGCGGCGAAGTATCGGATATCGTTATCGGAGTCATCGGACCGATCTACTAAAATTCTCCATTCTCTAAATCACGAATCTGTAGAAGTCATCAATAGCAAAACGTAGTTGTAACAGTAAGGTGATAATTAAATAGTAAATAAGGTTTGGCTCGATATTCTTCTTCCTTTGGTTCTGAACAGTTCGAGCCTCACTTGAGACGTTGGTGAATAAAAAAAAGTTTCCAGTATATAAATATCCGTTATAAAAGAGAAAGAAGGACACTCATAACAACAATTAACTAGAACGTCTGTTAAAACAGGGAAATGTAAACGCACGTTCGCCGTGTGTGCCTTTCTTGGTGCCGTTCAAAAACGCACGGAGCACGAACCGACTGCAGTTTACTCCGGTGTTCTCCAGATAGACGTCTGTTGGACCACGGGCAGCAAAGGGTAGAGTACTAAGTAAGCCGCGCTATGGCCCCACTCACGAATTTGACCCTCTCCTCAAGCCCAGAATATCAAGTCTACGTCAGCCACCATTATTATTTTTTTTTGTAAAAGTATCTGCTTGAGATAAGATGCGTCCTGCTGGGGCAAAACAGGAAGAAGAAGAAAGGAAGACTGTTACCATATTCTAAATGCTCGCAAAAAGCTGACTCACAAAAAGGGTAGGGTAGACGGAGCGTTGTCTCCTGTTGTGACATTATGAAAATGGTCGTAGTCACTAAATCCGAGAAAGACATTGTTAATTCTTTTCAGTGCACTTACCGCCTGGAGCTTCTCGAAGAGGCGCACAATCACTTGGTGTCCTCCTCTCCCCGTCTTCGATCGCAAAGAAAAGACAAAGGGACTAAAAAAAAAAAGCGGAAATACCTTGCCCCCCCCCCCCCCCTTTTTTTTTTTTTTTCTTTTCGTGAAATGTTTATTTGGATTTTTTTGACATTGATGTTAGGGTCTAAAAAAAGGGGAGATTCAGGGGCTTGGTGTTGCAAAAAAAGGCTTTGAGGAACTGAAGAGTGCCAAGCCTCCCTTTACGCTAGTCGATTCGCGTGACAATGTCGCTGCGTTCGACATTACAAAAAAAAAAAAAAAAAAAAAAAACTTTATTTAGAATGGGGGCGGGGGGGGGGAGGGTTGGTTCTGACAAAAAAATGTAACGGATTACAAGGAATCCGTTACGTCAAAAATGTAAGGGAATTACTTTAAAATTACTCTAGAAAATATGTAATTATTCCGTTACAAAATTACTGATAAATGTAAGGGATTACAAGTAATTTCGTTACCTGCACTCTAAGAAAAAATGGAGGAAAGAAGTAGCAACGGCGCGTCTTCCTCCCTTCTACTGACGCGCCCCCATTCGGACACGAGAAAAGGGGAGGAACGAAACGTTTTTCTCCTTCTCCAGACAGACGGGAGAAAGCTTTCGCCCTCCCGACTCATCTTTCGGTTTCATTTTTCGAGCAGGTCGCGCACGTTGTTTAATAAATAGCTGTTGAGTTCGTTGAGCTTCAGCGGCAGTGAAGGCCGCCTGTAATTCCGTCTTCTAGTCTAAACGTGCAGAACATTTCGGTTGCATTGACGTTTTTATCACTAATTTTATCAAACGAGCAAACGAAGCCGCTAGAAACAGCGAAGTTGCGGAGCAGTGCCAGCAGTGCCACGTACACTGGGGGATGGCCGTCTTCGGATTGCGGGACTCGCGCGCGCGGCGAACCGACGGAACTTGCTACAGTCACTACAGTAGCGAAACCACGCGGAACTGTGTCGACGTTTTCGACGTTATGGAAACCGCAGGAACTGCGTCTAAGACAGGCAGGTTTTGCTGCCGGCTGCGTGGGTGCCTTCCGCGCTGAGTTCGGTTCTGTTTTCCGATGCCGAGTGCAACCGGCGTTCAACGTGGTTCTGTATTTGTGCGTGTCAGCAACGTAGCTGCAACATCGTGATGGCAGTGTTGTGGGTTGTGAACAGAAGACTGGAATTATCGCCGATGTGACCGTGTGTTCGCGTATCAGTGGTGTAACAACAAGATGAGATCGTAAACTGTCGGGCATTGGTGCCGTTGGTCGGGCCGTGATGAGGGGGCGGGGTGTCGCAGGTTGA
This sequence comes from Ixodes scapularis, assembly GCF_016920785.2. Classification (NCBI taxonomy): domain Eukaryota; kingdom Metazoa; phylum Arthropoda; class Arachnida; order Ixodida; family Ixodidae; genus Ixodes; species Ixodes scapularis. The sequence continues at coordinate 113,336,588 of NW_024609881.1, forward strand.
CCATTCCGCTTTACATTAAAATTTAATACCACTTGAGGGATTACGTGCAATCGATCAACGTGCGGATAGTCATGTTGGAACGCTGGTCTGAACAGTAGAAGCTCTTATCGCTATCGTACAGTGGCCAATATGACTGTCGGAATTGTCTCGTCCCCGAGAGCGATTGCGCTCTGGGGCAAGGACTGAACAGTACGAAATCGTGACGGAAAGTACGTATATTTACAGTATGGAATTTCGGCATTAAAAAACAATAGAAGGTAAAATCGAAAAAAAAAGCTACCCTTTATTTTTCTGTTTAAATATACTACGGTTCCTGGAGAAACTGCCTTCCAAGTGGCGCGGTGAGATGAGCGCTAGACGTTTTTGGGCTCGCCACGGCGTAGCTCCGTACACTGAACACCTGCCGCAAGACGCGGCTTTGACTGCATTCAAGTTGATCGAAAAGCGATTTCTCAGCATGTGAAGCATCACTTCCAGCTGAGTGAATATCCGCTCTACAGAGATTAATTCAAGACGGCAATTGCAGCTTTGCGCGAACAGCACAAATAGAAAAACCAATAGAAATACAGGCTATGACGTGCCATGTGGGGAAACAAACTCATGGCTTCGAACCGCATTAGGGCGGCTTGATTTATTGGCTTTCAAATAATTACGGCATGATCGAGCGTTTACTTTTAATAAGAGATTCATCCCCTGAGCCATTTAAAATACTTTCAGAGGTATGACATTGATGGGAAAAAATCAACATGCTGGGAATATTTTTTATTGCTTGGGGGTCACCGAAAAGTTCCGTACGTTCAAAACGACCACTATAAAAGACGGAAACGCAGAGCTCGGGTGTAGTGTTGGGGTGAGTGTGGTGTTCCGTTGTATTGATACTTGTGTGTGTGCCGTGTTTGTGCTCCATGTATGTTCACCTAATCCTTGTAATAAGTGTAATGTGTGTGTTTAGTAGAGGATCCCCAAGCGCAGGAGAGCGTCTCTGAAGCGCAGTAGTGGCCTGAAAAGAGTAAATTATTTTTTGTAGAACATGAATTGGGCGGTACCTAGCGCCACCTAGCCTAGCTGCTTGCAATTACTCTGCTTGACCCCGCCATCTGGTGGCTAGCGATTTAACCTTTCAAGCTACGCGATAAACAGTGGCTTCGAGTTTATTCTTTCGAGAGCGGCTTTTGGTTCGCGGATTGAGTTTGCCCTTCTCTGTGGTGTGCGGTTGACGAAGGAATTGTGACTCCAGGAACACCAAAGGTAAGACGCAAAGTGCGCGAAGTAACTGGGTATCGGTTGTCTCCGTTTAACATCGCAGTGCTGTCGACGAGAAGACTGAGTAACTGCTTTCGAAACGCAGGTTTCTGTACCTGTGGGGGGAATCTGGCTTCGGAAATAAACACAGTTTGCGGAAAGCTCGTGTGACGCTTTTATTTGCTGCTGCTCTCGTCCCGTACAAGAGACGCAGCGTCCTGGTTAAGCCTTATTGGGCTCGATTTGCTCGATTCGGGGCCGCCATATTGAGATGCAAGCGACGGAGGAACGTTGCTCCCCTGCTTCAGGGACGAAAGTTTCTCCCTTTCTAAAGGAACATAGGTTACAAGACCGTTCCTCCCCTAAGGGAGGACTATCCATACCCTTTTTTCTAAGAGTGTGTAACGGATTACGTACAAGTCTGATCGCCAGGTTCTTTCAGCCTGATTAGCGGTAGTGTTGCTTTATTCTAGGAACAAGCGTCAAGTGTACACGTAGTACGCGCGAAAAAACTATCTGACGAAGAGCGCCGTGAACGTGGGCACCTGGCGACTGGAAACTCAGAGTATCGTAAACGTTTCTGGTGCTATAGAGCGTTTCACGTGCGCACCACAATTGCCCAGCTATTTACTATACATTATTTTTGCAGAATTGTTATTGCCCTCTAGGTAATCGGGGGTGCGTCAGTTATTTTAGGAAATAGCGGCGAATATTGGATAAAGTCGAGTGGCCACTAAGTAGTTGTTCTTCTTTCGCTCGCTCTCTCTTTCTCTCCTCCTCCTTCCACCTCCCCTCCTCTGCTCCTCCTCCTCACCTTCTTTCCTTCTCAGCCTCCTGCCTCCTCCTTTCCTCCTCTTCTCCTCCTTCTCTCCTCCTCCTCCTTCCACTTCTCCTCCTCCTCCCCCTCCTCCTTCGTACCCTCCCCTCATGCTCCTGCATGTCCTATCATCCTCCTCCTCCTCCACCCCCTCTCTTCCTCCGTACCCTCCCCTCCTCCTCCATACCCTCCCCTCCCCCACAGTTCCCCGCTAAATTCAGCTGAAAAATTGACGCCACGCAACCTCAACACCAATTCAGTTTGCCCTCTAAATTTAGCGGAGAAAATGATGTCACATGACTTCGTGTCACGTAATCCATAAGCAAGGTCAGTTTCTCCGCTAGGTTTAGCGAGATTGACGTCACGTGATCTCGACACCAATTCAATTGCCCATTAAATTTAGCGGGGCGGTTACGCCGACGGCGACGGCGACGCCGCTATAAGCGGAAACGGGCGCCTAAGAGCAGCGCTCTAAAAGTATGTGTTATTCTTGATACTTCGTTTCACATACCATTCCCGACGGCTGCGAGATTGGCAGCTATAACGTGGCTCCACGGGATTCCAGTGTGGCGGTAACCGGAATGTGATTGTACGCAGCTGGAGATACACCCGTAAAAGTGTATTGTTTCTAAAGACGCGACTAAAGCCGGTTTCATTAGCTCGTTGTTATGACAGCAATAATCTCGATAACGGTTTCAAGGGGCAGTCCCCTGCCAGATGCGATTTCTAATTCCGTTGCTAATCCGCCGAGACCACCGACCCCCCCGCCTCTCAAAACGGGGCCTCACGCTCCCTGATTTTACTTCAGTCGCCTCGCGTTTCACGCACGAGGTTCAGGGATTATCCCGCTACCCAGAGGGATAAACATGGATATTAGGGTTTTAAGCCCCCCCTCCCCCCCCCCCCCCCCCCCCCCTTCCCGGATGGAGGCTCGTGATTCTTGATATTGAGGCCGGGAGGCAGTGTGATTGTTATCTTACGTTTTTCTTTTTTACTTTTTAGCAAAAGAAAAGCGGGTGGGGGTGATTGTTTATTGTTTTCCTTACGTACTTGCATATTATAGCTTTCTCTACTCACAGCAAGCAGGGTTTTGAATTGTGTGCATCGCTGAATATATTTGATCAGGCTTTAAGAATCTGCCGTACGGCTAAAAAAAAAAAAAAAAAAAAAAAAAAAAAAAAGATCGCCTTCTGGCTACTAATGGTTCAGCACGTCAGAGACGTAAACGATAATATGCGATAACCTTCTGGGCGAGGAGGGGTGAAACAGAAGCTAGGACACATTTCTGGGTTTAAATAAAACTTTTAGTCTTCCCTTCTCTTCGCTGTATAATAATAATAATAATAATAATAATAATAATAATAATAATAATAATAATAAGATTATTAATCACAATAAATTTCGTGCTGTTCTGTAGTGCCAATTGAATCTGACAATACCTTTTTTTTCTCCCCTATTCTGTAATCCCAGCGCTCCTTAAGCTGTCAGTGGGAGCTTAATAAACGCTGGGCGTAGTCTATCATGTCCACGCTTCTTGCCAAGTGATTTGTTCTTGCGCGTCGTCATCGGCTAATGCCACTATCGGAGCAGTATTGTACACGTTTCCGCCCCCAAAAAATTATCATTACAATTACAATTACACTTATTAAGAAAAACCGCTAGACCTCTCGATTACTCGATACGAACAGTAATTAACCGTTGCTTGAATACGAAACCATTACTTTCTCCCGATCACAACAGATTTTTAAAACGACCGAGTTTTCAGCCGGTTCAAAAAGGGGTCTCTCGCACTTTCCATTAGGGAGTTTTCGGGAACCGTATTTTGCACAAGCGATACGGTACGATGGGCCTTCCGGTACGAACTGCGCCTATGCGATTTTTCTGCGTCAGCGCATGCGCAGTGCGTACCGGATTTCCCATCATACCGTATCGCATGTGCACACACAGTCCCCTAAAACTATCTATTATTAGATTAGAATCACCAAATCACGATCTACTTATTTTAAGTAGATCGTGATTTGGTGATTCTAATCTTATCTACCTATGTAATCAGGTAAGTAAAACCCTAATATCTATGTTTATCCCTCTGGGATCGGAGATTTGGCACGATGATTCCTTGGTAGGAAACTTGTGGAAGCAGGATTCATCGGGAAGGGAGGGAAAGAAATGGTAACGCTTAGGTGTAATTTTAATAAGTTCAAACAGTAATCAGGCTACTGTAGAGATGACTTCCTAATAAATGTGATCCAATGATTGCAAGACTACTCCGAAATGTAATAAGTTACGAGTAATTTGATTCATTGTAAGGAGTACCGTGCAAATCTGCTGTGGAGTGATAATAAGTTGTTGGGTCTCGCCGTGAACTGCATTTAAGCATTCAATTATTATAGAATACACCGAACGGCTTGTGCATTTAATGTTTAGCGATTTTTGTTGCCACGTGCACCGAAACATGAATACGTAGCACAAATTTAGTCTGACACCATTTCATGCATGAGCATTTTGTATAAATAAAATTAGCGTAAGTAATTGCTTAAGCGTTCAATAAATTAAGGTGTCAAATAGGAATTTGGGAATACGAAATTAATTTTGTTTGTTCGTTCAAAGTCTTTAAACTATAAAAAAAAAATTAACGAGCGCTGTGTAAACAAAAGTTTTCTTCGATCTCAGCTACCAGAAACTTTGAGAAATTTTTTGAGCTTTTGATTTGTTTGACATTAAATCCAAAAAGTTACTTCGACTGCGAAAGCATGGCATTGCAAATTTATTTTGAGTTTGGAGAGTAATCGATATCCGATAACATAAAATATCACTAATGTGATATTAAAAAAACAAACAAACAATTGCTTTGGTTGCTCGAGTTGTTTCACACTTAAAAAATGAGAGCTTAAAGTAGAAAGAAACAAAACAAAAATCGTTAACGTTATGTCAATACAAATGGCTCGTGAGGACCATCTTTATGCGCATATACTTTTTTGGAATTAAAGCCTTCCAGCTAAGTTCCCCGCCATAGGGAGATCGAGTTGTTCATGTTACACCTGTGTATAGGCCAAAAACCCTGATTTGTGTCACAAGATCGTGCCCTGATTAAAGAATGATAAAAACCAAACACAAATTTGGGTGTTTATTAACTCGTCATATGTCAGAGCTTGCTGTTAGTAATGCTGGTGTTTCATCAGAAGTATTACTATATGGGCAGAAGCGAACAAGAGTAATCCATTAAGGAGAAACAATAAGAAAAACAGTACTCTTACCTATACGCAAAAAAATAATAATGCCGAATGACTGTGAAAATAGGCCCAGGTAAAGAATCGCCAAAGACATTAGGGATGACAATGATGGATCGATTTTGATTTTCAAACCGTGTGGGCGAGGGGGGGAGGGGGGTTGCATTAAACGGCAATTAGACTCCTGGATCGTTGGTTCGCGCGCCTAAAATTGTAACAGCAAAACTCGCGATACCCAGGTATGGCTCATCTGGAACGTAGACAAAGAATAACCTTGCTCTACACAAAAACGAGCTTTTAAACGTACACGGTACATTAAAAGGGTCAAAAAGAAAACTTAAAAAAAAAAAAAATTCAAGCGAATTTAAAAGCGTGCGTAGCTGGTGTACCGCAACGTTAGCGACACGAGCGTACCCTAGTGGGAGCGTGATGCAACCCTCGAACTCATATCATTGTCGCGTTACGCGTTTGTCTCTACGCGTCGGTCAACTAACGCTACGTACGAAAATAAACGAAAAAGAAAAAGAAAACTACAGCAAAACGTTAGAGAATCACCCGGCAACCTCACGTAGCGACGGACATGCCTAAACCACCCTTGACATGTCACATGCTAGAGGCAACCCTTACGAACATTTATTACGGGGGATGGTTTGTCTTTCTTTTTACCCCTTCATTTTTTTCGGGGGGGAAGTATCTTCTTTTTTTTTCTCTTCCATTCCCCGCGATGTCTTTTTTTCTTTACCTTTTTCTGTCCTTCCCCTTGCAGACTTTTCCCCTCCCGCCTTTTTTTTCCCCATTTTTTTTTGCTTTCCCTGTTTCTATTTCGCTCGCATTTTTTTTCTTTGCTTCGCGAATCCGCTAAGCCTTTTCATTTATGTACTTGGGTTATTATTTGGGGCGTAGCTTCGCGCGAAACGTTTAATGTGCCACCAACACGTGCGCCCATCGCATAAAGATAAGAAAACGTTAAAAAAAAAGAGGGAAGGGGAAATAGGGATACCACATAAGCTCTGCGAGGAGGATAGGGAGAAAGGTTCTTACCTCGGAACGCCGAAGCCCAGGAAAGCGCGTAGACCAGTGGCTCCTTCTCTCCGGGCAGACGGAGGCCATTTTTACGGTCCTCCCCATTACTAGGGAAATCACGTAGGCCGGCCCTGCCTGCAGCGAATGCCTGGGTCACGTGGCGGTGCCTTCATAGCGAGCCATCATGCGTTTTGAAGTGTCCGAGGCAGTAGCGGTGGCGGTGGCGGCGGCCTCCGTAGTGTGAGGTTATTGCGGTAATTCGAGCCGGTATACGTGATCCCGCCCCTTAAAAAGATAATAAAAGAAATTTAAAAAAAAAAAAAAATTGGGTGCATTTATGATTACGATGGAAGTTTCCGAGCACCCTGGATTACCTCGGTGTTTTGCACGGGGGCTTGGCCGTTTCGAATTCGTGGTTTTTAACAATTACCGGAAGAGGGGTGGAGGGGGGGAGTCCGCAGGTGGGTCGTTCTAGGGATTGCCGCTAATGGGAAGTATAAATGTTTTTTGTCGGAACAATGTTGCTTTTAGCGAGAGGCGATTTAGTTCGTTCTTTTGAATTCTGAATTAGCTCTTGGCGGATTTGGGGAACGCTTGATTCGCAGCGTAGTAGCCCCTTTTGTTATGTGTTTTAGCGTGTAGGCTACCTGCAGCCAGTATAAACTGAAATCTCCGGCTGCGTCTCAACCCAACCGCTTGTCAGAGGCACCTGTCGCAAAGCGATTGGACAGCGTCCGGTCAGGTGGTTGTGGATTCTTTTCCGGTCCTGAAGTAGCGCACAGGGAAACACGTCTTAATTGTGCTCAAGTTCTGAAACAAAGTATTTCACGCAGTCGTCCGGATATGATGATCCAATTGGTAAATGCGTATACCTAAATGTCTCTTCTAAGTAGAAAAGAATTATAGGGAATTCTTCATGGTATTCGCATTTCGATGTACCATTTTGTTTTCATTTGCTGGGGGTAAATTTTTGCAATCTGTTCATACGCTGGGATTTTTATTTGTATATTTTATTGATCGTATTTTTTTTGTGCTTTGGGGAGATGTAGGCATACGGACTTTTTTTAATACACTATATAGTTTCAACCTTTTTATTTGTGTCTAATTACTGGTTTAAAAATTTGTTTAAAACATACAGAAAATATTATAAATGATTATACGGGGATTATTATATGGAAGCCAATGCTTCGATATAAAAATAACAATTTGCGATTCTTTACTTGTGAACGAGCTCGTGCTAAACTAGGTTAAAACGGGTAAATGTTCGAAATTATTCAATAATGACTTTGACGTTTTTCGGCAGTGCCAACTATTTCGGGTTTCTCAATAGACCTCTCACAAAAATCAGACAACGCCGCGCGGGAAGTCCTGCGCGCCCCTCGCCCCCACGTGACTCTGAGGAGGGCAAGGGGGCAGTGCAGGTGCCCGCCTGCCCTCGCCCGCTCGCCACCGCCCGCTCGCCACCGCCCGCTCGCCACCGCCCGCTCGCCACCGTCCGCTCGCCACCGCCCGCTCGCCACCGCCCGCTCGCCACCGCCCGCTCGCCACCGCCCGCTCGCCACCGCCCGCTCGCCACCGCCCGCTCGCCACCGCCTCCAAGGTTGCCCCTCTCGTCTGCTACAACTGATTCCACCCTGAGTTCCCGGCATTCCTTTCGGCGCCGCGAACGACACTGCACGCTTCGCAAAAGGCCTATTTTTTCACACCAGTTTGACTGAAGTTGATCCGGGTACACTTAAAACGCTTTATACAAATATTCAGGTCGTACAAAATGATCACTTCTTTGTCTCGCGTCGTGGTCTCTGAGAAAGCAGTCAAATCTGAGTCGCACTCACAATTCCGACACAAGTTTTGAAGTTTGCACACGCGCACAGACGCAGAATCACGCACAACGAGTGAACAACGATCGTGAGCAGCAGGACAAGACGAGCTGCCTTGATGTTGATGGCACTGGGAAGTCTGGATGCTTGAGTTCAGTGCTTGTTGGAGAATTACGTTTCGAATGCACGCCGCTTCGTGTTAGCTTCCAGTCATCAGCTTGATTGTGAGCCGTGGTGTCTTCCTGTTTAGTATCAGCTTTGTATTTTTGAAACACCTTTGTTTCTTTCAGGGTTCAAGGATTCTGTTAGAAATATAATATAACATCTGGGCGCTTGCGGAAACAAGGTTAAAAAATGCCTTAGCTCAAGACTAAAATAGGTAAATAGTATCTTATTTTGATACGGCAAAAGTAACTGGAACCTGATGGTTACCTATCTTTAATTTGTTGAAGACTGAAATACCTGAGTGCAAAAATGTAAGTCCTGCTAAATCATCCGCAGGTATGCCGCTCATAAAACCATCAAGCGTCGACGCACATTCTAACGTTCATCTTTACATTTTCACGTGACACAGTATCCTCTAAGAGCAGCCCGTGATTCATCTAGATAAAAAATATTTCTTCAGGACTCCACAAAAATCACAATATTTCTTTCTTTGCAATCTCTGTATCTTTCACCATCTTCCCGAAGGAAATTCACATAAAACTGTGTTTCTGACTTGACATATCAAAGTTCTTCTTTAACGCGGTTCAATGATCTTTGGAAAGACGAATCATCGAGTACTGTCCGTCGCACGACACTTTCGCACCACCTTAATGGCCGGGAAAGACTAAGCCACATCGTCCTGAACACTTTCCTTGTCTCTAACAGTGTCCTTCTCAATGACATCTTTCCCGTTGGCCTCTTGTCAGATACTGTCCATGGGGACATCCTCAGACGACACAGGGTGTCCAGAAGGAGTAGATGACTTCGACTTTTTGAACTGGCACGATCTCCTCATGAGAGCCAGTGTTCCCAGCGCTACTACAAACACGACTAGCGCTCCCGCACATCCGAGAATCACCTGGAGTGTCGGAAACCTCGAGCAATTCTCGGGCACCTCATCATACCCCGACGGACAGTGCGCCACACCGTCGCACCACAATTCAGGGCTGATGCAAGCGTCAAGCTCGGGACACTCGTATAGGCAGTCGACGTTCCTCATGGTCTGACCCGACCGCGTCCTGAAGAAGGGCCTGGTAACTTCCATCCATCGCACTCTAAAGCTAGAAGACTCCTCCGAGCAGAGTGTCTCGAGCAATAACCGTTCGGGCCTCAAAGACGTTGCAGTCCTGGTTTCATTTGCCCAAGCCGGAGAAAAGATGTCGACCGCGCTGGGGTCCTCCACCGATGACGTGGACGCGCAAACGAGGGTCACGTGGCTTAAGTTCTCGCCTGAGTAGACCAGCAGACGGTTGTCTCCGCAGTCGCTGATGCTCTGCCGACCACCGATGACCTGGAGGTAGAGGTACTTGTCCGGTGAGGCTTCCAGGAGCCATCGGCATCGCTTGAAGATTCCGCTGCGGTAGGCTCCTACGCCAGGGCCATCTTCCTGAAACACTGGAGATGAAAGTTCAGCCTCGCCGACGTGACCCCTGAGAAGACCGGTGTCTGCACCGCAGTCGCTGGGCGGGAGAAATTCGTAGGTTGCTTCAAAACCGAAACTGGTGAAGTCTTCGTGAACGGCCATCCCCCGTACGGTAAACGAGAGTATGACGTCGCTGCCAACCGAAGTCAGCTCAAGCGGCGATGAGAGGAACGTGGAATTGCTGCATAGACAGCCCACTGGGATTGATATGCCGAACCAGGATTCCGACATGTTGAGCTCCGCAAGGCGACGCCGTCTAACGGATGTTGGTAACCTACCGCCCTGCCTGCAAGTGTAGCGTAGCTGGTTGGCGTCGTAAAGTGTCGAGCAACCTTCTGTTGACAAGTGAAGCTTGTCGATCCGTATGCGCACCCTTTGTTGCGATGTTCCGAGGAATCGGTACGCGCACGTCAAGTCTTTCTCGCCGCCGCGTCCGTAGAAGAAAGTGTTTTTGGGCGACGCAACCCGTCCCCTCGACTTCGTCCTGCTTTTGAAGAGGCGGTTGCAGAGGCTGTCGTTCATGGGTTCTCCGTTCTGAGAGGTGTCTACAAACTCGTACCGTGCCGTGAAGGAACTGGTCTTCGACGTGACGTCGCCGCTCTGAAACACCTTGTAACGTAGCGTCATGGTGGGACTACTCGAGAAGTAGCTCTCGGTCGACCTGTGACATGGCCGAGCTGGTATGAGGTTCGGATAGTCGTTCGCATGGCTGCATACCCGCGGACTCGACTTTTCGCAGAACCGACCCATGAGCCCCGAAGTGTCATTGTCTTCGTTCTTGTATGCGCCATTGTCAAAGACGGCTGAGTCGTATACTTCGAGCTGGCTTACATCGCACTTCTCGACGCTCGTCCACGGCTGCCGATCGGGAACAAAATAACTCGTGAAATACAACCACACACGTTCAAAACGAGACCGACCTTTGAACTCGAACGTGCAGACCGTGTTTGCCGGGATGGTGTGTCGTGGCACGTGCACCTGCCCGCTGCGCCGATCGGAGCTGTCCAGAATGAACTTGCAGGTGCGTCCGGTCATCCTGAATTCTGTCGGGTCTACGAACCGCACCGAAATATCCAGTTCCATCCGCGATTCGAGGAGCTGCTGGTAAGGCACGCTGATGAGCTGTACCGTTACATCCGGTCCGGACGACGTCACGTCCGGAAGTGGCCCCGACCCGCAGAACTCGAGGAGGGTCACCGACTCCGAGCTCGGAGACCCATCGGATATTCTGACGACGTCCCCGGCACATTCGGTCGTCAACGCGCTGTAGAGGACCCCGCCGGCGTTTGCCTGTCCGCTGTGGATGGTGATCTTGTACTCGTTACGCTGATTCAGCACAATCTGGGAAACGAGTCCGGGCGGCGCCTGCGTCTGCTTTATGTGGTAAGTGCACGTCACGTTTCGTAGGTAGAAGCCGGGATAGTTGGGCGACCTGATCCGGCATTGCTTATCATGGCAGTCGGTGAAGACGCGGTCGCAGTACGAGCCCGGCACCGGGTCGCCGTAGAAGACGTCGTCGTGAGTTTTGGTGCTCTTGAGGAAGCGGTACGTGAGGAAGACTCCCGTCGTCGCCATGTTGACCGAAGACGAGACCGGGAAGGACACCGTTAGGCTTACGTTTCGTCGTGCGCTGTAGAAGGTCGCGCTGCGTCCGACGAGGCTGCCGCAGAATCCTCCGAATTCGGCTGCGCGCTGCGTGACTACGTCGGTTTTGTCTCGGTCGACGAGTCTTGTCGATGGTCTGTGGTGGCCGTGGTGTATCCGGTCTTTGACGGGGCGCAGCGGCTGCGCACTGTACGGGCGGTCGGACTGGACCACGTCGTTCGAGTCCTGATCCTCGGTGACTTTCATGTGACCTTGAAGACAGCTCGGACTTGAGTTGCTGAAAGAAAAAAATACAACAATATTTAGAATATATATTTGTATATACATACATATCTATATAATTATTATTCTTATTTTTTTGCTCAGAGCTGTCGCGATTTTTTTTTCTCAATATCCGATCCTTGTTAAGGAAAAGTTAAAAAATTGCTTCGTTTGTAGCCCCCATGGCGTCCCAGTGACAATAACTTAGACAAGAAGCTGATTTGTGCAGAAGCATGGTTCAGTGTGAACCTTTATCAACGAAGAATTGTTGCCGTGCCTGCGGGCGTACTTGGTTGATCCTTTGGCTAGACAGGGTTTACCACAGAGATGTTGATAAAGCTCTTCCACTGCCATTTCACAATCACAAATGAGATGTGAATGAAAGGAACGCGAAATGAAGTTATTCGCCTGGCCTGAGAGTGCTTTATAAGCTTGGGGGCGCGTAATGTTTTGAATTCTTTAACGCTGTGACCCCCTACTTTGTGTTTTGATATCTGCGCCGATTGCGCCAGAGTGCGCCAAAGTGCTTTTTCTACTACATCCAGCATCATCATGCCGAAATATAAGGAACTTACGTCAGCATTACTTTAAAACCTAATTTCACTTTTGGTTAAATGTAATAGCTCGGGCTCCGCTACACGGCGGGATCGTTACGGTAGGCTGTGACAATTGGGAAAACTGTCGATTATCACCTCAAATAACATTTTATTTGATTTTATCACTCTATCAAACACTGGCAATACTCGAAAGTCTCACAATATTTCTCATGTTCGTGGTCTTTAATAGCGACCGGTTAGTTAGCTCTGTTCAGTGCACTTTTCAGGGCGCACTAGTGCACTGCAGCGAAGCGGCAACCGCGTAGTAGGCATCGCGATTTTGCGCACCTTGCTTTACCGCAGCGCACCCTTGTGCTAAGGTTAAAGCAAGCACTCCTCCAAAGCAGGACGTTACTCGCGGAGGCGTTATCTATACAAAAAAAGAAGAAAAAGAAAAAGGAACTTGGTGAATGCTGATAAAACAACTATCCCTTGCTGTATTTCTTTTTAATACATTTCTGGCGAGTATTAATGATAAGCTGCAATATTCTGACATTTTGTTTCTCGAACACAAGATTTAGCAAGTTTACTTCGGTTGTACGAGATCTATATGTATTGCTTTATAGTTTTATTTTAGTCAACCTTGTCTTTATAGTTATCACCTTTGTACATGTTCTATAGGTTTGATAGACTGTCAGTTGAGTAAATTAAATCCAAATTAGATGAGACATTGGACGGAAGCTTGGGGTTCGGCAGGATTGTATTTTTAACTACTCATATCGTCCACATGCCGATGTTTCTTATCATAAAGTTCTACATATAAAATGAAATTAAGGTAAGAATGAAACGACAAATGTTTTGTATTACTGAATTAAAAATGACACTTTTATTACAACATTTACAGCAGTGTCAACATGCAACGGAAATGTCAACGAAGTCCTTCATCAACCAGCATATTGTTGCCACGTCGTGTGATTCTACGCGGGTCTAAAAGTGCTGTAGTACTGTGTTTGAGGAAATCAAGCCTGCCACGCAGTCGATGATAAAAGAAGGTTGCGCTCAAGTAGGAAAGCAAAGAAATGTTGTCTTGTAGAGGGACAGGCCAAGGCATGAATTTTAAGAAGATATTCGCAGTGTTATGAATGAAAATTAAGTGTGTAATCGTGTTCCGAAAGGTACTTTATCTTCTAAAAAATAAAATAACTTGCTGCTTTGAAAGTTGCCCCAACATGATTCCAACCAATCACATCACTTCATAGTCGACAAAAAAAAATACTTGCAAGTCTTGGCACATGCGTCTTAACAAAATTTGTTTGAGTAGCTCTTTGCTTTTTTTCTTGAAGAACACGAAGAATTGTGTTGATTGTATGTTTAGACAGACTTGATGGTAGTACGCCTTAACGGGTGACTTGTCTCAGCTGTAGATGAGAAAGTTAGCCAGTGCAGTACAACCGCTAACCTGGGGTCTTTCATAAGGTGCACCGCGCCGTAGTAATTACACGAACGCGTGCCGGTACGAAACTCACCCAGATCGAACGATTGCCGTTCTTCACCTATACATTAACTCCTAGTGTACTTATCAGTTTGTTAACGGGCTTATAACAATTCGTGAATTTGATGAAGCCTTCTTCAGATTCCAAATTATCCGTGTCCAGCCTGCGGCCTTCTGAACGAGCTAATGACCACGAATATCGCTTAAAAAAATATTTTCTTTAAATGAAAATGCCGTTTCCTTAAAAGAAACTCGGCATTGCCGACATCCCGGAAGTTTCTTCGGTCGAACGCCCAAATTAGGGCGTTTATCATTTCACCAGTCTTCTTTGCTGAGGAGAATTTTTCCCATTCCCACGAGCCAGCGGCATCTCGGTCTGCAAAATCTCGTGAACGGTGAAAAGAGGAAGCTAATTAACCCTTTTTCATCTTTCCCTACAAAAGGAACATGAATGCCTTAATTTATACAAAAAAAAAAAAAAAAAAAGCTTTGTAAATAATCTTTTTTGTCTGCTTGTTGTTTTTGTTTTTACTCTGAGGAGAGCAACGTGGCGAAGGTTATTTCGTTATGACTGATACGCTTTCAATTTGCATAATACAGACGTGTTTCTGAACGGCTGAACACCGTTGTGTTTTGTTGGCTGGGGGCGCGGGAAGTAAACAGGGGCACACGAATTAAACGGAATAAGAACAACCAAAACGAAAAAAAAAAGAAAAAAAAGTCTTGGCGGATAATTACACGGGTATCACGAGCTAATTACGTGCTTTGGGTCTGAAAGCAAAGATGAATGCCTTTTGATGTTGGTACCCCGGCCGGGTGCTTGTTCAGTGTTCAGTGCCAAGTCACAACATAAGCGAGTTTTTTTTTTTCTGTTTTCTTTTTAGGGAAAGGAAGGGGGGAGGGGGAGAGTGTATTAATGTTAAAAGGAACAATTTGGACATGTTTTCGAGGCACGGTTTCGGAGGTATTATATTAACGTGTATGTGTATGAGCAAGAGGACATGTGTTTGCTTAGTCGCACATTTTGTAATTTACCGAATTTTAAAGCATGGTTAAAAAAAAGCTTTTATCCGTTTGTGTGTTTGTGCATTTTACACTAAACTTTGAGAGGAACTTGGTTTCACGTGACATATAAATCAATGGAAAAATTGACGTCAGGTTCGCGTCACTTTAGTTTCCCCGCTAAATCTAGCGGAAAAATAGACATCACGCGGCTTACACAACAGTTCAGTTACCCCGTTACATATAGTGGGATACTTACCGTCACGTGACTCAAACACCAATCCAGTTTCCCCGCTAAATTTAGCGGTAGAACTCTACGTCACGTGACATCAGGTCACGTGACCTCTCGCACGATTTCGATTTCACGATAAATTTAGCCGGGAAATTTACGTAACGATTTCCTGTTTTCTCGTGCTTTCTTGAATCACGCTTTTTCCGACATATGAGTTCTTCTCTGTGATTTGAAATAGCCTCAGTGCTGCAGCTTCCGAAAATGCGAACCGAGTACAGAAAATATTCGCCGGAATTTGTCCTTTTAGATCTGCTCCCCACGACTCATATGCGACGAAGTACTTCCAGGGTTCCAGAACATGCTGCCCGCGTGCCGCATGCCATCCCTAATAAATGTTAAAACTGGAAAATGTAAAAAAAAATGAAAGACGTTTACAAATCTCTGTAATGCGAAATTAGAGCGCAGCTCGTGAGGTATTTTGATTTTACGATAAACCGCGCTAAACAATTCGAGAAAAAAATATATATTTATATGTTCAAATCACTCTCCTCACATACCGGTTCTGCACCCTCATCCTCTTCATTCTTCGTACCCTCCTCCTCTGCTCCCTCCCCTACTCCTCCTTCATACTCTCGCTTCCTCCTCCTCCCTACCCTCCCCTTCTCCTCCGCGCTCTCCCTTCCCCCTCCTTTGTACCCTCCCCCTCATCCGTACCCTCCTCTCCTCCCACATCCTCCCACTAAATTTAGCTGGAATATTGTAGCTACGTGACCTCAACACCAATTCAATTTCCCCGCTAAATTTAGCGGGAAAATGACGTCACATGACTTGGCGTCACGTCGACTATGAACAAAATCAGTTTCTTTGCTTGTTTTAACGGAAAACTGACGTCACGTGACCTCAACACCAATTCTATTCCCCGCTAAATTGAGCGGGGAAACTGAATTGGTGGGTAGGTCCGTGACGTCCCATAATGCAAAACTGCGCATTCAATTCCCGGCTAAATTTAGCGGTAAAACCGTCGTCACATACGCCCTTAAGACCCATTCAGTTTCCCCGCTAAATTTAGCGGGGAAACTGTTACTTCCATAATGTAACTCGGGTGGTAACCCCGACGACGCTCATCGTGGAAACGGGCGCCTAAGAGCTGCGCTCTAAAACCAGATGCTACGTAAATTGTGAATATATGGTTACTTTAATTCCCTATGCACTCTTAAATAAATAACTCGGTCTAAATATCTCTAAAAAAAAAAGTTTTTATTAAGCAGAAAATGAGGAGCTGACAGGTTACCTTGCCAGATGGTAGAATCCCACCTGGAACGACAGGAACGTGATCTCGACCAGGTCCCCGTACTCCTCTCCATGCGCCACAAAGTTCATCCGGCAGACGAAGGCCAGGTGTCGCTGGAAAGGTTCGCTCATGCGCAAGGCGTACTTGACGCCCCTTTGACCGTAGTATGTCCGATTGCAGTCTGCAAGAAAAAACAATCCCCGCAGAGAAAGGGTAAAGAAAGTGCGTCTGAAAACCACTCCCCCTCCCCTAATCATGATCGACGGTTCAAACAAGTATAATTAACCAGCTCGCCTTGTTCCCTTTAAATATTCAACTCGAAAAAAAAAAAAAAAATGCCCAGTGGTTTAGATTGTTATCCGAATGAGCGTTATGGTTACATACAAATCTGGGTTACTTTGTTTTTAAGTGGACAAATCATCGTACGATATTCACATCTGTAGATGGAAATACATTGGGAAAATTGAGCATTGGTTGCCTTGACGAGCTCATCTGAAATATGAGATGTCTCAGTCAGAAATGCCCGAGGTCATGGCGTATGAAAACCTGCGGACGAATGTTGTTCCAAGTCGCAAAAGAGGGGGGGGGGGGGGGGGGGGATATAGAGGAGCATAACCGGTAAGTTAATCTAGATTGTGTCAATCTGACGCTATTTGAGCAGCGTGTTTTTTTCTTTTTTTACAGCTTTCAACTCACTTAGCACGAACACCTCAGTAACCCGTTTTGTAATTCAGGCACGCAAGCATTTTAGGCACGCATGTTGGCGTTGGATACCAATTTTCGGCACCTGCACCGCAAAATGACATCGTGTTTTCTTGTAGTTTTTATCCGAACGCGCATGATGAATGAAATAAACTCTGCAAAAGTCAATAATCGCTCGTTAATCCTAACTATATTGCTGTATGCATGTATACGTGAATTTGGGGCTTCAGATAAGAGTATGCTGACGTGACTCCTCAAAAGGTTGCATTGGAATAACTCTCAATGCACACGATAGATATTCGCCAGTTTGACGCCCACTACGATAATATGTACAATGCTCACCCCTCAAAAAATTTTATATTTCTAACAAAATCGTTGCCAAACAAAGCACCGCACAGTTTTAGGTATACCTCTAAAAATAGGAGTGTTTATATATATTCAGTTCTTGTTTCCTCTGGTATTGAAAACTATAATTTTTACTGTCTGGTCAATGACAGGGGGAATTTAAACCCAGTTTCTCTGTGAAGAGTGTGTTTTATTACCATTGCGACCTCGTCGATTATAACAAAGCAGATAAGTTTCGATACCAAATAAAATATTTTTTCTCGGTTTCTAGTATCCCTCTGCGGATCTTCAATAAGAGCTTATAAAGGTATGTCAGGAAGAGTGTCGTTACTGAGACTTTCCGTCATGAGATGAGGAATGAATTTAATAGAAATATTGATTCATCAGGACTAAGGTTATGATGACTGCTCGCGCAAGCACTGATAAGTATTTAGACCACATCTAAATTTATTCGCTTAAATTTCATCAAACTGCACCTAATTTGCAATAGGCCTTTGAAACTGCATACAATGGAAAAGTAGTAAAAATCACAATGAAATGATATTTGTAAGAAGGCAAGTTGCTGTGTATATCTAAAGACATACAAAAAAACAAAACAAAAAAAAAACAAGAAGAACTAAAGATATATTAGAGGACTACGCACAAACAAGTGTCTAAGTTTAAATACTTAAACCGTTCGGTACTATCTCAGGGTGAAAGCTTTGTTTCTGCAAAGCAAACATCCCTATTGCTAACTTTCAATATAAGTACGGTGTCGTTGGAATAAATCAGATTGCAATATACGAGTCTATACGAAATGAAACGTCCCCATATACTCACTCGAGCATACGAGTTGTTCGTCACTCGCGTCGCCGCAGTCGTCTGTTCCGTCACAGTACCTGTTGAGGCTCACGCAGCGTCCATTGTCACACATAAACTCGGAAAGTTTGCACCCCGTCGAGGCTGACGCGCGTTGCACCGTCAGCGCCTGGGACACGCAGAACCACCACAGGACAGGCGGCAAGCACCAGGACACCAAAGACGACCACCGCCGCCATAACGGCCTACAGCGATGTGCCATTTCGAGGAATAGCGGGCACGTCTTCGGACCGTCGGTTGTCCCGCAGACGAAATCTTGCGCTAGATTATCTTCTTTTGCTCGCGAGGTGGGCCGAGAAGTGGGCCTTGGTGCCATCGTCTGCTGAGGTCTTGTCCACGAGCCGTAGTGTGCGCTGGGGTTTCGAAGCTTCCTTCATTACAGCTGGTGCTGCTTCGTTTCCACCTGTGGAGGAGAGACAAAAGAGGACATGGGATGGGTAACGACGCCTGCGAGAAAATTCAGTAATAACAAGGCCGTAGTGTGATGAAAATCCGTACGTTGAACGACATTGCACCGATAGATTATTTCGTCGACACGATATTTCATCGACAGATCGTTTCGTCCACAGTTCGTTTCGTGGGTATGCGACGGTTTATTGACAATTAGTTTAATTGAATAAACCCTGGTTCACTGTGTGTGTGTGTGTGGGGGGGGGGGGGGGGCAGAGAGGAAGCTTGGGTAAACACGCTTGAGTTAATCACGCGTTAGTGTTTAGTAGCTTCCAGATAATTACGAATTTAGTAAAAAATACTTTGTCAACGCAACGTAGCAGTACCCCGTGTCGACGAAACGAGTTTCCACGGAACGCCACAGTGGCGACGAAACGCGTGTCCTTCAAGCGGGTGCCCACGAAAAGCAGTCCACGAAACGTGTATCGACGAACCAGTACGGACCCCTCGTGCGTGCTGGATTTTCTATGCCACTTACCGGAGATTCTTATTGTTATGAGTACGTGTTTCGACGAAACAATGTGGACCTGCCATAGTGCGTAGAATTTTTATGTCACGAACTTTAGGTTCTTATTGCTCGTTTTACCCTACGACAGCCGAAGTTGCAGACCAGGTTCAGTCATGCGCCATTTGTAAACCACATGGTTTATCGTTCCGTCGTCAGTATTCGTGCGCCGTTTTGATGGTCACATCGCAGAACGGAAGGAAAACGGAACCAAACCGTCTGGCTGACTCTGCAATACCGCCAGGTGGTACCACACACCCTCGGATCTGCTCAACCTGCTTTGGGACGTTAGTCTTAACGATAAAACTTTCAAAACTTTCGCTTTATGTCGCGTCCTCGGCGAATAGTCGCTTCAACCAGGCGACTTTTAGTTTTCCTCCTTGTGCATAGAAAAAATAGAAATATATAAGGGTTATATGATTTTTCTGAAATCTACACTTATGCAATTTGTGTGGGATAGATGCACCACCTGAGTCGCCTTTGTGAAAGGTTTGATCGCACTCTGTTTGTTGGATTATTTCTACGATTTTGTTTCTTCCGACTAGTGCTCGGAAACACCCTGTGGAACATACGCTACCGGTATCTCGTCCTTTCACGTGAAAGATGCGCTGCCCTCTCTCTCTCTCTCACAAACACACACACACACACACACACACACGCGCGCATGCACGCACGCACGCACGTACGCACACACGTACGCACGAACGCGCGCACGCACGCACACACGCACGCACACACTCGCACACGTACACGCGCACGCATGCACCCGCACGCACACACACGCACACACATACAAAATAAAACGTGTGCATCATTTCTAAAGGTTTACAGTGCGGTGGAGGTATTCACAGTGCTTAATACTCTAGATAAAGAAATAGCGAAGCAAAGAAAAAGATACGATAGGCGTCCGCAGCACTGTTTCAATCAGAAACGGCGGAGTTGACGTTAAGTGTCTATCCTTCTATTACTGTTGGATTTTTATGACTTTTATTTGCGTAAAAAAGCATGGCGTTTTCATCCCTGAGAAAATGAATTTTGAAACCAGTCACATTTCAATTTATGCGAGCGAACCGTAACTGCAAACAAAAAAAATACTAGGACTATATCTTTGTATTTAACTTGTTTTGTTTCTCTTTAATTTCGAGATCCAACATATCGCAACCAAGCGTGCTTTCGGTCGTAGGTGGCGTCACAACCCCTTAGTATATAACATAAAAAAAATAAACGCGGTGTGTTTGTTTTCTTAAAGGTAACAGTACGTCTACCAGTACATAGCTAGGTATTTTCTTCTTTTATCAGCCTCATATTTTATGCAATACGGTTTCACTGATGAAACGAAGCCAAACCAGAGGGGATTGGCCCAGCCAAATCGGCATTAACCATTTTATTCGTACCCTGCATGGTTTTTCTTGGCCTTAAAAATCAAATGACGTTTGAAGTAAAAAAAGAAAAAAAAAAAAAGAAGAAAACTTTAATGGAGGCAGAATATCCCGCAGAAGCATGGCACCTAAATCTATTCAGTCTCTCTTGAAGATCTGTTGGGCATATTGGTCTTCCCGAATACATCATAGTACGTCGGTAATATATTCACGGTGGATAAGAGAAACAAGCTCAAAATGAACGTTTGTATAAGGAAGGATACAGGTACCGAACATCGCTAAACCGAAAGAAACAAGTCAGTTATCCATAACTGGCGGCCGACGAAACAATGACAAGGAACGTTTCTCGCAAGATATCGTATGCCATAAACGTCCTCAAGCTGCGTCTCCCAGAGGAACAAAACCCGGAACAACGAATAATCTAGGGGCTTACTTCGACACGAAGCACGAACATAAATTTGCGTAATAAAAGCAAAGCTGGAAAGCACGACAAGCCTTAAAAAAAAGAAAAAAATAACGAGTTTGGTTTAGCCGGCATTCGGCGTAAACGATGTCTTCCAGCCAAAAATATTTGTTTTTCCTCGTTTTTCTTTTCTTCCCGCTCAAAACGCCATTTTTTAAAGCACCCCACAAGCATATAACAAAGAGCGCGGTAAAGTCAAATGGCTCGGGACGTATGCAACATTTTGCCACAGACACCAACCGCCCCCTGAACAAACAAACACACGTAGACACTCACGCGAGCGCGCGCATTTCTTAGTTTTAGTTTGATGGACGCCAACGGACGCTACAGGCACCAACCCAGCCAACCCGGCATTCTTGAGCGCACCACGTGACCGTCCGTGCTGTCTTCCCATAGGTCGCCTGGCACTCACTTCGCCATTGGATTTCCTGGGATGACTTGCAGCGCCATCTGCGGTCCATCGTAAGGTTGAAGCTGGAGTCCAAGGATTCGGGGACTATTGCGGGTGTTTTACGACTACGTAGGTAGAGCGAACGTTCGTTCGTGCCTTGGTTTACGAGTAGAGTCGGGATATTTCGGGCGCGCGCGCTCGTGGGTCCGGTAGCTTCGCAGATTTACGAGCAGGCATGGCGGCCCGAATCTGGGAAGTTGGAACACGCCGTTGGAGTATATATACGGCGCCCGCGCGAAGTGCGTCTCCGCGGCTGGTGTGTTGAATGCCGCCCCGTATGCCACCCAATGGTCCCGAAACGACAGCAAATGACGTCACAGACGCCGGAGTGACGCGCTGACGGACGTCGCGATCCTGGTGGTTGGCCGCGGAAGTCCCGGCAAAAAGGGTGCGAGCAGCTACCGGCGACGGCGTGACACTCGTTTGACGTCGTCAGGCGGAAATCAAGGGACCACTTCTGTTTTGGGTGCGGTAGACACACCCAGAGCCTTCTATACTGAGAGAGTTTGGCCTTCTTATGCGGAGTTTTTGACAGCCTGGCAACCACAGCAGCGCAGTCTGGCTACCGGGGGGATGACTGTACTTCCGTCGGCCATTTTGTGGCTCTGACTCATAGATACCCTATGCGATTTCTCGGGAATTAAACGAGACAAAGAAGTAACGCCATTTTGTGTTATGGCGAAATCCGCTGGTTCTAGCGGGCAACGTGCTCCGCCCATTGGAAAAAACTCTCTCAATGTCAGCGGCTCTGAGCACACTAGTCGGAGGCGCGTTCCCGGGAGAGGGAAAGAGGGGGAGAAGGTTTGAAATCTGGTGACGTCATTCGGTTCTCCTTAAAACGGTGGCGCTGCTGTCGGCACTGCGCATGCGCAGATACTTCGCCTCAGTCGGATCCGGGGTTTTACACACGTGCAGTCACCCGGTGTTCGCAAACTGGGGCTTGTTTATCAACATTGCGGTGGTCGATTGAATTTACACTCACTTGGACAAGTAAAAACGAAAATCTTCATAGTCGAGACGGTCGACACCAGACAAAGAAAAAACAACGAAAACGTGATAGGGAAAAGGGAAAAAAGGAAACAAAGAAAGGGTTGAACTTCCGTGGTGGCACGCACAACTTGATCTCAAGCGCTCACGCGCATACACGATTCGGGTTCCAGAGGTATATCTTGGACTCACGAAAGGAGTTTTCAATATCTGCTTGAAACGGCATTCAAGCTCTTACGGTCGATGTGGCGTGCAAAGGCTTGGCCTGCATTGCGCTTTTTTTTTTTCTCGCTTCGTTTTAGGCAAATGAGGCGCACATGCAGGATTCGGATCTTAGGAATGCTTTTACCCAATGTGTATTTTTACCTCAATGGCTCGATGGATTCTCGAATGCATTAATAAAATTAGAATGGCAGAACTGTTAGGATTGAATATTGAGAACCTGTGCTCGGGGAGGTCTGGAGCATAAATGGTATGCTACCCCTAGTGAGAAATCTTGTAAGTGTATAGGAGATTCCTTCGTCCAATAAATGAATATGGTCGTATGAGATTATATAAGACCACATACGAACCTTATTATAGGAAATTGATAACAAGTTTCCTACAAGTTCCTAAATAACCTTGTATCGTTTTATATGTCTTTTATAACGTTCTTATATGCTCTTTTATGATCTTATGTAATGATATGCATTCACTGGACTGAACAATTTTTATGCATGTAATTTTTTTTACCAGAGATGACAATGAGTTCCGCACTTTGAACTTTGTGTACTCATTTCAGCCACACGACGAATGACTAGTTTTAAGTCGAGAGGAGTAACACATGGACTGTAAAACTGACTTTTAATGTACTTCGCTCGTGCAAGCTGCTGTGAATCAGTATCCTAGACACGAGTTTAAAAAATCAGCTTTTAATGCCCAAGAGTTTTTTTGTTTTTTTTCGAAAACAAAACGTAAGGCAGAATCATTCTTAAAATAATTAACGCGTGGCACCACATTCGAAGCTATAAAGGCGAACATTGAAAGAAAGGCTCGGTTAAAACAGAAAGCTAACTGAAAAAAAGTATTTTTCAGGATATATATGTATATATTTTTTTTTCATACACAAAGTAATACTTTTAAATGAAAAAAAAAAAGAGTCCAAACTGCTAATTGAACGTTCTCTTCACTAGCTATCTCTGGAGTTTGGCAAGCATTACAGGAGCAGAAAACCACCTCAGTCATTGCCGGAATTTACTAAAATTCGTTAATAATATTCTTAATTACTTCTTTTTCCGGTCCATGTTGCAATCGCAATATTTATGTCGGCCTCCATGGAAAGCTAAACCAATTTATACAATTGAAAAAAGAACTAATGATTTTCAAGAAATTCGTCGACCGTTTCTCGCTTTGCTCTACACTTGATCGCTACAAGCTAACGGTACAAATCAAACAGAGTCAAAAGTTGACGTCGCTGGGTCTTTTTTGTTTATGAGTGATTCATGATAGAACGCGCAAAGAAACATGACGAACACCAGAATGGATGATGCCCTTTTGACGGTCTCTGATCGGTCCCTTCAGTTTGCAGCCTTAGCTGTGTCTGGACTTAAGGTGAAACAAACTATAATCCCGTCTCCGAAGCTGGACGCGCAAAGTTTGTCGGAAGGGCTGTCCACGTGACGCTTGTAGGGGCGACGTTCGCATGACGTGGTCGTGCCCTCTTATCTTCACTGCCGCTTTCTCGCCGCGATTCTCGATGTGAAAAACTCGCTGCGTCGATCTTTTTGGTGCGTCATGACACTGGAAGCATCACTCGCGATTGTTAACCAGCGGCAGAGTGGCATCGCCAGAGTTTGTTGGCTGTGGCCATAGCTAGAAAACAAAATGGAATGATGCGATAATGAAAAGAAGACATTCAATTCATTATTTCTGCACAAAGAAACTCCGCACATCAGAATGGCGGAAAATGTGGAGTTCCGATCTCCCTAACCAAATAGCGTGCCTCACAAGAAATGCTCGAAACGGCGGCGCTCCAGGCCTATGCATGTCATGAAACGTTCTTTCATTAATTGCGCCACTCGCTTCAGAATGTGCGGTTTAATGCTTGCGCATGAGGCGACAATTCGGTGCTTGAGATCAGTGACATATCGGTGCTAAGTCACGTAGAAAAAAAAAACATAAAGGAAGATCGACTGGTGTATTCTCCGGAAATGGGTTAGCATGAGCCTTGGAAGACGCCACACACGCCCTTCTTTAGGAAATGCCAACGCTGACGCCTTGACTTTTCTCTTTTGGCTTTCTCTTTTGTTTCCTCTATTTTTTGCTTGCCTCTTTTTGGCCCCGTTACGGAGTCAGTGTTAGCGTTTCCTAAAAGGGGACGTGCGTGGCGTTTTCCGAAGGTCATGCTAACTGAATCCCTATGAATCTACCAATGGATCTTACTGTAATTTTTTTCGCCCCTTAACTGTACTCTGCCTGTCAGAGTACGTCGATACTCCTGGATATGGTCATCCTTATCACTCATGGAAAGAACCACATCCATATCACTCGTCGTGGCGGGAACCGCACCCATCGTTTTAACTACACACGCAAATCACAGCCCACGCACCGCCACTACGGAAACCCAGACCGAAGAACATCAGGCGACGGCAGAGCGGCATCTGAGCACGCCCGCATTCCATCGCGCGAGCGGCGCCTCCTCCTCTTCGGATTTGCGCCAGCTGTGCGACACTCATTTGACGAAAACAAAAACGCTCGTTTTGACGGAAACCCGGCGGTGTCTGTGAGTTTGTCAGCGCCGGGGAAAGAAGAAAAGAGAGGGTGGCCGGTGCTCACATCAGCGCTCCGAACCAATGGGAGCGTCGCAGGTGTGACCCTCTCCGCCTCCTTGTCCCTCTCTTCCCGGTGCTGATAAACTGACAGACACCGCCGGGTTTTCGTGAAAACGAGGGTTCTAATGCTAATGCATTAAGGGTCTAGCGGAGAAGAATCGGGTACTCTCGGCGGCCAGAACATTGGTCCACCGCGCCCATATCAACTGCTGAGCGAAACTGCTGACAATACAGCTCCGCGAACACGACATGAAGGGAGCTGGCGCTCCCTCACGCTTGAACCACATGCTTCTGAGCTCTGTTAGCAGGCGGTCGCGAATAAATTACATAACCATTACGTATGTTGGCTATGTAGGATCGCGCTTTCAGTGTGCCCTGTAGAAAATACGGCCCCACTATTCTGTCATAAAATATGTCACACCACAGATTCACTTACCACCACACCTGATTGTTGATGTGCCGAAGCTGCAGTGGAGATTGCAATCCGACCAGTAGTGTGCATTGTGGACATTCACGTTTCCATTTCTATAGACAAAACTGAGCTTCATCATTACAAAGTACTTTCCTCAGAAAGTCTGGGTCATCGTCTATTTTCATAAGGGACCAATCGCATGATATATACGAATTAAGCTTAGGCTTCCTTGGCGACCTCCACACCGAGAAGAAGCATGCCTCCGGAAGCTTCGACGATTCTTTGTATGCTAATTTCAGGGTACGCTCGTGCAAACGCTAACACAGCGATTTAGAGAAACTTCGTCCGAGACGGCTGCCTTCTTTCTTCTTTGACAATTCACACAGCCACACAACACATACCTTCTGACAACCTTAAAGAAGGGAGGCGGGGCGGGCACAGGACAACCTGCAGGGTGTGGGGCGGCGTGCAGCCTCGTGGCGAGGCGAACGTTAAAAATTCATGTTTGCATGTCATAAGCATGTCAACCCATTCGGTGACTGAATACCTTGTCGAAATTTGCGCGGCCATTTTAACGCTAACCCGGCTTAGGGCCAGCTTAGAGTCAGACTGCCTGCCAAACTGATTTCCCAAAAGAAAAGGGGATTACCAGAAGAAAGGTTTCTTTGAGAAGAACATTATTATTTTTCTAAGTCAACGGGAAGAACAGATAAATGTGAGCGTATACACCACGTATACTTGGTTTTATGTTACCCTGACAGACAGCGAAAACTACAATTAAGGGTTAGCTAATAACATCGTCGAAGTGAAAGCTTGCGAAAGCAACGCGCCGAAGATCACTGCCATGGAGCGCTGTCGCAGGACCCGCCCCACTCGGTCTTATTGGCTCGCCAGGGTCACACTTTTCGCCGTTCGCTAGGTATGAAAGGCCGCACCGAGTTTTCATATCAAGAGCCGGGGCGTGAAAGCCGCAGCGAAGATATACAAGTCATGCGAACGTCACTCGTACGCGCATCACGTGGACACCCCCACCGGCGCTCTTTGCACGTCCAGTTTCGGGGGACGGAGGGGAGCGACGGACAGAGATTGTCGACGAACATCTTTGTCGACGAAGATCTCCAAAACCATTAGTTCCCTATTAATTTTGCAAATTGGTTCAGCTTTCCATGGCGGCCAACATCAGTATTGGAATTGCAACGTGAACCGAAACATCAGCCGTTAAAAATATAATGAACGAATTTTAGTTTCTTACTAAACAGACTGTGGCAGTTATAGAATTTAAGAAGCACCTAGCGAAGACGGAATTCCAACTACCAAATTGCAATCTTAAAAAAAAAAAAGTTTCCATAAAAAAATAATAATCACCCTATATCCGTGTAAAGTTTTTAAACCCCAATTTCGTTTCCTTAAGTAATGAACACCATTAGGCTAATCTGCAGAACTTCCCAAACGTCCAATGTAACGCGAAAAAAACAACAACAAAAGCGCCCCTAAGTGAATGATTACTTAAACTCACTGCACTTCCCGTGTCTCGGTTCGTCGGCGCTCTCTCCTTCTTCACCCCGAGAAGACGCAAACTTTGATTCATTAAATATTTGCATCCACGCCTTCTCCCGAAATAATCACAATCGTGTCGAAAAAAACAAAAAAGTTTCTCATCCGTTTGCCGAAAACGGCGCAGGTACGGGAGACTAGTTCGCCGAAAGGCACGCCTTAACTTGAGAGCCAACTAATTTCCTTAAAAAACACAACAACGACAGAAAGTAAATTGAAGAACACAAAACATAGAAATCAAATAAAAATAAAAAAACGCGTACTTTATAGTCTATTTTACCTTACGATGAAGCGAAGCGGAGGCCTCGGGAAGTCCCGTCCAAACGAGCGTCATTCCGCGTCTAGCGCGTTGCTTCCAGAAGGTCACACGTGACACTCACGCTGCATTTGATTGGCTCCCGTGTCGCGTAGCCTTCACTACGGTCCATCGTAAGATTAAGCCGAGTATAGAGATCGCTAGGAAGAAATAAAGAGCATCGCCAACAAAGGAGAGCGAGCGAGAGTTCTTCCGCGCGGAGATAAAGCGGAGACGACGCGGCGGTCGCATACGACGAGACGACCGCGCGTCTAAAAGGGCCGGCCGGTGCGAGCCCCGATTTCGGAGGGCTTCCAACTGTTCGGTCGAGGGTCACGTGACCGCGCTTCGCAACGCGAACGGAGAGGAGGACGCGAAAGCGTCTTTATCGTCCGCAAGCGTCTCGTCCCCTCCGTCCGCTGTGTTTCCTCTCCGCGCGAGAAAGCAACGCATGCGCACTTGCGACCGACCCTGGCCCAAAATGGCGTCCGTTAACAGGGTGTTTTTTTTAGATATTCGGGCGTAAATAAAACAATCGTATAAATAAACCGCAGCAACTGTATGCTACGGAACTTTCCAAAAAGGTGTCGTTAGGTGATGCATTTCTTGCATTCACACTTTAAAAGTGTAAATTTGGGAGGGAGGATTGCCTAAACAAGTCTTAAGCCTAAAAAGAAAATTGTTTTTCTGATTGACGCAGCTACTTACAGATGGCAGGGCCTAAAACAAAAACGTTAAATCTTTGACATGAACACCTACAAACCGGTCCAGCGAATTTCAGCCTGAGTAGTACCATATGCAGAGTTCCTACAGCCCTTTGAGATCCTTGAATAGCCTGGATTTCGATAAGACCTTCAAGGGCCCTTACATCTCTTTCAAAGTTTCAATGTTCCTTGTAGTCCTTGAACATCCGAAAAATAATAACATGCACTTTTCTTTCTTTTCTTCTTTTGCGCATCATGGCGGTTTGAGAAGTTCGCTCGCTTCTCTGAACTCATCCGGGCCGCGATAATGCATGTAGTGGCGCGCAGGAAAATCACGGGAGAAAAGCGCTCGCCCTAATGCATTGGCAGCCGACATGGCGGCGTACCACTGAAGGAAACGTTGTTTCTTTTCTCCTAAATGTGCCTGCTTCATGCCCGGATAGCATATCCGACAGTTTTATTCGGTCTAGGATCGTGTCTCAGTTTTGTATTGCAAAGCCGTCCACGCTCGCATACATTGTCACGATTGAGTCATATGCATCACGCGCCCCTTGTTTACGGGCGCTTCTATCCTATCAGGTTCAAGGCATCTTAATTGTGTCATTTCCTCTTTTCCTCTGTGTTGCCCTTAATGTTGTCTTCTGACGCCCTAGTATTCTTTAAAAAGTCATTGAACTTTGCATTAAGAATGTGCATCCGATTCCTGCATATGTGACTAGCAGCGGCAGTCAGACTTTGTTTCTTCTTGCCGTTTGCCTGCACAGAGAAAAACTAAAAACCATTTTTTTTTCAGCTTCATTTTTTTTTTTTCTCTGAAGCCCACACTCATAAAGTTTTAGTAGGATAACTGCAGCACATCAAGACAACTTTTGTGACCGTGGTTCTCTGAAATCCGGGCTCTCTCTCTAGGGCGGGCGAGCGACGCCTGCGGTTTTTGCGGCGACCGGAACTTCCAACCGGTGTTTAAACCTCGGGTTCAAAGCTGCGCAGCGCCGGGTAATTGCTTCGAAGACAACTTTAATTAGGCAACTCAGGCAGGATCCTCTGCACCGTGACGGGAAGGGAGGGAGGGAAGGAGGGAGGGGGGGCATCTAAAAGTGACGCTTAGACCTAGGTTATTCAACCTCCTCTTCCGTCTGAGGTTTGCCCTCTCTCTTCTTGTGTCTTCTCTTAACCCGCAAAGTTTACCGCATGAACGGAAAGCCGACTTGAATTTCCAGTTGACTAATCCCTCGTTGATGAAGTTATCTTTCCGTTGTGTAGAGTGGGAGATCTAATTCGGCCTTGTGTTTTACCAAGATTAAATTTTGTTTGATTAGTGTGTTTAGTTCTTTTTTTCGTAGAGATGACGAAGAATAATGATACTTATTACTGATCCGGGGGTCGACGGGTTTACGAAGGGTCCAATGGGACAGAAAAGTGCTGAAGAGAACCGCTTTATTATATTTAAAGGAGCCACAAACGATTTTTCTCTTTTCACTAAATATTACTTAGAATCACACCCTAACTTTAATAGCTATAAACTTGACTTAGATTTTTCTTTCTATACAATGGCAGAAGGCAAAAAAATATTCGATAAATATAAGCATCGTTCTCCTTTGCTGTCAACGTTAATCATAGCCACGCGCTGTGGTTAGCAAACTAGAAAACGCGTGCTGAGCTCCAGGCATTGTTGGAGTTCGGCTGTTCTTATCACTGCAGTGTTTGGACACGGCCCACGACCCGAGTGTCGGCCGAGGCATTGATTGTTAGGATCGGAAGTCGAGTGCTCACGCAGTTCTCGTGTCCAATTCACGAGTCGTGCTCGGTTGTCGTCAGGCTGGGGGTTTCGATCCTACACTTACGCCATTTAGCTTTGCGAAGGCAAGACTGAAAGAAAGAGTTGCATTTTATTTTCGCGATTTCACCATCAGTAAGAAGCTTCTGATTCAGTGGTGATCTGTGCGGGTATACTTGTGCCAGAGTATAGAACAGTACACCTCTGCTAATTCCTTAACGTTCCAACCCGATATCGTTTAATAACCCCTCTAAGTTTATCTAAAATTGCTTCGTACGATATATTGCGTTCTTCTAAATTTGTACTTCACATGATATATATATATATAAAAAAAAACGGCACATTGCTACTTTAGACCAATGTTGTTGTAACAAAAAAAAGAAACAATATCCAAACTTTAGTTTAAAAACATGCTTTTTGTGTAAGGTTTGTCAAATTATGAGACGCTGGAGAAAACCAGCTTTCTGCGTTAAGGCCTTATTTCAAACTCTTTTTGTTCGCTTTCCGCCTATTGAAAAGCATACGGGAAGGGACTCAGCACGAACCTCGTATCACTGCGCCACGGTGTTCTTCCGGAGCATAAAGGCCGTTCGCTTCCATCGCCGTAACCATGGCGACGAACGCCGAGTTACCGAACGCCGTCTGTTAGCCAAAGGTTAATAGTTTTGTAATAAGCAGCCGCAGACTGTCGCCGCGATGCGGTGTGAACGCAGGCGGAGGCGAAAGAAGGGGGGGGGGGGGGGGGGGGGGGGGTTAACACGTTCCCCACCCCAGTGATACACGCGGCGCCGTCCGAAAATGTCATTCGGCGTTCGTTGCCAGAGCGACGGCGATGAAAGCAGACGGCCTTTTCGTTGCGGAAGAACACTGTGGCACAGCGATACGAGGTTCGTGCTGAAGCGCTTCCCGCATGCTTTTGAATGGGCGGAACGCGAGGAAAAAGAGTTCGAAATCAGGATTTAACGTAGGAGGCTGGTTTTCTCCAGCGCCTTATAACTTGACCAGCCTTACACGAAAAGCGTGCTTTATGGCTATCCCGCGCCGTGTTTCTTTTGATGCGTACCATGGGTCTAAGGTATCAAACTGCCAGAAAACATTTCTAATGCAAAATTGAGCCCTTCCTCTGGCTTTTTCAGAAAACGATCTGGCAACCCTCCGATTAATATCAACCTAGAAATAAAACTGTAGAAATCACTGGGTGATTATTTGTGAATGCTATAGCATTTATCGTTGCACAGACGGACAGGGGCCGGGTTTTGACGACAAAGAACTGGAACACGTGGAGAGGATTCACGACAATCAGTCCAGGTCTATTTTTCCCCTAAGTTTAGAAGGGAAGCTGGATGGGTGCAAAGGTCACGTGGCGTCAATTTTTCCGCTAAATTTAGCGGGAAACTGAATTGTTGCATAGGTCATATGGCGTCAATTTTCCCGCTAAATTTAATGGGAAAACTGAATTGGTACATAGGTAACGTCAATTATTGCGCTACATTTAGCGGAAAATATTCCTGCCAATTTTAGCGGGGAAAGTATTCGATGCGAGCTTCTAGGTAGACAGAAATCTATGGTGAGTAGCTTATTAATGTTATCGCATTAAAAAAAGAAATACTTGCGAGGCAGCAGACGTTTTTTAAGCTTCGTTTGATGGGCAATATAAGAACTGGTTAGAGGCTCTTTGTCGGTAAGTTCGTATCAATATATCGAAAAACGAATTAACCAGCCTTTTTAGTCTGGGACCTATCCCGTCATTTTTTCAGCCCCAGTCTGATCTATATTTTATCCGGCACAGATCATTACTTGAGGCTAGTTCCAAACACACAACACTTCGACCCCTCCTTAATGCGGGCGAAGTAATAAAAACGGTGCGGTCAGAAACACAAATGTAGATGTCGATATCTCTCTTCGAGTGAGTTACGTGGGCATTGTTTTTGCAAATCTCCACGATCAATCTTCGAGCAAGTGAAATAATTCACGCACAAAGGACGGATGCTGTCATTCGGCCGATGGAGTGGTGGCTTCCACCCGTTGTGCCCCGGTGGCCATTGATTCGATCGAACCTATTTCGAAAGGCAGAACGACAGAGCGGGAAAGGCTTCCCTCATATGTACCCTGTTTGGACCGAAGATGAAGCGAAGGGAACGCTGACCAGTCGGGTTCTGTAAATTACAAGCGTCCCGGCATTTCGAAGTCACGTGGACCAGGCAACGATTCAGTAAGCCCCGGGTTGCTGCAGTCTTTTGCTGCTGGTTCATTAGTGCGAAATTCGTGATAAATAGTAGTCCATGGCGTGGTACACTCAACACGTTCTAAATGCGTCGTGTTATTATCTTGATGTAGTTTCTACTGTACTGTTTCCCTTCGATTCTGACCAGTAGTTGAATGCGTTCGTGGTTGTTTATATTTACATTTGCTTCATTTATTTTAAGGATTTTTGGACTATGGTAAGGTCACAAAATAGGCCAGGATAGCGTTTATCACTTAGTGAAACTAATATAAGCCATTGTTCAGCAATATAGATTTCACGTGACCACAGTAGCTCCATCTATGAAATCAGTAAAACAGAGCCGTAAACTTAAAAATGAAGAGCGCATAGAAAATAAAGAAATCGAAGTAGAAGACAATCCAAAGTAGTAAAGATTGTTCCCTTGCGTTAGCATATTACATTCAGAATGCCCAGAACAAGAGCATAGACATAGATATTCTAACACATTGAAACGGGAGATCTCGTGTACGTATGTGCATATATCTACAAAATGATGACATAGAACTGAGAAACTATTAAACGATAATATTGTACCTCCATTCCGTTTAATTGTGTTCTCTCGGTTCCTAATACAGAACCTTTACAAAGCCTATCTGTTTTGAACATTGAATCTGCGTTGTCAACGTATGCATCTAATAAAATAAAAATAAAAAAAGCAATTCAAGATTGTGCTCGTATTCATGCCAACAACTAGCTTCAATGATATTATTATATATATATTTTTTTTGCGATATCGTGACCATCCTTGCTTACTATGTACTTTCTTGAAGTGAATAGTAAGCGATGCTTTCATTATAGTCATTTGAATGAGAACAAGCATCACCAGAACATGAGACTGTGTTGACACACGCGAACGTACTTTACACCAACATCGGGAGAAAGCAGACTTGTTGTTCTTTTACAAAACTCTGCATGGTTTGATAGATTCTCCGTGTCTCTTGTCTGAAGTGTGTATCAGGGTCGCGCGGGAGTCTGCTTGGCGCTAATCGACATTTTATGCTCCTATAAATCTTAGTCGACACAATCCAACTCTTAGATTAGTAGAATGTTACAATTGTTACTCAGAAGAACTTGATATTTTGAACTCGTGCCGTCAGAACTTTGATAAACAGATGGCCCTCCTGTTCGAGTCGGGACAGAGATAGGGAGCACCAATTAGTTGAAGTGATAGCCTAAAAATGTACTGCCTGTGCAGTTTGTTCCTCTTTTTTACCGCGATATAAAGTTTACTTGCTTTGTAACTCTGTAGGAATTAGGATCGATATTTCTTTTTTCTTTCTTGAAAACTACTAATGTCCAGGACGTTTTTGTGCTATCTTGTAATACACTACTGCTTCGATAGCCAATCATCCACTTTTGCGCGTTCCGTGCACTACGGACTGTATCTTGTACTCGATGCGCAACGGGGTGTGTGCATATATGTGTGGTCAATGTATTCTTGGTGTCTGTGTTTTCGTGTCGTCAGTTTTGTGTTTAATTTGTTGTGTGTGTAAGTATCGATGTGCCAGAACCAAACCTTAAGGTTGTTCCTGGTCACCAAATAAAATCGAGTCTTGATTGTAGACTCTTAATAATTATTATCATAAAAGCCAATAAAGAGAAACAATATAAGGATCCCAGTGAATGGCGAAGCACAGAATGCGCTAAGCATTGAAGAAACCCGAGACTGGGAAATAATCAATGGAGAAGCTCACACACAATCTCCAAACGCAGCTACTGATTTCTTTTTCTTCCCATCGTTGCATTTATAGGTCGTCCTCCCTCCCCGAAGGTTGCCAACCTCCTCGCAGCAGGATAGCAAGGTGCACTAGAGTCAAGTTAAGGCAAGTATAGCGAGCAAAGCGGTATAGGATAGGCATGATAACCCTGGGGGAGCGAGGAGACAAGAGACGAACAGACACGAACACGCTAATCAAGGGTTAGTGTGTGTCCGCCCCATGTCCCCTGGCTCCAGGTTTAACATGTCTGCAAGAAAGAATGCCAACTGCCAAAAGGTGATCCCAAACCATAAGCGAGACCAACAAAGTAATGAACACTCGCTACGCTAACATTTCACTAGATCTCACCGGCTAAATTCACCAGCTCGCCGGCATTTTTCTTTTACTTTTTTAGATTACGATTGTAGATTGAAAAAGAACAAATAAAAACGCTATGTGCTCAGGGAGAACGAGCAAACGAACCGTCAAGTTTATTGTCCACCATCACATCCCACTTTTGTTCGTCGAATCATACTATGAGCTTCGCTATTATCTGGTGTCCTTCGAACATTCGCCGTGATTGGCTGTCGCGGTGTTATACAGAAATGTAAACTGATGCTTTTTTACAGTCATTGTGCGACTACAGTCTAAGCTCATTATAACAGACCTGGTTATAACAGACATTTGGATAAAACATACCAATTTGTGAAGTTCGGTTGGTTTTCCTCTATGTACCATTGACTCAACTTCATATCTGCATAAAACATACTCCATTTACAACAGACCGAAATATCGGTAAAAATCAAGGTATGTTATAACGAGCTTAGACTGTATAACGTTTTTTTTTTTTTTTTTTTTATACGCGGGCGCCGCCATCTTAAATTGCGAAATTTCCCGTATACGAAAAAACAAAACAAAAAAAACAACCTCGTTTTGCTCTCTCCACAGCCCTGAGAGAAGCTCACGTTTCATTCGCGATTGACTATCATGCTTGCAACAACATGGCTAATTCGCCCTTTTCCAGTAACCTTCTGCGCGTGCGTAAACCCCCTCTCCTGGACTTGCTTCTCGCTGTCGCCATTTTTGGAGGGCAAAGCTCGGGTCGACCAACATATTCAGTCCATATATGTATATTAGTCTTTTGTCTCTTTTCAAGAGTCTTGTTGGAGTATACGCCGGTATGGGGCAGAAATGACAGCGGAGATCAATACAACAGCACAATGCCAATGCATTCTGATGGGCGGAGGCAGGTTGGGCTGCCTTGCGTTTGTAGTTAGAAGATAACTCCGCAGACGGCGGTCATTACTGGCAAAATGTCCATTGGGCTAGTTGGTCCTTGTTCTTTCAGATTAAAGCGCCTCAGAAAAATTACAGAAAGATCTATTGGTGGATTCTCAGGGGACGTGTTAGCATGACCCTTGGAAACGCCACACACGTCTCCCATTGGGAAACATTTACGCTGAGCCCTTCACTTTTATCTTTTGCTTCCTTTATTTTTGTTGCCTCTTTTTGGCCTCGTAACGGGGTCAGTGTTAGCGTTTCCCAATGGTTATGCTAACGAATTTCCTGAGAGTCCACCAATGGATCTTCTTGCAACTGTTTTCACACCTTTAATGTACTCTGCCTGTAAGAGTACGTCGACGCCATTGGATACGGTCATCCATATCATTCGTAGAAAGAATCACATCCATTCCACTTGTTGAAGGAACCACACCCATACCACTCGTAGAGGGAAAAGCATCCATCGTTTTAACTACGCACACATATTACAGCTCACGCACCTCTACTACGGAAATCCGGAGCGAAGAAAAACCGGCGACGGCAGAGCGGCAACTGAGCACGCCCGCATTCCACCGCGCCGCGGCGGAACACCTCCTAGGTAACAAAGCTATAGAGCGCGCAATAACAATAGAGCGCGGTATTGTTTGAAGACCGGTGACTTGGCTGCGTTTCCATAGCAGTTAATACTTTTTCTTTTTTTACGTCTTCCTCCTTGCAAATTTTATAGACAAAATGCACCACTTGTGGGCAAGGCTGCGCAAAATCGTAGCGCGAGAGGTTAAAAAACCGATTTTTGCGGTCAATTTAAAGACCATGGTAGTTATTTGTGACACCAGATATACTCTTTTACTTGTACCAGATTTTGATACCTTGCATTTTTTTTTGTCCATCTGTCGTACCGGATTCCTCAACTACGTGGCTGGAGAGGAAGGTGAACGAAAGAGGTTTATAACCTTTCCAAAAATACACTTGACCCCAGATGCAAAAAACAGTTTTCGAGCACAGTCACTGGGTTGAGGCTATAGACTCTTACCGGCGTCCCTCCTAACCCTAACCGAGTAGACTGTTATTTCGATAGGCACAGCATGCGGAGGCGCAGTTTTCATGGTGTATGTACTTCCCCGAGGACATAAAAAAACATTGTACCACATTTTACAAAAAAAAAAAAAATTAAACTTTTTGTTGTGTACGCGCGCGTAAGATCGAATGCAAGCGGAATGTTAATTGTCGTGTTCTTTTTTACGATAAATTTTGACGGCGCCGCCTGATTACTCACGTGCAAAACGACCAAGCGCTTAGCTGTCGAACATAATTTACAACAAAAGATAGCCGAAGGGTATGAATTTTTAGCGCTCACAATTAACGTGTTTACCGATGGACAGGACACGAACATACAATTGAGGAAGTGTTAACATTCAAACAATATATCTTACGTGCCACACGATACGGCGTTATTTGAAAATAATTAGTTTGAGAAAGATCTCTAATAAAACAGTCACAGTCGACGACAGTCATATCTTGACAATCGGACGGAATCTAAGCTGACTTCGTTTTAGGGCACGCTTTGGGGAGAGCTTCCTTTTTCACACCATCACAAAGGCAAAGGAACGGACGCGGCTATGACTGAGAATGACTCTATGCAGAATATTTTTTGGCTATGACTGAGAAGGACTCTATGCAGAATATCTCAGGGAGAAGGTAGAACAGTTGTCATTGTTCGCAATATCGCGTCGAGGGCCGTTCGACGCCCTTCTCCTCTTCCGTTTCCCGTGAATGTCTAGCAGAAATGCTTGAATGGCAGGCACTTACCAGCCCTATTTTTCACAGTGGAGGACAACACAGAAAGGGTACGCAGCATACATCACAAACAAATAGATGGAAACTTTCAAGATGGGCCAGAAAACGTCGAATATAAAACCGCAAAACATTGGTAGAGAATCGCGCTGAGCGGGTTTCCACTGTTCAAAAAAGTGGCAGGAAACTTTTGGCCGATTTGGCTGAATATAAAACCGCAAAACATTGGCGAGAGTCGCACTAGCCGTATCAGCATCAGCAACATGGCGGCGGCCTAAAAGCGTTTTTTGGGAAAGGTCTAGTGTAGTAATACCTCATGCCCATTTACTGCTGTTCCAAGTGAGGGAACACCAGGCAACTAGGGAACGAGCAGGGAACGCTCATTTTTCCGAGCCGGCCTCTGTCGCGGTCCACCTACAGATGAAGTCGACTCGAGGGAGGTGAGAACGGTCCGGCGTGTCTAGAGTCGACGTCGGTTGGTTGGACAAATCGATGCCACTTCCTTAAGGAAGAGGGGAGGGGGAGTCCGCGATAAAATATCGATTTGGCGACGGACTGCGTTTCCCACCTCAACCGGGGACCCCGGCAACCTCCTCGTTTAGGTCAGTCGAAGAACGAACACGTCTCGAAGGCACGGCGCTTCGCCGAGCGTTTGATATGTAAGCAGTTCGTCGAAGAATCGCGTTTACCGTGTGAAACTTGCCCGCAAGCGTCTGTGAAAAGGCGCGCCTGTCAGGCTACAGACACGACTCGGTACTGTCCAAAGCATGAGGCTTGGATGTCATTACAAATGCTAAAGATCGAAGATGTGAGAGTAGTACGTGATGTTGGGCATTTTTGTTTTAGCTACCCAAGCTATACAGATTTTCAGAATGGCCCCGCTTTACTGCTCCCGCATGCTATTGATTATCTTTAAAATCAAAATAGTTATTGAGGAAACGGCACATAAAGACTATGCCAAACGACACGGTATTTTGGGCGTTTTTTGTGTTTGCAGACCTGAGCTTCCCCGGCATTCATTTCACACCATAAAACGTCCGTAACGCGCCGTGATTAAGCTTTACTGTCGCCCTGTTACAAAATTTTGACGTCACGTTTTCACTGTAGCCAACAGAGGCTCTCAGCCAAAGTCTTAAAATTAAAGAACTTCCCGAGGAAAAAAAATAAATATAAAAATTGCGCTGGAACCGCCTACCTGGTTTTCATTTCACGACTTTAACGAACATACTTGGATCTCCTCAGCGGTATAATCATACAACTGACAGCTCATCGCTGCTTCAGATAAACTCACCTGTTTCTTCCTCCGTTTTTGTCTTCCTTAATAGATGGGGTGCATTATGTCTGCTTAAATGTGGTTTCTTATAATGCCTGCAGCTCAAGAACGCGGAACGTTGTATCATAGCCTCCTCTATACTCAGAAAGCCTGGCAATTCGACGACGGACCCATAGAGTGCTCGATCCCAGATTTGGAGAGCGAGCATCTTGTAGCACAGAGCACAAAAAAGAGCCATTTCGAGGGGAACCTGGACATCAGCGCACATGCTTTTGCAACGGCGTGGACCTGAAACACACTTGTTCGCTCGGGAGAAGTGTGTGTTCGGCATCTCGCCGCAGCGGGGCGCCAGTCACGTGGCTCTCTTCTCATCCGTTGTCTGCCGCTCTACCTTTTTCATTTCAGCGGCCGCTTCTCGTGTCGATCTGCCAGGCTTTGTTAGTATATAGGAGGCTATAGTTGTATATTATATTTCGTTTATTATCCCTTAAAGGCCCCGCCAGGGGCATTACATGAGGGGTTTTGACGAGTTTTGGTTCGTTGTTCGTCTTTAAGTGCCCGTTCATAATGCTTAATGTCGCGATTTCAATGCGTCTACAGCGAACATGCCACGCTCGAAACTCTACTACGCCCAGCGTTCCTTATGCCACTCGGTGACTGTACGGCGAGCAAGCGTTCCAAAACCGGTCTCTGGCGTATCGGAATCCAATGAGGAGCTCGACATAAAGAAGGAATGGAAAGTACGAGAATCGCAAGGAGCAGACAAACTTGGACGTTAAATGCAGTTTTTTTTTAAATTTTTAGTTTTACGAAATTTAGAGAAAAAAAGTGAAAGCTACATTTTTGCAGTCTATGCTGGTGATTTATACGGCCAGGGAGGGAGCCATGGTACAGTGGGCTAATGGTAACGATCAGTCGGCCAATTAGCACGAATTTGTTAATTATTTTTAATTTGTGAAAATAGACGTATGGTTCAAATTAGAAACTTGCTGAGCGTCATAAAAGAACACTAGATCGGTCATTTTTAGAAATACTATATATACCTTTTATTTCATGTTTTTTTATAATTTGAAAAGTAGTTACAAATATTTTTAATTTTAATGGACGTCTTGCTGAAAGTGCCAGTGAAATCGCAGGTTTACTTTGGTCAGCCAGGCGTGCAACCGTGTCTCAAACATTTTCACTTCATCGCGAATATAGGTATAAATATTCGCATATACTTTTCACCACCGCACTTAATTTTAACGCGATCGCGCTAGAGGTGCTCGTATCGCAGAAAATCCGGCGTTGGCGTCGGCGTCGGTGGACCAAAAAATTCCATAATGCAACGCGCGCACCCACGTGTGTCACACGTGACGTCACAGGTGGTTGCTCGCGTTGCATTATGGGATTTACCCGCTAAACTTCGGGATAACATTTTCCGGCCAAATTTAGCAAAAAAGATTCCGCCGTATTTAGCGGAAAGTTTTCCCGTTAAATCTAGCAGAACATTTTTGCTCCAAATTAAACGGAAATGTTGCCCGCTAAGTTTAGCGGGCCGATAGGGTCATGATGTCACAGCTTCGTGTAACTTCGCGTGACACGTGACACTACGGACCAGACCCCGCACACACGCTTGGATGGCTTGACAAAGAGCACGCGTTTGTATAAGAAGACCGTGTGGACGGAACCCGATAACACTATCGCGTTCCACTCTTAAAGGCGAAGCTTAAGTGTCCCCCAAATATTTTTCTACCACTTTCTGTAAAGTAGAAAAAAAAGTGGTAGTAGTAGCGATTACAAGCTTTCACCCGTTTTTTTTTGGAAAACGTTCAGCTGAAGCTCATAGAACTTGTCATTTCAAAGTTGTAAAATTAAATTTTTTAAATAGTTTAATTGTTTAATTTTTTAAATACATTAAATTGGAAAAATTAATAAAAATGACCAACAACGGGGGTACTGTTTTAATAAGCATAATACTTGAACTTGAGCCCGATACTCGAATAGAGCACACAAAACAAATACCTTGTAAAATATACACGAAATGAAAAGATAATCTCGTCTGTGGCATTTGTCAAAAATGCCGGCGTGGAATTAATTAAATCAAATCAAATCAAATTATCTTTATTTTCCATCACAAATGATGATGGGGATATCAAAGGAAAAAGCTGTTTGTGTACTGTTCGACGAGCCCTCGGCACCCTTATATGGCAGACAACGCAAAAAGAAATAATCGAATAGACAAAGAAATAAACAATTTGCATTTTTATACAATGTTAGCTATGTTATTTTTATTAAATGACATAATATCAATTTCTAGCGATGCGATATAATTTAGCAAGTGAGGAAGTGCAAGTTTAATTCTTTGATGACCAAAGGTAATATGCGATTTTTTTTAATATTTGCAATAGATGCGTTTCACGGGTTTGGTGAGTTGAAATGTGGGAATGAAGGTCAGTGAGCTTTTTTTTTGCAGCACACGGAGTAAATTTAAAGTAGTTAAACTAGTGGATCCCCACATGAGACGCGCGTAGTATAAGACGGGAAAAATAGCGATTTGAAAATTTGAAGTTTGATACTGGTAGGTAAGACGGTTCTGTATTTGTTTGTTACACCAAACTTTCTTGAAAGTTTAGTGCCAACATGTTTAACATGCTCGGTGCAAGACATGTTGTAAGGAACAAATACACCGAGAGTTTTAACGTTTTCGACTCTTTGAGTAATGTTGGAACCATATTCAAAATGAAGGGATAAGTTCGATATAGTTTTTGAATGTAATTAAAATATTACAGCCTTGCTCTTAGAAGTACTTTTATGACAGGAGTTATTTTCGCACCAAAACCTTAATTTGGATAGAACATTATTTGTCGTAGTAACAAGATGTTCACTATTTTTATCAGAAATGTTTATCAGAGAGTCTGCATAAATTATAAAATCGACTTCAGGGTCAATAGTTGCAATGTCGTTTATATAAAAAAGGAATGAAAGTGGTCCTAAAATGCTTCTCTGGGGAACACCGGAATGAATATTTAGCAATGAGGACAAATTCGAAAGGTATGACCTAAAAAGTGAAAAAAAAAAACACGAAAACCGTATAAAAACAGTTTATCTGAGAGAATACTGTGATCGAGACAGTCGAAGGCTTTACTGAAATCTAAAAAGATACCAACCGTTGACAACTGTTTTTTTAATTATAAACTATTATCTCTTTTTGGTGTAAGAGAGCACACTCAGTTGACCTGAATTTTCTGTCTTGAACAATACAGTTACTTTTGCAGTCTGCATGCCTATGGGAAATATTCCTGACGTAAGAGCAAGGTTGAAAATGTGTGTTAAACAAGGCTCAAGGATACCTATAACAAGTTTCACAGGTTTAATATTTATTATCTTATCAGCATCACAACTGTTGTTGTTACGTAAATTAGCCATCGCCGAAAAGACTTCGCATTCATCGGCAGGTAAAGAAATATTGATTCGGACACTCTTGTTATGTTATTTTTTGCTTCACTATAGTAAGTTCCTGTCACAACGTTCACAAAATAATGATTAAAAGCATTTGAAAGAGCAAAACCACTCTTCTATTCCATCTATATTTGAAGCTTATATTTTATTACAGTTAGTTTTTTTTTTTGCCTAAGTGATCGTCAAGTATCTTCCAAATTAGGTCAAGAAGCATCATCCTTTCGGAATAAAAATAGGGCTGTACTGGCTTCGTTTTGCACGCTTGAAATCTGCGTTCAGGCGGTTCGTCACGGTCTTAAATTTTGAATGCACGTCCAGATTTTGGGGTTTTCAAAATTATTTATACAGAGAAAATTTTACACGCAGTGATTTTAAGTGATCTTCAGTAATCCAAGGTTTCCGGGCGCGTTTATTTTGCCCAAGTAATTTTAATGAAAATAAGGAACTATAAAAATTTTCTTTAAAAAAACATCAATAAATGTGTCGTATGCTTGATTTATATCACTCATGTCAAATATAATGCTCAATTTTCTGCTCTCAACAGTTCCTGTAAATACCTGCAGCGTTTTCTCGCTGCTATTTAGAACGTATCTTGGGTAGAGAACCTCACTGACACTCGTTGACTAACACTTTGTAGCGCTGTAACTTTGAAGGAAACAAAACAATGCCACATGCTTTTCATGAATAAATACAAGAGTATGGTGGAGAATTATCACAATAAATTTCAGTAAAATCGAAGATATGTATTTTTTGCTCCTTGAAATTCCCTAATTTTGTAATTTAGAGCTAGTTTGAAGCGACATAAAAATTTTAATAATTGAAATAAAGCAATAATTTATATGTCATATGAAAAAACAGAACATTTTAATAATATTATATGACAAAGTTTAATGTTGTAGATATTATATTTTTGTAGAGAGGGGGTCAGAAGCCCAGTGACAAACCGTGAAAGGAGCCATATATGTTTGCGCATTTTAGACTCGAAAGATATGACGTCCATAATGCTGTACATATACCACTCAATAGTTCCCATGATCTATTATAAGTGCAAAATATTTTATATTTATTATAGTTGTGGTTTACGTAGTAGGTGCCTCCGATTCTGACATAAACCAAAAATCAAAAATCGAATATGCCCTTCTGAAGCATTCAAAATGTTTTTCTTTAAATATTGTTTTTTTTTAATATTTCTTATGACGTTTCCTACACATGTTGAAGAGTAACATCTAAAATAAAATCACGAAAACAAAAAATGCGTCTGTACTCGCGTGCATGATCTTATCTCAGAGGAGCCTGTGCCACAGTTGTGTACGGAGCACATGGTTGCTAACCAATCCTTGCCACAACATGTTTCGTACCAAGGAGTCACTGTACATGTTCCGTAATTCAGTGATATGGGACATGTTGTGGCAACAAGGTTAGCAGGAATTACGCTTTCCACGCGCTCAAAGTATTTCCAAAATTATTAATTTAGTGGCTTTCGGTGATGCTCAGCAAGCTTTTTATTGGAACCAAAGGTCTATTTTCACGAATTAAGAAGTTAATGAAATTTTTTTACTAAATAGCTTACTAATCGTTACGATTAGCCCCACATACTTTGTACCTTTGGCTGTATAACTTACCCGCACAAACCATGTAAGGGTAGATTTCACAGCTTCCTTAAAACAAATCTGCTAAGCTTAAGGAAAAAAAAACTGTATAGTATTGTATACGGCGTGTCAGTTATCAAGCAAATTAAGCGCCTTTTACTTCCATCGTAGGTCTTTAAATTTGCGAAACACCGAACACTAAAAAATTTTCCCGGCATTGAGGACTTTGTTAACTGTAAACGACTTAATCTTCGCGAGGACCTAATTTTCGCGAATTTCGCGAATCGCCTACCATTCGCGGAAAATAGATTCCGCGAA
Organism: Ixodes scapularis; assembly: GCF_016920785.2. Lineage (NCBI taxonomy): Eukaryota > Metazoa > Arthropoda > Arachnida > Ixodida > Ixodidae > Ixodes > Ixodes scapularis. The sequence goes on from NW_024609881.1 coordinate 113,380,111, forward strand.
CAATTCCGGTAAAATGTAAACACATTAGAATCTATATTGAGATCCCACCTCGTCGCGAAAATTAGTACCCTCGAATTATTCTAAAACTCCAACTTTGACCTAAATCGCGAAATATTGAGCCCGCGAAGAATAAACCGTTTACAGTATTTGCCCACCCATTTCGTTTTAGTAAACCACCACAAGAGTTCAAGTCTCTGTTGAGAGTTGTCGCTTATTTTGGTTCCACATGCTAACAGAAGGCCGCAGTAAAACTTGACCACGCGTAAATACGTAACACGGAGGCACATTTTAATAGATGCTCAACGGAAGTACTTTTAAACCGTCTTCCATAAACGAGAGTGTTCTGCATTCCGTTCAGCACGAAAATCTCTTTGCTTATTGCCTCAGCACCTGAGTGAGTGGCGAGCTATCTAACGGGATTGTGGCTCATTAACGTATGCCATACGCACAGTCGTTTGCTAACCGTTCAGCGCTGCATCTATGATCATTTGATATTTACACAAACAAACGGAATTCGCTCCCTTTTCTACGAGTAGGAGTAACCTGCTATACTTTCACTGGGATCACGTGATCAAAATACTCTCTTGTAGGATGCAAAGTTTGCTCACAGGATCAATTCTTTCCATGGCAGACGTTTTTGTGGCAATTGAGTGTTTGAACGGAGGGATGCATGTCTCAACGCACGAATTGTTTTGGCAGCAGTGACCGCCTCTCTATACACGTACTGCGGAACCGTTGGCCTCACTTTAACCCGTCTCCCTTATCCACTGCTACAGTTAACCTGCAACAAACTCTCGGGTATGACTTGACAAACGACCACAAACAGACGACGTCGACTCAAATGCAGAGCCCTCACTACAGCAATATACTTAACCTTGACGCATTGATAACTTAGCCCTCTCAACCTTCACCTCTCACCCTTCTCGTTTCTCATACTTACTTGATGAAGAAACCAGCAAGTTCTAACGAATTATTAAGAACGTTAAAGACGGATGCTTTCAGGTCAGCCAACCCGCTGCTAATTGCGAATAGAGCGCCGGTTGCATAATTCCCCAAATGTCGCGTCGCGTTCTTGACGCCACCTTTCTCCCGAGACGCCGCGTCTTCCGCTCAATGGAGGACGCAGGTGGTCAATCACCGGAGGTGCCACAAGACCGCTCAGTCGCGATCAATCAGAGATAATGCGCCCACCAGTTTGCCTACCGAAATAACGTGAGGTTCGGCCGCATGGTGGCGTTTTGCGTGAAGATCGGATCGCTGGTTCGTTTTCTCACGCCAGCCGGCATCCATTAGGGCGGAATTATTCATGAGCGATCGAGAGTTCTAGCTTCCGGTTAGAGGAAATTCGTGCGGGCTATCGGTTCTTAAACACCTTTTTAACCCTATTCGATGGATCGCGGTGTACGTTACGGGCCGGCCCAGCCAATCCGGCGCTAGGAACGTATCACGTGATCATGCGCCACGCGCTTCACTACGCTTCTCCCGAGTGTCAGCTGACGCTCCCACTGGATTGACTTGGATTGGCTCGTAGCATCCGCTGCTGTCCATCGTGAGCTAAAACGTAGTAAAGTGCAATCCACTTACAACGATACCGGATATATCGATATACCGCTTATAACGATCAGACTAGAAACGTTCAGTTACTAGTCCAGATGCAACGATAATCGGTTATAACGAATGCATTTTCGGGTTTTCTCATTGCCGGTATAAGTAAATTGCACTGTATAGTGGTACCTCTTATACCTTTTTCCAGATGGACTGAGTCAATTAAGGGTATATTTGAGGAAATCGGGCGATGAAAAGCGTACCGCGTGATGTTTTGCTCCTTTGAATCTCTTCGCGCATGCCATGTTCTGCGGGTATCATACGCGGTGGCTGGAATGCGGCTCTGATTGGTGAGTTTACCGCTTCCAAATAAGTGCTCCATCTCAATATCCGCCCGAGTAAACGGCAGCAGTGGTGGATGCGTCAGACGCCATCTCCGCAGCCACCGAAGTACTGGCAGCGACGAGTTGACACCGCAAAAATAAAACCAGTTGCCCTGAATTATATATATATACACATATATATATTTTTTGTGAGATTGGACAAATTTCAACCATATTTGTGGATACGTTTTATATGTGCGAAATTAAGATCCCGTTTACTCAACGTGGCATGAGCGAAACTTGTTTCTTCAAGGCGTATCATGAACAAAAATAGCTCGTTGAATAGCTCTATAATAAAAGAGAGACAAGAGCAAAAGTTATAACTTATTGCAGTGTTTTCTTCCTAACGAATGTATAGGAGAAACAACTAGAAACAAAAATAAAGGGTTAATGTAAACGAATTACTTTTTGCGAGGCCCTCATTTTCGCGAATTTCGGAAATCTCCTAAATATTTGCGAAAGATAGCTTCCTGGAACCATTCCGGTAAAATGTAAAACCATTGGAATCTATATTGAGATCCTAGTGCTGCGCGAAAAGCAGAACCCGGGAAATATTCCAAAACTTTAGCTTTGACCTACATCGCGAAATACTGGAGCCCGCGAAAAATGAGTCGTTTACAATATTCCGAGTAAATAAAACATTCAACGGTACCCGCGAGAGCTCGCTGCTGCAGACTGCTTTTCTCATTATTCGAGCATACTAACGTCCAATCGACAAAGCTCTGAGAAATGGACTACCAGGAGCTGTGGCAAGCTGAGGGCTACCGCTTACCTTAATATGGAGTGCGAACGTTCCTGATATATTATGATCGACGTCTTCTAGTTTGGTTTGTTTTACGTTGGCCTGTTCTGCGTTAATTCGTTCGTTCCGTTTTTTTTTTATTGTGGCACACTGTTGCTTTTTTGGCGGTTCAATAAATGACACTGGCGTATTGTGTGCTGCCATAGTATATCGACGCACCTTTTCGTCTCCTCGCTTCGGCACACTTTGCAAAAAAAACAAATAAGGACACACGCAAGAGGAATTGCCGCAACTGCTGCCAGCCGCACTTTGGCCTCGTGGCGGATTCTTCATCTCCATATTGACCCTTACCATATTTATGAGAGAGGTGCTAACGACTTAACCGTGTTTGAGATATACAGCTTTCGGTAGAGAACGACCGCAGTTATTTCCAAAGTTTAACAATGCGGGTACGATCGGTTCCACTCCGCTCTTTAGATAAACTGGCTGTTTCAAAAAATATCGGCAGTTTCTGAGCTAGGAAAATTTTAACCACAAGCGCCGCTGATTCTTGAAGGAATAAAAAACAAAAAAAAAATGTTAAGCTAAAGAAAATAGAGTAACAATTTTGACAACGTTTTTCAAGCAGATGTAGGACCCTTTACGTGACATTTCAATGGTTTCGAAATACTAAAACCCCTAGGTCTCGGGAACAAATGCCGTTTCCAATCGTCCATCTTTTCGACGGGCTCGACGTGTTGTAGGAAAGGCTAGCCACATTCATCTACTTTCTCCACAGTCGCTTCTCCGAACCGTGTCCACCCTTTCGTTTCACTGAACAATCTGATTGGTGGATCCTAGCTTTTGAAGTGCGTCTCTAGTGCTTCAGTTTGTCCCTAGGAAAAAACAAAACAAAAAAACTTCCCCGTGGCGTGACGAAAATGTTTCCAAGTAATCTAAGGGCAGTGGTAACACGTAGAAGAGAGCCGAGGTTCTAACGACATGACCTAGTTTTAACGAAGGATTTTTTTCCAACCGAGTAAATAAAATAGCAACCCGATGGTTCGAGTGATGCCGCGTGTGTATTGAGTAAGATTGGAAACGCGCTCATACCTGTGCCACGTAATAGCTTATATCGAACTTCGCAGACCGCAAGTCCTTGTTATCCGTCCCCTTGTCTGTGTTACCTTCTCGTGATCGAATGCCTTATCTTGAGAATTCTCAATCGTACCTTTGGCCTCGGTTTTAGTGGTTAAGACAAAAATTGGCTTAATAAATTTCGTTAAAAAATTCAATTTAATAGTTTAAAAAAAAAAGATCGACATAAGTTGTTTCTGAATAAAAATAAATATTCTTCGCCAAATATATTTTTCTTTTGTTTCCTCCTAAAGGGAAAATAAAACAAACTGTAGAGGTAGTAAACCGGATGGTCACTTTTACGTATCTTCGATGCTCTGATGCGGTAAAATAATTATACTGTAAATTCATATATACCACAACACACAGATCACAGGTATAGATTGTGATGAAAAATATTTAGCTAACTTACAAATAATTCTGATTGTATCGCCGCGATATTGAGATATTCTTTTGCACAATAAAAATTTCATAAAGGGGCCCTGGAATCATATTTAAGCCTCTACCTTTTTTTGTGGTTTCCCCATGTCTTTGGGTTTGGGAAAGCCACCGGACACGGAGAGAGTAAATAAATATCAGTGCGTCATATTTTAAGCGAACGACGCGGAAACTTCCTCCACCTACGGGGGTGACCCACGGTGCCGAAAGCGCGCGATATGTGACATCGTTGGTCCTGGCCTTGCTACTGGTCAGAGCAGCTAAAAGCTTCTTTTTAGTCGAAATACAAAATATAAGTTGCGCGAACCGTTTCAATTGTGTATGAAAGTAGTTTTTGTTAAGTATTTTAGATCAGAAAAGAAACAAATGCAGTTCAGAAAGTACGGAAACAAGAAATTATCCGTCGACATACCCGCCACCAAGCGGTGGAAAAGGTGGCGCATACTAGAAAGGGGTAGTGGGATGAGGCACTGACGAGCGGCGAGCGTAGAAAGGTCCCGGATGTACGCGGCGGCGCTGCGGTCGTATACGGTCTCGAGGATCCGACCGGTTCCGAGCGTTCCAAAGGCCTTGCAGCAGGTTTGGCATGCGGTTCGGCGGTAAGGCAGAGCGAAGTGGCTCCCGTTCTGAACTGATCTTTACCTCGTGTTTGCTGTCGTTTGTGGCCAATGAAGTGTCATGTCGAATTAGTGTTTAATCGCGCAGCGAATGTAATGCGAGCCACCCTCGCCGCCTGCTTCATTCAGCCTATCCAGAACATGCTTTAGTGGTGCCCTCTCGAGCCGTCGACACGGAGTGCGGCAGTCATGAGCGGTCACTGAGCTCACTACCCCTCCTCTAGTTCCCGGCCACACAAGCGACCAAGGACGTCATGAAGGAGGTTATTTTTGCTTGTTTTTGTAATTTTAATTTGCCTATAACTTTTAAAATAAAGCGAAGGTCGAGCAAAGAAAAGCTTCCTTAAGTTAATACGTTCTGTGCGCTGAGGTTAGGTGCAATTGAAAAAAAAAAAACAGTAAGACTGTCCTTGCAGGGCCCCTTTAAATAGTTAGCGTTCATGCTAGAGATAACTCTTCGCCCCAGACAGGGTTGTAATCCAGAAATACTGTACCAAGCAAATACTATTTTCTAGTAAACATTTTATGAGGATTGAAATAGACTATATTATTTATTATTACATGAACATGAACGGTTCTCTTAATGGCGTTTTACATGTCTTGGCTATTAAATGATTTGCTCGATAATTTCTGGAGATTGAATGCTCGGTTGTGATATGCGACAGACGAAGTGGTGTTCCCTTTAACTCAACCTACATTTTTGGATAGGCTTACAAGCTTTATACCAAATCAGATTAAAATTTTAATGAAATAAATTAGATTTATTTTATTTAAATCAGAATTATATGATTTAAGTAACCCTGCCTAAGAAAGTTTTTTTTCACAACATTTTTTAGACGTGGCCGACATATTGATACCTTGATATACCCAATGATTGAGATCAGTGTGGAACAGAAATTGACTGACAAGTTAATTACACCGTAAAGTACAGTTTATATCAGAACCTTTTCTTCTTGACGTAAACCATGCCATAGGGGAACAAAGGCAGCTTTATTTTTAGTTGGCGAAAACGCTGTATTTTTGTAATACTTCATCAAATCGAAAGAGATGCCCACTTTGAGCTTTTAAATGTGAAAACTTTGCTAACGCAGGTTCCGCTCATTTTTTTTAATAGATAATTTTTAAATATAAAAAAATATTCGGGATTATTTTTGCAGGCAACTTTTTTATTTAAATCATGTTTTAAATAACGATTTCGTTCATAATTTCAATCATCTTGATGGTTATTCGGCACCCCGGTTTATACTTCCCTGAAATTATCTTTAAGGAACCTTAATTGGTAAATCTAAACAAGACAGTTGTGCTGGCAACATGCATTTCTACAAGGGTTTCTCAATTGAAAGGCCTCTCAGCAGCCTAAAACAATCTTGTAAACTTGCATACTAATTTTAAGAAAAAAAGCATGAAGTGGAAGAATAAATTGTGTTGTCGCTGTCGTTTAATTACATCTTTTTTATGGCCGAGTGGATTAATGCGCTCGTTTCTTTATGCTTTCTTTCTTTCTTGTGTCCGGGAACAGCCGAAGCCTAAATGCTGGTACACGCCAATAGACTCTTTGTACAAAAAGGAGACACAAAAATATTGATCCTATCAAAGCTGAGGGTTTCGGGCATTTTTAAACGAGCGTTCACTGTCGAAGATATCAATCCCCGCGCTGAGTATATTAAAACTATTTTGAATACGCAACATGGGGGAAAGTGAACAAAGGTCTTGCACATAGAACGTGTTGGGGTTTCGACTGCTCACGCGTGGAACGGATAAAGATAGCAGAAACACAAGTTCAGAACAACTTAATGTACCATGCACAGCTTTGTGCAAAAATACATAATCTCGAAAATTTCGCCGAGCAACTAATGTCTGCAAATTCATCCTGTTCAACATTGACTCGGGACTAAAAAAATCTAGCGACCGTAATAACGGTCGTACACAATGCGTGCCAGCTTCCACTGAGCGTGTTTTAACCCCTCAGAGTTTTCCACACTCAAACAGTTCCTGACCACGGAGCCGAACTCAAGTTTTGAACGCACAATAGAGGTGTAAAGCCTGACAAGACACGATCACTTCTTGAAATTGGGGGTTATTCTCGAAAACAAGCCTAAAAGTCATAAGCATGAACTCACCAAATTTGTCAAATGTGTATCATCATCTTTATTGAGCTCGAACGTCCCTATCCTATTGTAGAACCGACACAATGAAAACATAGGTACAAAATTTAGAAGACAAACACATGACTTTGCGAGGCGGGAACAGCTCTGAGATTTATTTTTTGTTTGTTTAAATAGTGAAAAAGGCGGAACATGGAAATCTTGATTGTTTTTGAGACATCACCCATGTTTAGGTTCAATTGTAAAAATATGCGTTATTTTTTTTTAAACAAAATCAAGCTACAAGCTAGAACAAGAACGTTTGAAGGTAATTACATCCAGCTACTGTGGATCCAACGCAGATTTACATTCAAAACGAAAAACCATTATTTTTAATTTAAAATTTGTTACCGGCTACACTGAGATTTTAGGGTTTTAATTTTTTTAGTTCCACTTCAGTTCTAAAGTTTGACAAAAAAAGAAAACACACAAAGTACTATAACGAAAAAAAAACAGCTTTATTAGGCCATTAATCAGGCATAGGCGGAAGCGAATTTAAACTTAAGCTAAATACAAAAATTAACACAAGCTTTTTTTCTTCTTTCTTACGGGAGGAAACCCTCAATTTAAGATGCCGAAAGAAAAATTTAGAAGTTTTTTTTTTATTTTTCTGGCAACTTCTTTCTTGTGGCTTGATGTCCGAACTCATCCCAATCGCATTCGAGCAATTAGGACAAAACGAGTCTTCACGTAACAAAAACGCGCAAAACTCTACACAAAAAACACACAAAAAACAAAAAAAGCAAAACACTTAAGATGTTCATACAGACATATATCTTTATTAAAAAAAAGCTTTGAAGTCAAAGATCTTAAATTCCCCCTGCGCACAACGCAGGAACAAAAAGATTGATCCAGTTAAATTCACCATTTTTTGTGCCGCAATATAAGGCCTAAGTGAAATTTATGAGAACAGAAAGCGAAAATCGATAATGCTGGAGAAAATTTACTTGAAAATTAAGCTGTGCCGATTTTCGAGCAGTTCCTAATATGCGCTCTAAATCTTCTTTCGGCCCGACCTCAATCTCAGATTGAATTTGTACGAGCCAAAACACTCGTTTTAATAACCGGAGAAAACTCAAAATATATGCTACCAGGATTAATACGCACCTCACTACACACTGTCCTTATTCACCCCGACAATGAGCCCCAATCTCATTTACACGCGACCAAGCTGTAAGCGCAAGGTTAAAAACATCCATCTCGATTTGAACTACTTGAAAAATTACAATTCGAATAATAAAGTTGCGCAGTACACGAACAAAGTATGTACCATTGAATATCGATAGAACGAGTTGGTGGATGTCATTGTTTGCTCCATTCGTTGTAGCGTTTTTTTTATTAAACATATATTTGACATTTTATTTATTAAGCAGCACTATAGTTTGGAGTTTGAGGCTTGCACCTTATTTTATTACTGGTGGCAAGTCTAAGAAAACGTAATCAATTAAATCCGATTTCTATAAGGAAGTTTGTGTTATTCGTCGAGTGACAAGGGATTGATCACGATAATAGGTGACACTTTTGACCAAGGGTCAGTTCGGTAGTTGAGATGTACGGAAGCCGTTACGTAAAAATTACTTTGACAAAAACCATTGTTTTAGAACTTTGAGAATGAACTAGTACTATATTTGAACTATACTGCGAAATATTATTTTCGTGAATATGGTTCTATTTGAAAAGACGATATCGGCTACTGTCTAGGCTAATATTCATGGTTTTGTCCATTTTTGCTCTGTCCAAGTGCATTGGGTGCTTGGCCTTACTCAATATTCTGATCAAGAATTTTGTTTTTCTGTCACGTGGTGCTTTATACCAATTCAAGGGAGCTAAAACACGTGATCCGCTATTACTACCGCTTTTTAGTTCCCCCCCCCCTTTCTTTTCCCCTAGAAATTAACAAAGTGGTGAAAAACTAAAGACGGGTAAAATAAAATGGAATAAAATTACTTTACGTTTTTAATCTCCGAGAAAAGAAGAAAGTGTACAGCATTCATTATGCAATGAAAGCGCTGTACACCATGCATGCTACGTGCGACGCGCTACCAAAACGTCCCGCGAAGTCCGTTCGCAAAACAAAGCAAACAAAAATGAGAAATAATAAATGAGTTTCTTATCTCCCAACATGCAATATAACCACGCCAATGTTGTCTTTTTGTCGACCTGATGTAGGCTACACATAGCCTTGCTTTATCGCCTGTTTTGTTTTGTTTCGCTTTCTCATCAATACAGCAGAATATTTAATGCTTACAAGCACGGACCTGCGTGAGTGTTTTGGCGAAAAGAAGAGATTGAGCATGAGTTATCGGGCCATTTGTCGTGGCGTTCGTTCCGCCTATCATTTTAATCCCGTTTATTAGGTTATAAAAATGCATAATACATCATGTCGTGTTTTTTGTTTTGTTTTTTACATATTCGTGAAGGTAGATTTTGGATGACCATATATGTTGTACTTTCAGCTGAGTTCATAAAAGATGTTTACCTTGGCTCTTTTTAATGTTGTGTGAGATTACGCTCGTTGGAAATCCTATTTTGATTCGTTTTCTTTCTGTCTACAAGCGTATATGTCTAAGAATGAATGATAAAGAAAGCTGAGATTCTCAATTCTGCGTTTCCTATCCGCTAGAAGGGTAGAAGATTGAAATTTATGGTGTGGGTAAATAAGAAATGAATCGGAAGATTTAGGCGGCTGCTAGCGACGGCAAAGAAGAATGGCGTGTGTTCCGAGGTTTTGAACAAATGATGCCGGAGTTATCGCGCTAGAGACGCCCGACATTTGAGAGATGGAGGTTCGTAAAATATCGCTTACTGTAGCAAAAACAAAAAAAGAGTGCATATGGGCCTTAAGTTCGTATACGGGGGTTGAAACTCTCGTTCTCGTGATTGTACATTTCGCTCTTGGATTGTCGTACTTCGGATCTATAGCACAAACTATCGAAGTACGATATTATTGTTACGATGCCCACAGTGGCTTGTTTCGTACTGAATACAACTCGCATCTACCAATTGATGTGTTTTGCTGAATGGAGTCCGTAGCGGCGTCCAGAAAATCGCAGCTTCGTTATTTCGGAAGTTTCGGCATCCTAGGAAGGCAGGTAAATAAACTCCGTCTTCACCGCCATGGCCCGAATGGCGTTCGGGCGATGAATTTTTGAATTGAATTGTTTCGCTCACAAAACCGGCGCGAAAGGGTTGCGAATACAGAATGCAAAACAACAAAACTAAAAAAAAGAAAAAAAAACAACAAGCAAAACTTGATGCGTTTTAAATTGAGATTGAGGAACGCTGAATCGAAAACGGTTTCTTACTCGATGTGTTCCATTTCGCTGAGCACGGCAGGCGTCTTATTCGGGGAAAAAACCGGCCATAAATAGAATATACATTCACTTAGGCCTAACATGAACGACGTTGTGTGCTGAAATATATTCAGGAGTTCGAATAACAACACCCAGTTCTTACAAACAACGAGCGTTCCAGTGAAAAAACAAACAAACAAAAAAACACTCTTCAGAATGGGTGAACAGTGCACTTGCTACATTCCAGGTTTTATGATGTATATATATATATTTACTATAGAGTTATGTAAGCAAACCGAACATACGACACAGGCTGAGGAATCTGTGGAAAGCATGACGAACGCTGGAGGAAGGCATCTTGCGGAGCACTGCAAACGATGTGGGTGCGAACCTTTGTTAGAGCGCACAAGGTTTATTAAGAAATGGAATGAGAAGATGAAAAGAGAATTAATCCAAGCTTTCTGTATACGCAAACCGGCTGACAAATGCGCAAGCATGCCATCTTAATATCTACCAAATAAAGAAATTATGTTTCTTGAGGGATGTGTGTAATGAGCGATGGGAACTTTTATCAGTTGCATATGTTTAGCCGATTGGGATCGAGTTTGACGATGATTCGTGTTTCAATAAATCAGTTGGTAGCCGGCGCCTGTCCGTGTCGTACGTGTGTCTTTTTTCGTCCTGTTTTGTTCGCGCCTTTTAACCTTTTCATTGATACGAACCAACTAGCCCCAACCAAAGTTTTATTTAAGTGCAGAAAGTATGCAAAACTCAATTCTGAAAAATCGTCAATTCGGTTATACCCCAATGTTGAGCGCAGCGGCAAGGAAGCCCTACGACAAAGAACGCATAGGGAACCACAACTCGATGGCTAAGGCGAAAAATCAATCCTCGACGCACGATGAGTGTGCAGAAATTAGTAATGCCAAAATCACCGACAAATTAAAAAAATTAAAAAAAAAAATTGCGGGGCGTGGTTTATTGTTTTTTCGCTACGTGATTGGCTCTTCGGTGCTCGTATCGGTTCATGCTGCGATCTCATTGGCCGCGGAGGGTTAATGAGATGCACGGGATTCCCCCCAGCGCTCTGCGTTGCTATGGCTATTATCAGCAACTACGAGTGACGTAAATTTGGTGATGCTGTAGAGACATATAGTCCTCACTTTTAAGAAATTCGATTAGTACTGATGAAAATAATCCCTGGAGAAGGGGAACAAGAGGGACAAGGGACAAACATAAATCTCCAAACACAGCTAGGTGACTGGTGAGGTGACGGTCGCTCACCAGTCACCTAGCTGTGTTTGGAGATTTATGTTTGTCCCTTGTCCCTCTTGTTCCCCTTCTCCAGGGATTATTTTCATCACTATTGTCCAGCTCGCTTGCCCCTTTGCATTTAATTGCATTATAATTATATCGATTAGTACGTCCACTTTTTCTACAATGCCCTTGGACGAGCCAATCACTGCGATCTACGCATAGAGCTCGGGTAATGATGGGCCATAAAATATGTGTCGACATGAAAAAAAGGTGTCTGTGACGTCATTTTGTGAGGTCATTCTTTCCAAGGCGTCATTCCAAGTGTGACGGCAGATTCTCTAATTTTAGGTCTTGCAAAAGTATTCTCTGCGTTGTCATTGGTCAGATGTTACAGCAACTGGGTTTCCCAGGTGCCTTGAATGGAAAGTGAACGCATGGGATTTCTTAGAGTGTTACGTTTATGGAACTGAACTGCAATTTTCTCCCGAGTGTGTGGCAAAAAAAAAAAAAAAAGACGCAAACTTGAGTGTCATCACCAAAGTCTGCCGCCAAAGGCAGCGCCGAAAAAGTGACAAAAGTGTGTCGCCCGGGGGCCCTAAAATGGGACAGAAAATATTGCATTTTGTTGACGTCTCGACTCAAGAACAGTGCCTATTCGAAGTGAACAAAGACCGTTAGAGAATTTTGAATTTATCATGAGGGGTTGCTCGAACCTGCGCAGTAAAGGAAAAGTGAGTTTTTATCGTTTTTCTCCCCCCGGGGGTCTTTATGCACAGCAGGTTATGACGACTGTAGCCTGATAGATAAAATAAGAAAACGGGCGAAAAGAAAATTAGATTGCGAGCTACAGTCCTTCGTCCGTCATTCTAAGACATAAATGCAACGTGAAATCAAAATTTTTTTAAGAAATTGAGAATCAAGGATGCACGGTCATTTTTATGCTTTGGAGCTACCGAAAATATTTCAGCAAATACATTTACATAGCCTATATTAGTGTGGACGTCTTAATGCTACCACCCGAGATCTTACCACTGTACTAGAAGAAAACATGTTTTGTTCTCTTCATGTTTGGGGGTTAGGCATATACCTTGTTTTCTACGTACGTGTGGGTAGAACAAAAAAAAAAGTTTTATGTGCGCATTTTTTTTAAGTAAGCATTTCACACTAAATGAAAGTGATCTAATCAGCATATGCTGGGTTTCAATTACGCAAAGTTGTTTGTATTAGGCAAATTGCGCGTTGTCATTGATTTTTACGATGCCTTGTGAGAAATGAACGTCTTAGTTTACTGGCACTTTTTTGCAAGATTGTCTCAGAGCCAACGCTGCTGAAATTTTCGAAGGTCTGAAATTACAGAATTAATTAAAATTGTTTCTGGCATATGCGGGTTTCGATTTCATGGGATCTTATACAAACCTTCAAACTAGAAGGCAGTCGATTGTAATTTCCTTTCGTTATCGTAAGAATCATTCGGTTTTATTATTTCACTAGCCTTGTTAAAACGAATTGGGATGAAAATTTCTATTTAACATAGCTAAATGAACAGGCCTACGTCCTTTTAAAAGCTTTTCCGACAATTTTTATATTTTACAGGAGTCGATAAATTCTGGGGGTTTTCTACGCAACCCTTACATTCTCAAATGTCTCAAGTTCCTTTATTAAAAAACACACACACAAAAAACTCTTGCTCTTGCAAGCGTAAACCACCGAAACTGAAACCAAAATATATGTCGAGACGCTGAACAAGAAAGCCATGTCTGACTGTGTCGCCATAATAAAACTACGGGCTGCCGGCTACGGAAAAACAAATTCGAAACGGCTGTGACCAAAACACAAAACAAAGTATCTATGAGTGGTCTAGTTTGATAACACGAATTTTAGAAATCATTAGTCAGTGTTCGGTTCAGGTATCCTTGGGACATCATATACATCCGGGTTTCCGTTACTATCTACTAACGCTGCACATCCTAGTTTTTTCAAATATAGTTTTGTGAGTTTTTATTTGGATGCAACAGCCTTCGTTACTGCGAAATCGACTTGTTACCTGTCAAGCCATTACTGCCAACGCAGCGACAAACTCGTATATCCGGGTTTCGCTGCACGGATGTTGAACCCTCAGTAGAACCAAAAAATAGCTTGTTACGATAGAAGCTTGGGCGAGTTAGTTATTCATGTTAAAATGTATAGCAAAACAAAAGAAAAAAATCAAGAGAAAAAAAAAATGAACAGAGCTGACGGAGCACCAACTTCGCTATGGCGTCTTTTTAACAAAGAAATTGTTTAAGCCCGACGACCAAACTCGATATTCTGCACGGCTTTCCTCCTCTCACGTCTTGGAGCAAGGGAAGCGATGGATGGAAAGAGGGGATTCAAAAAGTCGTGCATGAGTCCGCGCGTGCCGTTCGAAAGTCAAGTCAAGTCTAGTCAGGTCAAGTCAAGTGAAGTCAAGTCAAAACGCGTTTTTATTTGTAAACAAGATGTTAGTTAATTACACGTATTCAGACGGGGGCCCCAATGTTTTCAAAAGAAAAAAAAAACTGTTGAAGGGACCCGTTGATATTAAAGAGTTAGTGACCAAGTTGGCCCCATTATATAGAAAAAAAAGCTTGAAAAAAAAGAACGAAACATGATTGCGGTATGTACATAATCAAAATATTAAACCAAGTGAAAAGAGAGAGAAGAAAAGCCAAAAAGTGAAGGAAACAAGAAAGACAATTGCTGTGTGTGTTTTTGTGTGTTTGATTGTCGGATTGTGTGAAAGGTGTGCGTAGGAGAGAAAACTTGATCGGGGCCGCGGGGGGGGGGGGGGGGGGGGGGGGGAGGGGGAAGGACATGAAAATTGTTGATGAATCATGCAGATCAGATAGTATGCGTGCACCTATGGCTTGTTTAAAGATATAAAATGATGACATGGCAGTTAGGCTGTGTGGTAGGGAGTTCCACGTTTTAGTAGCAATGTAAATGAAGGTGAACGCGCCATAATTAGTTTGTATGCGTCATACAGATAGTGACACTTGGGAATGTCAACGCAAAGGATGCATGACATCTTGATGAGGTGAGTTGGTTCATTGTGCGAGCGCGTGAGTGCAGATAAGCCAGCAAAATGGGCGCCCCCACAATTGACACGTCACAATCTGCGCGTTGGAGGATTAGCGAAGGAACCTTCCAGTCTTTCTATGCTGGAAAAAGCGATGTAGAAACTTGATCGTGACGTCACAGGTCGGAGGAGCCTAATCTCAATCGCCGGTGTACTCAACTGGCAGAGCACGTTGATGGCGACGACGAAGAGTGGCGATTGAGTTAACACTTCATTGCGATGTTGTGCGCAAAAATGTCCCATAGAAAGAAATGCGAAACGCCACAGCGGAAGCAGCGGAAGGTCTGGTAAAAAGAACATTTTGAAATCCGCAAAAATGTTACGTTGAGTACAATTTAAAAAAAAAAATCGAAAAACAACCGGTGTTAAGTTTAAGTCGTATAAATTATGTATTTCTGCACAAGTAACACAATTAAGGAGATCGCAGCACATGATCCGCCACACGCGCACAAGCATGCTAAATAAAGCGGATGTTTTTTCGCTGTCCCTAGAGGAAATCATTTCTCTGCCCAATAGCACGGGAAAACAGGTTCACTAGATTTAGCGGAATTTAGCGTGAGTCGCGAGCACACTAGAGCTCATAAATAGTAAACCAGAGCAGCTCGAAACACGCTGTAAGTTACGTTTCTCCCAGGTTTCATCCGTAGGATATAGGTACACTTTTTTTTTGTTCCAGTGATTCTAGCGTTGTGATCGTCTTTAAGCAGAATCTGTACGCGTTTGCAAGCAGGCCACGGTTAGGAAGCTTGTTTGGCAACGAAGGTGGCATCATGCCGAATCTAGGAGCTTTGTTATACCTCCATACCATGGAATGACTATACTCGGCGTCTATACTATTTTGTACTACTACAGTATAGGGTGTCCCAAGCCACCAGGCTCGATCTAAAATAGAGCGTAAAAATCGACGCCTGCAAGGAACAATCTAAAGTTTTCGTTAAAGGTGTATTTCACAGGTCGAATTTCTCTTGTAAAATTACAAAGCGTAGCTCTCTTTCTGTTAAAACTAGGGCCAAGAAACCTGCCTGGGTCAACGGCGGGCGGCGACACAGACGACCTAGTCGTGTAACGGGGTGGGTTGGGAGCGTATTGCTAGATGGCGCTACCTCCTTATTGAGAGTTCTTCAACCTCCGTTGTTTATTAAAATTAACATAATTCCTTTGCAATGTGCCTGTGGTTAAAACTTAAAACATAATTGCGGGCAATAAAAGCAAATCTTGAACTAAAGAAAAAAAAAAAAACGCGGTTCCGTAACGACGGCGTTTTTGCTGCCGACGGATTTCTTCTGCGTGTCGTCTGCTTTTTTTCGCTAATCGGCTCCACCTTCCGACGCTGCTCCCGACGCCATCTGCCAATACGAACGCCAAACGCGCCTGCAACTTGACTTGGTCGTCTGCGTCGCCACCCGCCGTTGAATGTGGCAAGTTTCTTGGTCCTATCTTTTACAGAAGGAGATACGCTTTGTAATTGTATAAGAAAAAAAACCGACCTGGTGAAATACACCTTTGACGAAAAGTTTAGGTTGCTACGTGCAGGTGTCGATTCTTACGGTCCATTTTAGATCGAGCCTAGTGACTTGGGACACCCTATATATCGTTAAGCCTAACGTCGTTTCCGCGATGTTGCAGAATCGTGCTGCTGATAGAGCATGTGGCTTCTTCTTGCACATCATTGGCACGCTCTCGCGCAACCAGCCTTGACATACTTGGATTGCTGCGGAAGCTGTACCCTTGACAACGTAGAAAAATATATTTGACGCAGTGTGAAGCCTGTGCGGAGCAGAAGTTGGTCTGCTTCCTTTGCAAGGATTGCGGTGACGTCAGAAAGAAGCCGAGCTCTGATTGGCTCTGATTAAACGATAAGGGGGATGACCTCAAGGCAGCTTGTTTTGAGGTCTATACCCCCTGTCCTTCACTCAGAGCCAATCAGAGCTCGGCGTCTTTCTGACGTCACTGCAACCCATGCAATGCAAAAGAAGCAGACCAACTTGCGCTCGGCATAGCACCGAGAATACAAGGCCCGCTCATGACGTCATTGTTAGTGGACCCCCGACGCGCCTCAAGCGGCAAACACTGTTACGCTGGACGAAAACCGTCGAAAAGCAGAAGACGCGTCCGTCTTGGCGTCGCCGCGTGGTGACGACGCGCTTATTACGAGACGCTGCAAGATGTGCTGTCGACAATGCTGACGCACGGTAGACGTCTCTGCGTGGATCCATTAGGGATAACTTTCGGAGAAGGGAAGCATGGACTTCTATCTGTATTGGTATACCAGACGACCTACACCTAGCAGGAGCAACATGGCGGCGCCCAGATGCCACGCTTCAGAAGCTATGCGGCGAGCAAGTCATCTGCTTCTTGCGTAGAAGTTACGGTGACGTCAGAACGGGGCCGCGTTTTGACTGGCTTTGATTGGAAAGATGGTGGGTAGAACTCAGTGCTAGATGCCTTGAAATCTACCCACTATTTTCTTATTTTTTTTAATCAGCCAATAAGAGCTTGGCTTTCTGACATCATCGCAACCCCTGCGCAAAAAGCAGACGAACTTGCACTCCGCATAGTCTGGCCACTGGTGCAATACGGCTTCGTTGGGGGTAGCAAGATGGCGGCGCCCATATATCCGAAATCGCAAACGAGCATATAGCTTCCGCTCTTTCCACTTTGTCTATATAAAGGGGACGAGCGGAGATATGCGTAACGCAGATTCCAAAACTCCGGTGTCGTTATACGACATTGTCCCGTTCCCGCGCGCGACGCGGACATTGCGGCGATATGAGCTGTGCGCTTGCAGGCGTCGGGCGCCCAGCGTTCTCTGAGCGCGGAGATTTGATTTAGGCGGATCTCGTATCTAGAGGCGGAGGTGCCCAGATGGCGGGACTCGCTCCTGCCCCGCACGGCGAAGAAGCCGGAATTCTGGAAGCGTGGCTTACTTTATCTGTTTTTTGTTGGGGCTGACGGAAGAGAGAACGCTGACGGGGGTGTATACGTAGAAAAGGAGAACAATATCAACAACGACGGGGAGGAGGGGGAAAGAGGAAGAAATATGTCGCTTATATCACGAGCACGTGCGCTAAATGAGATTATATAAGACGAGATACCTGTGATGGATCACGCGAGATATGCGCTCCAGCGTGGGCGGGAAGAAATCTCGGCTCGGGGAAGATTCGGCTGTTTTGACTTACTCACGCCTATATCATTTTGGCGCGTATGTTCCTGTCATTTTTTCTTGCATTGTTTACAGAGGGTGAAAAAAAAAAGATAAGATACCCGGGATGAGATTAGTGCGGACGTATGCCTGATTACATTTTGTGTTGTGATATTTCCGCTTGTGGCTACGTCACTCTCTATTGCGTACTCAGAATCGCAGTCTTGAACTACTTTTTTCAGGGAATGAGTGTTTTTGGGTTGGTTTCGTAAACGGTTCCAATGAAGTACTTATAGAATCGGATATTTAAAAAGGCTTTTACTCTGCTGAACGTCAGCGAGTGTCACTTCTGAATATAATGTTCGAAATGTGTTGAAAAATAGTGCGAAGCCTTTTTTTTAATTTTGATATATTGGGTGTTTCACCGAAGGTTGTTAAAAATCCCTTAAAAGGATGGCTGAGGGGGGGAAAAAAACCTGCATTACGCAAACAAAGTTACAGTCACGGCACACATAAGGGATTGCAATAACAACAACATTCTCATAAGCAGAATAGTAAACTATTAAATTTGCTAAGGCATATGATTAAACCGTTGATGTGTAAACGTTATTTAATTATTTAGCAAATTAGTTTTTTTTTAGCCTCTGACGTTTGCCGTGGCTCGCAGTTTGATCCAGGAAAGGGTTTGGTTTTTTTTTTTCTCGGCCATCCTATTTATAGGGATTTTTAAAACAAAAACTTAATGGAAACACTCGAAACACATTGTCTAAGCTTGCAAGTTGGAACGTGGGTTTTTGTCGGATGGAATGCACCTTCGGGACGTATTCTTATTATATCTTTAGGGCTCTTGCACTTAGAATGTGTAGGCCCTCAACGACGTAAAGCACTTGCACGGTTCATTTAGTTAATTGCTTTGTGCGTGAAAAAAAAAAAAAAAACGTTTGTGGCTTAGCCAGAAGTCACAAAGTTTTTCAGTTTGTCGTCTGCTAGTTCGTGAAAAGTAATGAGGAAATATCAAAAGCGCCGCTTATTAATACTGGAGACTCGAACTTAATTGGACGGCAGAGATAATTCACTGCAGTGCAGAAGCCTAATCTCGTTCCATTTTTTTTTCTTCTTCTTTACGTTGAGTCAGCAGGGGGTACAGAAAAGCCAATTTTGTATATCTGCGTAAAATATATGAAACAAAAAAAAATCCCAAGAAATACAAATTCAATTCTAGAAATAGCCGGATGTAAAAATACGTTATACTAAAATTCTAATTTGGGAACCAGTGTGACTTTTGATGCCGGGTGAATTTATATATATATTAATTTCCGCTAAGCAGACGTATGGAGTTTGCCCGAGACTCTGGGAATCGTAATAGGCTCATATTAAAATTTTCCTCAAGTACCACCTCCGACCAACGAAGTGTTCAATCAGAGTTTCTTCTTACCTGCAAACAACAAAATCCTTGCAAAAAAAAAAAAAAAAAAATCTATTTGAACCTACACTTAGAAATGTTTCGCCCAATCGCCCCCTTTTCGATAAATCCTTGTTTTATTTGTTGGCACCAAACTTGAGCTACCGGTGCCCGTTGAAGGACACATAGTTCCGAAATTAATAAAGGTCTCCCCTAGAAGGCGCATGCGTCTGTCTTATTACCGAGAGAAGTTTCCGTTGTGACGGCGCAGAGCTGGCTAAAGTCGGGCCCCTGTGTTTGCTAATTTAAATTAAAAGTAACCAATTTAACGGACATCCTAAAAAAGAATAACAAGCTCATGAGTTAATTTTTCTTCTTTTGCGGAATTCGGAGACAACCAAGGACGGCGAACAATATAAGTATGCTTTCAGCGAATGAAGATGATAATAAATTATCTATGAAAAAAATTAAAGACGTTTATAAATCTCTGTGATGCGAAATTAGAGCGCAGCTCTTGAGGAGGGAGAGGGGAGGCTTTGCCCCTCCCCCTCCTCCTCCCCTCCTCTTTCCTCCTCCTCCTCCTCTCCTCCTGCCGCTGAATCTGTTCATGGGTGACGTGACACGAAATGGTAACGTCATTTTCTCTGCTAAATTTAGCGGGGAAACTGAATTCGTGTTGAGGTCACGTGACGTCAACTTCCCAGCTAAATTTAGCGGAGAATCTTAACCAGCTAAATATACGGGTGAAACTTTTCCGCTAACGTTAGAGGGAATATTTCCCGCTACATTTAGGGTAAAAATTTCCCCGCTAAATTTAACGCAAAAATCTTTTCCACTAAATATAGCGGGAAACGTTCCTCGCTAACTTTAGCGGGGACGTTTCCCGCTAAATACTAGGTCGAACGGCGTCGCCTACGGCGACGCCGTTCGACCTAGAAAAGGGCGGCTAAGAGTTGCGCTCTAAAAAAAAAAAGGAAAGCCATATAAGCGAAGACAATTCGCAAGTGAAATATCATGCTCATCATCTATGTGTGAACCGGATTTTTCAGATCAAATAGACCTTTTTCAAAAATTGACGCCATCTGGCAGGTGCTTCGTCAACCGTCCGGGTCCGCCATAGTTTCGTCGCACGCTGTGATCACGTATTGGACACGAGTGCCGACGTCAGCGTTCGGCGAGGACTCGGAACCAATCACTCGCTTCGTGTCCATGAATGGATGGATGGATGATATTGGCTATGCCCTTTGTAACGGGTGGTAGCTTGCGCCACCTAGCTTGAAAAAAAAAGGTTGCCTATATATATATATATATATATATATATAAATATATATATGTTATTTTTTCTTGCCGCGATTAACCGTTTTCGTGTTTTTTCAGAAAAATATAACCCACAGACATCTTTTTCTTTAGAACGTGCATAGCGATTTTGGAACTCAAGCTTCTTTTAGTTCAAAAACTTCGGAATATAGATAGCAGTGCATTGTGTAACGTGTGTCTGCATGCTAAGGGATTTGGGAAGCTGACGTTGACACTGCTCGAACGCAGACATGTATACGTAACGCGCGTCACTAGTACCAAGTTACCTTGTTACTTTTTTCGGTAACGAGTAACGTAGTTAGTTAAATTTTCTTAAAAAAAGAACGAGTAACGGACTTAGTTCCTTTTATGACCAAGTAACGAGGAATGGTATTTATTTTTTTTTTTTTTGAGAATTAACGCGTGTATAAATGAAGTTTAAACAGCATCGTTTCAGTTATAACCTATGTATGCGTCTATCGTGACAAAGGCAGAAAGAGTCAACCCGAAAAAGAGCTAAACAGTGTCACAGTATTCGCCTCGAGATCGAACCGTGTCGCCACCGTGTGGCCGAAATCGGAAACACGCGAAAGCGGGCATACCGCCGTGCGTCGTCTGCTACGGGCGCACGTTCAGATGCATGGACCTGGACGACGCAAGCACGTTTCCGGCTGAGCTGGACCCTCCTTATTAAACCCTCGTTGTTTTACAGCGGAGCTTTTAAGGGATAGTTTCCCCAGTTTCCTGTCCGGTACCAAACAAATGTCGACACAATGTTGCCCAGAATCACTGTCTCTGAAAGACGTGGCTCACACCCACATTCGCTGCAGTGTTGAGGCAAATGGACCCCATCATTCCTTTTTAAATTTTGCGCTGACCCCTTAGTCGATCGTTCATACATCTGCCCGTCTGTCCTACGTAGGACTTACCACAAGTAAGGTGTTCTTTTTAATGCAGTCCGGACAGGCTAGAGAAGCTGAGCTAGGCACGGCGCGTCACGTGCATTTTATTATATGAATACGCAGCTACTATGATTGAGGAAGGATACAAGCGAATCACAAAACTCAAAATAAGATTAAGCAAAAGTTTCAGCAAGTGAAGCGTCATGCGCCATGTCCCTGCGCGCACTGAATGTTTTCGTTCTAATCGTATTCCGAGCCTCGCCATTGGCTAGGCCCACTCCGTTTTTTACAGTGATTGGTTGTCTCCGAGTTGTGCAGGAAAGTGAACTGAGAGTCTTTCTTTTTCTACTGTGTTAATGAGCGTCTCCATGTTTCTCTTTAAGAAATTCTTTGCATCTACAGGAAGTAGCAAAAAAAAAAAAAAGAACTATTACAATATTTTTTCACAGACAAAATGAAACTCCGCATTGCCGGACTCTTATTTTCCGCTTGAATGAAGCGACAGCTGTGCGAATCATGATGCCAAAAATTTTAGAACTAACCGTTATCTCATACAAACGTAATATAGGCGATTTTCTGAAAATGTCGAGAGTTAAAATAGGGCCGTTTCGGCCCTCTTTTGGTAACTCTCTCCAGTCAACTTCATGTATTCGAAAGGTTCCGTCGGTCGAAATTTTTCCGTTGAACATTTCAGAAAATCACTTAGAACCTTTGAGTAAGGTAACCGTTTGTTCTGAAACCTTGGCATCTGGTTCCAACGACTAGCGCTACATTTGGACAGAAAACTGACTTTGAGCAATAAATAGGTTTTATTTACTCTTTTCTTGGCCTGGTCATTCACGGGTAGAATCGATAGCATGCTACCCAAAACGTAGCATGCTACCCAAGGGTAGCAGCGGGTAGCAGCGGTTGGTAGGAGCATTTGGGTACTTTCAGCAATAAATGGGTTTTATTTACTTTATTTTATTTTATTTCTTAGGGGGAAGGGGAGGCGGGGGGCAGATTGTACTTTTGGCCTGGTCATTCACGGAGCTGCCTACATGGGTAGCAGCGGTGGGCTACCCGAAAAGGTGTTCGGAAAAGTAAAGACGGACTGGAATTTCTGAGTCTATGGCATTTTACGGGACTACGTCGTGGTCAGTGCTACAGCGCAAACGGCTCCTTCAGCTAGAAACATTTATCTTAATCCTTTTCATTCGATGAGCTTTCGAACTAGTTTGCAGAGATTGATTCTCCCCCAAGTGATTTACGGGAACCTAGACGATCCGGATTTTTATTTTTTTGAGAACGTTGACTGCCACCTTTATACGCGGTCAAACTTCATCAAAGCATTTTTGCCAACGCTACGCGTTCGAGCCGGATCACGCCAGGTGTCGTGCTCTATCTGCCCAAAGAATGTAGAAAACAATTGGGTGGCAAAAAGGGTCGCCGGGATATGTCATCACTCGGTAAAAGAATAAGAGCGCGTGTGCACGCCAAGGCACTCAAGCTCGCTCGAGAAAGGACGTTGCGGCTGAACGAGTCGGCGCCGCTCACGCAAGTTGATCTGGTATTGAACTCTGCCACAGGTCGATGCGAAAAAGCAAAAAATGAAAAATAAAGCGTAAGTTATTCGGAGCGCCTCCGAACGACGCTGGCGAGTCGCGTGCTATTTTCAATACTGTCGAGACCGTTTATAACAAAATCAGTTATAACGATATAGCGGCTACAGCGAAGCGATCATGATCTTCCATTCCCTTTTGCACTTCGTTATAACCGAAGTCGGTTACAACGAAATAGCGGATTTAGCGAAGCGATCAGGATTTGCCATTCCCTTTTGCACTTCGCCATAACCGAAGTCGGTTATAACGAAATGGCGGATATAGCGAAGTGATTTCCGATTCCCCGTTGACTTCGTTATAACCGGTCTCGACAGTACCACCTAGAACACTTAAGGCCCGCGCGTGACGTCATTGTTAGTGTATCCCCGACCGACCTATCGACCCATCACAGCATGACAGGCCTGCACTTCCTGTGACGGAATTAAACGCGACTTTGGGATTACTTTTGATGGATGGGCGATATAGAGCTGCTAACGAATCAGACGAAGAAGCGTGACACGCATGGTAGTAGTAGTTGAGCCGCGTACGCTGTTGCGTGTACAGATACATAGTTCAAGCTGGTCTCTGTTCACTTGGCATCATTTTTTTGTTAGCAAATTCGACATAACAATTTACGTATCACTCTGGATCTCCGGTTATAGGTCACAACACTCAGACATGCAGCTTCGTTGACTAATAGTAATAATAATAATAATCAATCAGTCAATCAATCAATCAATGTTCATTATAGTGCCCAGAAACAACCTTGTGCCTTGGTACTGACACAATGGATGGAAATGAATACATAAAACACAAATACAGAAGAGCAATGCGCTATACAGTCACTGCATATAATCATAACAAAACGCAATTTCTAGGTCTTCTGTGCAATGATGAGAAACTGCAGTAATGTGAAAGCAAGTTTGAGAGGCACTCAAAACGAATAATATACGAAGCAGTAGCACAAGCACAAACCCAGCAATGTCTGTGCTCTCCGAAATCAATCTTAAGTGACCCACAATCATTATTCACCCGCCGGACAGGTCTTCAATAGAAATAACAAATACCCTGTAACACGAGTTAAAAATATCGAGTTTCTTAAAGTACTGGTTACAAAACTCAGTCAGTATAATAATTAGGCTTAAAAGAAAAAAAATTGGAAATATAAAATGATGATTGATTCCGAATGGACAAACGTGGAACCCCAAGGAACATGCTGAATTATTCGAACCATGCAACATTTTAAACAAAAACAATCGGTCCGCCTTCTGCCGTCGCCGGTGCAGGCATAGCAAGTCAACACGCTCTAACGTTGCGTCATAAGCTGAGCAATGAACATCCGTCATAAGGTAACGACGTTTAAAGATGGAAACGAGCTTTTTCTGAACTCGTTCGATTTGCAGTGAGTTAGTTTTAGAGATTCTGTTGCACGCAATTGGGGTATATTTTAACTGGGGCGTGCCTAACGAGCGGTACAACGCGAGAAACGCAGAAACCCAGCGTGCGCAGAGACGAGTTTTCGAGCCTACTTACGTGGCTAGAGAATCACAGGATAGGATCGAACATAACTCCCAGATCTTTCATTGCACATACAAGGGACAGGGGTTCACCATGAATACTATATGCGAAAAATGTATTCTGTACCTTCCAAGTAAATGTCATAACCTTGGTTTTAGCACGGTTTAAGAGAAGATAATTGGCTGAGCACCAATAAAAGAAAAAAATGTGCATCTTCCTGAAGCCTAGCACAATCATGTAAGTAACTATTTTTTTTTTGTAAATTTTAATGTCATCAGCGTATTGCAGGAAAAAATAATTAGAAATAGCATTAGAGACGTCATTTACAAAGAAATGTGAACAGGAGCGGCCCTAGGACGGATACCTGGGGAACACCAGAACTTGCCCCGTACAATGAAGAGTTCATATTGTTGACTCGAACGTACGCTTTTCTGTTTGAAAAATAGCTTTGAAACCATTCGTATACTGTGCCACAAACCCCGTAGGCGGAAAGCTTTGACAAAAGGATCCTATGATTAACAACGTCAAATGCCTTGCTTAGGTCAAAGTAGACCACGTCTAGCTGACCTCTGTTGCAGACTACCTGGGATGCGGTAGACATAAAACTTACAAGATTTGTAGTCGTTGATCTGCGGGTTATAAACCCATGCTGATTAAGGAGAGTTAAGTTTCAAAATTTGAAGGACAAGAATTGATGAACGACTGTTTCAAAGAAATTGGAAAATTAAGAGAGAAGGGAAATCGATCTATAGTTCAGAACATCAACTTTCTTTCCCAACATCAGAACCAGAACGACCACGGCAATCTTCCACATTTTGGGGAAATACTAATGACCATAATGCGTTCTAAAATATTGGACATAGTGTAGATGTGAGTATATCATGAAAGTTTTTGAGAATTGCAGATGTTGTACCACCGTGCCTCGCAGATAGTGAGGCTTCAATTTTTTTAATGCCTAGCTCTAGACATTCCTCGTCGACATTAATGTAACTTATAAGGTCAGCGAATTCATTCAAGTGAGTCAATGTGGCGGTGGAGCAGACGGTGCAGTCTTTGTAGGCTGAACTAAAATGACCTGCAAATAGCTCGGGCACGCACTCCACATCTCTTTCATGGTGATCCAAAGCTACTGTCGATCCGATATCTTTCCTGGAACGTGGTCTAGTGGACCTCCGAAATTTCTTAGGGTTTTACGACAAGGTCAGATTCCACCGAGTCACGATTAGCCAAGCTGTCACGGTTTAACATTATCTTATATATCTTTCTTCAACTCTTGAACTCTACCTCCCAATTTGGGAGACCACTTTTCTTAAACTTTCTGTGCAAGAAGTCTTTCCTTTCTAGTAACGTTCTTAGTTCATTAGAAAACCAATTACGAAAGCGAGGTTTCTTTGAAGATATTATAGGGATGGATCTGTCCATGGCATCTCAAAATAATCTCTTAATCTCTGATGCGAATGAGCTACCTGCTCATTCGCATCAGAGGTTTCTAAAACCGGAGGCCAATCAACCCTCGAGAGGTGGTGGAACATCCCGATGTAGTCTCCCGATACAAAATTGTATAAGATGCGCGGAAAAGAAGCCTCAATAGGAGAGCGAATCCAGGAATAAAAAAACAAGAAACTAAGTCAAAGGCAGGATAGCACTTCTCTAGAAGGACTATAGGGACTTCATCTCGGGCTACAAGCACGGAATCCATGTTTGAGAGACATAAATCTAAAGCATTACCTTGGCGGTTAAAAACATCCTTGTGTTGTGCAAGATCTAAAAAAAGAAACAAAGTTTAGGAGTTCGTTGCCTTTCTGCTTGCAATAAAAGTTGTCAGTAGAAACTTTAAACTGCGTCCAGTTGATGCCTGGAGCATTAAAATCACCTAAGATTAAGACATTACACCCGTGTAACACGTTAACGGTGTTCTCCATGCCAGCCATCGAGGCACGTCCGAAAGCCGTCGGGCGTCGTTTGCGGAGGCAGGTAAAGAAAGAGCAATTAAAAGGCGTGCTTTCTTTGAACACTTGATTTCTGCGCGTAAACTCTCGGGAAACTCTCCTAGTTTCCCGGGTGTCGAACCCGTGAGGGGTCCCGTGTTCGATACCCGGACCAGGCGGATTTTTTCGGTCGCGCATTAGTCACCTATTGCTGTGTTTGGATGTTTGTGTTTGTCCTTTGTCCTTGTTCACCTTCTCCAGGGATTATTATTGCCATTCTTGTCCAACTCGCGTGCACCTTTGCATTAATTGCATCTTAATCTAAATCTTCGCGTCTTTTCGGGTGGAAACGCCAGTCAACGGCCACCAACACGCCGCCTCCAGTTGTGTCGCGCGTGGTCAAGTCGCGGTCACGCCGGTGCACCACAAAAGAAGGTGGAAAGTAATCGGAGGGCCCAATGTCACGGCGTAACCAAGTTTCCGTTAAACAAAATATAGGATAATTGGATAGAGAAACGTTAAAAAAATAAGAGTAAAATTTTTTTTTGGGTCTAAAAACAGCCGCATAGTTCTTTCCTTTGGTGCACACAGGCAAAACGAAATTTAATCAGACAGGTCCCTTAAAACAGTAAGCTAGAACAGGACAAAAAAAAAAAAAAGATGGAGATGCGTGGATCGTATAAAATGCTGCTTGCTACTACCCATGCCAGCTCTTTGCGTAAAGGGAACCCTGAATATGTCTAAGCTAGATGAAGCAAGTCTACTAAATGAAGTCTGTATGCGTTATATAGGCGAGATCTTACGGTTAAAGCGAACGTGAAGGGTGTGGAATATCTAGTAGGCATGGGAAGTTACATGACAATCGACACAGTTCAAAAGTAGATCACAATCAAACACACCTTTGACAATGAGTGAAATACCTTAAGCATGTTTAGACTAGTGCCCTCAGTCCACCTGCTGTCTTTGGATCTTGTAACCCGGAGCCCGAAAAAGGATGATGTATCGTTTGCCGTGAGGGAAGGAAGTTCGTTACTAGAGGATGGCAGTGAAAAGGCTGCGAAATGGCCGATGGGCACCTTGGCGGGCTGAATGCTCTGCTTGGTTTGGCGCCATCTTTTGGCTCGAGCGGCAGCTTACTCAGAAAAGCTTGTGAAGTAAGTCGACGGGCTAATTTCGGCACTTTGATAGGCGCGTTTACAGGAACATTACATCGCCTGGTTTACGGGGAGAGGGAGAGAGATGACTCGTGCTCTCACTGATTGGACAGGAATTCTAGCCGAACACTGACGCTGCATTCGAATCCTATCTTGCGCTCGCAGCGGTGAACTCCAAAAACAAAAAGGAGGCAAAAGGGAGCAACGCCGCGTTTTCCTCCCTTCTACTGACGCGCCCCCAAGCGGACACGAGAAGAAGGGAGGAAAGAGACGTTTTTCTCCTACTCCAGGCAGACGGCAGAAAGCTTCCGCCCTTCCGGTTCATCTTCTTTCGGTTTCATTTTCGAGCACGCCGCGCGCGTTGTTTAATAAATGTCAAGTTGATCGAGCTTCAGCGGCAGCAAAGGCTGCCTGTAATTCCGTCTCCCAGTTGAAACACGCAGAACATCTTGGTTGCATAACGTTTTTTAACGCTAATTTTGTCAAACGAGCAAACGAAGCCGTATGAAACAGCGAAGTTCCGGAGCAGCGCCAGCAGCGATATATATACGTAAACGCGGCTAAGCTGGCCGTCTCCGTATCGCGGAACTATGCGGGACGACGTTGACGACGTTATGTAAATCGTGAAAACTGCATCCAAGACAGGCGGGTTATCCTTCTGTGCTGAGTTCGGCTCTGTTTCCTGATGACGAGTGCCAACCGACCGTCAGCCCGGTTTTGTATTTCCGCGTGTCAGCACATAGCAGCAAACCGCGATGGCAGTGTTGTGCGTTGTGAATGAAGAATGGTACTGTCGCCAATATTACCGTGTGTTCCCGTATCAGTGGTGGAACAGCAAGAGGAGATCACGTAGAGTATCAGGAATTGATGCCGCTGGTCGGGCCGTGATCGTAGGTAGCGGGGTGTCGCAGGTTGACATTCCGCTTTATATTGAGGAGTTTAAGATCGCTTGAGGAGATTACGGTGCAATCGATCGACCCGCGGGAAGTCATGTTGGAACGCTGGTCTGAACCGTAGCCTTATCGCACAGTGAATGTGACTGTCGTCTTCGATGTCCTGTTGTCCCCTCGCCGAGCTCTGTGGCAAGGACGGAACAGTCTTGAACTATGAGCGAAAATACGTATGTTTTCAGTTTGGAATTTAGTAATAGGGAGATGGTAGGTAAATCAACAAAAAAAAATGGTATCCTTCATTTTGTTGTTTAATACACTACGGTTCCTCGAGAAACTGGCCTGTAAGTGGCGCGTTGGGATGGGCGCTAGAAGTTTTCGAGCTCACCATGCACGGCGTATCTCCGTACACCTAACACCTGCCGCTAGTCGCGGCTTCGACTGCATTCATCTTGGTCAAAACGCAATTTTTCTGCCCGTCAAGCATCGCTCCCAGCTGAGTGGAGACCCCCTTCAGAGATTAATTGAAGACAACAATTGCAGCCACACGGGAAGAGCACAAATAGAAAAAGAAACACTACGATAGAAAATCTGGCATTCTTTCGCGCCATTGCACAGCAATTTGTTGCCCCCTCCCCCCCCCCCCCCCCCTTTTCTTTTTCTCCCCCTCGCGAATCAGGCGACGGGACGTCTATGAAAACGGGATAATTCAGAGTGCAATCGTTGGCCCGTTGACTTAATTCACAGGCTTTTCTTAATACGCCGGCGCCTGCACATGCCGATATTCTAAATCTGAAGTGACATGCCTTTTTCAAACTCTCCTTTATCGTTAGGAGTGAGGTCCCATGATGGCTGACATGATCGTGCACACATTGGTCTTTATATCTTGAAGGAAAGGTTAAAAAGTCTCGAAATCGATCCAACTTCAGTACTACGATAGTGTCTAGGGCAGGGTGTCGAACCGGAACCGAACCGAACCGAAAACCGGAACAGAACCGTTATTTTTAGCCGAACCGGAACTGAACCGAACCGAAATCTTCGCCGCCATCTTGGAACTGAACCGGAACCGAACCGAAAAAAAATATAACGGTAACCGGTTCAAAACGGTTCAATGTAATATTTCTTTTTTTCTTTTTTGTTAGTATCACAAAATGAACATATGGGAATAAAACAAATGGCGGCTGTATTTCTATCTATGGATCAAATCTTCATATACAGAATTGAAAAGTATTGTAAGTTGTGGGTTTTCATGGCACTATGATTGACCATGTGCCACTTTGTCACGTGACGTCATGGTGTCCATACATGTTGTCACGTGACCTATAGACGTCACGTGACTCACTGCGTCAACTCGATTTAATTTGAGAAAATCACTAGATTTATTAACATTTTTGACAGCATGACGTAACATGACATCACGATTTCGCACCGAGAGTCACGTGGCACCGTGACGTAAGCGATTTTCATAACCCCTAGTCGAGTGCTCGGGTTCATGACAATCAGCACCGCCAAACATTCGGGTAACGGCTCATGTCAATTACTTATGATAATAACCCAACTCTAACAATATCTGAAGCTCAGTCCAAGCTTTTGCTTTCCGAACCCTAGCCGCCTAGAGCATGACTGTGATGAACACTGGCGGTATCCGATCACGTGGCCGCTTGTTTAAATTGCGAGTTGAGGAGATATCAACAGCTTTCTCTTTCCTTTATTTTTTCTGCATCTGCTATTAGGAGAAAGCTAATGGATGTTTCCGCAAAGCTATCAACGTTAGGGGTTATTTCTTAACACTATTTATTGAAAGTACAAAAAAAATGTTGCAAGACCCATTTTACATTATTGAGGCACCCAAATATTTTTTCGTTGTTGCTGAACTGCATCCGAAAGATGTTCCTGAAAATATAAGTGCTGAAATTACTAAATGCAACTTATTAATATGGCGTTACATAGAACTACACGTGTGTACGGAAGGAATACTAAGAAATAAATATATATTTTAGTGACCTCAGAGTGACAGCCTAAGGTTGGCAGTCGCTGTAAGTCTCACACGAGCGTCGTTCTCAAGTTATTGCCGAAGTTTCGACTCCCTCTCTACTTTGCTTAAAGTAGCTATAAAAATATTTCTATACACCACTAAATACTACTCAGGATCACTCCCTAACGTTAATGACTGCTTGAACTTGGCTTTGTTATTTTTTCTAGGCAATGGCAGTCGCCGAAAAATTCGAGAAATATGAGCATCGTTCATCCCCTCAACTCGGATCCAGAAATGGCCATGTGGCCTGGTGCCTATCTTATGTCGCCAACGTTAATCATACCCCCGCGCTGGGGTTTTAAAGGAAGAAAACACGTGCTCAGCTCCAGGCATTGTTAGAGTTCGGCTACTCTCATCACCGCAGTGGTTGGACACGAGCCACTACCCGCGTGCCTGCCAAGACATTGATTGTTACGAGCCGATGTACGGTGCTCACGCAGTCCTCCTGCCCAATCCATGAGCCGCTCTCGACTGTCGTCAGGCGGGTGGTTTTGATCCTACAATTGCGACATCAATCTTTGCGAAAGCAAGACTAACAGAAATAGCCTCATTTAATCCTCCCAATTTTACCGCGACAAAGAAGCTTCTTAATTAGTGGCGGCCTGTGCGAGTATACTTGGGCCAGAGGACCAGTTCGCCTCGGAAAAGTCACGAACGTTCCAACCCGATGTCGTTTTTATGACCCATCTAAACCTCACGGGGTGCAAACTAAAAGCAGTGAAGGGTTGCGGATAACAAGTGACAAATAAAATTGTCGAATGAACACAAACCAACGGAGGAGGCAATTCCTCAGGAATACTTCCAGCCTTTCCACTTTGGTGAAGAAGGAAGACAAGCGAAGCTGGTACTATGGTGGGAAGGAAGTAATGGCCAGCCGCAAGTCGGCAAGCCAGAGTGGAAAGGCTGGAAAGGTTGCGCCATCTAAGAGCGACGGCGGCAGCTGTCCAGAGTTTAGTGTCATCATTTGTTGGCTGACGGACACGACACTGGGGAAACTAGGCCTTAACAGCTCCGCTGTATAAAGAAGTGCGTGTGTGTGTGTGTGTGGGGGGGGGGGGGGGGGGGAGGGGAGGGAGGGGGGAGGGGGGAGTTGGAGAGTTTTAAAAACGTACTGTGTTGTAAAGGTTCCTCTTCACTCATCTTGGGCGCAGATCAAAAAGCGTGACTCCGGAAAATACTTAGCTTGCAAAAACGCTCTTACCCAAAAGCACGTTTTTGTCGTGCCAGACGCTCGCGCCGTTCCTAGTGAAAAGCGTCTGACTCGCAACTAAAGGGTCGTGGGTTCGAATCCCGCCTAAAATTCTTAATTTTTTTTTAAGGCAAAATAATTACTTTAAAAAGTGAAATCATTTGAGACATAAGGCGACCTTTAATTCGCATTACATGTCATGTTTCAATCACTCTCATTCCACGCGTGCTGTCACGTTTCACGTGAGCATTGTGGGTTGCTTGAAATTCTTGCGCGAGGGTATGTAGCTGTGACGTCATGAACCTATCGACCAATCAGGATTTTACAGTCACGCCACCGACATCGTCTTTTCTGCGACATGAGCTCCTTAACGCTATCGAGTTAAGATCATCAGTTAGCAAAGGTGATGCTCATTTGCATATTAAATTGACCGGCGTCTTGTCAAGAACAAACCTCAACAGTCAGGCTATGCCAGCTTATTCTGCATAAGAAAATGTTCGTTTGGGCAAGCGCTATTTTGGGCCAGATTCGATCTGAATGCGAAGGTGCGTATAGATTAGAGTGAACAATTGCGATTACTTCGTGCTGCATGATTAGTGGCATGCATGCGGTGCTGAATGTAAACAATGTTTGGTTAAAACAACAAGCATTTGGATTGCCGCTCGGTGTTTCTATAAAAAATAGACTAAAAGGAATTATCCTAAAACTTTTGTTACTTTTGGAAATTTCATTGCTTTTAGCTCAGTTGTGAGGTCATCATATACATATATATTGTGAAGTGTATTTCGTAAACCTTATTTCATAATTAGCATGAGCACGAGGTGTTCATTTCATAGCTTTATGTGATGTATGTAATTCCTTAGTTTAAGGACGCAACGATTTCATTTTCAACACTGCGACACAAAGTTGTACCAATCATGGGTATTTTAGGCGATTTATTAGGCTTTGCGACAGCATTTTATACCGTGTAGATAGATCAGCTTGAACTTTAGAATTTTCCTTAAACACGAAGAAATCACAATAAAATACAGTATAGCTCTAAATTTGAAGCTGATCTATTTACAGGTATGTCCCAACCAGCTGAACTCTTTACTCTTGTACTTAAACATTTTGATCCAGGTAAAACATATGTTACTGGTAAACAAAGGGATGTGGAGTCGTATGAACACGACGTTATATATTTTAATGTAGAATTTTTTCTACTCTTGCGTCGAAATTAAATAACTGAATTTAATATTTTTGGTACCTAAAAACAAAAGTAAATTGCACGGACGATCGAAGAAACTATATAGTTAATAGTTTCACGGCGTAAATAGTGTATATTGCCAGAACAACGCGAAAAATATATTCTCAATTTAGCGGTTCAAACCGGTTCGAACCGGTTCGAACCGGTTCGAACCGGTTTGAACCGTTAATTTTTGCTCCCCGGAACTGAACCGGAACCGAACCGAAAGCTGTGAACCCGAACCGGAACCGAACCGATAAAAATTTCGGTTCGACACTCTGGTCTAGGGGCTTATAAGGTAAAGAAGAAATACCCGAACATGAGCAGATTCCGAGAATTGAGGGAAAAGTTGAAAATTGTAGATGACTTTTACAAATTCCCTTGGTTTGCAACAAACAATATAGTCACCGAATGTGTTCATGCCTCGGCTCAGGGCTGTTTTTTGTGGAAACACGTGTTTGTTTGTAAGGGTTGGTTTTTATAACGCTTATATTATTTTTAACGTATTTTATATGACAATTTGGAGAAGGTGGCTCTCTGTTGAATTGAGTCGTCGTATCAGCAGTATTTTCTCCGATTTGTTAAATTGTCATTCTTTTTGTTTCAAAACTAGCTTCTAAAAAAAAAAAAAAAGAACTTGCGAAGCTGGTGTATGTTTTAGCATTTCTCTACACAGCCTTTACTCATCATCTGGCTGACATTGACATTAAGTTTTAATCCCTACACAAATCTAAGATAACCCTCAACGCGTGATTAATAATCTTCGCTAACCTCCATCTTGAACACGATGTAAGTTTTCGCAACGCATTAAAAAAAGTACTTAATTTTTTTGTAAAATAATTATTGAACACTAATCCTTTTTTTCCGCATGTACTAAGGCAGGATATTAACACTCGCGAAACAGCGTCCAATACGTAACTTTCAATCTCCAGAATGAAAAACAAGCCGATTTATCAAAGCCGCCTTTTCGTACCGGTTTCGTACTTTAGGGGGAAGAACAAAATCTAAGAGAAAACCAATGTAATGAAGCCCATGTATCCAGGGTGCTTCTAAGGCCGCACGGATTCCCGAAAAAAAAAAAAAAAAAGAATCCCTCGAAACATCCCCAAAAATATCACACAAAGGAACAAGAAGTGAAACAAAACAAAAGCATCTCTTCAATTTTTTTTGTTTTTCTTGTTTCTGATTCAGAGAGCAATGTTTAATTGGAGCTCATTACGCCCGACACCGACACTGCGGCGCAGCTTCTCTTATTACGTGCCGTTTTTGCTGCCGTGAGTATAACAAATATCCGGGCTCAAAGGCAAGCGCCCAAATGGGCCTCTGCATCGTATACACACAGCCAAAGAAAGCAGGGCCCGCTAAATTTAGCGATGAATAAATAAGAGTACCTTATTCGCGGCCTTTCAATCGCAGTCGGCGGCTTCTGTTTTTGTTTGTTTGGGTTACGCTTTAATACCAAGATATATAGATATGTTTTTTTTTTGCTCGTTACGTGGAATTAGGGTAGAACGCGTACGTTCAGCAAAAAAATCAGCAGCCATAATAGATTGCGTGCCGTCAGGAAGAGACGGTGGGGAAAATATGGGGGGACCGACGTTGTGGTTCTAATTGCAGCGAATATGAGCGGTGATCTATGGGATACGAATTCGTCGGCGTAAACGAGAACTTTTTTTTGTATTTTTGTTTGCGAATTTTTTGAAGGTGAGGCGGGTAAGATGACAAGATCGTTGTCACAATAAAGAACTCTTAGCCTGATTGCGTTTATGTGCTGGTCGTGCACTTATACGAATCGTCACTTCGTCATAAATTTGCCGCGATATAATTAATTTTTTTGGATATTGTTGCGTTTTGAGTATTCAATGGCCAACCTTTTGGGACATTTTGTGGAATAAAAAGGGTTTCAAGGAAATATCAAAATTGAATTGATTTGCGTTTTATGATTCCCAAGGAATTATAGTTCTCTTGAACATTCCAATATTTTGTGTAAATCATAAATTGATAAGTTTGTGAATGTGGCCCGTAGGATTTAATGCGAAAGAGTTTGCAGAGATTTGACATTAAAACAACAACAACAACTATACAGCTCCAAAAGTTTAATTACTAGTGATATATATGTTATGACCGCTATCTAAAATATTCCCGAGAAATATTGCGATGTCTGTGATTCAGCTGAAATTCTAATTTTAGTACATGTACCGAGGAGCTGATGTCCAAAAAGTTGGTAACGTAAAACGGTCCATTCATATATTATTTACTTGGGCCATAGACTCTGCGGCTTTAACCGAAAGTCGCCAATGAACCTTCGTCAGTGTAGAACACAAAAATGGCTGAAACTGCATAATAGTATCAAATGTCCGTTAGTGTAAAAAAATGGTTAAAAACAAAATACAGAGATTTCTGGAAATATTTTCTCAATCTAATACTGCTTTCTCGAAACATTTTCCTCTTGGACACGAGCTCTTAGTTTTTCATAACATTGCTTTCACCGATAATCACCGGTTTAGCATTTGCCCGATGACAGATCACCGAGAAATATCCGCCAAAAGACATTTTTCAAAAGTTCGTCAAGGGTGTGTTTGGATTAAAGACGGTCATGCTGGTGTCATGCCTAGTTTTGTTTTCAATTAAATTTTTATGTGAGGTAGCGAAACCTGTCCACACACCGGGACAGAACTTACTTTTGCAAGATAATTCATTGTACTCGTGAGAAAAATCGCATTCGAGAGAAGGTTGAAACAACGATATCCCCAACTGCGCGATGAGGCAACTTAGTTAAATTAGTTAAATCTATCTTATAGGAGCATATATTTCAATCGAAATGAAATCCCAAATATGGATTCTGGAGGAAATCTTACATGATGAGGCATTTTTAGGCGAATATTTAAGTCGCTATAAATTTATATTATAAAACTGAAACAGTTTGTGTACAGTGCTTCATGATTTATACACTTTTAACAAATTAATTAGCTTTCTACCGTTGAAATTTTTTCTGCATTACGCCCGGAAATTACGTCGAAATAAAAAAAGTCAGAATGTTTCGAAATTTGTGCGGCAATTCAAACAAGAAAAAAAAAATAATTCTAGATTTTTTTAAAGTTTACTTGATGGGCCCTTGATGACCGGTAATTATAAATCTGCAAAAACATGTTGTATTATTTTGTTTAAAAAAAATGTTTAACCAGGTCGTGGTCGCTTCAAGTACCGCTGAGGCGTTCCTGTCTTAACGACTAGTGGTTGTTAAGACAGCCTTCCAAGCCCGTGGCTCTAATTAAGTTTGAGAGTTTAAAACCGATAAGAAAGCGCGAACGAAGGTCGGGCAATGCATACATGCACCCAGCACCGGCGAAGCCTCCCATCCGGGACTTTCGCTCTTTCTAACGCACCATCAAGGGGGAAAGCGCCGATAGCCCTTCCCCCTCTTCACTCTCGCACTCTTTCAGTAAAACGGTCTATATGCTGCCAAAGCCTGGCAGATAGCCATGAGAAGCGGCCGCCGAAATGGAAAAGGTGGAGCAACAGACAACGGACGAGAGGAGAGCCACGCGACTGGCGCCCTGCTGCGGCGAGACGTCGAAACACACTTCTCCTGAGCAAACAAGTGTGTTTCGGTTTTTCTCCGCTGCAAAAGCTGTGCGCTGACGTCCAGGTTCCCCGAGAAATGACTCTTTGATGCTCTGTGCTACCACATCCTCGCGCTTCAAATCTGCGACTGGGCACTCTATGGCTCCGCCATCGAACCGCCAAGCTTTGTTAGTATAGAGGAGGCTATGGAAAAACTTAAAAGCTTGCCCTTCAAGGTGCAATGAAGGGAACATATTTAGACAAACATGATGCGAGCCGAACGCCCGATTGCCTCCAGCCAAATGGTTCGCAAATTCTTACACTTCTCGGTTTTGAAACGATGGTCGCAATCACGGCGATTGCAGAATTCACAGGATAGCGGTGCCGCTAGTACGGGAAGCAACATCTTTCTTGAACATTGACACGTGCAAATAAAGAAATCAAGTCAGATCGATCAAAATAGTTGATCTGGGACGCTAGTCTTAGGCGAGTCCAGCTGCGAGAACAAGCATCCGCACAGTGCTTGCGAAGGCACATACTTGCGGCAGTTGTTCGTTGGGAACGACGTCGGTTGAGAAGACGTTCCTCAAAACACCTATGTGAACTCAAAACCACTCGCACTCATAAAAATTTACGAGCTCAACCAGCTTCACTCGTTCAGCACTCCGAATACGCCGGCCGCCATGTTGTTAACGTATCGAACCAAAGCTGGAAAAACAATCTCAGAATACATTTGAAAACAATGCTGTCTCCCTCTTGATTTTTTGCTTCTCAAACATAAAAGAATAGCCGATTAAAATAATAATAAAGCACGGAAATGCAAATTAATAACCAAGCTTTTGTACGTCAATCGTCTCTCCAGCCAATGAGAGATGTAAGCACTTTTGTAAGCATGGGGCGAGGTTTAGCGGGCTGCGATCTCCACGTTCTGCATTTACATTGCGTCCGACGGCGTAAATATTGCGCGAAAACTTTTATTCGTGGAAATATTAATTTAAAAACAACGTGTTCCATCTATGCCCTTTAAATATTTTTTTTTTATTTTGCCATGCAGTGTTTAATTAAAGAAACACTGCAAAAGGAATTTTTTTTTTATTTTTTTATTGTTAACGAATTTGTTTTTGCGGGGGCCTGATATTTCGCGAATCTCGTTACTTATTCAATATCGAAAAAGAAATAGAGCCCCTGAATATTTGTTTTCCCCTTTTTCGCGAAATTTCGTGTCTGCGAAATATTTCCGAAAACCACACTTCGACGAATTCGCGAATTACATTGAGCCGGCATAATAAAGTCGCTTGCAGTGTACGATTATACAAGCTTCCGATTAAGCGAACTCTTTGCTTTATAATATACATAACAGTTGTAGCTATATTTGTATATGCAGTTTTAAGGAATTACTCTAGTGGTTTAAACATATTTTGTTATTATCAACCTGTCTGTGTTACGATGGACTTCGAAATCTGAAATGCACAGGAAGATCAGTCATCTCATTTTCTCTTAGCTTTAGAATGCGCGCTTATATCATAAAGAAGTTGCCTAGCCTAGTGAAAAAAAAATTATCTGTATAAGAAATTTCTTGGTTCAATATTCGCATAAGATCAAATAATATAATATAAGGACATATAAGAACCATAGGTGAGAGTATAAAAAGTGAATGCTAAGAAGTTTCTTAAACCTTCTTATATTGTTATTACATGTTCTTATCAGGTTATTATACGCTCTTATATTATCTTATTTGATTAGATCCATTTATTGGACCAAAGATTTCTTATACATATACATTTTTACCAGTGTTTTTACAATAAAACATTGTGTTGTTTCATAGAATTAAAAGTTTGATTAATGAAACCTTGCCAACTTTTTACAAAGCAGTTTTTAAATATTCTGTTCTTTGTTAGGAAGAGACGCCTTTGGTCAAGCGGTTACTTTAAAGATGGAAAACCGAACGATCAATTAGCAGGAGTTTAACTCATTCCGATATGAATCGGAAGGTTCCACCAATCTTGACCCGCAATCTACGCGAATGGCAACACAAGGCGGCCGTCCACTCTCCGCTCACCCCTAAGTTGACAGGCTGGTGGAAGCTACGCGCTCGGCAACCCAATCAACTGCCTGCCTTTCATCACGTGACCTGGCTCTTTGCGTGTGGGTATACTCCCGATCACGTGAGGAAAGATAGGCGTACGACTGGCGCAGCGAGCTCGTAGCTTTCATCGCACTGTCAGCGCAGGGGGTGAACCGACCATAGAGAATCGGACTCGTCAAGTTCTAACGACGTGATAGGCATCCCAGGCACGCCGACACCCCTGTCACCCCCTGCACGACACCCCGTTGCCGAGGGCTCTGGGGAAAATGACCTGGCGCACACCGGAAACAGTAATTGGCAGCCCCCCCGGGAACAATCCGACTTCCGGTCAGTCCCGATCTAGCAATCAATCAAGACCGGATAATACGCCAGCGAGTTCCGGTGATGACGGCGAAGCGAATTCTGGGATGGATTAGACGACTGGAGTCGCCGATATGTCTGGGT
Organism: Ixodes scapularis; assembly: GCF_016920785.2. Classification (NCBI taxonomy): domain Eukaryota; kingdom Metazoa; phylum Arthropoda; class Arachnida; order Ixodida; family Ixodidae; genus Ixodes; species Ixodes scapularis. The sequence continues at coordinate 113,419,098 of NW_024609881.1, forward strand.
AATCTGCTAACATTTTTTTCTTTTTATGTGCAGGACGATGCAGACGTATATGTATCCGAACCGTTAAGCCTCGCCTTCTCGGAGGATGAAGGAAACCTTAATTTGCATCAATATGACGGTGTAGTGGGAGGTAATAGTTATATTGAGGAGGAAGCTGTGTCTTTCAAATGATACGAATGTTTTGATAAAAATTTATCTCCGTTTGCGTATGATTAAGATTGGTTGTTGTACCATTTTCAGTTTCGGGAATGGAAAGCCAAACAACTCTAGAAAACGGGGTCGTTCTTCTTTGTCGTCAACGCAGACAGAAAAAAAAAATAAATTACCAGACCTTTTAACTTATGGGCTAGTCCGTTGCCATATTTGGAGATGTTCAAAAGTGCTCAATGCATACTCGCGCCTTTACACTCTAAAAGAAGCCCGTGCGTCTGCTTTCCCGCACAACACTCGGAGAGCCAATCACCGCAACTTACGGAGGCAGCTCAGCGAATGACGTTGCCGAAACGTATGTTTAGACCAAAAAACACAGTCCGAGTTGTTACTTTAAGCAATGCAAGTGTGGCGTTTTGCATTGCTTAATGTCACAACTCAGACTGCGTTTATTGGTCTAAACATGCGTTTCGGCATCGTCATTCGCTGAGCTGCCTCCGTAAGTTGCGGTGATTGTCTCTCCGAGTGTTGTGCGGGAAAGCAGACGCACGGGCTTTTTTAGAGTGTAGAGTGGTGAATCCTAGCGCTCGCTTCCATGCGGAAGAAGATATAAACAAAAAGCGCCCCAAAACCACTCCAAAATCACCAGAGAAATTCCTCCTGTATATATCGCACTTGATGTTTTGTAGTTTACGCCTGCTAATCTAACAGTAACCAAAATAACTCTATAATAAACCATAATTGCGGTGCACAGTACAGTTTTCCTAATAACAGCATATTAAATTGACATGTAAAAAATTAACGAACCCTTTAGTTTTTATCGGCAAGCTTTCCCCTAGAGGCTTAGTTTGTGGTTGATGTGGCATAGTTTGGGTTGAAGATTACATAACGTTTATATTTATGAGATATCTGCTATAACATATATATACCCTATTTATATATAGAAGCTAGCTGTAACAAATTGTATGACACACGATAACATATCTATAACATACCTATGACAAAAAGGTTGTCCAAATAATCGACGATGCTCAGCTTTCATTTAACACATCGCTGATGAGCTAAGGTTTCATTCCTGCACCTGAATATTTAGTAAGGCTACTCTTTTGCGGGATTAATCTCTTATAGTATATGCATTTTTTTAATGAATGCACATTTGCTTGATTAGTGATCGCTCGAGGCACGCAGTGAGACATTGGTGCTTTTTATCCTCTGGAAGGAACAAATTATAAAAAGATAGCTTCTTCGTATGCGAACGCAAAAAATGGACAAGGAACACACAAAAACAGGTCAGACACGCTATACGTGTCTGACCTGTTCTTGTGTGTTCCTTGTACACTTCTGCGCTCGCATACCGAGATGTTTAACCAACACACTATCTTGATTCTATCCATGAAAAGATACCACTTTGCCGCCACAAACACCGCACAAGAAATAAGATTGTAATCCCATCACGAAAGATGTCCTGTTCCCGTCCTCGTCCTCTTTGTTTTATTCTTTGAAGATTTCTATCTATTAACCAACACGCTCGTTTTCAAATGTAGTCCCATCAACTCTACGATGATAACAAGTTAAGAATCGGTTTCGACGAAAGTTCTACCGCAAACAGAACTTTTGGGCTCAATGTGTTGTTATTTTATTGATTTTCTCACTTTTACGAGCTAGCCGCAATTAACAACCTTGCACCGTACTTTATTTACTTCCAAGCTCGTGGGTGAAAGTCGGGGCATTCTACCGTTTTAAGACCTGGGCACTAAAAGAACCTGTTACAGCTCAGCGTTCGATGCTCGCGAGGTATAAATGATGACTGAGGCGCTAGCAACTCCCAGATATGGCCGGTGTAAAAGAAACGGACGACACCAACTGCTGATTACTTCTGACGAGCGAAATACATTAGAACACGTAGAAGCGCAGTAATGAAAACATTAACGAAATGAACTTTTTATGCACGCTCAAAGAGAGACACATTCACCACATGAGACGTTGTGCTTAGAAGTGTAAAAAGATCAGTTTTATCTGTTGCCTGCAGGTTATGAAGGGTTCTTTAACCTTATAGTAACTCTTTAGAATTAAGTGAATAAAAAGAACGGTAAACTCTCAATACTAAAATGACTAAATCAATGTCCGAGAAAACTTAAAAAAAAAACTTGAATGAGTCTTCAGTTTTCAAATGGAAAAAAGTAGGCCTATGTAAACAAAGAAAGCCTTTTAAAAATTATGAGGTAGTAGCTAGGAGGCGTTCTTGGTTGCTCGCAAATTTATATTCTATATTATTTACAAAGGCGCCAAAGGAATAGGCCTTTCTTGGAATTACATAAGCGTCAAAAAGAATGCCGGGAACAAAGACGACACGCACTGCGTGTGCTGGTATCTTCAGCTCTAAATGTTCGAAGGCAAAAATCTAAAACAAATGGCACTTCGCAGGCGCGTTCCACGGACGCTTTAGTTTGGTTATTGATTTCGAATATTTTAAATAGGAAAGGCGAGCACGTGCAGTGCGTGTACCTACGTTCCCAACATTAACTTTGATGCTTGGGTAATTTAGCGAAATGTCTATTATCGGTTTGAAGAATGCAGACTGCGTAGCCGAACATTGTCCTCTCAAGCTCCAGAGTGCCAGTTGTGATATTCTCTCTTGCTGGCGTATCTCGTAGTCTTTGCACGTTGTTGCGTGCCGCCACAGAAGCTTAAAGATGTTCACCACCTCACACAGGTGTTATATTAAATGTGTGAAAAATTAAAAGAGCTTTTTAAGTTGGAAAATTTAATAAATGTTCCTTTGGAGAGATCGTGGATCTGAAGCCGTGTTTATAACGTGTGTTAATTTTGCTGGTAGGGCGTCGTACTGAAACTGAAGCACCAACCCGATTTTCGTAAAATAAAGTAAACTTTAATTCAGAGAGATGCTTACATCTGGGGGTCGACGTCAGAAACAGGACTTACGTTTTGGAATTGCTCCTCCTGCAAAATGTCTCGTGTTGCAAATATGCGCTTTTTCGTTTTGTTCAGGAGGAGTTGGGGGGGGGGGGATTTTGCTTTGTGTTATGTCCAACGCAGCTCTTTAGACCGTTTTACTAAAAGAGGGCGAGAGAGAAAAGGGCAAAGGGCTACCGGCGCTTTCCCCCTTTCTGGTTGTGTAGAAAGAGTGAAATTTAAGTCCCGGATCGGTGTTGGGTGTCTGCTGTGCCCCAACTTCGTTCGCGCTTTCTTCTCTGTTTTAAACTCGCAAACTTAATTAGAGCCACGGGCTTCGATGGCAACAGTCCACCGGTCATCGGTACCCCATTGCTCGGTCATAGGGTGCACGAATAACGACAGAAAGCGTCGAATACTGTCCGAGGACCTATGTAGCCTGCACGGAATCCGACAAGTGCGGCTGCAATGTCTTTAAGCTCCATCGCTTTCCACATGACCCCTGTCTCCGGCGGCGCACACTGCAAATCCGCCATAAAAAAAATACATTCTACAGGCGCTTTCTGAGGCATGTTTCTTCCGCGTATATGAATGTTCCGTTACATTGGTCGCACAAAAACCTGCCTTTAGACAAGCTCAAAACATTCGCACGTATGAAGCTAACAAGCTCCAAAGATGATAGAATCGTTTCCATACATGCTTTTGTCCTGGCGTCCCCCGTGAACACCATATGTATATATGATGCCTTGTAACTGAGTTTTGAGACCCTATTTGGTCGAATCCGCTCGGATGCTTTCGCAGCAGTCCAGCTTTAGGACGCGGCACAGGATATATCAACAGCGAGGCAGAGCCAAGGTTACGACCGGAGGAGACGTTGCGAGGACGTCTTAAGGATGTGATAAAACGCCCAAGTCGCCGGCCGTTACGACCGACCGTTTCCGGTTTCTGTGCGGTGAGGGCCGCAAAATTAAAAGAGATTAGAACCCCCCCCCCCCTCCGGATCGTTTCGCGTGGTGGCGGTGCTTTTCAGAGAGACGTCCGGGCTAAGCCGTCGCAAAAAAAAAGTCTTTCCTGCGGGCTATAGGCGAGACGTGCTCGCCATTTGCACCTAAGCTGTTATTGCACGGTGGCGCTGCTGTTCGCGAAGCATAATGCCAAATAATCGCGACAGCAACATCCCGAGACATTTATTTCGCTCCCGAAAACGAATCTGGGGATGAGACGCGCGTTATCTTCTACTTGGGTGCTTCGAAAAACCTGGAGCACATTCTCTCCGGCTAAGGCACTCGGAGGAGCCAGTCCCTGCAGTCTATGAAGTCAGCTCGACGAACGACCAGGTTGAAAATATGTGCTTAGGCCTAAAAGAAACAGTCTGATCGAGGTATGTCACTGAGTATGGTCTTGATCAGTGTCACAGTGAAGACTGTCTTTTAGGTCTACACATTGTGAGCCTCGCCATTCGCCGTGTGCAGTCTGATCGAGGTATGTCAAAACAGTGTGATCGAAGTATGTCACTGAGTATGGTCTTGATCAGTGTCACAGTGAAGACTGTCTTTTAGGTCTACACATTGTGAGCCTCGCCATTCGCCGTGTGCAGTCTGATCGAGGTATGTCAAAACAGTGTGATCGAGGTACGTTACCGAGTATGGTCTTGATCAGTGTCACAGTGAAGACTGTCTTTTAGGTCTACATATTGTGAGCCTCGCCATTCGCCGTGTGCAGTCTGATCGAGGTATGTCAAAACAGTGTGATCGAGGTATGTCACTGAGTATGGTCTTTATCAGTGTCACAGTGAAGACTGTCTTTTAGGTCTACACATTGTGAGCCTCGCCATTCGCCGTGTGCAGTCTGATCGAGGTATATCAAAACAGTGTGATCGAGGTATGTCACTGAGTACGGTCTTGATCAGTGTCACAGTGAAGACTGTCTTTTAGGTCTACACATTGTGAGCCTCGCCATTCGCCGAGTTCTTTCCATAGATTATATCGATTGGCTTTCAACCGCTGTGAGGGAAAGTAGACGCTTCAAATTTCTTGGAGTGCGTAACGTTGGTACATATAAAGAGATGGCGGGAAATCTTACGGTTACTTTCTAATTAATGGCTAACACAATTCAATCAGAAAGAGAAAGGTGACGTTTCCTTCCCAATATTTTTTTATGTTAAAGTAATTATGATGGCCATCAAAATCCTGCTTTCCAATAAAAATTGGGCACAATGCCGGCTAAGAATTCTGGATTCTAGTAGTATATATTTTTGGAAGATTTAGGTACTGCCTCCGAATACCTTGGAGCGCTCTCACCTTTTGTGCATTACTCAAGACGCTAGACGCTAGTCAGATATGTTCTACATCTAATGACTGTTTTGCTATATATATCCTAATTTCGTTTTCTTTAAGTCTTCTCATTTTGGTGGGGCCGCATGCCCACCGAAGTTGCGATATCACACACTATATGAATATCGTTTCCTGAACTTGCAACTCAGAGCATGTGCAGTCCAATCTGAAATCCGGGAGGTTATGTTGCTTTTAGACCTGCAGTAAAATCAGCTCCAAAATAATCAGCCCCTAAAATGTGCTGGTGAAGTACCCAAGAAACATAATTTTAATCTAGTCAAAGTATTTTTGAAAACGTCCAAGTATGAAGTGAGTATATCGTGGATAATATTCATTAAATACGGAAACAGTTTTCTTTTTAGCGTTTAGCAGTGTAATGTGAACAAAAGTTGTTGACGGCTTTAGAATCGCAGGGTGTGGCTTTGACATCTTTGGGCCTCCTGCATCATGATTGGCTCTTCGGCGTTGTTATGTGCAAATGCTGCAACCCGATTGGTTACGTCGCAATATTAAGATTTTATGGACTCGCCTCGCTCTGCGTTCTCTAAACTGTGACTCTAATAGCGCCATGGCGTTTCGGTGGCGCCCATTATGGTTTCTGTTCGTGACGTCACCACCAGAATTTGCCTCGCCGTGATTGGCAGGATTTGCCTTGCCACAAACCGGCCATTGGAGAGGCGTTATAAGTGTACAGGAAGCTATGATTTGGCCAATCAAAAACTTCGACAAGAGCGACGCTTTTGGTCGCGCGCGTCGCTAATAGAATGATCTTGTATAGTTTAACCACAAATACGCAGCACAGATGGCAATATAAATAGCGTAGTTTTGCCGTGCATATTATCTACAATACGACAAGTTTTAGAATAATATTTTCCACAATTTAGTACGAACATTAAACTGTCCTACTCGAGGCGATTCTCTATTAGACGTTTTTTCTAAGTGACAAGTTATCTGGCCGTGAGTATGATCTTAAAAGTTTGGATGATATATTGGACCATAAAATTGTGCTTGTGCCAATCTCTTTAGAGAAAAATTAAAGCTCTTGTCCTGTTGTTACATCCATTCCAGATTTTTACATTGCTGAAGGTGTTTCTGATCTTGATTTTAGCTTTATCTTTCGACGTGTTTGAGAAATTGTCTGTTGATAGCGGTTCGGATATTGAGGCATTGTGGTATAGCCTTAAGAATGTAGTAAACAAGTGCGTATCGAACTTTGTGCCTTACAAGATAAAAACATACAAAAACAATTGTTCGTAATTTGTGGATAAATATAGATATCTGACACCTAAAGCGAAGAATTGCCCGAGTGAGGATAAAGTTTAAAATCAATAAGACGGTATCATGTCGTCAGGTTTCTTGCAGAAGTAAACATTCGTCTTTAAAACAAAATTTCAGAAGCGAATAAAAACATTTCAAAATTACACTTCGCTCTTTTATGATAAACGCGCTCTAAAACTTGTGGCGACATGTTTCAACCAAAGAGAAGTCATCTGTACCAAGTAAAGTATACGCAAATCAGTTCAATTATTTTTTTTTTTTAAATCTGTCTTTAATAATGACGATGGTGAGATTCCGATTTTCAGCAGAGCAATGTGAATCAAATTAACAATATTTATATGACGCAGGAGGGAATTTTTACTTGACTAATGAATTAATTAGATACAAAAAAAAAGTCAGAGACCGGATATGACATCTAACGCTTTCCGGAAGCGTTAAGCAGAATGGGCCTGAAAGTGTTTACAAGTCTGGTTTAGAGTATCTCTCGAACGTACAGCTTTACCACACAGACGGAAGGCGAGAAAAAGTCAAACCCCTACACAAGGGCGCAGATTCAAACACTGCATCAAGCTACAGACCGATTTCCCTAACGAGTACAGCATGTAAATGATTAGGGCGCATTATCTTTACACAGATGTCATCCCACCTTGGTAAGCACAATCTTAATTCCAAGAATCAACACGCCTTTAGAATATCACGATCCACCACTAGACTGCTCACTGAATTCAGTCCCGAATAAGCAGAAACTATTATTGATAGAGGGCAAACCGACGTAATATTTTTAAACTTCCGTAAGAAATTCGATAGGGTACCTCATCCAAAACTGTTAGAAAAACCTCATAACGCAATTAATAACACCGATATTTATATTGAATGGCCACATATTTAACAGATAGACAGTAGTCTTTGTTCCTTATAACATACTTGATTCGAACAAACTTCCTTTCTCATCAGGTTTACCACTATTTGCGGACGACTGTATCATATATCATAAGACAAGTGAAACCGAAGACAATTTTAGATTACAGGAAGCACTCACTGCTATCCAGCGCTGGACAAAACCAAATCGCAATTGGAATTAATATTTAACAAAACAGCCTTGATGATTATATCAAGGAAAAACACCTATTCAATATAATTGCTTTCTCGGTGGGCTAAGGGTAAACCGTGCAGACAAATATAAATATTTAGGGATTATATTTATTGATAAGCTGAGCTGGAACCAGCACTTAAAAAAGTGAAAGCCGTTTACAACTCCCTCTAACACCGAATTAGAGCGCAGCTCTTGAGGAGGAGGAGGGAAGGGTACTGGGGGGTGAAGTGACCTGGGGGGGGGTCACGTGACCTTGGGGAGTCATCAGTGACGATGACGATGCGGACTCCGATGACGTCATCTGTGATGATGACGATGACGATGCGGATGCCCCCCCGAAGTCACGTGACACCCCCAGGTCACGTGACCCCCGCCGAGGTCACGTGACCTCCCCGATGACGTCATCGTCACTGATGACGTCACCGGCATCCGCATCGTCATCGTCATCATCACAGATGACGTCATCAGTGACGTCACTGATGACCTCACCGGCATCCGCATCGTCATCGTCATCATCACTGATGACGTCACCGGCATCCACATCGTCATCGTCATCATCACTGATGACGTCATCAGTGACGTCACCGGCATCCGCATCGTCATCGTCATCATCACTGATGACGTCACCAGTGACGTCACTGATCACGTCATCAGTGATGATGACGATGACGATGTGGATGCCGGTGACGTCATCGATGACGTCATCGGGGAGGTCACGTGACCTCGGGGGGGGGGTCACGTGACCCTGGGGGTGGTCACGTGACCTGGGGGTGTCACGTGACCGGAAGGGGGGTCACGTGACCTCGGGGGGGGGGGTCACGTGACCTTGGGGTGAGCTTGGGGGTCACGTGACCTTGGGATGACCTTGGGGGCCACGTGACCTTGGGATGACCTTGGTTACGCCGACGGCGACGGCGACGGCGACGCCGACGCCGACGGCGACGGCGACGCCGACGCCGACGGCGACGCCGCTCAAGCCGGGAACGGGCCCCTAAGAGCTGCGCTCTAAAAAGATGAAAGACGTCTACGATTCGCCTTAATGCCGAATTAGAGCGCAGCTCTTGAGGAGGAGGAGGGAAGGGTGCGGAGGAGGAGGCATACCTTCGTCGTGACCTTAGCGAGTGACCGTGACGTCACGCGTGACGTCCTTCCGAAAAAGGTCCCATGATGCAACGCGCGGGTCACTCGTTGCATCATATGGGATGTTTCCCATAATGCAACACGTGGGACCCTCGTGGCATCACTCGTGAAGCCACGTGTGATGTCAATATTGGCAACGTCCCATAATGCAACACGCGTGACCCTCATTCTTCACTCGTGACCCTCGTAACGTCACTTCTGACGTAATTATGAGGAACGTCCCATAATGCAACGCGCGGGTGACGAGTGAGACCCATGCGTTGCATTATGGGACGTACCCCATAATGCACCGCGCTGTTATGCCAACGGCGACGCCAACACCAACGCCGCTGAAACCGAAAACGGGCGCCTAAGAGCTGCGCTCTAAAAGCAGTTAATGAAGTGAGAGGCACTTTGTCTGCACTGAGAAAATTAAAAGTGTTAGATTGTGATACAAAACTGCTAGCCTCTACAAGTTTTGTTAGGCCGATTTTAAAATTACGCCAGTTCAGTGTTGTGCCCGTTTGCTAAGCATGGAAGTCGCAAATAAGAGCATATTTAAAATCTAGCGGTTTGATTTATTTTTAACGCTTATAATAAGAGATCATAACTCACCGATCATTAGTAAAAAAAGCCCAGCTTCCGACTTTACAAACACAAACAATTATTGACAGGTTGAAAACACTTGACAAGATCAAAAACGGTACCCTTTATATGTATAGCTCCGATTACTTAAAACCTCTGCAGTCCAGGTCTTCGCTAATAAATCATGGCCGAACATTTGCACAAAACTGGCTTACAATTACTGCCTTAGATTTTCATTCCTTCCACAGGCAATTCGAGAGAGGAATAACTTAATTAATGGCACTGTGACTTTGACGACTTGCGATTACTTTGCAGATGATATTGAATTGCACTTTAGCCAACTCTTTTGTTTGTTGGCCTCTGTTGTGCTTTTTCCTTTTTTTTTGTATTACGTCACCACCCCTGCAAAAGCTTCTTCAGCGGAGCTGGTAGTATTATTAAATAAATAAATAAATTAATTAACAAAATTTGGCAGTGACCTTTACCTTGAAAGTCCCGTATAACGTTTGACATGCATTGTAGGTAATTTGTCGCGTGACTATATTTTTTCGCTAAATTTAGCGGGGAAACTGGATTTGTGTCTAAGTCACGGACGTGAATTTTTCCGATAAATTAAGCGGGTAACTGAATAGGTGTACAGGTCAGGAGATGTCTATTTTCTGCTTTCCTGCTAAATTTAGCGGAGAAAATGAACTGGTCTATATGTCCGGTGATGTCAGGCCACGTGACATCCATTTTCAAACTAAATTTAGCGGAGAAACTGAATTCGTGCATATGTCTCATGATATCAATTTTCCCGCACAATTTAGACTGACTGACGGATGGACGGACGAACGAACAAAAGTTTGGGATACGGGAAGTGTTAAAAAAAAAAAAAACATGTCACGCTTTAACCGATATGTTCCTCGCATATTTTTCTGCTCTGTGCGCACAAAACTTCATCGCTATTATAGTTACCGACTGAGGTACACGTTTTTGGCCAGGGGCAAGTTGATACTGTGTACTTTGATATGTCGAAGGCATTCGACACGGTGAATCATGTTTTGCTGTTGTTGAAACTGCGGTTGTGTGGTTTATGTCCTTTGTATCTTGCTTGGTTTGAATCATACCTTTCTTCGCGTACAAACGCGGTTCGAATTTCGAATATTTTATCGGATCATTTCATCTCAACTTCAGGCGTTCCATAGGGCTCAAACTTGGGCCCTCTCCTTTTTCTAATTTTTATAAATGATATTGTTTCTGTTGTCAAGAATGCTAAAATTCTACTGTTCGCAGACGACATCAAACTTTATTTCTCGGTGCGTGGCTTAGACGAGTGTTTATTACTAAAACAGGATATTGATCGTGTGTCAGTGTGGTGCTCATCTAATCTATTGTTCCTTAACACACAAAAAACAAAAGTTATTTCTTTGTCCAGAAAGCGTGCCCCGATCGTTTTTCAATATACGCTACCGAATGCGACAATGATTCAGGGTGTGACCGCCATGCGTGACCTCGGCGTTATTGTTGATAGCCGTCTTTCATTCAAAGAACATGTCACTTCAATGGTGGGTACTTCCATGCGTGTACTGGGGTTGATTTCACGTATGACGCGGGCATTTTCGAGTTGCCGATGTTTGGTCCATTTGTTTTGTTCCTTGGTTTGACCAAGACTTGAATTCAGTTCCGTAGTGTGGAACTCCTTTTCTGTGAATCGCTGCAACGAAATTGAAAGAGTTCAGGAGCGTCTGGTTCGAATGGACTTTTCCAAATACCGACGGCACCAGGTGGTGGCTGCACGAACTAAAAATCGAGGGAGTGACCTACCTGCGCTACCAATCGATAATGGGAGCTACGCTACCAGTTTCTTCGCTCTCTGAGCAGCGGCGCCTGCCCAACGCTACTTTAAAGAAGGGCATCCGTGGCGTGCACCCAAACGTTGTGTTTTCCTTTCCGTCGACGTTCTTTTTTTGTGTAACACAATTATATATATGCTGCAGTTAAGTGTTCTACTCGCTGATATACAGCCTCCTTCCGAATTTCCTCGATTTTTCGTTCCGACTTCCGCCGCTTGGCATCGGGCGCTCGCGCGTGCGCAGAACGCTTCTCGGAAAGGTCCATTGCATACGATCGATACTTTCATCGTCGTCGTCATTATAGTTACGAATAACTACTTAAGTATCTTAACTTACGAGAGCTAAGTAAACGGCGTACCATTCGTGATTTGTCATTCTTGCACAAAGTCATCTGCGGTAGAATTGAGAGTATTTCACTCTTATCATCTGTGAACTTTCATCTACCTATTCGTACTCGTAGATTTCTTTTGCAATTTTACCCAAATACACCATACCATGCCTCGTCAATGTCTAGCTTTCCTCTGATCTTGACATCTATGCAGATACGTTTTTAAGAATGGTGAAGCATTTATAGAGTGTGAAATTTTGTTTGCGTTTCTAGCATTGTGTTTTGATTTTAGCTCTTCGTGTTATCTGTAGTGTCTCGGTATATGCGTGTATTACGTTTGTTAATTTTGTAGTTAGTATTGATTTATTTGTGCCTCAACAAAGAAATGCATCTTTAATGTGATTGTGATTTTGTTTATAGTGTACCAATAAGTAGGCCTTCGTGGCCGTTTTTGGACACTACCAGAAAATAAAGTATATTATTTACGGCGGTATACCCCGCGTGTTCAATGCATTCGCATTGAACACGCATGAATCATACATCGCGTCAACTATACAGCTCGCTAACTCAATTCGGAAAATTCGGCAAGTAAGTCTCGCCGTCGTCGCAAAGGAACGGGGAACATTTTCCCGCGTTCTGGGATGAAGTTCGGTCGGTCGGTCGGTCGTTGCCGGGTAATACCCGCAATTGAATTATCCCAAGTAGCGCACCGCGGCACGCTGAAATCCTCGACGACGCAGGCGTCCGGGCTGCCGACTACGTTGACTCCGCGAATTATTTCGGCGTGACACAGTTATTCCGTAAGACTTTGTTCCAATCAGGGATATTCCTTCGTTCTGATAACGTGTAGCACACTCGACAGCTTGCGAGTGCCCCAGATACGAACTATAGTTAGTGTAAGAACGTCGAACTGATTTCTTTTGAAGCAGAAATCTGATTACGTGGGAACACTCTTTCGAGTGTGGCGAAGACAGCGCCTCCGTCGTGCAAGGCACAGTGAGTGGTAGCGAGTTAGTCTCTTGTTTTGTGGTAGCGAAATGAAAAAAAGAAAAAAATGTACCCTTTAGTGACATGGCAATAGAACTTCTCGATTTTTTGTTCTGAACTGTCATCGTTCGTGATTCGGAGAAAAGTGCAAGAGGTTAAGAGGACGCCTTCATCAACATTTCCATTTCTGCTCGACGTAAAACCACGGTGTTCCACAAGAAACTCCCTTTTCTCGAAATGTTTCATAAACGTCTTTCTATTTACCTTCCCTTTCTTTGTGATACCAACGGGACTGTTTATTGCTGCATCTAAGGGATAGGGATCTTCGTGTCTTGGAAGGAAAACTTTATTTAAGTTTCAAACACACTCCTTGCTATTCTACTTTATCCGCTAAAAAACAACAAAAAACGTTCTGCCCCTTTGTTGAAATTGACTGCAGTTCAAGGCAGAGTGAAGTTTATTGTTACTTCGTCTGAAACAAGAGCCGACATTTCGACTGAAGAGCCTTGACAGAAAACGTGCTGTCAAAATGACCACTTGTAATGGCCGGTTGGAGCCCGTAGAATGAAAAACAAAATGAATAAATGAACTTCTTTGAGGAAGAAGCGTCTGCCCATCTTAATTCTATACTCGCCGTCACAAGAAAAATAGAAGGAAGTTTTTCGTATTATGCATTCGCTGCAGGATGTAGTCTCTAGAAGATTTAGTTGTCGGAGGAAAAAAACTTTATGCTTCCGGCGTTGAAAACTCGTTTGTTTCGATAAGATAACCGCAAGTTTATCTAGAATTCGCTAACATATTTTTAAATCAACAAATAAAGAAGGGAATCAGTAACGCTCTGCGAGAAGCCAGCCGGACTTCTTTTAGAAAACTTCTTGAGGTGAATCCGAGAAAATACCCTTCCCATCATCGCTTTCTACTCGCCGCCATCTTTGCCTATACGGAGCGCAAGTCCGTCTGCTTCTTGCTCAGAGGTATCGATGACGTCAGAATGTCGAGTTCTGATTGACTATGATTGGAAGGATAGCGGGTAGACCTCAATGCTAGCTTCCCCCTAAGGTCTACCCTCTACCCTCCCAATCCGAGCCAATCAAAGCTTGGCGTTTTGATGCCACTGCAACCTCTGCGCGTGTAGCAGACGAAAGCTTGGTCTGCTGGGCAAGTTGGTAGTGGACATTCATATTAAAAACAGCGCAAAAAAGGCGGGACAAAAAGACGAAGAAGCACAAAGGACAAAGCGTTTGTCCTGTGTGCTTCTTCGTCTTTTTGTCCCGTCTCTTTTGCGCTTTTTTTAATATGAATAGCAGACGAACTTCCGCCCCCCAAAGCAAGAGAGGCAGGGTGCGGCGAGCCCTGAGCAGTTTAGTACCTCTCCGCGACCAATAAGATTGCAGCATTGGTCGGTGGGAACTTTGAAGAACCAATCACGAAGCAGGAAACTTAAACATGATTAGCCACGCCCTGCCTTCATTAAGCCCTTTGGGACTATGGTGGACTGTGAAGCGCGTTCTGAGCATGCGCGGTAGCTCCCTTTAGTGGAATAGCAGACGCCTTCCCGTGACTCATCATTTATAGCCGTGGTGGTAAGTAAGGAAAAAAAACGGTACGGTGAATCGATGGGCAATTGTGTTGCTTACACGAAACGTTTTAGCATGTCGTGACATCGGGTCACGTGATGCCAATTTTCCCGCTAAATTTAGCGGGGAAATTGAATTGGTTTGTAGATTACGGGGCGTTAGATTTCTCGTTAAATTTCGCGGAGAAAATAAGTTTTTCTGTAGGTTTAATGTAACGCTGCGCGCGTGGCATTTTGGGACGTTACGGTCCACGGCTTCCCGAAATTCGGAGCAAGTAGCCGAAGAACGTTTAAAGTTAAAATGCACAGCGTCTTTGTTTTTCCCGCCCTTATTTTATTTGCAGGACTCGAATCATCACACTAATTCATCGTAATGGCACTGATTACCTGCACTCTTCGTTACCAAACTATTCGGCAGTTCTGGGAGGCTTGTTGTAATCTCTAAAACGGAGGGCTTTATGATTCAACGTATATCCTTAACTTTCAGTGTTTGTCATAAAAGGCCACTCATAATTTTTTAGAGTCCTATAGCCTTTAGCGAGTATTTCCGATAACAGAGCTCAATTAGGACATTTGAGATCAATGCCCATACAGTCTTTTTCATACGTGAAGTTTAGCGAGAACCTTTGCGTGCATAATTATCGGGTCTTTTTTTTTTTTTTAGAAGGAAACGAAACGATTTAATGCGACTTAATTTGATGAACATGTCACGGTCGGCTGCCTGGCTTGAGGTAGTCTTTACAATCTCGTTTACATATTGGAAGGCGAATAAAAAAAAACGCTTACACTAATATAATCTACGAGTCAAACTGTCTTTTATAATTAGATACAAATTAGCCGCAGACCAATTTTGAAAGTCGACAGGAGAAAAGACCAGTGACTAAAAGGAACGAAGAAAAAAAAAATATCCTGCTCGATTGATTCCCGTGGCAAGAAAAAGAAATTATATACATTTTTGTTCCTTTCCCACTGCCATGGAAATGCAAAATAAAATGATTGCAATAGAAAAAAAAGAATCAATTCCCAGAAATAAGTTTCCCCTCTTCATATCCTCCTTCGAATAGGCATATACTTCGTTGCGTCTTATACATCAAGGATCCGATCATTCGATAGACTAATAAATTCGGCTCGAAAAAGAAGGAATAGGAATAAAAACAAAAAGAAAAAACAGTGCGACTCGCGAAAGGTCTTATCGAATAAGAAAATAAAACCAGATAAGAGTGCAAATCTTTTTTTTCTCAGCTTGCCCTTCTTTTTCTGCAAGGCAAGCAGGAATTAGAACGGGAGCTGAAAGCAGATTGGCGCTGATCTCATTTACGACGTCTCGTCGGCTGAGTACGATCCCGAAGGTCTGCACCAGGTTGGCCCAGGACTTGGAAGCACGAGCAGGAGTCTTGAGCGCGGCTTATATATTATTTACTTCTCCGATATCCGCGATCATGGGCCACGAGTTGTGTGCCGAACGTCAAGGCATCTTGAAGGTGGGTCTATGCAATAGTATTAATGGTAACCTTTGAGTACCACGGCCGAGAATACTTAAGCGCGTTCCCATGCAGTCTCATGTTTCGATTTTGACAATAGTTTTGTCAACTGGGTTGTCGGTTTTTTGTTTTGTTTTTGCGTGTTGGGCTATGTTTTGCCTTGTAACAACACCCGTTGACGGCAAGTGGAATGTTTTGTCTAGGGTACTCTTCTGTCTTTGTTTGCTCATTCGTTGTTCCAGGAAGGGAAATCTAAGTCGCCCAACATCGCCCTTCATGACGAGCACTTTGATCGAAAAATCAGTAATAAACTAATGCAGCAATAAACTGGAAAAAAAAATTCTGTTCTAAAAAATAATGATAAAAAAAAGTGTTTGTTAATGCCACTAGAAAAAGGATGACCCCAAGGTGCGAGGCCTGGGGGCCCATTGCATAGTATCTTCTGGAGAAGAATGCGCCCGGCAAGTGGGCGCATTTCGGTCTTCTGCGCATGGGAAAGGAGGTGTGAAGGTGGGAGAGGAGGTTATACTAAGCTCCGCCTCCTCGGAGAGGGGGGGGGGGGGGGGGCGGATGGAAACATCTCGGCGTCTGCAATGGCGGACGTGCTGCAGCAGCTGTGGCTGTAGCCGTGAGTCCTTCGCGCGGTTGCTGGTTAAAAAGAAAAGAAAAAAAAAACGTTCCGCTTCTGTCTTGTGTGATTTAGAGGTTGGCTCCGATCAGGCGCTGTCCAAGGGGCAGTGTTACCAGGGGAAATGAAAACGTGCTGCGTCTTCAGGTGTGGTGGGCGCACTCACGACGGTGTGTAGCATTTTAAATTTCTGGGAGGATTGACAGATTGAGAGGTCTTTCTTGATTCGGTGGATGGTGGTGCATGTCCGTTCTTAGTTGGTGGAGCGATTTGTCCGGTTAATTCCGATAACGATCGAGACTCTAGCCTATTAAATAGCTGCGTGGTTCTCTGCACCTTGCACCCTTCTTAGAGGGACAAGCGGCTCCTAGCCGCACGAAACAGAGCAATATCAGGTCTGTGATGCCCTTAGATTTCCGGAGTCGCACACGCGCTACACTGAAGGAAGCAGCGTGTTTTTATCTCTGTCTGTTAAGACAGTAAGCTTAGAAAAGAGTGGGTTGAGCAAATGTTGAGCAATAAATAAATAAATAAATAAAATGTAGAGGGCTAATTGAAGTCCATCAGATTACCCCCGAGCAAGTGTTCGTCTGTTTAAATAAGAGGGCATAGAAAAATAGGTTTCCATAAAATTTCGCCAAAAATAAAAACAATATTACTTCTTGTTGTCTACGAGTCTACGACATAACTTCCGCGATACGCTCGACGCCGCGCACGAAAGGAGGGAACCTGCGGACGCTAACCACCCTCGTTCTCGGCTGTCAAAAAAAAAGCCTCGGCGCGTCGGCCACCTCGTCCGTGAGTCCTTCGGCTTCGCTCCTTGATACGTGTCTGCTAGAATTGTTAGACAACAACACATCGTACCGCTCGAGTTATTTCGTCTGCTCTCTATGAAAGGCGAAGTCGAGCTGGCTCGTCAAGGTAAGCCAGCTGTTGAGTAGCAGACGACGTTGCAAAGGAGCAGACGACGCCCAGATAGTGGGTCTCGGCGACCCCCTATCTTTCCACTCGAACCAATCAGAGCGCGTGTTCAACCCGCGGAGAAAGTTCCTTCACTTAAGGGGTAAACGACTACTTGAGAACACAAAAATGACGGGACAAATCTCACTTCCATTTTGGCCGAAAGTCGGGCAGAATTGCTTTTTCTGCGTGGCTTGGGCAGGTGAAGTTACAAGGTGTAATACGACTGTTTTACGTGATGTCCGTGCTTGCTTCAACCAATTAGGTATGGCGAGTTCGACTGCGTAGCTATGAAAACTGTATATTTTTTTAAAATGTAATCACTTGCCACTTACAAAGAAACAAAAACAAAACACGGTGCGTGACGCGTTTTGAATTTCTTACTATTGATGCGCAGTCAAAAAAAGAAGTCGCAGAAGTTGTCAAAAAGAAATTAACAAAAAGTATTAAGGGAACAATTTTGACCGTAATCAACGCCTTACGTTTCCTAAGCTGGCAGTGACCATAGTTCAATTTTAGGGTTCATGGCGGTGTTTTATCTTTTCATTCGAATTTACAATGTAGCGAAATATCTGTCTAAAACTGTGGACATCATTACCGGCAGGAAGAATACGTGTACTCAAATGACCTAAAAGCTCGTTGCGACAAAAACAAAAGAGGTTAGGGTGACTCGCTTGATAAGAAACAAGAAAACAAGCCGAATCAATCCAAGGAATGATTAGTTTTTATTTTATAATATAGCTCGAAGCAGACGTCAGTGTTAGCCTCACAGAGATGTCGAAGATTAATTGAAAGCCAAAAAATTAAAAAAAAAAAAAAAAAAACGCTCACTTTTTCGACGAGCCTGTGACCGACAGCCGAGGACCATTCGTTTCAAAGCCCCGAAATAACGGTCTAAGACACACACAAGAACTCTTTTCTCCTTTTTTTCAAACCAACCGTGAAATTCTACAGTGAAGTGAAAAACACGCGCGGGGCCAGACACGCGGACACAAATAAAGTTATACAACCGTCCGCAGGTTCAAGCGAAAGAAGAAAGCACCGAGGACAAACTGACAAGGTAATCGCGAGTTTCGTTTCCTTGATCGTTGCCCTTTGTTTATTTTTTTACCGCGATGGTTTTAGTCTTGAAAAACGACAGCACTGGTTCAATGAACTTTTGTCACTGATACAACCATAATGGTCGATTTTTTGTTTTATTATTTTACGCTGTCGGAACACAAAACCGATGTACAAATATACAACACAAGGATACTCTATATCGGTGTACATCTTGTTCTCCCTCGAGGAATGTTGGCTCGACATAGATTTTTTTTTCAACAATAAACACACATTTAATCTGTCGCCTGCATGTCGCCTGGAGAACTACGAATCGAAAGCAATATAAATCGAACTCTTCCGAGCGAAATAAACAAAACGAGAGAGAACTGAAACCAAGATGGGCATGTGTCCGGAAGTCAAGCACGTAGCTACAAATTCAGTGCCAACCCTTGGCGTCTCAGTTTGGTTAGACAGGGAGTCTCTCAGTGGACGTGTGACTCGCGTTGCCACAGATCAATTCGGCGGTGCGGTAGATATTGGGAGTTTTCATTTGAGCTTTCAATACGGAAGTGACGCCGGGGAGGGGGTGGTGGTTGGGGTTTGTGGATGGCGCAGTGGATGAAGTCTACGGAATGTTCTGTAAGCTTTACAATTTGTTAGACAAGCAGTGCGGTCAGGAGGATCTGAAGGGAACTGGTCTTGGAGAAGATTTTTATATCTAAATACGATTCCTAAACGGTGCTGAAGCGCTGTGTTTTCGCAGTTTTGCCTGTTTTTTTTTTTTTTTTGCAAGGCCACAAACTTTGAAATAATTCGATGAAGTATTGTACAGATCTACCAAAAGCGATCTGCAGGTTTGGTTTTGTGAGATGATAGAGTATACACACCTCAAGTTGAAATTCTATACTAAAGCTATCGTTATCGAGAAAAAAAGCTCTGTAAATTAAGAATCAATTTCACTCCCCCAAAAAACAATAGAAGTAAATATACAATGCTGGTTAGCAATTTGACAATAATTTTTTTTCGGGCATCAGGGTTTTATTAGAAGAAGAAGAAGCAAAAAAATAGCGCATCAATTCAGAAAATTGGCTAGAATTTATAAGGTCCTTGGAGTGCACAAATCGATATAAATAGCAGCTCATTGTGCAAAAAAATATTAAGAGTTAAAAGAAAATCATGAGCCATTTTACTCTTCGAAGGTGGATAACCAGCGAGTCTCTTTAGCACAGTGACTCAGACCTGCCCCGAAGAGCCGAAGGAAACTAGACACGCGCGACGGGACCGCTACCCCAAGAGAGCGGAAAGAAAGGAAACCAGGCACGCAAGCGCCTGGAACGACGACAAAGAGAGGGCGGTGCGAGCGTAGACATTGCCGACGCGGGTCGCACCGCGGAAAATCTTCGAGAAACCTTTATTATCTACTTGAGAGTCTACTGATCCTTAAAATGATGCCTATTAATATATAATCTACTGAGAATGCATATCCAAGTGATGAGACGTATAATCTTTTGCATAGAATGAAGCGATTTTGCATCAAACTCGACACCTGAGTTTTTGTTGACGCACACGAAGAAACCACGGAACCCTAGCCATAAACAGCTTCGCTCTAATACGGTGGACAATTGTACTCCGTCACCCCTAGGCTGAGACTGTAGTGGGAGCTACGTCATCGTTGAACCAATCATACGCCTCTTTTTCGCCACGTCATCACGCCTATTGCCATACCCACAGGCGATGAGCCAGCTAAGATGATAGCGGCTGAATTAGATAAAAAAAAAAGGCGTAGGGCTCATACTGTTTTATCGGTGGAGAATCTTTTTCTCATAGGAGAAAAGTACAAGATGACGAGGGGTGACAACGTTTGTGATATTATATACCGGAAGCATTAAAAAAATATGATATCAATTTGTTATTTTTCGATATCATATTTTTGTTTCAGTTGTAAGCCAAACGAAATTGCAGTGAAATTTGCTTTTCAGTGTTGTAATTGTCGTGATATTTGTTATAATTAGGTATGCAGGATGTGGCTGGATGCAGATAACATGAAGTGTCCTAGCACAAATGGTATTTTTCCTAACTTCTTCATTTGGGTGACAAGGAAACAGCGCACCCTCAAAACAAGCACTATGAAGGTTTCATGCACACAAAAGAAAGAGCCAGTTACACAGCGCTGTCTAAGTGACAGATGAAGACCGTTTTAACAGGTCTGCCTCTGGGATTCATAATACTTGGGTAATCATTTAATGATTGCAGTCGCTGGCTCGAACGCACTGAGCTTCAGTGCAGATGCGTGCGAATTTATTTTAATAAAATGAAGCGCTTTGACGCATCCAGTAGCTACGAAATTCATGAGTAAAAACAAAATAAAAGCCTGTCCTGAATAATCTAAGTGCTTCGCAAAACATTTAGATAAGCTTGACCATGCTGATACAAACCAGGGTGCACATAATTTGTCCCGCACAAACCCCACACCCTTTTCATATTTTTATTACTTTTTGTGATATTTAAAAAAATATTGTTTTATTTTATTTTCCGCTTCCCCCTCTCTCCCCTATAATGCCCCACTAGCCTTCTCCATCCGCCTTCCCTCTTTTCTTTGCCCTCCTCTCACTCCCTTTTTTCCCTCTCCATTTCCTTCTTCCCATCCCTTCCGACATCCCCCTACAATGCTTCTTTCGCTAAATTTAAAGGAAAGCTGGATTGGTGTAGAAGTCACGTGACGTCAAATAATGACGTCAATGTTCCTGCTCCATGTAACGGAAAAACTGGATTATTTGAACACTCGTTCCTGACGCTCTTTTCTGACGGTCTTCCATGGCGGTCTTTTACGCCAATTTTCTCATTGACAACGACCCCTAAAACACATTTTGTGCTAATAACAGTAACTGTTTTAAAACAGAAATATTGAAATTAACAACGAACCTACTTATTATACTATTTTCGAGCATCAAAATTCAAGGGCAGGTTCTTGGACAACGTAAGGAATCAAGTATAGATGACGCACTTCAGTTTAACGACTGGACCGCGCTTTAAAATTAACGAGTGTTGTGATTTGGACAAATGTATATATATATTTTTATATTAATGCTATAAACACAGCGTCTCTTTTTCGTTGCTCCGAGGCAATGTCATGGAAGTGACGTGATAAGAAAGCGTGTATTTGGAGGAGAGGTAAGGAAGACTAGATAAAACTTTGTACCTTTCTAGATGTGAGAGGTTTTTATATGTCAACTCCTTGTGATATGAGCTTGATGCCAATTTATTTCTTAAACATGCACATTGAAGCGAGCACAAGATAGTAAATTGTCAAAAACGTAAACGCGTGACACACTAAGTTGAAAGGTTAGATCACAATAAAGGTGTCGAACGAAGTAGGATTACGCGCATAAAGGCGTAAAATACGCCTTTACGTACATCTGGCGATGATATGATTGTGTATAAAATAAGATTACTTTTTTCTTGCGATGAGTTATTAATTCGTTTGGCATAATTATTTGGGCCTAATACAAGATTTATGTAGTATAAAAAAGGCTTCTTCGAACTGTTTCTAAAAATACTTAGCTGAAGAAACGCCTTACGTCATAATAAAGCGGGATTCCAGGACCTTCCACAACATGTGGCCTTACCATGGTGTCTATGGCTTCCGATACCTGCCCGGACCTTTGCAAATTTCATAGTTTCTAAAAATAAGCGAAAACATCAACTTGTAAAGGTTGGTCAGAAAAAGCTTCTCAATCGGCACTTTTGTCCGCTTCGTACTCATGTGCGTGCGTGCGTGAGTGTCTGTGACGAGTGCGTGTGTGTCTGTCTGTGTTTATGCGATGTGTTCGTGTCTGCACACTATTGGGAACTTCTTTGCACAGGCGCGTTCGCACTCATTAGCACTTTAACCCCAGATAAGCGAATTCTCTCCAAAACCTATGTGGATATCTAACGGAGGTTTCCAACGCCTGCGAATTTCGTGACACTATACCGTTTGAAAATTCCCAAGTGAGCCGCTGACTGGGAGTGTTCCAGGCAATGCTTGTCTGCGTTTTGGCTGGCGTAGTTTTAGCTAGTTTTCTGGTACCGTTCTCCCTACAAAGTTGTAATTCAATATTTATTTCACTTATTCGGTTTATTGTTGTCGTGTTTCGCGGGGTTACTCTCTTATACTGATAACCGTTTAACAATAGGGAAAAGCAGCGTTTAGAAGAAAGAAAAAAGAAGCACGCAACGCCTCACCTCGCCAATTAGACAAGAATAATAAAGCTCCCCAAAAACTTTTTTTTTTTTGCAAAAAAAACAAAAAAACCAAACGAACAAAACGTAACACCTTTATTAATAAAAAGAAGTTGTGTGAACAGAAGTGAAGTTTAAAGTACGCCACAGAAAGGGAGAGGGACCGCCCGTTTACACACAATGTAGCAGGGATTCAGCATTTCAATACCTGAAGCTAAATAACAAATGCCTTATATAGTGTAGTGTCTTATGCACCAACATTGAACGAAGTTGCTTGCCTTCCTACGCTTATTAGGTGCTTTAGGTATCTTGATGATCAGGGTTTCTTACAGATTGTCTGCCTTCTGAACATTTCCCCAGTGTTACTATTAACATGCCATGTGCACGCCGGCACACAATGAATCTGAGAACCCCATTTCGTAACGATCCAACATTTCCTATATGCATTGCCAGAAGCATTAGTTAAATCGAATGTACAGAGTCAAACAAAGCAAAAAAAAAAAACACTTTTTTTTTAACGCGCATAAGTAAATTACGCGTCGCAGAAAGCTCACGTTCTGTATTAATGTGGCTATTACGGTGGGGATAGAAAGAGAAATTCTGGAAACTTGCCGTTACCTGGTTCAAAAACTGGAATAAATGCCTCACGCGCAAATGATGCAATTCCATGGTATTACGACTATTACGCCTGGTTAACGTGGGCCCTCGGAATTTTTTTGAATTTTTTTCTGTTTCGTTTTTTGATCCTGGTAGCGTCACGTTGGCCAACTTTCACATGATGTCACCACCGATAGCGTCATATTAACCCGTAGCTTACGCATTCTGGGATGAGTAATTGATTTAAACGAATAAAAATTTTTTTTTATCTGAGATTGTAGTTTTTAGTTGTTGTTTTCAATAAACTCAGAGCCATTTTCTTATATTTTTTTTAATAGCACTCTTTGTGCGTACCATTTTCTAAACGCTCAGTGTACGTTTCGGCAATGTGCACCACCAGACAGGTAAACGCACATACACATACACGCGCGCGCGTGCCGTACCGATGTACGTCTCCCGTGCCTGATAAAAATAATAGATTTTTTTTTATCGTCACATTCTCAAGAGAACACTTCGTGTGTTAGTGCGTGCGCGCGCACCCACGCACGCACGCACTAACACACGAAACGTTCACTTGCAAATGACACGCTAAAAAAATAAAAATTATTTTTATCAGGCACGGGAGGTATTTTCCCACCCTTTGCGTCCACCATAGTCTCATGGAGTCTTGACGGGCGATAACAAGCTTATAGTGCTAAAAGTACGATTAAAAGATGGTAAAAAAGAAATAAAGTTGAATTTCCGAGACAAACTTCCAGAGGAATGCCGCCTCTAAAACTTAATCTTCCCAAAGGACGACAACAACAGCCATCTTTGAATAGAGCAGAGGACAAAAATACATACAAAAACCTTCAAAACCCTCGATGGCTTACCCCCCCCCCCCCCCCCCCCCCCCTTTGCCCCTTCCCTTTCATACAAGCCAGGCGCACTCTTCTGAGCGTCGATTTTCTGTACTGAGAAGGCTTCGATTCTTTAGAGACCCCCCTTTTTTTTCTTGTTTAATACGAGCTGTTTTAGTTGCTTTTAGATGTCCAGATATTTGCGTATATCGATGTTCTCTTTTTTTAGACTACGACGCATAATGATTTTAATCGATTCAGCCGATATTTTTCATCTTTTTCTTAAAATCTGTGCACATGCAGTCTTACAATTTTCACTAGAACAGATACTTCCAGCGGTAATCATACATACTTTCCCAATAAGTGTGCGTAGATGGATAGGCAACAAGAGCCCGATTGTTTATTTCAGACTGGGTTATTGAGAGTTACGCATTTTGTTCTTTAATTCATTAACACTACAGTGTTAAAACGGCGACTTGTCAAAACAATGCTTTTATCAGGCGCTCGTGATATTCTTGACAGATCCAAGCAGGGGCGACTATTCTCATTTTACCAATCAGGCAAATTTCTGTGGTTTCCGTCCAGTTCAGTATTCGTATTTTATACTCCTCTAGACAGAGAACAGCGGAAAATGCCAAAAAATGCGTTCTCTAGTAGTAGTTGATGCATTTCTTTTTTATTACAACGCCAAGGGAACTTGTTGATATTATATACCCATAAGGCAGGATGAATACCGCTGTTTCTTGTCCACAAACATCGTTTCCTCAAGAACATTTATAAAACAGATACTGACAGTTCTGTGTATAGTTGAACGCATCTACGTAAATAAAAAACCCCAGTGTCACCTATTCCGGCTACGTTAAAGTATAGCGGATTTTTTTTTAAGCTTACCTGAACTTCAGATTTCCAAACCAAAACGGATTTGAGGCTCTGGTGTCATATATTATATTTTCCAAAAAATTAAAATTCTAGCGCTTAAACAATTACAAAAAAAAAACAACGTTTGCTTTTATTTTATTGTTTCTTTTTACTTCACGAGCGCAAACGTTCAAGCAATTAAAGTGATGCCTGAAGGAGGGCTTTAAATCATCCTCGCTCGTTCCCACAAAGTTGTGTTTGCGCTTGTCATTCATCAATATAATGTTCGTCGTCTTATTTGTTTTATTTGCGAATATTGATAACTAGACTTTCTGAAGAACTTTTGAGCGAGGTTTATAGTTTTCATCTTTCAACCGGATTCGTCGTCTGCACGAATCTCCATGTATGAATATTATCTTGATTGCGTATATAAAGCAAAAGTAAAACAAAAAAAGACAGAAAAAAGAGTTCATCGAGGAAACAGTAATTAATGGTGGATTCTTCGAATGATTTCCCGACGGCACTCTTTCTCAAGTGACGTGGAGGCCGTTGTAAATCACTGCTAACGAGGAGTCATTCATCAATTTACAAAACAGACTCTCCTACACAGATGTCGGAAGAGCGTCTTGAGAAATGCGAAGGCTCAGCTAGGTTCTGCCGTCCGGATTTCCCAGAAATTTTCATTTAACATGCGATATCACATGCTTACAATTGTTTTTAAATACTAGTATTGTAAATGTAAAACATGATTTTTTTGTTTACTATATGCTTATACGAAGCACTTGTTTTTCAAGTTTTATATATCACAATGAAAAGAGCACCTTTGTTTTTTTCTTCGTGCAAACATATTTATAGGTTTTAAATACCTGAGGCCAGCATGACCCATGTAAATACGGCGAAGCCTAGCATGATGTTTTGGAGTTTGTAGATTTTTCTATGCGGAAGAAAATATTTGGCCTATCACAATTTTTTTTTTGTTTTAGGTTTCTCTATTTTACTTTAGAGGAAAGTTTATGAAATTACTACTTGAGGTGGCTGCAGCGGAAAGCTTATTGCAAGGAAAAGAAATCTTTCTCTGATAGGAACGACTGCTAATACGTCTTTTTCTTGTCACTTTTTAAGGGGCGTACCTCGCTAGGCTGCTTACAAAATGCAAGAACTACATCTTTAACCTAGAGCTTAGTCCAAGATTGGCTACATGCCCTTTGGTACAAACTCACCCTGATACATCTTGGTGATGCGGCAGATATGAGATTATAGTCCTGCCACACGGTAAAATGCAATGTCAGTTCAATCGACCGACATTCGCTGGTCGGCGAATAAGTTTGCGGTCCTGGCCACGAGGGTCGCGCGTGCAACCGTGCTACAACAGGAATGGCGTGCACTGATTGACCGATCAGACATATCAGTCGATGGAACTGACATTACATTTCACTGCATTTTAACTGCACTTTGACCCAAAGATAAATTAGATGTAAAACTTGATTAAAAATCTGCGGCATGATTAACATACATAATTTTTTACACGTGTAGATTAGACTCGTTCAATTCAAATTCAAAGCGTTAACCAGTGATATTACATTGTAAGAGACAAAACAAAAGAGCAAAAACAGCTGAATCTTGAACTATGATGTCTGATGTGAATAAAACAAATAAAAACTAATGAAATAAACCTCATAATCGTTCTTATGATAATGCAATTAAATGTAAAGGTGCGAGCTAGCTGTGTTTGGAGATTTGTGTTTGTCCTTTGTCCCCCTTGTTCCCTTTCTCCAAGGATTATCTTCGCCGTTCATCCCTTCACATGTTGTAAAATGGGAGCCAAATCACCGTAAGGTAATTGAGAGCTAACCTTTAGGCGCATTGGATTTTACTCTTACGGATGTTGCTATGTAGTTTAAGAATGTGAGAAAACAGATTTTTTACTGTGCCTAAGGACAATCTCTATTTGAAGTTGATATAATTTATCCCTCTCTATTTATAAAAGTGAGCTATTTATTTTATGTTTTATTGTGATAATTAAGTCAGGGTACGCACATAGATGTGAAATTTTGGCGGTCTCCTTGAGCCGTTTCATTTCTTTAACTTCACACTGTAAATCTAGTTTAAGGTATTTCCAATATATGTCTCGCTCACAGAAGAGAGAATGGTCGACTTGAACTCGTGTACACCGTAAATAACGCTCTGTATACGCGACGGGTTACTGACGTCGCTGGAATACCACTCAGTGATGGAGTAGTGAAAGTACTACCAAGAAACAATGTTCATCCATAACTCTTGTGTCGAGGGCACCGAGTAGAGTTTTCTATTGTCAATAAAAACAAGAAAAAAACAAGAAAAAATTGAACGAAAGAACAAAGCTCGCTGCGGGGGGCTCGTATTATTGAGCAAGGTGTCGGCCCAACACGAGGGTCATAAGATTACATCGGAATCCGGAAGGTGACACAACGAAGACTGTGACAAAGCGGTGACGGAGGCTGGAGCAGACATTAACAAACGAAAGCTATACTAACTCTAACACCGGGAAACCTGCAGTGGTAGCTAATAGGAGGACGATGAAACGCTTTCGATCAAGCTTTGTTCGAGGACCTTATTGTAACGCCTGTTGGTATAACACGTCGGATCTTGAAAGCGGTTCATGTTCAAGAGGTGAAG
Source organism: Ixodes scapularis (assembly GCF_016920785.2). Lineage (NCBI taxonomy): Eukaryota > Metazoa > Arthropoda > Arachnida > Ixodida > Ixodidae > Ixodes > Ixodes scapularis. Next base: position 113,446,575 of record NW_024609881.1, read on the forward strand.
TGTATGATTTTTATGCTGTCAATTAACATTATGATGCTCGTGTCGCATCTTTGTACAAAATATTACATTTTCAACATTTTTTGATGAAACATAACTTGGGAGAATGATTACGTTGTAAAACATTCATTTCCACTCGAGTGTTCGCTTTCTGTGTAATTTAAACAATCCGAACCAACTGCAATCATTACGATTAGCATGTACCTTTCCATAACTTGGCTTTAGAAATTTAAGACACGTGTTGGCAATAAATACCACGAGGACCGCGTCTACGGATTTTAGGTAGCTAGGTAAGAGGTAACGCCCTTACGGGTATCGCAGATAACCTATTTAACTTTTCGGTAAATAATTTTGGTGCGTTAAAGATTAGCGTCATTCCGACAAGTTGTTCTGCACGTCAAGGGGCTTGAAAACTGATGAACGCGACTACGGCATGAAGCACTTCATCCTTGGCTAAGCTGAATTGACCGCACTTTTTTATATTTGTAATTAAAATTTTGGTTGTTGTAACTAGAAGTAGAACTTCATCTAAGGAGTTGCAATTCAATTCATGCCACTTGCGAAAATCTAAATCAAATGCGAAGTGTTTCCTCTGCAGCGCTCATACATTTGTCTACCACGCGAAGCCAACCGTGCACATGGAAAGGGAGATGTTCTAATAAGCGAATGAAGGCACACATGCATCTAGGGAAGCAAGCCTTTCGCCTAATGCGCCAAATAAGGCAAACAAACTGGACGTCCCTAGAGCCTGGGCCTGATGGATGAGACGACCACAGCTTCCTCTGCGCGACGTAAATTGCCGCAGGATGTCGGCTTCCTTCTGGCTCGGGTGGAAAGGGGGAAAAGCGGAGAAGGGAAGGGGGATATAAGGAAACCCAGAAAGTGACCGCCGGGTGAATGGCATATCGTGCAGAGCCTGCGTTTAAAAAAAAACGGTAGTGTTGAAAGGGTCTAAGGGTCTACCTTCATACTGTTGTATATTCATGTGTTTTGAGTTGAGAATAGTGGTCAGGTGGCGCAAGCTGCCGCCCAATTGGTACGCTCGGCTTCGGCCGTCATACATGCATCGTATTCATTCGTACACCCCTCGAGAGATATGGCTGGGGACACGTTTGGAAAAGCTGCTCTTGACAAATAACTGTGTATGAGGCTGCTAGTTGTTTCTTGCCTCAACGATAATAGTGAGGCAAGGCCAAATCTTTGCCGCGTGTGCGTCTGTGTCATAGTCGCTCTCCCAATAGCAGCTTTAATATTATTTGAAACGGATAGTAGTTCCTTCAGTCACTACCCCGATAATTCTGGGTTGTCACATTGAAATGCACGCGCGTGCGCGGAAGGGTTTGGTACGCGTAACGGAATATCATTTTGAATGTCTGATGGCTCGTTTACACTTGCGAATTCGCAGGGGTATTCGTGCCGGCGACCAGCGGATTCTGGAGAAGGGGGTCCAGATCCGCTCTTAGCTTGCGGAAAATATGGATCCATCCTCGAATCTGCAAGTGTAAGAGTATTTTTTTTTGCATGCAGTGGACATGCCTACACTGGAATGATAAAGAAAATAAAGATGCTAAGTAAAACAAATATTAAGTTACAGTTTCAAATTCAAACTCTTGAATACACCATATAAATCTGAAGCGACGCATGATTTTGTAAATACGCTCTGAATTGTCCGTGATTGCTTTACTGCACTGCGACGCGCTTTAAACACATATAGATAATTTATTTTCCTCCAATCAGCGGAACCAATCAGAATGACAACTGACACACGCGCAGCATCCCCTAAGAGTGTATAGACTGGGACAGGCGAAGAATGCAGTGACGTTCGCTCCTCAAAAGGTTTGATATGATTTTATCACCCAATCCAATTGTTTTAAGCATGAACTACGTACAACATCTCACCATGCACCAAGAAGCATCGAGGGGGTTTGCCACGCCGACTCTTCCCAAAGTCTTCTGCCATTTATCGCAATCTTTACAAACCTAGGGGATCGAAAAGTGTTCTAGCGCACCTCACTTCCTCTTTTCTTGACGCACGCCATTCTTTTCTTCGGAAATAATCTTACCCTAACACAAAAACACACAAAAAAAGATTTTTTTTTTTGCGTCGACTTTTAATGGGAGTGAGTGCACATTCTAGCATTGCCCAGTCTCGGCCGTAAATGATCGCATCAATCTTCCTTCGTATTTATTTTATATCGTTTTGTCTTACGAAACGAAATAATTTTGTTTTGTTTGGATAAACAGTGATAGAGTTTGCAGGTTTGAACGCAACATTAACAAAATCGTCGTGAAAAAATCTTTTTATGCGTAGAATTTTATGAAAGTGTGACTCGGGGGGGAGATATTTGTTATAAAGTCATGCAGCGTAATCAATGTAAATGTATACCACAGAACGTTGTTTAAATTACGACGAATGCCTTTTGCTTTTGTGTACATATAATACTTTGCAATGTCAAATGACCTTCTACTGTATCCTTTTTACAATTTCTTTGTGGCGTTTCTTTTTATCATTCTTGATATGTCTGCAGTAACTAACATTGTACGTAACTTAACCATCTTTCATGCGAAAAGAACGTTTTCGTTTGCGCACCAGTCACCTAGCTGTGTTTGGAGGCTTGTGTTTGTCCTTTGTCCCTCTTGTTCCCCTTCTCCAGGGTTTATTTTTGTCATTCGGGACCAGCTCGCGTGCAAATTTGCATTTGATTGCATTATAAACTAGCTGATTGGTTTTATAATCTATCAGTAGAAAGATACTGCACCCACATTCTATATATATCAACATTTAATAAAACGAACGGTCCATTATCTACCTAGGTTTTAAAAGCTAACGTTGTAGTTATGCGGCAGTATGAAGCAGACTTCTTACACTCTTTAAAAGGTAGAGCAAGTTAGATTTACAAATTTTGTCTAGAAATACTTTTTTTTGCCATAAATTGCACGCTAGCTTTGTTCAAAGATTGTGTAATGTTGTAGGACGTTGAAAATTTTTCTTCAGATTGAGATGTTTTCGCGAAACAGCAACACATTTCATCCCCGAAAATGCAAGTTTTTTTTTTGTTTTGTTTTTTTATGTAAAGTTTTAGATGCGAATCGCAAAGCTTGATATGACAAAGGAAGTCACAGGCACGCAGGTTAAACACGAGTTTTCCAGAGTTTCGCGAGAGTTTCTCCCTCGCACCGGAGTAGCTAACATTTTCCGGTTTATTTAACAGGACCTCCAGATCCAAATCCCTGAACATCCAGACGGAAAAAAAAATATCGGCTACAGGGGTTCGCACGAACGGGCGCAAAGGGGAGAGCAGAACTTCCGGCATTACCGCCCAAAATTGTGAATGGAATGTTGGAACGCGGATACGAGCACGTGATTTGACTAATGATTCTTGAGACGTGTACAAATGACTCGAACGCCTCGCTGAACAAACGACTGTTGCGACGAACTTATTCACGCGAGTTTAGAACATACGCGGAGCTACACGTGAAAGTGTCACTCTCCCTTCTTCTAACGGAGTAAAAACTCTTACTTAAACAATACATTTTTCACATAATTTTGATGATCGAATTTATGTATACTAGATAAAAGTGACAAAACAAAACTAGCAGCTGTATTTTAATGTATTGACTAAACGGTCATATAGGGAGAAGTGAATGGTTAGAAAGCAATACATTTTCGCGCCGTTTTTTAATTTTTTTTATTGGCACACTGATTAATCGCGAGACGGCACGGCGCCTACTCATGCTGCCACTAGCCGCCAGGTCACTTTCCACAGTGTCACGTGGCTCGACCTCCGGAGACGCAAGGTCACCTGACGCGCCCCGTAGCACACGGACGATCATGAAATCTGAATTATCCTTCCGCTAAGATGCGATTGTGCGCTAAGAAAATATTTCAGAACAGTCGCGATACCAGGTAAAAAAAAAAACCTCGTTGTTTTTTTTTTGCCAGTTTATTTTTGAATTGTTGATTCTACCGTTCCGTGGACCGACCTGGTCACTTCTAACATTCCACATCCTTCTGAAGAAAGGAGCCCAAACTTAATGAAGTCAAGGGGACACAATTTAACAATATTTAGCTTTTACAATGCAGTAGTGATACTAAGCAGCATTTATTATTCAAAGTAGAAGACCAAGAAACAGGCAAAGGAAAAGGGGGGGGGGAGCATTTTACATTGCGAACGCGCTAGTTTTTGCGTTCTGGTGTGGCAGTGGAAGCGATACTTTCAAAAGAGTTCCCTTTTATCACTATTTTCGCAGAGTGCTCGGAATGCACCGTTTTAGGGAGAAAGCTGTTTTGCAAACAGATGCGATTTCAGACTTCCGGTTCCGGTTTCCAGCGGCGGTTTCCCAACTCCCGCTTCGTAACGAGGCTTAATGAGGTGATTTTTGCCAAAATAAACCTTCGCCGAGCGAACGTTTCCTATAGCGGACTGAAGGGAGGAGGACTGATGAGAACGCGACTCGCGGACTATGGTTTTTGTTTTTGTTTTTGTATATTGACATTGTGATTACATGAACAACGCTATACATTCAAACATTCAAATTTTATACGAAGGGTTAGACATTTACCTCCCCCTGTCCCTTCTCCCCTTCGGACACACGCTATCGCCGTTTTAATGTTTTTAATGCGCTGCTGAAAGGTTGCCTTATAACACAAAGAGACGGTGAATTGAACATTTAAGTGTCTATAATAAGGGGCGCACTATATCTTTCTATGAGTCAGCAGCCCCTGGTGTGCGCGAGCACACGCAACGAAATTGACGTCATCATATCCCCCCATTCACGCTTAATAAGCGTGAAGAGGGATATGATGACGTCAATTTCGTTGCGTGTGCTCGCGCACACCGGCGACTGCTGACTCATGGAAAGATAGTGCGCCGTTTACTATAGACACGGAAATGTTCGGTTCACCATCCCTTTAAGCTTCCAGCAAGACCTTGTGAAGTTTCGCTCTCTGACGTCAAAATTTTGTGGGACCATTATTGGAAAGGTGTGGTGTCATAAATGCGATGCCTTTGCCGCAGAGTATGGGAATCAGAAGTTATTCATGTCTGTCCTCGTCCCTTCTGTTCGTTTAGTTTTTGGTATATTAGTACGTACGTCAGGCAGGCTCGTACAACTCTCTAAAAAGGCACGTTTTGCGCATGCAACAAGTACTTCTTAGAATATTTCATTGTTATAAAAGAATTTTTTTTTTAATTTGCGACGTTTTAATGGAATAACAGATAACTGATCTCAAGTGAAAATACACATATTTTGATTCACCATATGGAGGGAAAAGTCTGTATAACTGAGATGAAACAAAAGCCTACTCACACCAACAGTATTTCTTTATGTATGCACCGAAAAATCTCATCCCTAATTGTAGCGGATACTGAAGCAAAAGTGCGGTTACCTTGCTTCTTGGGGCCAAAAATGTGTGTTCTAGTCCCCACGGGGAAGGACAAAGTATTTTGATTTGTTCCGTATGTTAAGTTTCTGTTAGAATAAAACAGAATATAATAGTTGATTTAGCATTTCGTTCACTAAAGTCGTTCAGTTTTGAAGAATATTTTATATTTTCTAGCGCATTATAAAGTTTTATTAGATATACGTTTTTTTTCTGACATGGACGTTTTTTTTTATAACTCTGGTTAGAGGAATGTTAAACCGTGAGGCTGGCGTAGTTATGATAGCTGTAATTAAGCCTGTGATACAAAATAAAATATGATTTTCTGGATATTTTCCTTCGCTCTGCGTTTTTTGTTTTTTTAGTAAGTGTAGGTTACGTTATTTAGTCAAAAATGTGAATGATGTGCAATACATTTTCTACTTCTTCCATGTGATGGCAATTTTCCCATCAAATTAAAAAAATTAACTGTTTGATATTTTTAGCTGCATCATTTAGGCTAAATCACAAACTAAAGAAAGTTTTTTTTTAAATATAGGATAGCTATATATTGGAATATACTATGTGGTCGTGTGTATATATTGTATAGACACAGGTGTTTATAATCTTGTGTCACTCCTCCAAGAATATAAGATTACGGCATCAGACAATGAGAAGGCCGCCCTACGAATCACAAAGCAATATGCTTAAACATAATAAGCAAATACTTTATTTTTTCTTTTAAACTCTCATGACCATAGCTCCTTCGTACTCGACGCGCAAGTTGGTGCGCTCCTTGAGCACGTCGTGCATTTGTTTACTCACAAAACGTGCCCGCGGGGTATTGTGTCCTCCCTCTCAAGGAATTACGTAACGCGCTCGACTGCCTCTTGTTTCCCTGTCAGAAGTGGTGTGATCATAATTTAACACAAAGAGAATGGCAGTGGTTTCCGCGCAGTTTGCCTGCCTTATAACAAATGAACCATCCCTATACTTTTGTTTCCCGTCACAAGTTGCCCTAGCAAGCTTTCGCCATTTAGGCCTCACTAATTTAGTTGGTTTTCCCGAAAGAACCACAATAACAAAAACAATCTTAATCCGATTTGGTCCTTTTTTACTACACGCGATAATCCCGGATATAACGTGAAGGCAGCATTCGAAAGCAACCAGTTGCTATGACTACAGCAAGCCAAAAACACAGACGAATATCTAGCCCAGTGTCGTCTGCGCCGGGGTGGGAGAGGGGGCGGGGGAGAGGGGCGTGGTCTTTGTTCCTGTCAATCACCTCCTGAGCACAGAGAGAAAAAGCCAACAAGCAAGAAAATGAACAGAAGGAAATAATGGCATAAAACATGAAGCATCTCTCACGTGATCGCCAGGATGACCCCGCACGTTTGCAAGAGTGTCATGTGATTGGACAGCGGGGAGGCCGGAAGTGCGCGCGGAGGGATCTAACTGAGACAACTTCCGGTTCCTTCGGGATGTTGGGGCCCCATCCGGAAATCAATCTAATTAAAGGTGTATCCCGTTGCAGTGCGCCGACGCGACGGAGCCCGTGGATGACTCACACGGAGCTCGCGGCGTTAGGCTTAGCGGAGGGGTTCCGCTTTGATGGCTGTGGCGCTGCGGGCGGTTCCGATGCCTTATCTCAAAGCAGGAAACACAGAGAGGCTTCAATTCGTACGCGAAGCGGTCAATAGACGTCTACCGAGTCTTGAACGAATTGGGATAATGCTGTCTGACGGATTTGGCCACCGATTCCCCCCGCGTATGCGCGGAGAAAGTTGTGCCGTTGTGATAATGTGAAATCTTTATTATCCTCCTACACTCTAGGAAGTTTGTGCGTCAAGTGGTTATTCAGGAAAAGCATTATAGTAGAATGGAATAACTATTTAGTTTTACTGCACGCTAAGTGGATTCTTGTACGATTAGAGATTGCTACATTTTCTTTTTTTGCGCTTAAACATGCATTTCGTGACACTTTCACTTAATTTGGAAGCAACTTCCAATACTTACACAATACTGAACAAAGGTTTTTCATGTATTTTTACATCTATACAGCAGTATAATTGCTCAAAACACCCTCATCTTGATGACTATACCTTGCTTTCAAAATTGCGATGCAGTAAAATGATGATTGTAAAAAACAAACATATTTTTTGGCATATTGTCTAAAATATATTTTCAAAGAGCTTTTTTTTTGTGACGACGTGCTGTATATATCACAATTCGTTGAACTCTATAAGGTCAAACTAAGTAAATGTTCGTGTCTACCTTCTGAATCAATAATTTGTGATTTCTACGGAGATACGTTGCTTTTCTTACTATAATATTAATAATATACTTTATTTTCTGGTAGTGTCCAAAAACAACCACGAAAGCCTACTTATTGGTACACTAAAAACAAAATAACCATCACATTAAAGATCCATCTGTCTGTTGAGGCACAGGTTGAGGCACAGGTTAATCAATACTCGCCACAAAATTAACAAACGCATACACACATAAATCAAGATGCTACAGAAAACACAAAAAGCTAAAATCAAAAGAAAACACTATGCTAGAAACGCTAACAAAATTTTACACTCTATAAATGTTTCACCATTTTTAAGAACGTATAGTTGTCAACCTATAGTTGCCAACTACAGCGTTTGGGGCAATCTAAACTCTGCAGCGTGTGGCACCGTGCTCTCCGCTACCGCAAAGGCGTTTTTTTTTTTTACTTTTATTGGTTTCAATAAGTTATGAGTATACTGATCTGAAGGCAGAGCTGTGTCGGCTCCGTGTGACTCCTTGCCCAACTCCTTGCTCTGGTTGTTCTACGAGAGAAACAGCGGCTCTGATCATGAAAACCGACGCTATGCCAACCATTGATATTTTGTCTTCAATGTTTATCCTACTATAAAATCTCGCGTCCTTCAGCGTCCTACGTAAATGAAGCAAGAAAGCATTATACCGGTTAGAATGTAGCCATTCGCAGCCAATTAGATGTTGTGTGGATATTTATACAGCGCGTAGTTGGTCAGCCCTTTCAAAAGTTGCGACGAGTCACTCGCTGTAGATGACATATTTAGCCAGCGCAGTAAGAACCGCTATCCTGGGGTCTTTAACGTGCACCACGAAGTAGTGATACACGATGCTCATCCAGATCGAAACGGGCAGGGGTGGGAATTGAACTCAACATCCCTGGGTTCTGCAGCGAGAGCTTTCGCTCCACGTGCTCCGAGCTGTTATGCGCTAGCCAGACTTGTACCGTACGCATTACAAGTAATCAAATTACTTGTAATTGATTACTTTTTGAGTAATTTTGTAATCAGTTGATTACATTTATCAGACAGTAATCACAAGAGTAATCTGATTACTTTTTGAAGTAATAAAAATTACTTCTAACCGTTACTATTTTTCCACGGGACTCTCTCCCCCCCCCCCCCCCCCCCCCCCGCACACACCTTTTTTTTCTGAAATGACAAAAATAAAATTTGCTTCTTTTTTCGAACAAAAAAAAAAAAAAGGTTTTTGCGGATCTGTAGGAAACGAGGTCAACCTCTTTGTATGTATAGTTTCCGTGAAACGTCCTTTTTTTTTTTTTTCGAGCTGGGACTGGGATTGGGAAGCCTCAGGGAAGCCCCAGTGCATGACAAAGGCCATTCAGGGCGAAGTTTGAAGGGGCGGAATGTAGCCTTGTAAGTCCTTTGTTCAAACTAGCCCCCTCACGCACACACGCACAGAAATATAAAAAAAAATCCTGTTTATGGCACCAACTCGCAGCCCATAGGAGAACCAGAACCGAAGAATGTCTAAAACACGTCAAGATCCCGTATTTCCCCTACGTGGTCTTTGTGACAAGCAAGGTTTCGGGGTTGGAAGTAGTTCATTGTTATGGACGCTAAAGACATGTCTTCACACAATAAAGTAATCGGAAAAGTAACGGTTACTGCTTAAAGTGATGTCCAATTACTTTTGCTGTCGAGTAATCAAGTAATATAATCGAATACTTTTTAGCCAAGAGTAATAGTAATTGTAATCGATTACTTTTTTTTAGTAACGTGCACAAGGCTGGCGCTAGCCCACTCGGCACCCGATCCCCCGTTCGAAGCCAAAGAGACGCAGGTATCACCATTTTTCTTTCTTTGTGTTTTGTTCTTTGGCGGTGTCACCTCCTGATGGCGGAGGCTTATTGGTTGCGGAAAAAAATATAACGTTCTCGGACTGCTCAATCCCTGCGTTTTTTTTTAAGCTGTCAGTTAATAGAAATATAATTTATTATCGGAATTCTCCCACCCTCCAAACACTACACGAGTAGTATATGTTTATTTTATACTCCTTTGCATCTTATATGTATATAAAAAAGTTCTTGCGAAGCACGTCTTTCAATGTTTTCTTTTTTTTAAAATTTATGCTAGCATTAGAGTTCATACGGTTAGGTATCGTTCAATCAGACCCCAAAATACGTCCTTAAATAGGTCTTATAGACCGTTGTTTGGGCAACGTTGTATCCTTTAACTTTCAGACTCGAAGTGTGAGTTCTCGGCAAGCGACCTAAAAAGTCACCTCACACCTAAAAAAAAATAAAAAAAATACACCATATACGCCGTTTTACGTGACGTCAAGGAATCATGCTCGGGGTCATTCCATGTGGCTCTTGCATGGAAAAACCAAACTGCATGGTGCCAAATTTCTGCCGCGTAAGGTAAACGGTTAGCAGCAATGCCACCTCAAGGGAGGCTGGTGTGACGTGTGTAAGCATAACCTCCTATATACTAACCAAGCCTGGCAGATCGCCACGAGAAGCGGCCGCCGAAATGGACGAGGTGGAGCGGCAGACAACGGATGAGAGGAGAGCCACGTGACTGGCGCCCCACTCCGGCGAGACGCCGAAACACATTTTTTCCAAGCGAACAAGTGTGTTTCGGGGCCTCGCCGCTGCAAAAGCTGTGCGCTGACGTCCAAGTTCCCCGAGAAATGGCTCTTTGATGCTCTCTCCTACCAGATCCTCAAACTCCAAATCTGCGACCGGGCACTCATGGCTCCGTCGTCGAACTGCCAGGCTTTGTGAGCATAGAAGAAGCTATGGTGTAAGCCATATGTTCGCGCATCTCATGTCCGCCTACTGATCATACTTTCTTCATAAAACGCGTGCGCCTGGCGTATCCAGAAGACCTGCAAACCGCAGCGATTCCATGAGGCCGTCTTTGCCTGAATCAACGATCGCCTCCAAAATACCTCAAAAGCAGCGACGAACCCCCCCCCCCCCCCCCCCACCCCCCTCCCCCCTTTCCCGTTTCCCGGATTGCCGGAAATTATTCGCTGCGAACTGTGTAAGCTTCCACGCCGGATGTCGGGGAATGTTCAATAACCGTGAAACGGCTCCTGATTCGTACACCGGGAGAGAGAGAGAGAGAGGGAGGAGGGGAGAGTGAAAGAGGATTGGTAGGTAACGAGGGAAATGGTTGCAAAAGAGGAGGAGGAGGGCACGGTGATCGAGCGTAATTATGACGCTTTAATTAAAGGGCCATATACGCGCGCGCTTGGTGCCGCTAGAATGCATGACTCGGCGAGACCGTTTCAAAGAAACGAGGTCTGTTGTTTTTGAGGGCGCGTTCAGTGTGTTCTCGCTTTCGCGAATGGATTGAAATCGGTATTATTGCTAGTCATCGGTGTACACCGAGCATTACGCTCAGCGCGTTATTGGGGGGAGGGTCTCAAGTACGGTGTTTGGATGAAAGCGGCGGGGTCTCGCTTGTTTCGCTCGACGGAAAACTGCCGAAAGATTTCCGGGGTTTTGGATTACGGTCTGGTGCTTATAGGGAGGCACTGCAATTAAAATGTGTGCCAGCCAGCCGTCTTTGAGCTAGGTTTATAAATGCGAGTTTGGGGAAGATATAACTGGCCAGGCTTATTGGAAATACTGCACATAAACTATGGGAAATCAGGGTTTTTTTTGTTTGTTTTTTCTCGCTAGAACAAACATCGTTGTGTTGCTACTTAAGATTCACCTTAAGTTGGTTACGCAATGGATAATGGTACAATTAGTATAGCCCTTATTGCTGCCCATTAAAAGAAATCTGCTTGATCTATATTAATTGCTTAGCGTTTTTAATTTATGGTTGTGAGACTATTCCGCAGTCAATCATTTTTTTTTATTCCAAGAATCTAAAAAATATATAGTGAGGTTGGAATGCGTACAAAAGGCGACACAGGTTTCGCAGGAACACGCGATGTCTAGTTTTTTCCGTCTTTCTTTCGGAACATAAAATCATTCATATATAAAAAAAGAAAGAAAAGAAACGGATGTAGGGTAGTAGGCTACGTACGGATAAATACAACGTAGATTGGATCGAAAATTTGGTGTTAGACATGGTACTGTACCACTGCAAAGTCCACAGCATGCAAAATGAATTAGTTGAGTTACGTGAACGCTAATCTGCGAAATCGTATCAGACTCCACAACTACTTCATCCAAAACTAGTTAACCGCCCTTATTTTTTGCCGAGACTTTACAGTCAACAGAACTCCCGCTAGTGTCAGGGCCGTTTCGTCCGACGTCTATTTTTGACGCTCGTCTGCCAAAAACCAACCGAGAAGAAAGACGATCGAAGCGACACGCCTTTTTATCCTATGTTATCCTTTAGGTTAGTTCTGCACGCATAAGGCCATCCTAAACCAGCAACATCACTCCACCCTCAACCAATGAGGACGGGGTACTCAAAAGACACTTCGCGTCTCCCTTCTTTTTTTTTTCGAACAAGGCCTTTAGACACCCCGGGCTGTTTTAAGCCTGTTACGTCACCCAATCGACAACCGAAGCAGTATAGGCGGACTCAAAAAGGCCCTCCCCCTTCGCTACCAACAACCCCCCTTCGATATTGCCTTTTCCAGCCCTCGAGGCCGTTTTAAGCGTGTGACGTCACGCCGGCGTCCGAACAGCCTAACTCAAAAGAAGGCCCTTCGTGTAAGTTCTGAAGAGGACATAGTAGCCTGGTATCGACTCTTCTACTGGAACTGGGCGCATGACCGAGTTTTTTTTGTCCAATTTTGTCTTGTTCTTCGAAAAAAGAGGCAAGGATGCGAGTGAAAGAGGATAGTGCGTCTCTTTGGATGTCAGCCCTAGCCGACGGCCACTCGACGGCGCTGGTGCAAGAGGCAAGAAGAGCGTTCGGGGAGCCTACGAAGAAGTACTCGAGGCTCGCATGAAGCGACGCGCACTTCACGGTGCAGGCTGCTTCTTCAGCGACCGACGGGGGAATGCCGGAAACGCAGGCTCGCGGGGGGCTCAAGTGTCGTTCCCTGTTTGTTGCGAGTCGGTGGGCAAGCTCGCGCGTTTGGCAAACTTTGTGTGTAGGCATCGAGCGGCTGCCAAAGTCCTTTACGATGGCAGGCGCCGGGAGGGGAGATCATTTGCGTTTTTCTGCAGGACGGCGGCGTTGTCTGTCTCTCGGAGAAAAGCAGCTCGGCGAAGGACCAAAATCAGATGGATATTTCGTGAAAACGTGCGGCGCGGATGAAAAATGTTGTTCTTTGCGTTTTGTTTTTGGCGGAATTGTTTAGTATTTGCGTTTATGTTTCGTCATTGTAACGGACGTCCCTAAATAACGCGGGGAGCGGCGATTTGTCGGTGTCTATCGCACTGCGCGGTGTATGTAACCAAAATATCTATAGCGCTCGTACTTCGCTGGTAAGATGTGTCATCTCAGCGGAGACATCGAACGCCCCTTGAGTGAAGATAAACTCCCTGGTACCTAAACTTCCTTAGAACTATATAGTTTTGCTAACTAATTATTACCGCAGTGTACAGCTTTATATATATATATAAAAAGTGTTAAGGTTACCCTTAGCAAAACGAGGCCGTACTTCAAACGAAGTTGAAATATATTTAGTACGAATATTCATTTTGTATTTATTCTGTATTATTTTGGCCGCATTCGAAATACGCGCGTAAGGTATTCAAAATACATCATAAATACGAATCAAAAAATATTTTAGATACACCAAAAATATTATCCCTTCACACTCAAGATGTCATTTGTGCACTAAAAACCGATTACACAATTTTTTTTTATTTTCGGTTTTGTTAGCAAATTGTGTCCCTGTGGTATTTGAAGGCACTACTAAATACACCTCACAAAGCTACATTAGAGACGAACACAAACACCATGACGCACTGAACAGCTCATTCACAGACCCGTTGACTGCTCTAGAGCCTTATATAGCCTACATATTGAAGGTAATCATTTTTTCGGTGACCACCTCTTCGCTTATTAAGGTTCCAAGTATTCGATCTTCTCCTCGGGAGTCTGTCAAAGGGGAAACAGTGTTTTGAAGTTCGTAGACGATATCTCTTACTAAAAGGAATTGGTACAACTAATAACAATTCGGCGCAGTCCCTAATACAATATCCACTCAAACGGCTCATAAAATACATGTTATTGCTCCTCTGCGTAGCACCACTCAGGACGAAGCGAATCAAGGCAGTTTCTTCACTCTAAAATACTGTAAACGACTTTATTTTCGTGAGGACCTAATTCTCGCAAAGTTCGCGAATCGCCTACAATTCCGAAAAATAGGTCCCATGAACAATTCCGGCAAAATTTAAAAACATTAAAATCTATATTGCGATCCCAGCGCGTCGCGAAATTAGAATTTGCGAATTATTCCAAAACTCCAACTTTGACCGAAATCGCGAAATATTGAGCCCGCGAAAAATAAATATTTTACAGTAGTTGTTTTGCCTTTCCTTTTTAGTAGTTGACTATTTAATATGGTAGTTAATGTCACTACATTAAAGTCACTATTCACATCACGTACAATGGTGAGTATACACGTTCAGTGAACTAACATTGTGCTAACAAAACCACGCTAAACGTATCTGTTTAAGCACCTACTGAAGCTTTCCAGCATCAGCAAATGTTGTGGTTGTAGTTCCCGAACCCCGTTTGGGATTGGTGTGCAAAGAACTGATCAGGTGTGTTCTTGATAAAAAAAAGGAAACAATAACATAAACGGGGCTGATTTATCAGTGCGATGCTGCGCAATTCAGTTGACAAACTAATCAACTGCTGTATTTAGGCGCTTCAGTGTACTCCATATCTGCTTGAAGTGAACTTCTAGAAGGGGAGCTTTTCAATATTTTGGTAGTTTAAGTCAAACTACCAAATGATTGCAGTCAAAAGGTAATTAGAGTATAACACAACAGTATTTACGATATTCAGGTATTTTAAGAGTATTCTGCACGTATTTTTGATTGCTTTATTTTTTAGGGTTGGAGTATATTTTGCATGAATTAAATAAATATTTCGAGAAATAATGTGAAAGGTATTTTGTGCCTATTAATTTAGTATTTACATATTTCAAAACGCATGAAGGGAACATCAAATGTAGTTGAAGTAAAGGTATTTTAAAATGATTTTTAGAAGTATATTTTAGTACTAAGTAAAAAAAAAGAAGTTTATATTTTCGGTCTATTTTTCGTGTACTTACAATTATGAACTGTATTTCAAATACACTCAAATTAGAATGTGGTATATTTCAAACGTATTAGTTTTCGCTAAGGGTAGGCTTTGGCCGAGATACTTCAGGAAGTATTTAGGGCACTACTACGGCGATATATATATATATATATATATATATATATATACGGTATATATATATGTGGATGTGTGTGGGCATGTGTGTGTGTCTGTGTATATATACCCTTAGCAAAAAGAGGCCGTACTTCAAACGAAGTTGAAATATATTTAGTACGAATATTCATTTTGTATTTATTCTGTATTATTTTGGCCGCATTCGAAATACGCGCGTAATGTATTCAAAATACATTATAAATATGAATCAAAAAATATTTTAGATATACCAAAAATATTATTCCTTCACACTCAAGATGCCATTTGTGGATTAAAAACCGGTTACACCATTTTTTTTTATTTTCGATTTTGTCAGCAAATGGTGTCCCTGTGGTATTTGAAGGCACTACTGAATACATCTCACAAAGCCACATTAGAAACGAACACAAACACAAACACCATGACGCACTGAAGAGCTCATTCACAGTCCCGTTGACTGCTCTAGAGCCTTATATAGCCTACATATTGAAGGTAATAATTTTTTCGGTGACCACCTCTGCGCTTATTAAGGTTACAAGTATTCGATCTTCTCCTCGGGAGTCTGTCAAGGGGGAAACAGTGTTTTGAAGTTCGTGGACGATATCTCTTACTAAAAGGCATTGGTACAACTAACAACAATTCGGCACAGTCCCTAAAACAATACCCACACAAACGGCTCATAAAATACATGTTATTGCTTCTCTGCGTAGCACCACTCAGGTCGAAGCGAATCAAGGCAGTTTCTTCACTTTAAAATACTGTAAACGACTTTATTTTCGTGAGGACCTAATTCTCGCAAAGTTGGCGAATCGCCTACAATTCCGAAAAATAGGTCCCGTGAACAATTCCGGCAAAATGTAAAAACATTAAAATCTATATTGCGATCCCAGCGCGTCGCGAAAATTAGAATTTGCGAATTATTCCAAAACTCCAACTTTGACCTAAATCGCGAAATATTGAGCCCGCGAAAGATAAATATTTTACAGTAGTTGTTTTGCCTTTCCTTTTTAGTAGTTGACTATTTAATATGGTAGTTAATGTCACTGTATTAAAGTCACTATTCACATCACGTACAATGGTGAGTATACACGTTCAGTGAACTAACATTGTGCTAACAAAACCACGCCAAACGTATCTGTTAATTCACAGCACCTGCTGAAGCTTTCCAGCATCAGCAAATGTTGTGGTTGTAGTTCCCGAACCCCGTTTGTGATTGGTGTGCAAGGAACTAATCAGGTGTGTTCTTGATAGAAAAAAGGAAACAATAACATAAACTGGGCTGATTTATCAGTGCGATGCTGCGCAATTCAATTGCCAAACTAATCAAATGTATTTAGGCGCTTCAGTGTACTCCATATCTGCTTGAAGTGAACTTCAGAAGGGGAGCTTTTAAATATTTTTGTAGTTTAAGTCAAACTACCAAAGTATTGCAGTCAAAAGGTACTTGGAGTATAACACAACAGTATTTACGATTTTCAGGTATTTTAAGAGGATTCTGCACGTATTCTTGATTGCTCCATTTTTTTAGGGTTGGAGTATATTTTGCATGAATTAAATAAATATTTCAAGAAATATATGTGAAAGGTATTTTGTGCCTATTAATTTGGTATTTACATATTTCAAAACGCATGAAGGGAACTTCAAATGTAGTTTAAGTAAAGGTATTTTAAAATAATTTTTAGAAGTATATTTTAGTACTAAGTAACAAAAAATGAAGTTTATATTTTCGGTATATTTTTCGTGTACTTACAATTATGAATTGTATTTCAAATACACTCAAATTAGAATGTGGTATATTTCAAACGTATTAGTTTTCGCTAAGGGTATGCATGCCCGCCGCTGGCATTTACTGCAGAGTTCCACCTCTCGTAGCGTTGCGGGACGGAAGAAACGACCTACGATAACTCTCTAATTTGCCCGGAACGGTGTTACGGGCGCTTTCCGTATATTTCATCGAACGCCGTCTCATTGAAAAAGCGGACATTTCGTCTAACACCGTTTCAGCTAATCTTCTGGTGCCGTTTCATTGAATATCGCTTTGTAAATCTAAAGGATGACTGTGCTTCCTAGATGATTTACTCTCGCTTGTGATATTGTTTCGACACTGCTGTCGCATCACCAGAAATAGCTAGAATTGCTATCCTGGTCATTTTTCTATCCACGCGTTGTTTACTGAATCACAGAAGGTAACCAAACAACAAAACTTAAGCGGGAATGCCACTTGCCGTTTCTGCTAAGATAAAAGGGTGTTATTCATCGCAAACTTTTTTTTTTACGTTGTAATCTTTTTGTTTGTTTATATATAACAAAAGCGAATTTAAAAGGAAAACTAAAGCGGTCTCGTTTGTGTGGAAAAGGGAAAAAACACTTAAACCGTCTTCATTTGGCCTCCGAGATCACGAATATCAAATTTACATTTCAGTTTCATGCATCAAGTAGCCAAAACATAACTTCAAATAAATTACTGAAGCCCCTCCGTTCGCTGGCAGGAGATATTTGTGACATATTATACAGACGTCTCAACCTTGCGGCGTTTTCCGCAAGCCTTACTCGAGTAGTAAAAAACGCTGCACGCCTTCGCTCACAAGCGGCAAGCGCAAAGCAGTTGAAACCACTGAACAGGTGACGCCCAGCGACTGGTTTTTCTGTTCTTCTCGAACATATCGATGCTTTCGGGTCAAATGATTGACATATTCAAATTCACTGGAGAAAAATACGCGAAAATTCACCTCTAGCTCGTTTCTTTTTAAATAACTTTCACAAAATTTTTAAACACCTATCTATGTTTGGAGATTTATTGTTTGTCTTTCTGTCCCTCTTGTTTCCATTCTCCAGGGTACGTTAATGTTTATTCTGTCCAGCTTGACTGCACATTTGCATCAGTTGTAATAATATCATAACCTCTACAGCTTCCCTTAAAAAAAAAAGTAGCTCTTTTAAGACCCCAAGGGCAAATTTGTTTTTAATGAAAAACGTTGACATATATTAGTTTTTTATTTAGAGAGAAATATTTTGTTTTGGTTGAATGGCAATGAATAGGCCTATAATATAGATATCCCCGTGTCTCCGTGGTGTCACCACCGTCCGCTACGTCATTTCTCTGCCCCTCTCCCCCCCCCCCCCCCCCCCCTTTCCCCAAGCCTGTTTTCATTACAGCCTAGAAGAACAACTTCCATTCTGAGTATAGAGCAAATACGTTACTATTTGTAGATAAGTTGAAAAGCCGACAGGTTCACGGCTCTTTCCACTACGAAAAATTAAATAAGGGAAAGTCATATCTTTTTCTTCCTCTCAATTGACATAGAGACAGGCCATTGCTCCAAGGGCGACTTCAAGAACGAGGACTGGTCCTTGATGGAATGTACCTTTGTCACTGTACGCGATTATCAAAGGTGTAAAGTGTCAAGTGGGTGTTCCCGTATTTTGTTGACAAAATTGACTGAAGTAATAATTTACCATGAAAAAAAAGTGTTGGAGAAAATAAAGTCTTATTATTATTGACGAACATAATCCCCGGAGAAGGGGAACAAGGGGGACAAAGGACGAACACAAATCTCTAAACACAGCTAGGACGATAATAATCCCTTCTCCAGGGATTATTTTCGTCATTCCTGTCCAGCTTGCTTGCACCTTTGGCTTTAATTGCATTATATATTAATATTGTTACCCACTCCACTGGAAAAGAGAATTTATAAATTATAAGGATTATTATAATCTTGGTATCTTCCCGGTGTTAAAGGTAAACAATTTCCTAGATTCAAGTTTCCTACTGTTCGACTATGTGGTGTTTGATGAGACGGCGTTCGATAAAACGGAGTTCGATGAAATGTTTTTCGACTTGACGGCGTTCCACGAAATGTCCGGATCCAGCTACGTGCGGTCTACGCAGTTGGTGGTGAGTTATATCTATAGGACTTATGTTTCTCTCTTTGTGTCGATTGATGCGCCTTGCCTTACCTTGAAGCATTCGTCTTATCACAGATACCAACCATCCCGAATGCAGCTAAAACCAAACTGTCCTGCCGAGTGTTTCTGAGTCACTCAGAACATGTTACAACATGTTCTGGGTAGCTCATGTTACTGAACTCATGTCATGGAACATGTTACAACGCGAGAGGAAAAGAAATTCACCACACGAGCCGGGCAAGCTCACTAGTGTTCCTGATTGGCGGTTTCCTATATTTCACTCGCCATCTTTCGAGCGTTCGCTCTGCTTGTGTAAAAAAGTGGACTGGGCTTTACGAGTAGAGCTCGCCGATACACTTGCAAGTTGCGTTTTCTCGAACCGCCTTTGCTCTTCGGTTATCTTCTTTATCTCAATTTAGGTGACCTTTGCCGATACACCAGGCAGCCATACCTTCCCCTGTATGCGACGCCTTCGTCATAAAAAGTTTTGGACCACTCGCTTCGAACAGGTGGTTTCTAGTTTATAGTAAACAGCCGACAAAGGTACCAAAAAGTATCTAAGCTTGGCGGAGTGTTTTGATACATTCAGTATATCGTCAATGTATTTCACTACTGAGATGCAAATGCATTCTTTTTAATGCATACCTTGATGCAGATAAACACACACTCGATGGCGTCCCTATAAGACATTTGGATCGCAATGCTGC
Source organism: Ixodes scapularis (assembly GCF_016920785.2). Taxonomy (NCBI): domain Eukaryota; kingdom Metazoa; phylum Arthropoda; class Arachnida; order Ixodida; family Ixodidae; genus Ixodes; species Ixodes scapularis. Next base: position 113,466,146 of record NW_024609881.1, read on the forward strand.
CCAGCCCTGGTTCAGAAACAGAAAGGAAGCAAACTTAATCAAACACAATCGAATTCATACAATAAGATGTGAGAAAACTCGTTGCACTGTAAACACCGATAGGTTACTATTAAATACTACGTGGTCGCGCGTGCACACCCACCGAAAACGTGGACGCTCATTGAGTGATCTCATGATTTTTTCGATTGAATATCGACGTTCAATTCAATACGGGGCGCAGCCTTTGTTTCCAACCAGCGTACCGTCATTCATCTAAAACGTTTGACGTATTGCCCTGGTGTATGCTAGTAATGTTATCAACGACGTGTGGACCTCGGCCAAGCCATGACGCTTGGATTCTTATCGGCCTTTTGCTCCAATAAACTAGCCAAATAGAAGTTGAAAAACAAATAACATGTAATTGTGACCTTAGTTGATGTTTTTCTACGCCGTATCATTATTGACGGAATGAATCACTGGGCTATGAAGAACAAAAACTATTGAAGATAGCGGATACATGCACTTTCAGGTTTTCCGGCACCCTTACCTCGTACAAGAACAATCTGGCATTACCTGAATTCCACCCTACATAAAACTAGTAAATGTGCTGTGTTTTTTGTAATAGTGTCGGAAGTTAGACAACCGCAATGGGTGTCTGATGTCTCAGATGTATATGAGAAATTTAGCCAATTTGGTACAACCGCAAGCCTTTGGTTTTTAACGTGCATCACATGGTAATGATACACCACTGCATGCCGTTCCGATGCTCTTCCAAATCGAAACAAGCAGGTGAAGTGTGTGTAGGGGGCAGGGGGGGGGGGGGGGGATGGAGCCCAGGTTTCTATGGGTTTTTCAGCACGAGCTTTCGCGTCTTGTGCACCGAGCTTGAGAACATTGACACGTTCGACCACCGATTCCCTTCCTAAACAAAACGTTAAAGCGAGAGCAGCTGCAAAAATTGCATAGTACGGTTGGAATATTTTTCTTTGTTGACAAGCTAAGCTACTGGAAAATCTAAAAAAAGGAAGACAGGCCAATGTTTTTAATGCAAATAGTTGTTTTCCGTGCTTCGATACCGTACAACATAATACGTGATAAAAATAATTTCCCAAGGGGAGTGCTACAAGTGCCCACGGCCGACACATCTTTCCTTATTTAATTTCTTAATTTGAAATAATAGCCGTCTTCAAGTCTAAGACTTAGAAAGCGTAGTATCATCAAAGAACACAGAACAACAAAAAAACCATCGCTACAGAGCAGACGCGATCAATACAAAGGCAATTTAAAGGGACCACACTAATAAACGCCGACAGGGGACTAATTCGTCCAACTACGCCCTCGAGCTAAGCTAATTATTGGAATAAGAGATTGGAACTTCAGGAAGCATCAGTCGGTCTGTGTTAGCTGCCGGATACAAAACACAGAGCCCTTGCTTTGAGAAACCAAAGATAACGAAAGGAAGAACGAGTTCGTTAATACTAAGCGGTACTGTAGCTTTCTCGGTATTTCATCTGCATGAAATAGAATCTCACTAAAGAGTACGATTCCATTTTTTTCTTGTGAAGACGAAAGTCGTGGTGAGTAATATGGTGGTCAAGGACTTATTAATTATTCAAAACTGGCTTTCTTGGCGCCACACTCGTGCGTATTTAAAATGCTTGCTGTGCATGGTACAATATTGTGTCATTTAAAAACGACGGCTCCCACAAAACAGTATCCAAGGGAGCATAAGAAAAGAACCGAAGCATTGCTATACGAATTGCTCTTTCGAAGGCTCTAAAAAAGCTAAGAATTCCAGGCCGCCATCATTTTGAGGTGTACATAATGGTTCTAGGTTCTAAGTCTCGTGAAGATGTGTTCACACGATGGAGACATACGAAGAAGTGCCTCCGCGGAGTTTGCACCACGTAACAGAAACGTCGCGCTTTTGTTTGATGGCCTGGTGACGTCACTTCCGGGTCAGAAGGACGGAGGGCAGACTTGTACGTAATTCGTTACAAGTAACGAGATTACTTGTAATTCCTTATATTTACCAGTAATTTTGTAACGGAATAATTACATATCTCCTAGAGTAATTGTGAAGTTTCTTACATATTTACGTAACGGCTTCCTTGTAAATCGTTACATTTTAATAAACGAACCCCACAAGCTCCCGAGTGAAAAAAAAAGTGTTAATTTTGTTAAGGTCTACCCCAGTCACGCTTTCACGAGCTTTGACCAGCGCAAAAGTAGGCTCTGCACTCTTCAATTCTACAAAGCATTTCTTTACAACCTCAAACTCCTGAATCTTTTTTTTTCTTCTTCAAACTTTAGCAAACAAATCATAAGATCAAATTAGGTGTTTAAACAAGAAAAAAAAAAGGGGGGGGGGGGAACCAATCCACTTTTTAGTATTTTTGTCTCTTTTTGTTTTCCTTTTGCGATCGAAGACGGAGAAAAGATGACACCAAGTGATTGTGTACCTCTTGAGAAGCTCCAGGCAGTAGGTGCGCAGACAAGAAATAACAATGTCCTGCTCGGTTATAGTGACTGCCACAGGACCATTTTCATAATGTCACAACAGGAGAGGACACTCCGTCTACCATAAAATCCACTAAAGGAAATGTTATAATAGTGAATCTGTTATAAAACCACAAGCATGAGTGCCACTAGCATTCTGATTCGTTGCTGCACTAAAAGTATTCGAACACTTCTCATCTTCTCTTGGAGAACAAGGTGTATTTTTTGCTTCTTTTCACCGTAGTGGAACAGGTTTTATAGGCGACTTATTATTTTCTCTTTATTTGTGAATTCCAGCCAGGTTATCTGAATCTCAGTCACACTTTTTGTGTGTCAGTTCTTTTGCGAGCCCTTTGGAAAAGGTAACGGTCCTTTTTTTTTTTTCCTCCTGTCCTTTCCCAAACAGGATACATCTTATCTCAAACACAATTTAAAAAAAAATAGCTGACTTACTTTAGATATTCGAGGCTTGAGAAGGTAGTGGAACACGTGACTAGGGCTTGGTTCCCTGCCCTTTCCTGCCCGTGGCCTCAGTGGACGTGTATCTAAAGAGCACTGGAGTACGCTACTGCCGGCCCGTGCTATGTGGGTTTTTGAATGGCATCAATAAAGGCACGCGTACCCCAATGTGCGTTTGCATTGCCTTGTCTTAGCCGACGTTTTAAGAGTGTACCTAGTGTTTTTGTTTCCTTGTCATTTCTATTTATATATAAAAACTTCATTATCTCTTTCACCAACGTCCCAACCAAAGCTCGACCTGTTCAGGAGAAAAGAAAAAACATTGATCGAAACATTACTCATTATTTGATTGTCACGTGTAACTGCACTGTCTTACTAGATTTATGTAAAATAAATTATTCTTACAGGTTTCGCCAGTTTAATTACGACTTCTACAGTCTCGCGATTCGGGCAATATCGGCCACCGTTGCGACGTCGAAGTTTTGACCTTCAGGGTAAAGCGAACTTTCATCGCTTCGCTGGAAAAGAAGAGTGCAGCGAGCATTTGTGAGGAACAATAAATGGTACTCCCATCCAGTGCCTCAGCTGAAAGGGGTGTTGAGTGTAGCAGTCGACGTCTTCACGAAGAAATTAGGCAAGGTGTCTGACGAGACTTTCGATAGCCAACTGTTGCAAAAAATAGTCAAAGTCAATTATTGGGACTGGTGGCAACAATAAACGTCCGAATAACCCTCTTTTCTTTGTTTTAGAGCGCAGCTCTTATAAACGCCGGTTTCCGTGTTTCGCGGCGTCGCCTTCGGCGTAACCGCCCCGCTAAATTGAGCTGGAAATTGAATTGGTGCTGAGGTCACGCGATGTCAATTTTCCCGCTAGATCTAGCGGAGGAACTCACTTTGTTTATGGGTGACGTGACAAATCACGTGACGCCATTTTCTCCTCTAAATTCAGCGGGAAATTGAATTGGTGTTTAGGTCACGTGACGTCAATTTTCCCGCTAAATCTAGCCGAGGAACTAAATTTGTTCATGGGTGACGTGACAAGTCACGTGACGCCATTTTCTCCTCTAAATTCAGCGGGAAATTGAATTGGTGTTGAGCTCATTTGACGTCAATTTCCCCGCTAAGTCTAGCGGAGAAACTCAATTTGTTTAGGGTTGACGTGACAAGAAGTCATGAGAAGTATTGTTTCCCGCTAAATTTAGCGGAGAAACTGAATTGGTGCTGAGGTCACGTGGCTTCAATTTTCCAGCTAAATTTAGCGGGGAACTGTGGGAGGAGAGGAAGGTATGGTGGAGGAGGATGGGACGGTAGGCAAGATGAGGAGGGAAGGTATGGAGGAGGAGGGTGGGAAGAGGAGGAAAGGAGGAGTGGAGGGTACGGAGGACGAGGAGAGGAGGAGGAGGAAAGAAGAAGTGGAGGGTACGGAGGAGGAAGACAGGAAGAAGAGAAAAGGAGTAGAGGGTACGGAGGATGAAGAGAGGTATACCCTCCCCTCCTCCTCTTCAAGAGCTGCGCTCTACCTTCGCATTACAGAGATTTCTAAACGCCTTTCATTTGTTTACTTGAAAACAGTAATGTTGGAAGTAACGACACGAAAGTAACGGATTACTTTTTGGTGTAATTTTCACGTAATTGTAATTAATTACAATTTGGCATTGAGTAATTTGTAATTCATTACCTATTTCTTTTTTAGTAACGCGTACAAATCTGATGGAGAGGATGCTCAGGCGAAAAAAAAAAGATTAGTTTCCTTTTCAATATATTTTACCCCAGGTTACCAGTCGTATGGATACCGTCCCTTTAATAGAACGCCGTCTCATGGAACACTATATTATTTAATCGCTTGGGGCCGTTTTATAAAAATTCGCTTTACGGAGTTTTGGATAATTAGAGCACTCCATATATATATATATTTATATATATATTACGGCCTTTAAACGACTTCAGTGGTCGCTTCTGAGATCGTTCTTCAACTGCTATCAAATCTCAAATCACCAGGACTTTAATTATTACACTGGTCCTCTTCTTTCCTAATGTTTGGTTACTGAAGCATAAAAAGTAACTGCATGACAAAATTCGACTGTGTATCTAGCTTACTAAAGAGAGAAACTCATGTGAAACGATTAATTACCTGTACAGCACTTTAAGCAATGAAATGACTATATCCTAATTATAAATATTTTTTGACCTTGATGGTTAACCTTGGTGGGGCGTACATGAGGCACACATTTTTTACATCTTATTTACTTTTTTAGTTCCCTGAAATGCGACTTGAACATTGCTTCGTTTGAGACTGCCGCTGGAAATGTCTCTATGCAGCTTTCAAGACCAACATGTCTCCCGCCCGCTGTTGTGGAAACGCACTTGGCAGCCGACTCCTTGCCGAGGCCCACGGTGGTGCCTTGCGCAGGCGCATTTACAGGCAGCGGTACGATGTGAACGTGACCGAAACCCTGTGCAGTGCATGTGTTGAGGTCAAACAAGCTGCCCAACACTTGCTCCTTGAGTGGCCGGCAATCGTACCTGCGACAGACGTCGGCTTACGCATTGAGCAGGCCCTCGGTTTTTGCGGAAGAGAACAAACATGTGATGTGATCAAAGAGGAGGCTCGAGGCACGGTGGACAGTCCACTCGTGATACTTCAGAGTGATAAAGAACCCTTTCTCTGACTTTCTAGTTCCTTTTATTTTTATTATATTTCTTTTTTTCTTGTTTTTTTTATTGTCATGTCTGTTTTATAGACCCCCGCTAAAAAGAACAATTGCCGCCAGAAATACATGATACATACATACATAGATACATATATACATAGATACATAGATAAATACATACATAGATACACACATACATACACACATACATACATGCATGCATACACACATACATATATGCATGCATACATACATGTATACGCACATGCATACACACATACACACACACCACACCTACACACATGCAACACACACACGCTACACATGCACACACCACACACACACACCACACACACACACCACATACCCACACCACATACGCACGCCACACACACACACACCACACACACATACCACGCACACCACACACCACACACACCACCCACAAACACCACACACCATCCACAAACACCACACACCACCCGCAAACACCACACACCACCCACAAACACCCAACACGCGCACACACTCACATACACACATACATACATACACACATACATAATACATACATACATACATGCATATATGCATGCGTGCATGCATGCATACATACATACATACATACATACGTACATACACCTTGGCTTCATTTTGCTTGGTAACGCTTACAGCATACTCGCGGCTATGTGTTGATGTGTTATGTCGATTTCGCTTAGTTTTGGGATGCAAATGTATCCCTTGTGGTACACAACCAATGATACAGTGGCAATGGGAAGTCATGAAAACTACCGCGTGGTTATGAGCCGAAATTGTGGAAGCTTTTACGAACATTTTCATCTGATCATCTTCGGCAAGGGTCGGCAGCGAAATGACTGAAATAATGGAGAAGGAAGATTACCGGTATTACGGTCGTACTGGACGTTACGGCAAACACTAGCTTCAAAATAAAATTAAAAAGACAACAACAACAACAAGAGTAATGAAGAGTTGAATGCAGGGAGGCACAGTTAAAAGGGAAGTCGACAACGTGCCTAACAATGTGCTGAATCGTAGAGAACAGGTGAACTCGCAAGTTTAGTGCTCACTGTTGGATTTTCGAGGACACCAAAGTTTTGTGAAACCTTTCGGACTGGGAAATCCCCCTGTAATGATACATGGAATGCAAAAAAGGAGCGGTATTGTCTCTATCGGTTTCTATAAAAAAATTAAGGACTCAAAGATGTTTCGCTGGTCCATCCTAGGCCGGGTACGAAATTGTTTCAACTATTGGCCTTGCTAAATCATTCATTAGCAGTATTGCACGATGTTTACCTTAGGAAGCTTTGTTGTACGGACATTTTCGTACTACGTATTCAGAATATAAAATAAAGAGCAAACCTAGCAAAAAAATGGGTTGCGTGTAGGTTTGTTTATACAGCCTAGAACTTGGTCTGCCTCAACGGCCCACGAGTCTCCCAGCTGTAGATGAGCAATTCAGTCAAAGCAACACAACCACTAGCCTGGGGTCTTTAAAGGGATACTGACAGGACATTTATGCTCGCTGAGGTTTTTAGTTGTACGTGACATATGAGATCCCAACTACCCAAAACAGAATTTGCGGCTCGAAATTCGGTTTCTTTCCTTCCGAAAACCGCCTACCGAGAACTGGCCGGTTTAAGTCGCGCTCACTCTCTTTTCCGTGGTCACGGGCCATTTTCTAAGGTTTTGACGCGACCACCAAATTTATTGAAAGTCGTGGGTCATTGAAGGCACACAGTCAATATTAAAAGTATAAAAAAAATATCAAACCCATTTTTTTGTGGCTCCCAAAAAAGCTGCAAATACGTTGATTGACAAAAAAAAAAAAAAAAAAAAAGAAGGTAGCGCAGACAATCGGAAGCACTCTGTGCGTTCACCGCATAATTCTCAACATGGCGTCGTTTCGCGTATCGTTGGACTAGCGGATGGCAGCAGACGACGGGCGTTGGACCTCTAGTTCAGAACTGTCGTTCACGGTACCGGCGAATTCTTTCTTACTTCGAATGAGAAATCTTCAGAAAATTTAAGGATTGCTGGCATGGGAGCTAGCACAATGCATAGTTTCTTTAAATTCATAAATAAACGAATCAAGAAAATGTCTATACCGGAAAAATTATTCCCCCATTTAATCGAAAGCAGCTGTTTTGGATTGGTTACGAAGCAAGAGCACAATGCTTTCAAGAAACACAGATAGTTTAACTATATTTACCTTCTTCTTTAAGATCATAAATACGTGATCGTAAGTATACCTTGCGCTTCTTATTGAGCCAGAATCACTTAAGCATATTTGCCTCTCATAAATAATTGGTATCTCAACCCTCCGTGTCTTGCAGTCATCTACATACTCAATGTGCGCCCGTGCTAACGCTGATTCATTTCTTTACAGATTTTCGGTACGCCGACAGTGCATAGTCCAAACCTGTTATTAAATCAAGAGCAGAAGTTGCGCAGATAATGATGGCATGCAGTTGGGCAGTTAAAGTAAGTATCTGACGACACTTCACAAAGCATGGCAAAATGTCGCGCTGAAAAACGACAAAAAAAACACAAAAAAAAACACGAACGAATACAACGACTCCGCCAAGGGGATGAAGGCAGAGGGAAGCGAATGCTTAAAGTCACCTCATGGTGGCAGCGTCACGTGATTCCAAGATGGCTGTGCCCATGCGACGGAGGGGGAAAAGGTCTATTAGCGGCGAGATGTTTCGGTGGCGCCCTCCTATGGTTTCCTTTCGTGACGTCATGACCTTGCAAACAACAAGTTCGATGGTGTTTGTAATTAGCATGGTGGAAGCTTGAAATCATTGCGCTCTGAAACCCACACTGCCAACAGCGTCGAAATTGAAGATCTTACTTTACTCTTATTTCTTTCGATGGAAATGCCTTTGCGACATCATAGTCAGCATTCGGCCAATTGTGGAAGGCCGACTGCAGCGACGCTTTCGATCGCGTACGTCGCCAATAGAACGTACTCAGAACAGGTTTTTTATCTACGATTTTTGTTTTTGTTTCTAGACCAGGGTTTTTACTAATCCAGCACGTGACTGTTTATTTGTCCTCCTCTCTCTACCTCTTTCTTTGTTTTGATGCTTATCACTATTACTGAAGGAAGGGACAAATTCAATTAGCAGTAGCTTATTTTGTCTCAATGCGTTCACGAAGAAGGTCACGTGCTCTCTCTGGAGTTATAAAATGGAAAATCTTCACTAGGCTTTGGTAGTTTCTGAACAAATTAACGTGAAAAGTATTAAATTACTTTCTGGTAATTTCTCAATTATTTTTGTGATGCAGTACTTGATTGCTGTAATTAGGGGCATTTTCAATAAAGGAATTGTTATTGTAATCGGTTCCTTTTTTTCAGTGAGGCTTAAAAGACTGGTTACAAGCGGTAGCTTGGTCACACCCAACCCCTCCCTCTCGAATAATGCCTCTGGCTCTGCGGGTGACCTGAAATAAATAAATATATAAATAAAGTATCGAAGTATATTGTTTTAATTTCTCCTGTAATAGATAATCATAACAATAGACGCAGACCCAGGGAGAGACTGGACGAAAAGAACGCTACCAAGTGACTGGTTTTATATTAAAAAAAAACAAAAAACAGTCAGTTCTTAGTGAGTGTTTGCGTCGTCCAGTTTTTCTCTTCACCCGTGTCTAGTCGCGCTGTTTTTAGAGAGTATTGACCGATAAAAACAATGTAATACAAGCATGATTCATCACAATTTGTGAACAGACAGACGGCACGCCGAAATCAAAGAACTATTTTGTTTTGTTTCTTACGACGATGTTTTGTGATATGTGCTTTATTCCTAAAGTCCTTCCACAGATCGCAACGTTTCTAGAATGAGACGTCGACCGGACGTTAGAGGTCTATTCCCCCCTTTCCTTCGTCCTCCCCCCCAAAGGGTAGGAAAATCACGTAGTGTTCTTCCTCTGACTTCCGTCAACAAGAGGGCACACCGCCGCACGCACTCCGCATTTCAAATCGGACTGATCTTTCCCCGTGTCGTTACGCAGGCTCCTTCTATACCACCGCCGTTGTTGTTCTACTACGCTGTTCTCCTTCTTTTTGGCTTGGTTTGTTAGGAAAAGCGGAAGCAACATCAGTGAGATTCGCGTGCGCCGCCGGTCTCTTTTTTTTGCGCGGAGTTGCGAAGAGCCATTTCTGCTGAAGAGGCTGGAAGCAGCAGCGGGAGGAAGCTGAATCCGCCTTTGACAATTCCCACGGCTTACGGCCCTCGGCCCGTGCTCTTGAATACGAATGCCGGGAATGCTTCCTCTCTGAATGTGTCTCGGGAAGGGTGTAAATTGTTTACTTCTGCGACTCTTCGCCGGACTCGGGCGTCCAAAGGGAACGAAAATGCGGGCAGACGGTTTTTAGGCGGAGCAGACGGAAATGACGGAAGTAACGTCGCTACTGACGTTCCTGGTTTCTCGGTGAATAACGAATAAAGATTTTGCCCAGTAGGCTTAAGAATTCATAAGATGGTTGAACTTGTTTCTCGGTGAAGAACGAATAAAGGATTTTGCCCAGTAGGCTTCTCTAACAAGTCATTAGATAGTTGAACCTTTTTTTTTTTAGAGGGTGAGGGGGGACGTTGAGTAACTACTGAGAGTGCGGTGACTGTGTATAAATAACGATTTTTTATACGTGGGACGCGCAGAATTGCAGTGTTGTAAGGGACGGCGTTTCAAGGAGCGACATTCCTGGAACGCGTTCCTTTTAGGAGGAACGAAGGAACGCTGCCGTTGTATTTTGCATCGGTGGGACTGTAATGGGAGCTCGCTACACTTTTCTTGTAACGAGAAAAGTAACGGCGTTCCTTTTCTCGTCCAGTAGGGTAGTTTTTTTTATTTTTCTAAGAGGAAATTAAGCATAAAAACAATAACTTTACGAAGAGCACGATCTCCTTAACTTTTTGGTTACTTATCTTAGGGATTATTTTGTGTGGTTCTCGCTTGGTCAAAGTCGGGTGCAGGAGGGCTAGTGGACATCGATGCTTTTTTCAGTGTCCGAGACTGCGGTACAAAAAGCAAAACTTTTAGTTGAAGGAAAAAACACAAAAAGAGGGACGTTTAAAACTAAGCTACCTTTTTTGCTTCCACGAATCCTCATACGCCCAGAAATCTAAGGCCGACTACAGCCATCACTGAACTTCCACAAAGAGACCTATCGTTGCAACAAAAGAGCAGGTTACCAGACAATCGAACACACCCTTGTATCTTGAACATTCGTCACTTAAAAGATACACAAACACTAACCCTTATTCTTTCACCGCTTGTCCCCCACCTTCAGTTGAAACAACTAACTCAACCTTCATTAAGAAGGACTTGTAGTTTTCAAGACTGACCTTTCAAACGTCATACCCTCTTCTTCATTTGCTCGTCTTGCGGACAACAAGATCGAAAAGCAACTGTTGTTAAGTTCGAACAAGATACTTTGTTAGATTGAAACGTGTAAAATTGTTGCAAAACGCTGGTGCAATGTGGGGTGACAGTACATTTGGCTCGTCTGAATCGCCCACCAAAAACGTAAGTATGGTGAAAATCTGAGATTTTTAAAGATGAATGTATCAAGAAATTAAACCTTGCTTCCGTTTGTTTTCTTCTCCTGGTGCTCTTCCATCACGGCATTCAAAGTCGCAAGTTCCCATATTATGGGATATATAAAGAAAAAGAAAACTTACCTCGATCTAACTAACTATGGTAATCTGCAAAATACAAATGTAACGTATATGTAACGATACATTCCATTTTGTTAACTGTAAAGGGAACAAGTTTTTTTTTTCACATATGAAACTTGTAACGGGAACGCGTTTCGAAAATCAGAAGGAACCGAAGAACGATCTTTGGTTCCTTTTTTTGGAGGAACGTGCACAACACTGCGGAATGGTTTATAGTTTTAGGCAGTTGCCACTTAAAGGCTATTATAGTCGCCAGATGCGAGATATACTTCGCTTTACTGTTAGAGCGAACAAGCCATTACCGATTTCTCACAGTATTGAAAAACTGACATCAAAACTATTGCAGTGATGGAAAGTATCCAGTTGGGCTACCGACCTAAGTGGTAAATCTCGATGTCCGCCAAGAACCACTTCGAAGTGGATGGATGAATGAATCCGGCTGAGCCCTTTGGATCGGGCGGTAGCTTACGCCACCCAGCCATTTTGTTTTACCATTTAAAATACGAAATAAGCGCCGAAGTCGTGTTCGCTCTAACAGTGCTACGCAGCGTGTGCGTGGATACGACCTTGGCGTATTCAAATCGGATTTGGCAATTGTGATTGGGTACAAGCAGAAGTAAAAGAAGCGGCCGCGCGCGAATTCCCTCCTCTCTGCTTGAAGCGCTAGAGTTGCATTCACGTAAATACAGCCACAAACACCTTAAGAGACGCGGGGTGGGGCCTCGTATTTTGCTCAAGATTCTAGCTTCGTGATTGCTTCTTCGGCGTTATTATATCGATTAATGCCTCAATTCGATTGGCTGCCGAGCGATAACAAGACGCCCGAGATGGACCACGTCTTGCATTTTTCCGGCTGTTGGTGACCACAAGTATGAGCAACCCTGGAGAGCTGGGCTCGTTGGTTACCATAGATGCACATAGATGAAACAAATATAGAAAAATTTTCGATGGCAAGAGAGACCGTACTTTTGTCTTTGAACATCTGGGTTTCTTATTATGTGCACCTCTCGTCGTAAAACATCCGCCGGGAAGTCTTAAACGTATCATTTTTATATTTCTCGAAGGGCGGCCAATCGGGTCCCTGCCTTATCCAAGAAGATGGATCGGGTTAAACTAATCTACATCAGAATGCTGGAAACCTTAAACTCTTAGGCTATGCACAGAACAAATCGTCTGCTTTTTGCGCAGGTGTCGCGGTGACTTCAAAATGACTCCGAGTTCTGATTGGCTTTGATTGGAAGAATAGAGGGTACACCTCAATGCTAGATGCCTCGAGGTCTGAACACTGTCTTGTTACCTCTCAATCAGCCAATAAGAGCTCGGCATTCTGACGTCATTATAACCCTTGTGCAAGAAGCAGACGAACTTCCGCTCCGCATAGTTTCACGCCAAAGACGCAGACGAGAGGAAGGCAGAAGTAGACAGTTCGTTTCTTCCCCCTCATCTGTATGTGCCTTTCTAAAGTAGAACTACAGGAAGAAAGAACAAACAAACTCTTGAGCAATTTTTACAAAAAATGACCTTCAATGTTATTTTTTTGGTTATGCCAAAGTTAAGCTGAGAGTTTGACCACGCTTCTATTCCGTTTGTGAGATGTGCCGGCACTTGGTCCTCCCGAATAAAAAAACGGTCAAAAGAACGCCTCGATTAATTTAGCGCTCTCCGGAATTATTACTAGGCCGGTGAACAAAGCACGCAACTCCGACCGAGCGGAAGGTAGATCGTTGGCCGCGCGCATTGTCATCAAACTCCCCAAAACTGCTGGTCAACCGAATCGAGGCCTTGGCGGCTTCAAAGCCGGGGGTCTCATCTCGACGACGGCAATGTACACAGCGACGCCCAATTTCAATATCCCAAAATGAGCTTCGCTTCCCCGCTGGCAGCTTAAAGGTAATCCAATTTCCATCCATAACGTAAACAGACGACGCTCTGCGCTCACTCTTTCTATCTCTCTATCGCCTTCTTTCTATCTCCATATTCGCTCCACTTCCTTTCTGACCTTCTCTTTTTCTCTCTCGTTGCATATTCCCGCCGTCTAACTTTCCCACTTCCCTCTTTAGGGAATGTTTCTTCTCTGCCCCTCAACATCTATCGCTTTCAGACTATTTTTCCCACTATATCTTTCTCTCTCCCTATTTCTATCCTACTTTCCTCTAGTTACCTCTACCTTTTTTACCCTCTATATCGTCTCGTCACACATCCCCATCCTTTTTCTCCCTACTTCCATCTCTGGGGATATCTCTGCCCTCCCACCATCATCTTTTTGTCTCTCTTTCCCACTTTTTTTCTGCCATCTTTCTATCTCTCTTTTTTTTTTCTTGCCCGCTCGTTCTATCCTTTTATATTTGTTTCCTCTCTCTCTCTTTTTACCATCTAATTTCACCCTCGTTACAAATTTCCATCCCCTTCTCTCCCTAGTTCCTTCTTTGGGAACATCTCTTCCCTAGCCCGGGACATCTTCTTTGTCCCTCTTCCCCACTTTTTCTGCCCGCCTTTCTCTCTACTTCGTGTCGTCCGCTGGAGCATCGACATTGCATGTACTCTCTAGCGGGCAGCTTTATTAAACGAGGGTTCAGAACCGTCTTTCGTTTTTTTTCTTTTATAGCTTTTGTGTCGAACAAGATTATGCTAAGTTTTTTTATGCTGTGCTGTGATGGCGCTGCGGTGGTTTGCTTAAAGGATGTAATATGCCTCGCATGCAACGGAGGGGGACACCGGTTCGATAAACAACTGTAGCTTTTTTTTGTTCGTTTTTTTTTTGTTTGATTTACGCAAACATCATGTTTACCTTTATCCGAGGGAGGATTGAGATGCGTGCGAGATCAAATTGGGTTGGACGTTGACGGTGGAATGCACCAAGAAGTTTGTAATTGCTCGTTTTAATGCGGATGTTTATTTTGGCCTGAAGGCGCTTTTGAAGAAATTAAATCGCGCCCACAAGCAGAAAGTGTTGATACATTTTAATGTCTTTTATAGAGTAGCATTAGAAGACAAGTAATAATAATAAAATAAATATATATGTAGTTTGTTGATTTTGTGTGAAAAAAATGTGAATATTGTACAATTAAGGAAAGATCGTTTGAGAAAACTCCAAAACGAAATTAACAAAAGTGCAGTTCGCAACGTTTTGTGAGTGCAAGATCGTAACGTGGAACGCCAAATTTAAGTCGAAGAACTGATCTCAAGTAAAGACTTTTCTATGCTAAATGTAACTCGAATTAGCGTACTCAGCTTTCCATCAGGAGGATACCCTCTCCCACAAGTATTTCTCTTTCCCCTCCCCACAGATGACGCCATTTTGTAGCGCACCCGGAAAGGATCAAAGAGACGAGTTCGCAGCGTCAGTGTTCGCTAGAGACTTTTGACGTCACCGATCGAAGGCGAGTCTACGCTGAACGATGACGCCGCACTCGCGTTATATTCATTCCCCGCGTTCGCCTTCTTTAGGTGACGTTCATCATTCAGCTGTGCGGCCTTGCTTTATCTGAAGGGCTGTCCAAAGAGGACACAACAAATGCAGTACGTCACGAAATAAAAACGTCAAAAGTCCTTACAAAAAAAATGGGAGCCATTTCACAATGTGAACGTGGATATCCAGCGAAGCTGTTAAGCACATGACACAGACGCGACACGGAATTTTCAACAAACGTACGAACACGTTTATTGTCTTGATCGGCGGTCATCGTGGCGAAAGGTACGTACACGCACGTGCCACCGGCCGCCGCCGCTGACATTGTCGTTGCCGTTCCCGCCGTTGCTCTTCATAGGTACGTTGCTCTTCGGGGGTCAGGACAATATGCGGCCTCGCCATTACGACGAGAGAAGTGAAATTGAAAATGGAGACAGGCAACTCGTCCTTTTGGTTTTTCATAGACATTCGCGTGGACGACTTTTGGCACCCCGAGGAACCGGCGGAAAGTAGACACGCGCGACGCGACCGCCACCCAGCGGAAAGTAGACACGCGCGACGCGACCGCCACCCGGGTGAAAGTAGACACGCGCGACGCTACCGCCACCGGGCGGGAAGTAAACACGCGCGACGCGACCGCCACCCAGCGGAAAGTAGATACGCGCGACGCGACCGCCACCCCGCGGAAAGTAGACACGCGCGACGCGACCGCCACCCAGCGGAAAGTAGACACGCGCGACGCGACCGTCACCCGGCGGAAAGTAGACACGCGCGACGCGACCGCCACCCGGCAGGAAGTAGACACGCGCGACGCGACCGCCACCCAGCGGAAAGTAGACACGTGCGACGCGACCGCCACCCGGCGGAAAGTAGACACGCGCGACGCGACCGCCACCCAGCGGAAAGTAGAGACGCGCGACGCGACCGCCACCCAGCGGAAAGTAGACACGCGCGACGCGACCGCCACCCCAGAAGAGCGGGAGGAAAGGAAGCTAGGAACGCAAGCGCTTGGAACGGCGACAAAGCGAAGGTGGTGCGAGCGTAGAGGTTTTGGTCACCCACACGAAAATTGCTAAATTACCCAAGCTTCAAGGAAAATGCAAGAAATGGTGTTCTACGCGCCGCACGGGCACGCCTTCCCCGTTTCAAAGATTCGAAGTAAATAACCAAAATAAAGAGTTGACAAACGCGCGTTCAAGAGGCCATTTGTATTAGACTTTTTTTTGCTTTAGAACAGCTACTGCTGCCTATGCTGCTGCAGACGCCGGTACGTGCGGCGCGGTGCGGCGAGGGAGTGCGGTGTGAGTGTAGAGTTTTAGGGGCGAAGGGGCTAGCCATGTCCGTATGTTCGTCCGCCGCCGGGTGCACGTGCTCCTGCTCGTGAGCTCACGCGCTCACGTGTTCACAAGCACGTGCTCCCGTGCTCATGTAGGGCAAAGAAAAAACCACATCTCCACGTGGTGAATAATGTTGATAGGGGCGAAGCTCTGGTGGTGCTTGTCTGCGTAGACGCTGAGCCGCAGCATGCTGAGCCTAGGTGCCTCCATGTGCGCTTTGCTAAGGGTGGGGACATTTGACCGTTTTGTCTCACACTTTTATTTTTATTTTTTGTTCAGAAGCGCGTGAAAGAACGTGTCCCTGCACGCGCTCGTAGCGCTGACTGTACTACGGCGACATTTTGTTTTCGTCGATTTCTTTGTATTTTACCCGTGAGCGCGCGCTGTCGGCATCGGGTACTACAAAGGGTGGCATCACCCTAAACAGAAGGACATTGAGGCACCCTAGCTGAGCCTTTCGTTCGTTTTCATCCATGTCAGAACAAGAATGTGTGGTATGGAACGAGGTTATATACGCATTTGAGCATTTGACCGCAGCGTGACATGGATGAAAATGAACGGAAGGCTCGGCATGCTGCGGCTCAGCGTCTACGCAGACAAGCACCACAAGAAGCTTCGCCCCAATCAACATCATTCACCACGTGGATATGCGGTTGATTTTTTTGGTGACGCTAGCCATAAACACCCTCGCTGTAAAGGCCCGTTCACACGATGCATTTTTCTCGCGCATCTAGTGTCGCGAAACCTAGTTTGGCGAAATGGTTGCGCCGTCTGAACGAGTCCGAAAAGGACGCGCGCATCTAAAAAAAGTTGCGCGCACACCTCGCTTCTGGAGCGATCTTTTGCTGAAACTTTGCCGAGTCCTGTCAATCACTCTAAGGGCGCCGCCAATGGCCGCTCAGAAACGCTATCACGTGACCTTTGAGGGGGGAGCGAGCTGTTTGAGAAGACCACTTCACTGCCGGTGTTGTAGCCGAGCCAAATCCGAGAAATACCGAAACCACGAACGATGGATACTGCCGGCGCTTCCGTAAGCACGTCAAGCACCACTGAAGGAAAAGTGAGTAGCATATCGGAAAAAAATCCAGCGATGGACGAAGACGTAATTGGTGATGATGATAATTCGCGTCTATTTTTAGTCATAAGTAAGAAATAAAACCTTGAAACAAGGAAACAAAAAGGGACGTACACAGTACCGTCTCAAAACCAGCACAGCGTACAGATCTCATTTACTTCCACAACAGTCTTCTTCTTTGTCAACCTCCATCCAAATTATACATATTCAACAGTAAATAAAGTAAATGGCAGTAAATGACAATTCAACAACTAGTAAATGACAATTTAAGAGTAAATTAAGTAAATGGAAGTAAATGACAGTTGTATGCTGTGCTGGTTTTAAGACGGTGGTGTGTATGTCCATTTTTGTTTCCTTGTCTTAAGGTTTTATTTCTTAATTATGATTGTTCACCAGCAGCTCGCCTGCGTTTTGACTGTTGGAATGTGGCGGGAGGTGGAGAACACGACGCTGAATGGCTAATGGTGATGATGATGATGTTGGCTTTCAACTGAAGCGCCACTTTATGGTCAACACCCAAACTATTTTCGCGAGTCTAAACGTCATCGTTGTTGCACGTGAAGCGGTACGTGTGAACGAGCATATTTCGCGAAACTTGAGTGTCGCGAAACTGTTGCGCGCCTAAAAGATGCATCGTGTGAACAGACCTTAAAAAAAAAAAAAAAAAAAAAAAACGTGAAAGTTTCTGCGCGCGCTTCCGACATCAGTTTGAACATGAACCTCGCGAACAGCACGGATTTCAGCCTCTTCTCCTCACTGTCATTTCTTCTTTCTTGTTTACGGGAGATGAGGGACGGACAACGACAACAGCGCAGACCTTGACGACAGCCAGCAAAACGTGTGGATGGCTGTCCGGACCCAGGTATTGCGTACGCTTTAAGCCTCTGTCCTGGAGCGGCCCCCGGCAAATAAATAAAAACTAAAAACAATGAATGTGCGTCACAGCATATGCCGTGATTGCGGGAAACGCGTCCTGCCACGCTCAAAAATGGCGTCATCTGCCGGGAGAAAAAACAGGGAGGAAAGGGTCCCTTTCTAGAAAAGGAATAAACGGGTAGGTGGAGAGAGGGTTTCCGCCACTTTTCTGAATGCAGAATCTTTAATCTCTAGCCCTCACAGAATCCATCTTTTCCAGAAATATCCGTTCGAGAGAAAATGGACTTCGTACCCTCTCTCACCCTTCCTCTATCGTTCTTCTGGCCAATCAGAAAGGCAAAATGGCTTCTTTGTATTCATTAATTTCAGGACTAGCCGCTGTCTAAACAAACGCACAACGCAGTTTTGGAGCGACAGCTGCTTCCGATCGTACGCGAGCAGGAAGCCAACAAAGCCTGCCTCATGCAGTTTTTCTCCCTGCACGTTTGCTTTCAGTTGAAGAAACAATCATTTGAAAGTCGGTGTTCAGGGGAATTTTTCTTTAAAAACAAATCACCTTAAAATGACCTTTGCGATATCAGACGTTTACAAAATGTATACGCCTTTACTTCTCAGATCCCACGCACATGTCTCAAGGACAAGACTAAACTTCTTTACTACTTTTTTTTCTGTTCGCAACACACATTTTGCAACAAGTAATTCCAACGAACGCAAGAGGTCCTCCCCATTTAGACGAAGCCCCCTAAAATACACGGTTCGAGTTGCGAAAACGAGAAAGTTTATCCGAAGCTTAACAAAAAAAAAAAAAGTATATATATATATAAAACATATGTGTATAAGAAACAACGTCCCCAATGCGAAGCAGATCGCGGCTTACAGCGAGATTGCTGCTAGTCAAAAACGGCATCGCTTGCGAATTACCCTCGCTGTTTTACCGAAAGGTCGATCTCACATCTTCGTACTTCAGGGATTTTTTGTTATTTTATTTGCTCGGGGTGTCTCAGTCTTCGTTGATTCTTGTTGATTGCAGCGCCGACATCCCCCCTTTTGAGGGATTAGGAACGAGATTAGGGATAAAAAATAGGCTCATTTTTCTTTGTTTTTGTTCCAATCCTCGACTCTTTAGCAAGAACACCCTTGTCTCTCCTAGTTCCCGCGCGTGCGTCAGTATGCTAATTCGGTCTAGCACGCGCGCGCGCACGTGCGGTAAGGGGAAAAGCAACCTTGTTTCGGGCATCTGCTGCCTCAGGGCGTCCCTCCCTTTCCTCGACTCCCCAAAACGGAGCGAGATAGGGAAAAGCACATCCCGCGCCTTTCTCCATACGCGACCGCCTTCCAAAACCCATTCGTTCTTCCACGACCACCTTTGTGTATGTGGTGCCGTCGCTACTACTACTATGCAGCTACGTGAATATTTGTACGTGTAGTCCACTCCCAACTCCCTTAGTTCCGAGTTGTGTTTTTTCTTTAGGGAGTTTCCCGCGCAAACGCTGTCTACCTTCAGCGGCCGCTTCCTTTTTTTCCCGCACTTTCACGGAAGAGCAAAATCGATGTTTGATGACACTATCGAGGTGGATTCTTGCCTGTTTTTTCTTCTTCTCTTTAGTCTGCGTCCTTGGTTTATCTTGCTCTTTGCTTTTTGTTTGTCTGGCTTCGGATCTTCCTTTGGCTTCGGATAGGGAAAATGGGAGGGGGGAGTCGCCCTTATAGATAGAGACGTTCTCAAACGGTTCCGGTGGGTTTTGGTTTTAGTTTTTTTGGTTGTATATGGTTTTTATTGGGCTCGTAGAGAGAAAGGAGGGTTTTGATGAATGGTTTACGCCAACCCGAGTGGTTATCGGAGTCGGCGAACGACTTGGGGGGTTGGGACGTGACGCGCGCGGACTTTGGCCGTTATGTTTTTTTTTATTGCTATTTGTTTTCTTTTAGTCGTTTGGTGTAGCTGTTTTTAGTGGTCATATTGTTTCTTGTTTTAACTGCAAAGCTTAATGTTCTCGCACAGCTTGGAGGGGTGCACGTATGCGTGGGTGTATGCACTCTCGGTTCACGCTTTTGTTCACGATGTTGTAGACGCGTTCGTCGGGCGCGACCTTTTCTTTTCTTTTTTTTATTGCCATCGTTGGGGCGTTATGCTTTAAAGATATGGGCCCATATGTCACAATGTGTGTTGCGGAATCGAGAAAGCGACATACGAAATTCTTGTAGCAATCAGCTATTCGTTATAAAGTTACGTTGAAAGTTGCGTTGCGAGTAACTACCGTTAGTTAATGGCAACTAACTTTTAGGCTGCACTTATGTGCATTGGTTACGGTCCACATACCCAATATTGCGTTTAACAGCGGCAAGCTTTCGTTGGTTGCATCTTGTGTGGAGCACAAGTTCGTCTGCTTCCTGCACTTGGGTTGCGATGATGGCAGAAAGCCACGCTCTTATTGGCTGATCGGAACAAAATAGTGGGTACACCTTAAGGCATCTAGCATTGAGGTCTATCCACTATCCTTTCGATCAGAGCCAATCAGAGCTCGGTGTGGTTGTGACGTCATCGCAACTCCTGCGCGATAAGCGGACGACTTTATCTCCGAAAAGAGAGCGACACCACGTTCATCAAATTCCATTCTACAGCTCGTCTTTTATAGACCGAGGAAGTGATCATCGTATGATAACAGGTATCGTATATTCTCATTCAAGTCCTCGATAATCTCCATCCTTTAAATCCACATTTAGCCTAATCAGCTTCAATATGCCAACAACGCAGGTTAGCAAATTGCGTTTCCAAAAAGAGTCGGTTCATCCATGGTATACCCACACCTATCACTTCCAAAGCCCACACTATCGTCTCAAATCAAACCTGAATTTCGGCAAACATCTATTCGAGCCGACACCCTGTTTGATCTTGCCGTTCATCGCAGTCATCCCCGAGGATGAGGTCACGTGTCAAGATCCCTCTTCCTGATTGGCTCGGGTTGTGCGTGCAACGTTCGCCCTCTTCCACTCTGTGCTTAAACCAAACCGCATATCGACGATTCCGCGGCCGCACATGCAATCAAGCCGACGGGAACCGGCGTGCTTTATCATCAGGCTTAACGACGTCTACGGGGGGAGCCAAACTTGCCGACGCTGCAGAGGAACACCAAGCACTGCGTTGCGGAAGCTCGCAGTGCTGACGCTGCCCACAACCAAGCGGTGTAGTTAATGCAGCGTTGGTGCGAAAAATTAGGAAACAAAAAAAGAAGGAAGCCGGTGCGAGCGGGCTTTGTTGTTCTCACTCCAGGTCCAGGTAATTCTGAGCGGACGGTAATCTTTTTACCCGTCGAGCAGGATAACAGCAGAAAGCGCGGAATCGTAGGCGCGAAGGATATTCCGCGCTGGCTAGGGGAGATGCTGTCGGATGTGGTTTCGTGAACATTGTGCACGCCGAATGTGAGTACACGTGGGGCATGTGCTCGCACACTGAAGAACACGTGGATCGATGTGTACCGCCATCAAGACAATACAAGCTGCAGGACTTGATCTGGAGCTTTTGCAGCGCCTGCGGTTCATGCGACCTTCGTTTTATCTCTCTATTGGACGAGTTGTTTAGAGGTTGAGGCCTAAACTATACGTTCCAGCCCTTGATTAAACCAGTGTTATTTAAACATAGAAAATAACACTAAGTCACAGTTCTTAGAGGTATGGCGTGCTGTTTGCGTTCATGTTGTCCACGATTCTGCTTGTTTTTTTTTGGTGAAACGATCATCACTTTGGAATACGATGTTTCGAATAGATCTGGCATGGTTACAGTTTATTCCCTGCTGAACACAGAAATCACCATTTTCTTCAACTTTACTTTTCTCAATGACCTTTCTCACATATTAAGAGTAAGGTTCGAGTTAGAAGTAGAACTAAGATAAATGAGGCTATTGTACTTCTCTTTTTACGTTCTGGGGAATATTTTTGTTTTGTCACTTGAAAAGAGGGTGGCAAGAATATATGTTATGTTCAACTTTTACTTTCTGGTGAAGTAAAATAAATTTTTTCTAATATATTTCTTGGCATCGGTGCTTGAGATTCGGAGAAAAAAATCACTATTAAACATTCAAATACATGCTGTCGGGTAATGTAAAAAGAATTTGCTGATAAAAAAAAAAAACGGTTAAAAATTATGAAAGCCAGTCTTTAGTTTTAATAGCGTTTAGTTGCAATTGAAATTTTAATTCAATGATTGTCGTCGAAAAAAATAAAAAGTCGATACTTTTTTAACATAGGCTCAGATGGAAAGGTATGAAGAGAAATGCGTGGACCGGCGATGTTTGAGTAATTTGCCCTTAAAGTAATCCTAAGTACGTGTAATTATTTGAGTTACAAATAGCCTGGGCACCCTCTCTCGCAATATTTTGAGTAAAACTTTTAATGACTCCCTGCGCTTTGCTGTATCATATACTACAACTTAAACTTGGAATGCCTTTCCTCTGATTACCGACCTGCACGCGTTGCTACTTCATAAACGAGAAACAAATGATCAGCACACAACTAAAACAAAACGAAAAAAGAAAACAGCAAAACAAATTGGTTTTCTAAATTAATAAAACAGGAGTTATACGTCTAGTCACTAGCAGGCGAGCCAATTATACCCCAGGCCATTTTGCCATCCAGGCTCCGATCAATCACACACTACCCAAATAAGCAATATAGAGTAAAAAAAAAAAAAAAAACAGAAAAAATAAATGACAAAAGAGAGGGCGACAAATGAAACTGGCACCCGAAAATTCAATCTATCCCCCGCAATTTTTCATGAAGCAAATAAAAATAGAAGCGATACCCCAAACTCGCGGGAAATCTCCCCCATTAAACTCGGGCAAACACAATACAGGCAACACGCGGAACATTCCCTATATTTCAGCCAGCACACTTTTCATAAAGTCGAACCTCCTACCTCCCCTTGGGCTCCTTCGGAGTCGGCCGTGTTCCTTAATCAACAAAGAACGTGTACAGATTTTAGGGGTCTATCCCTCAAGTAAACCCGAATATTTAAGGGAGAGAAAAAAAAAAGATGGCGGCGGCGGGCTTGTCAGGGTTCAAGCGCCATGTTTTATTGGCCTCGGGGCCATGTTTTTTTTTAAGGAAGAAAATATAGTGAAATCGGGAAGACAAGAGACAAGGGGAAAGAGAAAAACGCATTCATGATTTATGAATTCTACAATCAAGTTTATATATATATTTTTTTGGCAGGTTCCGTGCGTAGCACTTAGCTCGTTTACTGACATTATTTATTTGTTTTGTTGTTGTTTTTTATTGGCTTGTGTTTGATTTACGAGTATAAAGAGAATGCAAGGCGACTTGTGAGATTAAACAAACAAAGAAGAAAGCGATGATTATGTTGTTGGTAAAAATAGGTAGCAGACGTGATTTCATAAGTCAGCTAGATGCTCGATCACGTAGCCAGCACTATTCGTTTTTTGGTGCAACCTTTAGAAAGCAGGTTAGGGTACTAGTTCAAATCCCATAAATTGGTGAGTGTCCAGATATAAAGAAATGAATAAGAAACAAATTAATCTTTTTTATTCATCGCGAGATCTTTACACGCGTCCTGTCTATTTGAGTTTCATTAATTGATACTTCTTATTTGAGAAAATCTTCAGAACTATGAAAAAAATGCATGGTAAGCTTTTGACGTTTTTATAAATTCAGACTTGTTTAATATTTTGTTATTCATATATTAAGTTTCTATTGTAGGAAGCAGAGCAGAAGTAAAGTCACTCACACTGAAAATACACGCGCTCCCGAAAAACGGTCACTCGGTCACGTCGCGCTGACTTACAACTCAGTTTGAATTTTCGTCTTCTTTCTCTTTCTTTTAACCGTAATAAAATAGTCGAATCTCACTTCGTTGTCTTCTGTACAAAACAAATAGCAAAGTCTATCACACATTACCTTCGAGTGTCAAGTTATAAGAATTCGTTTCTAGTAAGCGTTATGGATCGACTACTAACACAAGTGCCTCTCCTTTTCATGGTGTTAGCTGCCTCAATTATCTCACGTGTTAATTGGTGATAGTTTTTTCCAAGTACGGTGCTATTTTTGAAGACCGCAGTGCACCCGCAGTCACGGCAGTGAATTCTCAAAACTCCTGAGTTTGCTAAATTTGCTATTCGGGTGGTGTTGTTATGCTTCTTTAATCTGTCATCTATTCATCTTCCGGTTTGTCCTATCTACTGTTTGCCGCATGAAAGGGCTTGGGAAAGGTATAAGTCACTCCCTCTGAGCAAGATATGTATGGGGTTTTATGCTTTTTAGTGCAGCCAGTATTATTTTTTTGGAATGGCGCTAACTTTTTTACACAGGCCTGAGAGTTTATGGGGGCGGAAAAGACTACATCGATATTTGCGCGATTGCCAATCTTCTTAAGGTTATGAGAAATGGTATGAATGAAGGGGATAGGGGGGACTACCGGTCTTTGGTTACTGTAACTGTCCCGTGACTTGCAGGATGTGGTTTCACCTTTTTTTAATCTGTTTAAGGAGACTCTCGGTGACAGAAGTTGATATCTGTGAAGGATATCCCGGACTTAGTATCTTAGATACCTCTCCTGCGAAGCTTGTTAGGCCTGAATTCGGGCAGGACTTGAAAATAGAGTTTTTAAGCACTGATTGACTATGCCTCTTTTCACCAATTTAGAATACGCTGAATTATAATTAAGGAGCGTTTTTTTTTCCTCTCGGCTCACACGACCAACAGACATGATGGGGCTGAAGAAACAATCTTGGGTCCAGAAATCTTAAGGATCCTAGCTCTGGAAGCTTGTGTGTAATCTCCAAAGAGTCTAAACATGTTTTAAATTTGACGAGCACATTGGGCACATGAATCAGGAGGTCTTCTTCGTTGGTGTACAGGAGCATCAAGTAGTCATCAACGTAGCGAAACACTTTTTGCACAGTCGAGGAATCTAAACTCTTTTGAAGCAGTCTGCCATGGTATGCTAGGATTAAATCAATGAGAATTGGCACAATGCCGCATCCGATGCAGACTCCCTTTTTTGAAGGTAGGTGTTACCATTTCAAGACGCAAAGGTGGACCTGATGTAAAACTTGAGCAAATAAAAAAGTTGCCTTGGGAAAGTTCTGAGGTGATCTGGAAGGCTACGGCACCATACGAGTCAATGCTGTCTTCAGTGCACTAAAAGGCGCACATAAGGTAAAGCATAGTGTAGGCCCTTGATGTCGATCAAGAAAGCGTGGTATTGGTTGGCACTGTGTTCATGTAGGAAGCTGATGACTTCATATGAGTTTTTTTACCAAAGAGGGGTCATCAACTGTTAATACATTGTTTATTTTTCCTTTCTTGCTCCTAACTCTCCTTAATAGAGAAAACAATCTTCGTTTACCTTAATGTTAGTTACGCCAGTCAAAATGGATTTATAAATGCTCATCTATGAGTTAGCTTTTCACGCGATAACTTGGCCCCCCTTGCACATGCTGCCCCTTGCGCGTATGAACCAACGAGATATTGATATCAGCGAAAGCGTGGCCCTTTATAATGATCGTTGAACGAATGGAAAAATGGTTGGTATGCCGTGGGATGCCCGAAAACCGGTCGCATAATAGATAGGGTCAACAGAGTAACGATGTTAGCCAAAATTGGGTTCGCTTCAGCGAACGAATTAGCAGGCCGGCGGTCTAAAACAGCGGAAGCTCCAGAACCGCAGCTGTTTGTCGATAGTCCTAATTAGTTTGCGGCCATGTGCAACAGATGTACGTCGACCCACGCGAGGGCTTCGCCGCATAGCAGGAGCCGCTTTCATTAATTACGAAGTTGGAAGCGGCTTTAGAGCAGCAAATACCTCAATTAGGGGACCGAAGGAAGTTTGCACGAAAACATGTTTCCGACAAACAAGCCTTTCTGCAAATACCCGAGATAACGTGCGGGTGTATCTTGCTTATTTGTATGAATTTACACAATCGGGAGTTTGTAGTGGGAAGTGAAGGTCGCACTCAAGTTAAAATTAAAAACTTTTTTTTTTTATTTGTGTGTGTGTGTGCGGATTTAACAAATATTCGTCGGAAAAACAAGAAACAAATTCTGGATTAAAAGAGAAAAGAAAACGTCTCAATTTCTTTGCATTCTTTTGCGAACCGTATGTATAACCGATTTCGTGTTAGAACATAAGTCCAACTAAGACTTTGACTACAGGCATTTAGTAGGTAATGATTATATTCATGTTTTATCCTGGTGACAAGCTTAGTCAGAACTGTCGCTGCGCATGCATGTTCGACGCATTTACGTTTGAAGTACGTTTTCACATGGGATAGATGGCGGCTCGAAGTTTGCCCAAGAGTTTAAAGAAAGGAAAAACACAATTGTCCCTAAATGCAGCAAAAAAATGATCATGCTTGCTAGAATACAAAATTTACTTAAATGAAAAGCTTCAACGCACATTAAATATTCACTTCGGAATAATTTCATATGTTAGATATTTATAAAGATATTTCTTTTATCTTCCCTTTTTTTTCGCGACCCGTATTCCATTTTTTTTTATTTACTGCCTGCATAAGATACAAAACAAAGGTATTTTGTACATGAAAAAAAACTTGGCGGCATATAATTTACCTCTAACGTTCTATAATGCATGAAAATCAGTATTTACCGTTCGATAGTTTAAAACTATTTAGAAGATATTAGACTGTTGTTTCGGGGATTAAAAAACCTTGATTTTTATTAATTTCCCCGGTAGATGGAGGTAAAAACTGGGTGCAAATGTCACATGGCGTTAATTTTCTTGCAAAAATTAGTGGTGGGAAATTGTATTGATATGTTACTTGTCGGTCAAGTGACGTTGTTTTTCCTGCTAAATTTAGCGGGAATACGGATGGTGTTTAGGGTCACGTGTCATCAATTTCCCCGCCAGATTATGCGGGGAAACTGAATTGGTGCAGAAGTCACGTGACGTATAGCCACGTTACGTCTATTTTTCCGATAAATTTAGGGGGAAACTGAGTTGATTTGTAGGTCACGTAACGTCAGGTCACGTGACAACAATAGACGTCACGTAACTTTAACACCACTTCAGTTTCCCCGCTAAATTTGGCGGTAAATACATCGGAGGTGGACGAAATTTTGGGATTGGGGCATCCATTCAAAAGTATTTTATGCTTTAAAAACAGCGTACAGCGGTGCTTTAAGTAATAAAGAAGGTGAAATGAAAGTTACTCAGAACGTCTTGTAAGGAAATAAACATAAAACCTTAAAAATAAAAAGGTGCAAAGAAAAGGGCCACTGCCCCCCAATAAAAATGTCCTGTTATCTCATCTGCACGGTGGCTATATTTTTTCATCTGCTCATATTTTGTTTTAGCTATGAGAACGTTCCCATCTGATTGTTCTGTTTGGCTCAATACGCAAGTAGAAAAATCCGCTTTAAAAATAAGGCCTCATATAATTCCACGTGATCGGCATCCTCGGTTTATTGATTTGCTCATGAACAGCGAAATCACCTTGATTTGTTATGGTCCCCTCATAATTTTCACAACATATCACGTCAGTTGATTTTTCAGGACCGAGAGAGACTGTTTAGTTAATTAGATGCACTGCCACTTCAGTATCAATGTTGTCAGTTCTAAAAAAATCATTTTGAAGTGCCATGCTATTTTAACGCAGTATAATTATCACAAGAATTTGCTAGGAGAGGTACGCTTATTAGTGTATTCAAGAGATTTTCGAGCGTAAAACCTGCCAAAAAACTCCGCTTCCCACTCTGGCGAAGAAGGAACACCAGCGAAGCTGTACGCTCGTGTTGTATGTTTCTTCCTCGCCCTTGCCTGTTTGTCGCGCTGTTTTCTACGATGAATTCCCGCACACTCGCCCAGCTATTAATTTGTCTGTGATAGCTGGAAAGCTTGCCGCCATTCATAAACGACGGCGGCAACCAGACTGGCTGTCTGGTTGTCCGCCGTCGCTCATAGATGGCGGTAGCTGTCCAGAGTTTTGTGTCGACATTTGTTTGGTACCGGACAAGAAACTGGGGAAGCTAGCCCTTAACAGCTTCGCTGTAATATCTTCGTATTTTGGCGCTCTATTGGAAATGCAACTCTAATTTAAGACTAAGACTTCAAACACACGTTTGCCTAACCATGTCCTAGCCTTCATTATTCCACATCCATTACTCGACGACAGAATACCAATTGATTTCCCCCGTGTTCTTTTGCCGAGTAACAGACCTCTTTATAATCGGAGCTGTCAGGTTTTTGACACTTATGATGACACTCAGTTTGCCGCGACAGATTAAAACGTACCAAAAACGAAAACTGACCGACCAAAAACGAGAATTTTGAAATTACCAGCTTTTCGAAGAAAAACGAAGTATAACCGCAAGTAGTAGAGAGCACATTTCTAAAAGGCGATTATAAAAAAAAATGACATTACACGAAAATTGCTGACACGGGTTTTTCCCGACAACGATGAAATACCGGCGCGGCGGGGGTTCCCGCCGAGCCGCAATACCGAACACAAAATTGAGCTTTGAATTTTTTTTTTTTTTGTTAAGATTGAGCGAGGAACCGCGTGTCAGTTGACTGTCAAGTTTGCGTTAATTAAGTTTACGGAAGGGTCGTCTCGTATCCTCATCTCGAGCTCGTACGGAACGGAGAGTATAAGCTCGCTCGATATCTCGAGAAGTACGTTAAACAAAAACAAAAAAGATAGAAAAAAAAAGAAAGAAAGAAAACGTCAAATACGAGTCCCGCTGGTGCAGCAAATTTTCATGATACAGTGTTGTTTTTATATAGCAAGGAACGGAGGAAGGATATTGTTACTCTGTTGTTTTGTATTAGCTTTTGTCGTCAGGGCCTCAAAAGATCTTCTCTCAATATTTATAAACTTTTCCTTAAAAAAGAAAAAAAAAGAGTTCTGCGTTTCCTTTGTTACCCGTGACGTGAGATTGAGGCGTTTATGTTTCAGAGTTCAGGCTCTCTCGTCTTCGAGGTGTGGTTGGACGGGTGAAGGTTGGTTTAAACGACTGCGTTACATGGCGTTTGACCGGGAAATATAGTGTGATTTTCCGGTTACCAAAGCGACAAGAAGAAGCTGTACCTCTCATTTAAAATAAAAGTTTAGGCCATTAAGATTACCTCAATCTATTCAAAACGACCAATTCCTGTTTCAACCATACTTGCTTATAATGTACTGCAACTCTAATTTTAAAAAAGTACCTTTGAGCTTTCAACCAACATAACGCCTATCATAGCGTCCATCTAAAAGTAAACATTCAAATGAGGCTTATGAAGCTTTGTGAATAATAGCTAAGTAAATTTAATATTTCCGAAGGAAAATAATGCAATGTATTCAAAGTTTACATTCTAAAAGTATGGCCAATTTTATGTTATAGGTTTCTCTACATTTGCTTTCTTTTTTTTAAGTAGCAGAAGAAGTAGAAGAATATGCTTACTTTCGGATTTGAATCCTCTGTGTTAAAAAAAAAGTAGATAAAAACGAACGAGTTGATAAAAGGTAGTGTTTTGCAACCGGACTCATATCGTAGTGGCTGCTCATACCACCCCAGTTACAATTGTTTGCTCCAACAACGTTTTATCGTTGCGACATGATAGGCGGCTGTTTGAGAAGTACAAAAGTTTATAGAAATTTCACAACTCTATATAGAATATCATTCTATCAAGATTTGTTTTAAGAGTATCACATGCCTGTAGCAATGCGGCTATTGGATTATGTTGCCTCCATTTTAAGAAAGTAACAACACAAGACTCCTCAGCAACATCGCAGTTTTGAGCTGTATCGGTTGTAAGTTCTAAATTACGGGCGTAGATTTTTGTTTGTGTGAAAGAGACCGATTATATCGAGACTCACAGGTTATTCGATAGAAAATAAACTTCATGCTCGATGATTTATTGAATTAAATTACGAAAGTTTAAGATTACTCACCTGAAGTTCACATGGGAAGAAAGATGTTCATGCCTTAGCTACCATTCTTCACAAGCTTGATATCCTGTACCTGAAACCAGGAGACAAAGTAACATAAGCCAGTGCTTCTAGATGTATATTATATTAAATAATCTCTACCTGACTCAAAGTTTTATGCAGCTGTTTTGCAAATTATACACATAATGTCACGAACATATATTTTAAAGCTACATCAATATCTTCCTGGCTATTTAGATGACTTTTTTCTACGCCTTCAACATCTGATGAGAAATCTGAACTATTTAACTTAAATTAACTGTAGGAGCGTTGTAGAAACTTAAGGGAGCCTTCGAATTATTATTTTAAATATGGCTGGCGCGTCTGACCATGTTTCTGTCAAGTTCATTGCAGCTAGTGAATGGGGCCAGCTGAGCAAGAAAAACACACAGAGAAAAAATATATCATTCGCACCGCACCGCATTCACAAGCAATGAACCAACTTGCTCAGCTAAAGCCCGTAACATTGCAGCTAGTTTGGCCGTGCGTGAGGCAAGCTGGAAGAACATACTTATGGCAAAAGGTATTATCTCCATAATTCGACGACTACTTGGAGGAAAGAAGTTATTCAAAGTGAACGCGAGACAGTGGAATAATAACTAAACATAGACGCACAGAACAACGAAGTCCCAAACGCAACTTTCAAGTTTATTCCACAAACTTCGCCTTATATACAAGTCCACACCTACTTCACATAATCAATTATATCTCCTGGCTTCTACCAGAATAAGTCATATTACCGCAATATAGTGAACTAATTCATTGAAATGCTTCTGAGATAGAAGTACTACCTATGATACGGCTTATTAAGGAGCCGTTCCTTGTGTGTTTCCAACGCGAATAAATTGGGAGTTAACTAAAGTGGCAAAGCTGGAGAGTTGGTACACGACTTCTAAAATAAAAAAAAAAGAGATAACTAAGACAAAAAAAAAATGAGGCGAACAGGACGAGCGCTTACTCTCAACTGAACATTTAGTTAAAAACAACTAGAGCAACCAACCTTCGATAAAAAAAAAAAACAAAAAAAAAAAAAACAACACTGAACCACCCAGTGACGTCACTTAATACCACGTCTCAATGAAATCACTCTCATTTTGATCCATAAAAATTGACAGCTGCGCTTCAAGCACTTGAAGCATGGGCTTCAAGCACTTCCCTCGCAACTTTTGCGAGGACGCAGCCTGGCAGCATTGCAGAGAATGTCTATGCCAACCCAACTTCAAAAATACCACGATCGTAAGGAGGGCTCGTGAAAAAGCTGCGAGGGGGTGCTTGAAGCTCATGCTACAAAAAAAAGAAAGAAAAAGAAGAGGGCACTGAAAGCTGCGTCAGCCAACCGTCAATTTTTCTGCATCAAAAAGAGAGTGATTTTATTGACACGTGGCGATGAGTGACGCCACTGGGTGATTTAGTGTATCTTTTTTATCGGAGGTTGTTTACTTTCGCTGTTTTTAAAATTAAAGTTCCGTTGAAAGTAAGAGCTAGTCCTGTTCGCCTTCTTTATTATCCTTGTTTTTGTTAGCGCTCTTTTATTTTATAAGAAAGTTATTTCCATAACCGCAGATACATAGTGCTCGGTAAACCAAAATGGCATAAATATATTTTGCGCACGCCATCATGAAGCCATAAAAAGAGCTGTTCATTATGAACTTATACGCCATTCAGACAAATCACCATCTGTAGGCTGTCCTTTTCTTCCCTAAACTCTGGGACGCGTTCTAAGCTTGCGCGGTGGCTCGTTTCGGCGAAATATCGAACTCCTCGCATGCGTCCAGAGTACAATTGAACTCGGCAGATTGTTGTCCGAGTGTTTTTTCGCTGGAAGGATATATGTAAGAGTCCTTCGAATAGCCCTTCACTTGTCTCAGATCGAATCACACCCGTAGAAAACATACCCACATAAACGCAAATGGATTTCACAACAACAACAAAGCAGTTAAACCCATACTCCCAAAACACAGATATGGCGAAACTCGACTCTTGCAACGTGCACCGGAAGTTTGAGACCGTGC
Organism: Ixodes scapularis; assembly: GCF_016920785.2. Lineage (NCBI taxonomy): Eukaryota > Metazoa > Arthropoda > Arachnida > Ixodida > Ixodidae > Ixodes > Ixodes scapularis. The sequence continues at coordinate 113,498,089 of NW_024609881.1, forward strand.
CTAAACTTCCGGTGGCGTCGGCATTCTCCACTTTAATTAACGGGTGCGTCTATTTCAATGGGGCCGGGACTCGGGGCGGCGGTTAAACTCCATCCCGATAAGGGAATTCCGGGAACAATTATTGCGGCTATACACCAGCGCTCGACAAAAGGGGAACGTGTTTGTCCCCAATACACCGCACACACACACAAAAATAGGTTAGAGGGCTGTTTATAGTAACGCCGTTCATACCCATACCTGGCGTAGTGCACTGCCATATTGATTACCGCCGTATATAACCCAATTCGTGGTCGAAAAAAAAAAGTAGTCCAATAGCGGGCCATTTCGATGATCGACTTTCTGCACTATATGCGATCTTTATCATCTTTGTCCCTACAGGGCTATGAAACACCCTTCTGAGCACGCACCGTTGCCCCCCTTTCTGTAGAGCAGAGAGTTTTAGGGAATGGTTTTTGTACACCCAATACGGGTGTACAAAGTTAATAAAAAAAAACTATTTTTCGAAGTTAGCTGGTTTTACAACTGATGCCGTCTATACAGTAATGGCATATTCTGTGCGACAATTCTTAAACTTTCATTTATAAGCACCGACACTAAAAAAAAAAAAAAAGAACCTACATACACTATTCGTGCATAAGTCGTTCAACAGTGACCCCAAACGGCTATGGCGAATTGATCAATGCGTCAGAGCGTTGCATGTCAGAACCAGACAAATCCGCTTTACCGAAATAAAGTAACTAAATGTAGTTAGCTGCTTCACGGTAACGGTACTGGTTACGGACGTTTAAATGAGAGGCGTTTTGTCAGGTTGACCGTAACGGTTTTACTTTCTCAATAGTCTGATTCTGGTCTATTTCTGGAGCAGTAGCCGCCTTTCAGTATTGGCATCACCAATACTTTCACGCTTTTTAACGTATATTTATGGCGATAACTGTAGCTATAGTGACGTTTCCTTTGCACATATTTTTATTGTTTATCTTCAATTTTTTCTCTCGAACCCCCCGAGAAAAAGCAATACACTAAAAGTACATTTAGTATAAGCGTTTTAGTGGGGCAAGCATACTGAGAGTATAATAGAGGTGTACAGAAAGCGTACTCGTAGACAGTACTGAGGGTACACCTGTAAACACAAAACTGGTCCACGGACTTTGCCATACTTGATTTGTAATGAAGCTGTACAATCCATGTACTCAAAATTAACCATTCAATTATTCTTATAATGCACTTTTGTAAGTATGAATTATATAAACTTTAAGCGCACTTTTTTTTTTTACTGTAAGGTTATTTGAAGGAGTATTTACACTAACAGTAGTTGCAGGTAATTTTCCCGGACATCGATGTTTGGCTAGGGGTATCTCTATACGTCTATAGACATTTTCCGCTTACTCTCGCCCCCGACCGCCAAGTAGGCATATCCGGTATGGGCGACAAAAAAATATCAAAACATTTCACCCTGCAAATAGTAAAAAAATAGAGGGGAGGCAAAACGAAAATGGGTGACGGCCACGTTTATGTCCTAAATGCTTTCTACTGGCGTGGCGACGGCAAAGCAATGTTTTCGTCCATTCTGGAAGTGACGACAATTCAAGATGGCGGCGCCCTTGCGAAAAAGGTCTGTAAGGTCGGGGGACAGGGGAACGCTGCCGGTTTCTGGAGGGCCGGTCGTCGGTGGCGAGGATTCGGGAGAGGGACGGCCAAGAGGTCTTGTGTTCCATAATGAACTTTAAAAAAAAAAAAGAACTTTACTGGAACTTTCGATAAGTACAATAAAGGCGAGAGCCCCTTGCACGAACATTCCCCACTTCGAAGATATAGCGGGCTTCATGAACTGCTGCGACTCGTGCAGAATTTCTTGTTTCCGTTCGTTTTCGTGCCTGCTTTGAAATAATCAAAGCAGGTACATATAGCTGCGTCAGCAAGACGTCTGTTCGTCTGCAATAAAAAAAAATCCAGCTCCTTGGATTTCATTGACTGTAGGTTCACGTGCTACTCCTTTGTCTTTTAGCTTGTCACTTCCGCGTGATTTGTTGAGGCTTTTATCTTGTTGCGCTTAAGTGTTTTTTTTGTAATTTTTGATGGTGGTTGTTGTTGGTTTTTGTGCGTTTCCTCACGAAACTTTCAGTTGTCTGAGTGTGCTCGTCCCGTCCACTTCTTCTGCTCGTATTTGTGTTTGTCACGCTGTTTCCTCGATTTAGTCATGAATTAACTCGCCTGCATTGCCACCTTAATATTATTACATGAATTAAGTACAAAAAATATACTTTCTTATATTATTTTTTTTTTAGCGAGGGAACCTAGGTAGAGTACGTGCGCTGGATACTTTGGGTTGGGTACTTGTGCTATGCACTTTCTTCTCCGGAAGTAATTAAATATCGTAACTGGCTACTCTATCGGAAGTAACGACAGCACGTTACTTGTTGCTTGTATAGAAAAGGAACATCGTCACGAGAAAAGTAACTAAATACATGTAACGCGTTACTTCTGACGCGTTGCCTCTGGTGAGAACATACCACAAAAGTGCACTTCTGGTATCAGCTGTCACGTGAATAATTCGATCGCTCTGTATTTGATTCTGGGGCTTCGTAGCGCTTATTTTATATAAAAATGGCGCCTTCCTTCGGGACAATAATTTGCTCAATTTATTTCGTCGCCACAAAAGTTACCACTACTCGACGCTCGCCAAAAGCGACTGGGTAGACTCCATAAAAGAAATCCAAAACAAACACAAACATACATCCAACTTCCGGTTCGCGGTACTTGGAGACCGGAAGTGGCAGCACACCGCTGCAACTACGCCGACAAGCTAAAAAAAATAGTAAAGGTAATAACGAGCCTGGAAGCGTCAGGGCGAACGCAAACTCTTTGGCGCGCGTCACGTGCCATCTCCGTCAACACGATCCAGCCAAACACTATAGCGGCGGCCCCAAACGCACAACTCATCTCGCCGTCTTACTAATTACACGTGGAGCCAACAAGTTAATGAGATGCGGGGCGCCATGCGGCACAAATGAGTTTCCTCCTCTCCGCCCTTCTCAATCTTTCTCTCGCCCTCCAAGCGCTCACGCGCTGTAACGCCTAGAGAAAGAACAGTGCGCGGCGGCGGCGTCGACAGTCGGTGCCGCGGTGGCCGAGAAAACAAAAAAAAATGGACGAGCAAAACTAGGTTTAACAACGGTGCTGGGAAGGGAGATAAAGGATTGAGCGAGCTCCAAATGAGGGCTGGTCTGATAGCCGCAGTTGCGTAGCTTGAGCCTAAATGGTGAGGGCGGCTGGTTGGTTTAATAGGGCATATACACACACACGCACACACGAAAAAAGAAAAAGGGGTGAAGAAAAAATGTGGTCCGGGTAGCAGATGAGGGGATGACGAAAATTCTGACATGCAGATTAAACGCTTAGGCAGATAAGCGATGTGGATGGGACCGTTTTGCGGCTTGAGTACCTCCCCGTGACTGCGCGGAAGGTGCCGGATATCAAACAGTTGTTTCGGGGTTTTCTGGAGGACTTTCTGCTAACGTGAAACGTTCATAGGCGAGGTTTTTTTTCAGATGAAGTGAAGCCCCCAAAGAAAGCGTGACTGCGAATTTTTTGTTTTTGTTTTGTTCGGTAGACTGGATCTTTTGTCGAAGTATGGTCTATCTGAAACAAGAAACAATCTTATACATAGATTGATTAAAAATACACACCGGGAATGATAAAAATTATACAAGTAATATATACCTTAGTATACCACTTGATGTTGTATATTTGTTTACTATTCCCTATTCACCAAAGACCCGAAGCTCCTTTTAGACATTATTGAATGGATACAATGCTTTATAAAACGTATCCGCATTCTCTTACAACAAACACACTGAGGCCGGTAACAAATTGCATTTTGAAATAATTCCGATAAAAATAAATTAATGTTTAAAAAACATTTTTTCAACCGCATTCGACTGACAATAGTGATCAGTTCATGGGGAGACGTACTTTGCGGAATGCGCGGACAATGAAGCACACATTCTGGTTTGGGCGTGATAATTTGAAGACAAGATGCTTAAGGCGGAGGTTATACAGACATGCTGCTAAATTATTTTCACTCTGGCGCTACTATAGTCACTCAGAGCTGAACGGAGTACGGAACGAATTTTTTTTCCCCACTTCTTTCTCTGATTAGATGTGGTCTATATCGTGGCATGAGCCCGGAAACACTAGTCTAGAATCGCGTTCCTGACCTGCCGGCAGAAAAGTCGAGAAAACTAGTTTTAAAACGAAGTCATAGTTTTGAAGATTGCGCCCGGTGACTGTCTGTGAAGCTCCGTTGGAATGCCGCCACCTCATCGGCCCCTAAGAAGCAGCGCCACCTCGCGGCCGAATGGCTCTCTCGTGGAGTCCCTTAGTCCCGAATGTGACTTTGAGGAGAACGCTAACGAGTTTACGACGTCGTATATGTTCAAGCTTCCGCAGTGCCTCCGCAACATGAATTTCACACCATCAAGATCTCCGTTCTTTGCAGGCGTTAGACAGGAGCTTTATCTGAGGATGCTGGGACATCTCCCATGCCAACCATACTACTCCCCCCCCCCCCCCCCCCCCCCAACGGTATGTATGCGCTGTGAATTATGCTTCGTTCACTCAATGGACGCAACACACCGATCTTTCATAAGACACGCAAACCTAAGCGCAACAAGCGGAACATGTTCGTTTATACCACGGTGCTTGTAGTCAGAACGAAATCGTTTCGCATCTTGCGCTTACGTTTACGTCTGTTATGAAAGATCGGCACGTTGAGTTCGTAGTGTGAACATAACATAACGCGCTCAAATATATCAGCCAGCGAATACCTTACATACACAGCTTGCAGGTGTCGCGAATGCTGGTTCCTGACGGTTATTTCTACTTCCTGATTCCGGCGAGCTGCGGTGTGAGACTAACACGGTGAACAGACCACAAACTCTCGTGGCATATAAAACACCGGTATGGCCGCGAATGACGTTGCGTGCAAGCCATCTGTATAGGCCACAGGGCGTACAGTCCTCGGAAATTACTACTAGGCGAGATTGTCACGCGCTGACGCCACCAAGCGGCAACGCTCGCAACTACAGTACCCTTGGCCGTGCAGAGGCACTTGACTTCACGAGCGCGATACGCATTGCGCTTCTCGCTGGCTGACCTTGAATCTTTGGGGTAAAGATCTCGCGGCCACGTCATTTCGTTTCCGTGCCCCTTTAAGAAAAGAAGCGCATATACTATGTACTGTGTGGTTGACCCGTCCTGCATCATGGTATTCGTTAAACGGCATTCTCATCGCCTAACTTTTCTTGAGCTCCCAGCAGCTATAGAAGATAAACAGGGAAAGCATCACACAACGCTAAAGAAACATGAATACCAATATGAGGTAATTCATCGCTAAAATCAATTCCATATTATTATTATTCTTTTTATTTCCTAAATAAGTAAGACGCTCGCGCTCTAAGGTGTATCTTACAACTAGAGTATAAACACACAATTAGTCGCCAATACTCCCGGGCTTTCCCAGCGGCGTTGAGTGTCACCAAGCGTTTTATGTCCCAATATAGTAAAGCAAATACATTAATAACAAAACGTTCTCAATACTGACTAAGAAAAAAGAAATTGTTCGGAGAAATGTGTTAAGTTCAAAAATAGAATCGGTCCTAAACCACCATTATATATAAAGTGCGTTCGAAGCGCACAAGGTTCGCGACTTCATTAGGGTGCTGTCAAGACCAGCAATGCGTGCCGGGATCGAGAAACCCCGTAGTGACCACGATGTGTTTTTTTGTTTTGTTTTTTTGTTTTTGTATTTAAATGCTTTTGAGATTAGAAAAATGAACCGCGAGGTCCTTCTTAAAATAAAATGAACCGCAAGCTGGTGGAATACATTTCCGTAATATACTCGCCCTCAACATGATAGTTGTTTATGAAAAAAGAGGTTATCTTTATTTTTTAAGTGAAAAACGATATAAAAAACAGCGTTCTTTTCTAAATAAAATGGAATTAATCAGACACAAAAAAAAACTTTGTTGTGTTTCTCTCTTTTTTGTTCTTATATTTCGCGCTGTTCATTTTTATTAGACAAAGTCGCGTGGGGTATAGTACGACGCCTCAAGTGCAACAACTGTGAATTGTCTATGAAAACTCGTTTGATATTACGATTATGTGGAGCGCAAGTTCGTCTGCTTCCTGCGCAGGGGCTGCGGTGACGTCAGAAAGCCGATCTGTGATTGGCTCTGATTAGAAGGATACAGTGGCTAGACCTCAGTGCTAACTGCCTCAAGGCCCACCCATTATCCGTCCAATCGGAGCCAATCAGAGCCCTGCGTTCCAACGCCACCGCATCCCCTGCTGAAGAATGAGATAAACTTGCGCTCCGTGTAGCCCCTACTAACTCGTTAGACGCGTACAATCAAAATTACAGACGCCTTCTTCTTTCAGAAATGGTTTCCTATTGGTATGTGTGCAGTTATGTGCCAAAAAGGCTTGGCGACTTTACAGTATTTCTGCTTCGTCCAATCAGGTAATGCGATCTATTAGATAGTTTTAGTATCGCGTACAGGGGTGAATGCAAGCGCTGCATGCACTCGCTTTAGCGTTGCGTGCTCCACACCGCGCATGCGCTGTGTTGCCTTTCGTCAATCAAAGACGCAGTTTTGGGGCTTCGCGCACGGTCAGTGTGGAACACCGCGACGCTAAGGCAAACGCACGATGTTCGCGTTTTGCTCCTATACGTAGTATGCTAAAACTCACCAATAGCGTCGAGATGTTTCTTTGGCGGGCTTTTATGGCTTCTGTTTGTGAGGTAACCGCTAGAATTTCCCTCACCGTATCGTCATGGGTTGCAGTCTTGACTACTCATCATAAAGTTGCGGTTCCTCCGAGGATGGGCACAAAAATAACAATGGAAGCTCGGAGTCTTCAGCAACATCGTCGCAGTTGAAACTCTGAGATTGTGCTTATCTCCGTCAGTGGAGAACACAGAAATTGTACGGCAAATTGATGGGCAATTGTGTGGCATATGGGAAAGATTCTAGCATCACGTGACATCTGGTCACGTGACGTCAATTTATGCCACCAAGTTTAGCGGGGAAAAGCTCCACTCTTAGAAAAAGAGGTCCGTAGAGTCCTCGCTTATGGGAGGAACTTCCTTGACACATATATTCCTTCAAAAGGGAAAAAAAACTTTCGTCCCTGAAAGCTTGGGAGCAAAAGTTTCTCCGTCGCCTGCATTTCATTATGTCGGCCCCGAATCGAGCGAATCGCGTGCTCAAGGAGGCTTAACGAGAACGCTATGCTTTTTTATGCGTTTCCTAAATCACCGGCAAATTCAATCACGAATAAGAAATCCGCCGTGATCTTGCGTTTTCTTTTTATATGCGTGATGGGTTTAGCCGCTTAAGCCCGAAAAACGACGACTGCCGTGACGAGACGCATTTGAAGCAGCTTTTAGATTGTCTCAGATGGAGAGCCGAATATTAGGAGAGTCTGGCCAGTGGGTGTAACGACGAACGCGCTGGAGAGAAGAAAAGGGAAGGAAAGGGAAGAGAGCACCGAAGGAACGAGAGAGGAAGAACGGTGCAAAGAGGAGGCGACCGCCATTTTGACGCAACACGCTGTCGGCGCAGAGCACTGTTGAGGCTACGCGTCGTCTGCTACGGGCTCATTTCTTTTTCGTCTGCATCAAAGTTTGCCTTCAAATGAAGATAAACTTAATTCGTTAGCTTTTTAAGCCCCCGAGAAATAACACTATCTTGTTTTCTTGCCAGAACAAGCCAAATAAAAGGAAAGATACGAAATTTGGATGTCGGTTCCATGCATTCCGCCGGGCGAATGAATGAAAATGGCGGCCTTCCCCGCTCAGCTGAGAGCAGCCGGGAGTTCACGCGCATGTGCTCAAGCCTTTCGCTTTGCGCCGCGGTCTGATTGGCTCATTCGGAAAAGGGGGGGGGGGGGGGGGGCGTTACGGCGGCGAGCTCATACACTCCAAAAAAAGCCCGTGCGACAAATTTCCCGCACAACACTCAGAGAGCCAATCACCGCAACTTACGGAGGCAGCTCGGCGAATGACGATGCCGAAACATATGTTTAGACCGAAAAACGCAGTCCGAGTTGTGACATTAAGCAATGCGAAACGTCACGCTTGCATCGCTTAATGTCACAACTCAGACTGCGTTTTTTGGTCTAAACATACGTTTCGATATCGTCATTCGCTGAGCTGCCTCCGTAAGTTGCGGTGATTCGCTCCCCGAGGGTTGTGCGTGAAAGTTGACGCACGAGCTTTTTTTAGAGTGTAGACTGGCCAAAACTTTTTTCATATACGGCTCTGCTCAGACGGATATCGTAGCGCCAACTGCGGTCGTACGTAACGTTAAAGGGAGGACTATATGTATAGTGCTTCGATGACGAGTAGATGTGAACGCGAGCAGACGACGCGTGGTAAGTGTCGACGGTGTCGCCATCTGAGGGCTTTACCGAAAAGCAAGTCGATCCGTCTGCTCCTGCTGTCCGACGGCGTCGTCTGCTATAAATGCTTCGGTACACAGGGCATATGGGTATACATTCTTTGTTGTTTTTACAGCGGAGCTGATAAGGGCTAGTTTCCCCAGTATCGTGTCCGTCAGCAAAGAAATGATGACACGAATCTCTGGACAGCTACCGCCATCTATGAGCGACGGCGGCAACCAGACAACCGGTTTTCGCTTGCCGACTTGCGGCCGGCCATTACTTCATTCCCACCGTAGTATATAGCTTCGTTGGTCTTCCTTCTTCACCATAGTGGAAAGGCTGAAATTTTTGCTAGCTTCTTATCTTGGCCCTTGTGAGTTTCTGGAACTTAAGATGGCTGCGTACCCCAGCCTTTTGATATACGTTTAACGGTTGTTTATTCCTGCGGTACGCGAAAAAGACGGCCCGATGCGGTCTCCCTCGACAAGTTGTATGTTATAAGCGTCCGCGTTTGCTAGCCTCGACGGAGAAGAAATATGTGCGTCGGAGTTCCAAAGGACGTTTCGATGTTGAAAACTGAGGGCCCCTCGAGTTGTGAATATATGTATAGTGTGCTTGCCTCCATTTTGAGATGCGTTGCAGCATCCGTCGAGACCGTTTGTCACTTTTCACGCAGAAATGTAACATGTATGTCTATTATAGATATTCCGGAGCTTTCGCATGCGCGTGTGTGTGTCTGTCTCATGCAGTATTACCTACACATGAATCAAACAAGGATAAGAGAACTGACACTGAAAAAAAAAAGAATAGATATATCAGAAAGGTGGAAAAGGGGGGAGGGGGTGTAGGGAAGAAAATGTACGAAGTACAACGCGAACACTACGAGCGTTGCGATTTACAGGACTGAAATATTGAAGGACGCAGATAGCGAAGGGAACACGAATAAATATTGAAGAAAGAAAACCACATCGAGGAAAAAATAAATGTATAGCGAAGCGACAGAGAACGTGGATGGGGCATTGCATGAACGACAGGATAAAGATAAAGTTTGATGGCAAAAACATGGCCGCGGGTGGACCATCAATTACTTGTAACCTGTACAAGCATCGTGTGAGGCTCAATCATTACAAAAGCACGCTGCTGCCATTCAGGAAGTGTGCAACTTGTTTTGCTTTCGGAACTTTCCGAACATGTTGTAAGGAGGTACCAATCGAAAGCATGCACGATTATATATATATTTGTTTGTATATCGACCGGATATGTTTGTCTCGCAGAACATTGTTAGAACGTAGGTTAAAAATAATCCTGCACATTTTGAATCATAAATATTTGTATTAAAATACTTGTTAAAAAAACGTTGAAGAGGATGGAGCACATAATTAATTTGTTTAACGAAGGAGATCGATAGATTTTCAGTTACACGTTAAACACATTGTGTACTACGTCCTGTGAAATGTTTTTAATTACCTCTGGCTTACCTAAAAAGCAAATAAGCAGGAAAGACGAGGTATCATATGTTTGTTTCTTTGTTTTTACGTATACACCATTTCAGTGTTTATAAACTTACAGCCCTGTCTGGCATCTCCACAGTCAAGCACCCTTTTGTTCGATCGTGGCGTTATTTTGTATCCTTTTTAACTACGCAACAAAATAAAGTGATAATTCATATAAACCTTAGACCCTAGAATCGCGGGATTAACATATAAAAAGGGTATTTCATGTTTTGTTATAAGTACTTCCTCTTAAATGCCACGATGGGGTGCAAAATTATTTGATTTTTTATGGAACCATTCCACGTGAACAAGGAAGTTTCTAAAATCTAAAATTTAAACTCTTAACCCCTTGTCCACAAACAAAACAACTTAATTTTTTTTTTAACATTGCGTTTTGAAAAATTTGTTTTATGTGCGGGTTTGGGTGGCCCCACCCATCCGTTTTTTTTTTTTAAGTTCTTTCTTTCTTTTTTGTTTTGTTTATTTTTTGTGACCATTAACTCCACGAACGATACAAACGCCACAAAAGTTGGATTAAAAACATCAATATCTCCTACGCCGTGGGTATTATACAAGTGTTGAATACGGGTCATGGGACTGGTTGGGATGATTTCATTAACATGGGAAAGTCGGTGAAATACGCAAATATCGACTGGAAACACGTATATTAATAGCTCGTGTGAGATCTGGACAATCCATGAATACATTTATAAAGGAAAACTAGATCTCACGCACGCCGTCTAGAACTTAAAGTAGAACAAATGCAACGTTCTAAGATTCTCGCATAGCAATAGTAAACAGTATGATCAATATGACGATCAAAGAAAATTCGAAAAACAAAATCGGTTCTAAACATTATCTATCCTCTCTTGACTCGTAAAACTAATGCGATTCCAGACGGTAGAGGAAAACTCCAACTTGGAACGGTTTAACGAGAGGTATAATTATAAAATGCATGATGACATGGAAAATTCACGTGTAATTCAAGAAATGACACCCAGCTTACGGAAAGAGTAATTTATAAGGTTATGGTTCACAATCACATACAGTCATGTCTTTAATATGGACCCCGTTAATTGTATTTTTTTAAACTTTACACATTTGTTTAAAAAAAAATCTGTGAACGCTATTCTTATAAAATTTCTACAGGTGGACATAGTTTAAGGGGCTAATCGTAGTGATGGATCGATTAATTAATTAAAATTGGTCAATGAACTTTTTAATGCGTGAAAATAGACATGGCTTCAGTTATGAACTTGATGTGCGTCATCGAAAACCACTAAATCAGTAATTTTAAGAAAGATTTTGAGTGCTTGAGAAGCGCAGTAGTGCGCTAAAGGTACCACTCGTGCAGCAGGTGCAAAGCTACCGGTGCGATAAGGCCCCCGCGCGATGTTTCGGTCTCTTGTTATGGCACCATATCTTGTCCCTGTTGCAATAGTGTTACCTTCAGCACGCTAGTGCTCTTCTCACACGCTCAAAGTGTGTCTAAAAAGTGTCGATTTACTCGTTTTGGATGACGCTCAGTAGGCTCCTGCTTGGAACCATGTGTCAATCGTCACTAATTAAAAAGGTAGTGTACAAATTTAACTTCATTAACCGACTAATTCTTACGATTATCCCCATATACTAGGTTCCACCGGCCGTATATTAACTCATTTGAACAAGCCGTATAGTGTAGTTTTCACGGCTTTCTTTAAATATATCTGTAAAGGCTAACAAAAAAAAAACAACCTATAAATACTCATCAACACAGTATACAAAACGTTTCGGAGAAAACCTGAGTAAATACATACATAATGTTTTTTGTCTCGCTATTAGAAACAATAATTAAGGCCGACTTTTTTTTTTTAGTGGGAGGGGGGGGGGGGGGGGGGAAGGGGGGATTATAGTGTACATATTAACAATGCATGACTGTATTGACTTCGCTGATTACCAAAACACTGTATTCGCTTTCTAGATAACTAATTATTTTTTTCAAAAAATAGGAAAGTTACAACGAAGACGACTGAACTGTTGTCGTATTTTAGACCAATTCTCGCACGAGTTGTAACAATTGGAGTTACAGATTGTTTGCTGAGAAGTGTAGTTTAAACTTCACGAGACTTCGTCTGTCAAGAGATCATTAGACGAACAGCAAAACGGAAGGGCGCGCGTTCGTTGTAATGAAGATTCGTTAGGACGCGCGAGCTCTACAACCGAGAATCTCGGTACAAACGGTCGATATTTCTTTCCTGAGGGCGTTCGGGTGAAATCGAATGCAAGTTTCGAAAGTCGGGAGCTTAAAAAAAAAAAAAAAATCAATTAGACGCTCGCAATGGAGTTCGATCTCCGAGGGATGCTCTTGTGTGCTAAATTCCGAGCAACTTCTGTTTGGCGGCTAGGGAAAGACAAGGAAAACTGGATACAGAACGCGAGGAAAGTTTCTTTTTAGATTCCCAAGTCCTATGTCGTAGCTTGAAAAAAACAAAAAATAGAATATCACGCTGATTGACTGAAAATTGAGCGAGTGTCTCGTTTTCTTTTTCTTTTTTTTTCTCCACCTGGTTGTACAATTGCTAAAGTAACAAAAAACGTGCTTGTTAAATCTTGTTAATTAAAAAAATCAAATATTCAACCTTTTTACTTTGGTGGAGAAGGAAGACCAGCGAAGCTGTACTATGGTGGGAATGAAGTGATGGCCGGCCGCAAATCGGAAAGCCAGAGTGGAAAGGCTCGAAAGGTAGCGCCATCTATGAGCAACGGCGGCAACCAAACAACCGGCTGGTTGCCGCCGTCGCTCATAGATGGCGGTAGCTGTCCAGAGTTTAGTGTCATCAGCTGTTTGCTGACGGACGCGATACTGGGGAAACTAGCTTTCAGCAGCTCCGCTGTAAGAACACGTTCGCAGAGTAGATTTACGAATTCGCGAGAGGAAATAGTCTAGGTTTTATAAAGAAAACTTTCTTTTTTGTCCGCTACCCAGAAAACGTTCTAAGAAAGCTGCAATTACTCAAATCTATACGAGTGGCTAAAATAGTGTTCGGTCATTTTGTCGTTTCAACATGGGTGCGATAGACGTAGTGACTTGCTTGACATGCTGATTCCGTGCATTGCGGAACCTCTGTTATAAACTTGGAAGAAAGTTTTTGGACTGCTTTATCTATTTTCAATTACATATTACATTCATTGCCACGCGCGATCTATTTACCTTCGTTTGTTGTTTTTGTGACCCATGAAGGCTTCTTATGATTTTCCTTTTAAAGCCTGGCTTTGTAAATCTGTAAACCCTCTCGGGTCCCGGTTACATTTTCTTCTTCACTCGGCTAGATCTACGAGGAACTCTTCCGAGAAACCTTCCATTTATCAGTACAAATTTATGAACGTCCTTGAAATACTTCAGACTACTGTTCTTGGATAGAAATATCTAAAATTACATAAAACATTTCCTCCGTGTTTTATTTTTTCCTTCCTCAATAAAAAAAAAATGGGTTTGGGCCCCGAAATTTGAAACGCTTGCAGGTGTGCCTGCATGTGCAATCTGCAAGAACATTATTAGAGGTAAATCCACAATAAAACTAGACTGCATACGTCTGCATGCATTTATCCAGACGCCTTTTCTTTTATTATCTTGCGAAAACAAACGCGAGAAAACGTTTTGGCGACCAGTCCCTCCCAATATTGAGGATTGTAGTGTAAAATGAGACCGAAGTAATTTTCGGAAAATCCCCCAAATTTTCTTGGAGTAATTCGAAGAAATGGCACCTTAAGCTGGTTATTTCGATTATAATTATTCGCGAGCAACTATTGACACCTTATTAGGCTAATGAAATTATTTAGAAAAAAAAAGCCGCCTTCTTTGTCGTTTCGCCAACACGACACAGGCACGTTAATCAAAAAGGAGGTCACTATGGGGGGCATGTTCTCTGGATGGGTCAACAAAAAATATATAAATACCAGTTTTTTTTGTCTTTTTTTAAGGCGACCTAGATAGAACTGCGCACACAAGATATAAACACTAAACACTTGAGCACAGTTCCCAACATAAAGGCTCTTGTACTCTCCCAAAAGAAAGGCTCGTTGACCGAAGCGCCGAGTGGGTTAAATCTTGGCGAGACAGATTGTAACTTCACCTCCAGCGCTTCCCAGTGCCTCTTTCCAAGACGGCCAGATAAGCCTCTTGAGAAGACCCCGCGATTTCACGGCTTCGCAGCGTTGCGGCAATCGGGTTTTATAGAAGGATCAACTGCTTAAGCCACTTCCTTCGCGACGCGCAAAGCCTATACTTTTTTTTTCTTTCTTACTGTTCTTATTACAGTACAACATAAACGCGACTGAAGGAATGACCTCAAGGCAACAAGAACAGCAGGATGGACAAGAGCGATTAGTTCTGGCCGTGAAGACGATGGGTAATGAACGACGATAATCCTTTTTCCAATCGTGGGACGCAGACAAAGAGGAAGAACCTTTCTTTAACGAGTGGCGTTTCGTGTAGATAAGGATGAACGTTACTGACCATGTGAGATATTTTTGATCTGGACAAACGAACTGGATGAAGAGTCTTTGAGGTCAATGTATCATCGAGCAATTGTTCTTAATGATTGATACTCGTTTATGGGAGTGTTGGCAAGGTAGGGGTTAGAAGGAGAGAAACTACTTGCGAACTTATCAGTAAATCTTCAATACGTTTCTTCAGGAAGAAAAAAGAAGCACTTCTGTTGGCGTGTTAACTTGGTTTTCGTTTTTACTTTGGGTTACCGCAAGCGAGAGCTCTGAGCTTAGCGTAGGTGGCGCACTATGGTGAAATGAAATTTATGTAATCGATGCAGACTTCATTATACACATTCTAAAAGGCGCCTACTGTCTCTGAAGAAATGCAATAATGAAGAAGTGTTTAAACATAAGGCAACACATGAGACTGTTGTGCGGTAAAATTAAGAAACTTCTAAGTAAAAAAAAAAAACTCTTCTATACTTTTGTCGCACAACGGTTTAAGGTGTTGCGTTGTGAATAATTATCACCGGCTCGCCTTCGCAGTCGCTGTTATTTTGAAAAGAAAAGTGATGCACGAAGTGAATAAACGTTCAAAGCAAACGAGCACTTTCTTCTGGCAAATTATGGTAAAAACGCTCAAAGCGGTTAGTGTTTCCACACAGCTGATACTTTCAAAATAGCCTACGCAACGAATCGATCTTACTAAGTTACTTCTGGATGATGTTTAGTTTAAAGAATATACTAATGTTATGCTTAATTCTCATTTCATTTCATTTCATTTCATTTATTATGTCTTTCAGGGCCCGAAGACATTACAGAGAGGAGCGGGGCACAGTAAATAAAGCAAAGCAAATCTTGTTCTATTTGTCTAACGAACAGGAGCAGCTCCTTTCTGACACTGAAAGTAAACTTCCAGTCCCCACAAACAATTGAGAAAATTTTGACATCATAAATCATGAAAAAAAAGGGACAGAAAAATTCTCCAAAATTCAAAACCAAGCTCAATTTGAAGTTTGGCGGTTGTCCGTCCCGTTTCTCCTCCTTCTAGTTGATGCTTACTATTTCAGTCTCATAAACTAGCTCGTCTGCTCCCTTGCTCTACAAGAGTCTGTTATGCAATATGTTATCTTTCGTCACGCATAAGGACTAGTCGCCACGTTAGTTTGTAGATACACGACGTTCTGCCTTTCCCGTCAGTCTCCTAGCCATATATATATATATATTTTGTTTTTCACCCGCGCGAGAAAAACAAACTTCCGGTGCGAGCTCGTCAAGCTCCTCATCAAAACTCTTCCTCCCGAGATGAGGACTCGAACCTAACACACCTTCTTGTTCACCAGCCAAGCAGGCAGGTAGGTACACGTATATATATGCTGCGAGCATATACGTTTGTTTTTTGACCCAACATGGCCCTCACTACGCATGCGTCGAAACAACCCTCTCCCCCTCTCCACTCTTCCCTTCGTCCCCTGGGAAATTCAGCGATGTCACGTGGGTTTCTCCCTGTCCTGAGCTGCACAACTCGCTTATACGCTTGCTTTCGATGTAGTGCTTAGTGCAGTACCGAGGGCTTTCGCACAAAGCGGCGTCAGCCTGTTGTAATCCTGTTTATGCGAACAGGGTTATAAATCATCTGTCCGCAGCTTTTCTCTTGTTTCGACGAGCGGGCGCGTGTTTCCGCCTCGTGTGCCACAGCACTGTTGTTTCTGTGTGCTTGTAGTTGCTCCGCGTTCTTCCCTAAAAGCAGTCGCGCATAAGTTTTCCCTTGTTTTTTTTTTGTTTGTTTGTTCTTGTGATGTGTTTTGTGCTTTTCTTGGACGAGAATAACATTTGGGCAAAACCATGAGCTCCCCCGTGTAAAGAATCTCTTGTTGAAGCGGGTTAAAAAATAAATAAAAGGCAGGGAAGCGACATGCGACGCGATTGCTGCCGAGTTCAGTTAAGTTTGAGTACCGCAGGGCTATTCCTAACGAAACCAATTTTACGTGGAATTGGGGGAGATTGAGCTGGGCTTGGTAATTTGTTCGCGCGCCTGTATTCAACTGAGCGCGTAATTAACAAGCCCCGACGTCTCATCTTCGATTCAACATACAGAATACTTCCTTTTTGTCGAACCGGGATGGGTCGACATTGCCGTTTAGTACGCAAAGAAACACTACGCCGCTAACGAAATGGTAGACGATGAGTGAAAAATGCAAAATATTGGTTTCATCATGAGACGAACTCGCACCGTAAATCGAAACAAGAGAGGTCGTACTCCCTGCACCGGCGACAGTAGTACGACCGTCAGGAACTAGTACACGGTAAAAGTGCCTTTAGGCGAGCGCTGTGTCATCAAGTTTCTAACCAGAACACGCGATAACAGACGAGAATAAATTGGAATGTTCCGAAAGAGGAACGGCCTGTAGAATAAAGAAATGGATTAGCGGGATTCGGAAGCCTTGTACTTTCGCATGGCAATCGCGTGCGCCGCTAACTCGAGGTTCAGGCCTAGCTCTTGCTAAAAGTATCAATGAGTGCCAATTGAGTTTTTAATGTACTCTATAAGAATACATGAGGCAATCAACTGAAACTTGCTGATTATTATTATTTTTTCTGTGTAAGGGGGCTGACGTCGATGCGTGATCCGATCTAGACCGGCGCAGGGGGGTACCTCTGTTACACCACCTCCAGCTCGCGCTGGAGGTGGGGTAACAGAGGGACCTCCCTGCGCCGTTCTAACACTGCCGGTGTCTTTAAAACAAGCCCACACGAGTTGCGGGAAAGCGCGCAGTCAGCGCGTGCAGATAAGTACACGTCCCCGCACTCTACTAGCAAACAACTTTCTGTAGCTATAGCGGTCAGAGGTAGCGAGGCGCGTGCATGAGCACCAGTTGAAGCTGAGCACGCGCACTCCACCTCTCGCCGAAAATGCCAGGAACGTTGTCCACGGGTATGGTACACGCCTTGCAATCGGAGCCGTGTATAGAGAGATTTTGGACAATTGGAGGAGCGGGCAGAGCCATGGGGTGTGCACCAAACGCAGAAAGAGGGCTCGGCATGCCCTCTCGTCCAACCAGAAGCCAAAAATGATGGATCCACTAGCGGTGGTAGCGAAAATCAGTTTTAAAAAGTGCGTAAGAGTGAAATAGAGTAACTCTTCAATGTTGAAAATAGGCTGCACGTGATGTTTCGGTTATGATCATGAAGAAAAGATGCAAGAACCGAATGTACCGCTCGAACTGTGTTCTGCTCGGATGGAGTATGACCGCTTGGACGGCAGATTCCCGGCCCTCAGCGCCTGACGTACAGTTCACGTCGATCCATCTCCTTGAATTTGAGTTTGCATGACCGTAATTGAAAAATCACGTGCAGCATATTTTCAGTCACCGAGAGTTACTCCGACGAAATTATAAATTTTGTTTCTCGCGACCACCGCCAGGGTATTGCATACGAATTTGTGGAGACGCCTTGGATCACGCCCAGCCCGCTTTCGACCAATGGCGCCTCCTCATTCGCTTCCTATACTACCCGATCTATGGCCGGACTCTCTCTATGAAAGGCTCTGCTTGGAATCTCTTACACAAGGAGCGCGATTCTAGCGCACGGTGGCGCCAAAACGCATTTCTCGGCCACCTAGCGACGGTATAGACTCTCGTCAAACTTCAGTGCGTTTGCTACTGGGGACGGGTCGGGGGTTCACTGGCAATGACGTCACGAGCGAGCCTTGTCTTCTACGTGGTATTGGTTCATAGCACTTTGGCATGCCTCTCGTAGTGAGCGCAATGCTTACTCGGGCTGGGAACTTGATCTATTATCTTACCGATTGCTTAAATCGCAAATTAATTCGTTTAACTGGTTAATCGGTTCAATTTTGTCCAAAAAAAATTCAACGCTTGCACTAAAGAGACGTGGACGAATGCACCTGTATGAAGGCAAACCCTAGGTGAACTTTTGACCTGAAGTAAAGTGTATAGGGGCGATATGTATAACTCCAAACACGCAAAGAAGGTTGGTTAAACGTGCCCCAGCCACCTCAACGCTCTGCGAGTGGCCGTTTAGCGCAGCAGAAACTACTGTGAACAATTAAAGGTGGCCACTGTTGTCGGAGAATTTCAAAAAACCTTTTAGCTTCGTCGGCTGCAGTAATAAATAGCGAGTTTTTGGTTGTGGTTTAAACGTTCTCGACTGCGCTTAAAGTTTGATTTAAATTATTTGCCGTTTGTCACATATTCAGCAATAGCAAAAAAAAAAAAAAAAAATTTGACTTTTAACAGAATATTATGCATGGGAATGAACGAAACGGATTAGCCGATCATTAAGCGATTAATGTGTGGCTATTCATCGATCTAAAAGTTTTATTCGACGCCCATCCCTCAGACACTTCGCACCACGCATGTTGTTTTCAAGCTCCCGTCTGGGAGCTGGTCGAGGAATCAACATCTAGTGACATCATACTCAGGGTTAGCTTCTGTGCGGTAGTATTGATTTTGTTACTTCAGAGATATACTGTAAACGCTGGTACTTTCCTGGAGCTTACTTTCTGAAAAAGAAAAAAAAAAAAACCTTCAAGGCTAGTTAAGCAAACAAACAAAAAAAAAAAAGAAAAAAAACAGGTTGAGCCTGATTGAATTGTGCCTACAACATAACAACAAAACAAAAACTTGGAAATTGCCTGGCCGCACCTGGACTTGAAGGTTGTGGATTGGCTTCTTCCCCAGGGCATTTCAAACAGAGTAAGTTGTTCGTAACACTTCGGACACGCACTGCTGGATTCGGTTTTGTCGCACGCTCTTCGTTCACGGACAGTGTTGCTTCATTTGTCCTGGCAATTTTGAGTACTTACGTCCGAATTTTCTGCTACTGGAACACGTGAAATGATGCCAACGGACAATGAGACACGAAAAATAATAACACGAAAACAGGAGCAATCTATATTTGACCTGGGGTAGTTTCCTACCACAATATTAATGTCGTTCATTCTCACCTTCTAAGTAAACATAGACAGTTTAACCTAATCAATGTTCGAACTAATCTTTGTACTCCTTTGAGCCGCTAGCACCTCCTGGATCGTACGTTCGTCCTGACACTTCAATGTACCGGATTCGACTTATGCGTTGTCTAATACGTGTATACCTTTTTTATGCGCAAGAAGGCAAGAAGGCGTTCAACATCTTGAGCCTGGCCGATCGCTGCGTTAGTCAGCCGTCGGTAGCTTTGAGCGAAAAAAGAAGTTGCCTTCTTGCGATCATTAGACTGCGACTGATCTGTTTACCCCCTGGTGCCGTTGTCTTCTGTAAAAAAATTGTGCTTCATCTTTCTTTTCTTCACTTAATATACCAGAGTTGTGATTGCGCGCCTGTCTGTGTTCTGTGCTCCTTGCTCGTTTGTCCTCGTCTCTTTGGGCGCGATTTTTAACCGTGCCTTCTGCAGTAACCTGATTTACGGTATAGCCAAGTACAGTGCTTAGGGCGGGACAGACGCCAAGACTACAAGGGGCAAGCCTGCTTCCCCTTCATGTTCTCTAGTCGGGAACATGTTAAGAGTAAAGTGGAAGCTCCTCTAACTTCTTTTAACTTTAGTAGAGTAAACGCTAGAAAAGAGGTAAGCTCCAATCCAGCGTTAGCTCTACTTAAGTGGAACTCTTGAAATATCACCGACTGTAACGACAAACTGCCAGACATCATCACCTCTTAGACAGCAAGGGCTAGCGCCAAGTTGTCTGCGTCACTTATTGGAGGCCAGTGCGAGGCACAAATGGGGCAGGAGTACGGTGTCGGCGTTCGCCTGGTACTTTTGTCCTCTGCGATTCAACAGCAGCCCCAGCCTAACACCAGTGTAGCCCTCCTATTCAATCTCTGCCCCGCGCTAGCCTTCGGTAGATGACGTATCAATTCCGGCGCTGCGGCCTTGTTATGAAGTAGGTGTTGTCACCATCTTACTCGCTGTTTGAGCGCCCGGTTCCCGTCTCTGCACAACGTTTAAAAAGGACGAAGCCTTGCCGCGTCGTCCGACCAAACCTAACCTGTCAGAAACCTGTTACTCCCATCCCAGAAGAGGACATCCAGCGCCAATTACGGGGCGTCGAGAGCGCGTGACGTCCTGCCCGCCTTTTCTGTGTAACACAAAGAGCTTTCGTATCACACCCTGATCCACGTAACCCTCCCCAAACCATCAATCGTCGTCGAAAAGAAAAACGAGGCGGCAACGGCCAGTTTCCTCCATTCCAGTAATTGAGCCCTACTCTTAAACTAGAAGCACGGAGGGTTCGAATCTTCCCCGTCCTGAACCCTCCCCTCTCCCCTCTTTCCTCGCTCCAATAACCTTAGCTCAGGCGGTATTACAGAAAGCTACGTGCCTCTTGGACCAATCAGCAATCTGCCCAGTTTCACATGACCCGGCTCCCTTTCGTTCACAGGAGCGGAAGGGCGCGGTCACGTGGGGCGAAGTGGACAAGCTGATTGGTTCAGCCAGAAGGCCGCTTGCGGTCCGCGTCCCGTTTTGGGGAACGAAGGGAAAAAACTATGGTGCACGCCGTCTCCACGCTTCCCGTTTCCATGAACACGTAGGGCAGACGTGGTTTTTCTGCGGACCTGTGTGTCCCCCGGGATTCTTTTCGGGACGGTTCAAAGCCGGGACTCTGAACTCCGTGGCCTCGCCTCGGCAAGACACGCAGAGAGATAAAGAGAGGGAAAGGGTGTAAGGGTGGGGGAGAGAACCCTGCTTCATTTAATTGCATGTTTTATATGTGTTTTTTTTTTTTCTTTCTTTGCAGTCTCTCTCATACCTGCCATCGCTCGGAGTTTGCACCCGAGAGCCGGAAAGATTTATGGTGGGGAAAAACTGGTTTGGGGTGCTTCCTTTCTTGTTTTCCATTTATATATTTTGCAAGGTTGGAGCTCGGTTAGTTTTTGGGTTGGATGGAGGTGGAGAGGTCGGGAATCAGGGACGCGTTAGAAGAAGCGCGTAGAGTTCATCGTGGTGTGTTTACAACAAGCAAGAGAGGTTTCTGGCGCTTGGCTTTTTTTTTTTAATTTTGTTTAGCTTTGACCCGGGCAGTGGTGAGTCACACGTTTAAGAATAGATTCGGTGAAGTTTTCGGAAAGTATTTCTAAATTTACTCCGGTTTTATTGAAATTTTAAAGGCATTCTATTAAGTTACTTCATAATCACGAATTTCAGCTCGACGAGAAGTGGTCGGAACATACATAAATATAAAATTACATTTAGATAGTATAAACAATAAAGTAATACGTTTAAATTCATTTAAATCCGCATAAATATATGTTGGAGCACCTAATTAGTAAAACATGCTCATGATGGTTGAAATTGGCGGAACAGAAAGGACATTCTTCAAGTAGTATTACAAAAGGTCCTGAACTGGGCGTTTTTTTTTTGTCGTGCAGAATGAAGGTTGGCCCTAAATGTTCACTATCGTCAAAGGGTTCAAGACGCTGAGGCGAACGCAACGACATGTTCGAGTCTACTTTCTCCGCGGTTACGCGCGCGCTCTCCTTTGTTTTTGGTTTTACTATGTACAGGTAAACAAACTCCCAAGCGGGGTTTTTCCCCAAAATGTACGGCGCGCCCCAAAACAGCCTTTTAGAAGATGCATTTTGCACTCGCGTACACGGATGTGGCAGTAGGAAGGCTCGTTATACGGTCGTAACAAGTACAAAGCCCTTAGAGTACTTGGCGAGGTGTCGGGGAACGCTCGTCAGGGCCGAAACTCCAGCCGCGCAGTAATTTAACGGAGAGCCCCGGGAGTCTGGGGCCGAGAGTATTTCGTCACGCGTGGCCGCCATTTTCAGCTCCTGTGCAATGAAGATATGCGCCCTTGGGTGTACTCATGGAGATGGGCGAAGAGTGGCGCCACCGTTTTTATGTTTTTCGCGGAGCATGAGTTACTTGGTTGTGTTTTCATTACGTCGCATTTTCGTGCATTTTTTAAAGGAAACTTTTGTTAGGCTATGTGTCTATTGATTTTGTAAGTGAAAAAATAAGAAGAAAAAGAAGACACTGCTGTAAACCGGCGTCGTTTCCTGCGTTCGGGGAGGGGTTCTTTGCTGTAAAACGACAACGTAGCGTCCATGGAGGGAAAAGTGAGTGGGAAGGGGAATATGCAGGGGCTTATGTGGACTGAATAGATACGCACGTGGTAGTAAAAAGTTATAAAAATGCGGCTAAACAATTTTGCTGCATGTTGAGTTTGTATTATATATTTATTTTTTGCTGTTGCGGTTGCATCTTGCGCCTTTTCCAGCCAGATGTAAAATCTTGATGTCTTTGAAGTTCAACGCAAGAGGGAAGCATAGATCTCCAAACAAATTATTCCTTAAAGTTCGAAAAAAGTAGCTCCAACAAAATTTCGACAGAAAAGTTCACGTTTCGAAACCAGCTCGATTTCTTCTCCGAGGGTGACTCAAAGCATGCGGAGCAGCAGTAACACCTAACCTCTTAATCTTCAAAACCGGAAATATAAAAAGAAAAGCTGTAAAAATTAAAAAAAAAAAAAAAAATATATTTTTTTAGTTATGGAGCGGTCATCATCAGATTTCTCGTCAGGTCACGGAGGACATCTGCGTACGCAGAGCGCAAAGCACCCAAAGACCTGTTAGGTTTTCCGGCGTATGCTGGAGTTGACATAACTCAAAGGAAAGTCTTCTTCGAAAGTTGGGCGCCGTGTCCACCACGTGCGCGCTCCCGAAGTCAATGCGATGGTCTAGGGTATCGCAATGTTCAGTGATGGCGCTGCTCTCACTGTAGAACTTCCGCACGTCGTTGTTTTATTGGCGGATTCGTTCTGGAAAGTTCTTCGTCTTGCCGATGTAGGTTGAGGGGCACTCTGCGCAGGGAGTGGTGTAAACAACGCCCTGTACTTTTTCTTTTAGTAGACAATCTTTGGGTCTTGGCATGAACTTTTCCAGTGTGAACGTGGGCTTGTGGGTCACCAGATTTACTTCTTTTCTCAGTACTTGTTCCAGCGCCTCGCTAGCTCCCTTTACGCAAGAGACGCTGGTGCGCTCGACTCCATGGTGCTGCATTCCTTCTAGTGGATTCTTGTTTTGTCTGGCGAGACCTTGGCGTCGGGCGATGTGTTCAATGAAGGTACTATACTCGTTTTCACCTTATGATGTACCGCAGGAAAGGCTACAAGCGCGAGCTCCTTTCTCTGGGGCACATCTCGGCGGCACAAGCTGTCGCGCATTAAAGGCAGCTGCCAACACTATGAGCTCGCGCTTCTAGCCTTCGCGGCGGTACAACATAAGGTGAAACTAAGTATAGAGTAGTCATTTTTCTTAAGGTCCGCAATTATGATCTACTTCTCCTTTTTAACGGGTTCCGGCGAGCAGAGAGTTGTTTCCCTACGCAGGAGTGTCGAAACCACCGACGCCTTATGACTCGCTGGGTGGTTGGAGTCAAAATCGAGGTAGCGCCCGGTTTTGCGTCTTGTGGTTTTGTGAGGTAGCGTCCTGTTTTGTGAGTCTGTCCGTGAACTAGCAAAGCGGGTAGCTTGCCGCTCTTCAATTGCGCAGCGGAAATAGGCACGTCCTGGCGATCAGGTTGCGAAGCAGATTTATGGACAGTGTGATTTCTGAAACGCAAATTACTTCAGGGAGACAGGTACGTAACGCGTTACTAGTAACGAGTCACTTCTACTTAGTTACTTTTTTGGGTAACGAGTAGCGCATTTAGTTAATTTTTTTTTAGAAAATGAACAAGTAGCGTATACGTAGTTACTTGTAAGGTCAAACCGATTTTAAGTCCTCGTGTACTTGGCTATCAAAATTTTAACTTGGCGGACAGTTAAATAAGGTATTGTATTTGAGAAGTTTTACGTACAATACGTTTTTGAGGAGAGTATGAGTCCCAGGTTTTTTTATAACCGCAATAAAGCGCGATTTAACGTTGCTTTTTTTGTTTTTTTTCACCTCTCGCCAGAGACGTCTAGATGTCCCCGGTTAGCTGTTTTGTCTTAGTTTTGAACTTAGTTTTGAATTTGCGCTCATCATTGTTTATTTTCTGTACTGTTTTTTTTTTTCCGCACATGGTGCAATTCTATAAGCGGAGCGATGTTCGGGGGCCCAGTAAACAGAACAATAAACAAAATAACAAATACCGTGTCCCGTGTATTAAAGAAAGCATAAACCAGTGTTGTACTATGCAAACCTCACATTTATCAGCCCAAACACGATTGGCAAAAAAGTAAAAACACTGTGCCATTAAGACAAACCGATGCCCTCGATCACGCCTCCCCCAGCTTCCTTTGCAAAAACGACAGGAAGAACCAAAACCATACGCGAGTCCCGACCGGCGCTAACCTAATGACGTAGTGTAAGGTGACAACGCAAACAGCGGCCAATAAGCGAACCACACAACCAACAAAACCAGACGACACGACCCCCCCCTTCCAACCGCGTCACCCATCGTGTCTCCCCCCTTTCCCGAACCGCCTAAACCTCTCATTGCGCATTCAGGATTCCCTGTCAAAACAAAGACGACAGCGACCACCACGGACCCCACCTCAACCGCTCTCTTCCCTTTCGCTTCCCCCCGATAACTCCAAATTTGGGTTAGCCCGGGAGCCAAAATCGTTAGCGTACCACGTGACCCGAATACCCGAACAGAGAAAGAAACAGGCGCCGAACAAATGGCCGCCTCACGCACGTACGGCGAGCAAACCACTGTCGCACGATTGGCCGCTAGGGGGCTGAGGGATGGGTGGGCGCGGTGGGGAGTAATCAAGGTTGCCAGACCGAATTCCTGATTCCGCTCGGTCTGGCGTAATGTCGTCGCGACGCGGCTGTGCACCGACAACTGTGACGTGCCCCCCTCCCCGTGCGCTGCCGAGCCGCGAGCAGTAACGAGGGAGTCATTGATTCTAGTGTTCTCCGGGTGACTGCTTATGCCGCAAGCTGGTTCGGTGACAGTGTCAGAGCAACGGTGCCTGGGCATTTTTGTAGTCGGTCTTGCGCACCAAGACAAGTTCCTGACTTGATTGGTGGGGACCACGCGACGTCCGGCTCGATGGCCAAATTTATTTGTTCAACCTTCCATTGGGATACGAAGACTACAATCTGGCTGCGCCATACTGACGACACAAACCGGTTACGTCGCTGCGTTTTTCGACGAGATGAACCAAAGAACAGTCGAAGATACACCTGCTCAAGGCCTTCAGCAGGCCAAAACAATTTCAAACTCTATAGACGTTTGCGAAAATCGCCTTCTGCACGCTGCCATCCTTGTCTGCTGGGATGTGGAACGTCTTCTTAGCATGCGCTGTTGCTCTTTTGTGCGGTCTATCAGACGCTGAACATGCGTCCACAGCTCAGTGACTCAGCATTTTTCGCCGGGATGATAAGTGATGGAAATGTCTATAGGAGCGGACGCCACCCGGCGGGCAAAGCGTGAACTAGCAAAATGGGTAGAATGCTCCTCTTCAAGTGCGCAGCGGAAATTGGCACGTCCTGGCGACCAGTTTGTAGAGCAAGTGAACGGAATTGGAATGCACAATGTTGGACTTGCCAACAGAGGATTCGAAACTGCCCCCTGAGCGAGTGCGTGTCAGTTCAGTTTGACTTGCTATGATAGTATGAAGCTGCTGCTTAGCTCTAGAACCAGAAAAAGAAAAAAAAAGAAAAGAGGCGCCTGAAAACAAATGCCGTAGTGAACCGTGGTCAGTTATAGCTAGCGTACAATGAAAGTATGAAGCTTCTGCTTTGCTATAGAACTAAAAAAAGACAAAGAAAAGAAAAGAGGAGCCTGAAAACAAATGCCATAGTGAACCGAAGTCCGTTATAGCTAGCGTTCAGCTTCTCCGAGCCTCATTCCTGTTAAAATGTAGAAATACACTTATTTCGCCGTACAAGAATCGCTTTCCACGAAACCTTACAGCCCTTGAATTTTGTTTTGGTGGTTAAAACTTCATCTGTACCGAGATGCACACTCCAAATTACGATTGCGCGTTAACTTTTCCTCCAAAACCGCAGGGATTCAGGTATACTGTGATCTGAACTCATCGAATGTCGTAAACCAGGACATATCTTGAACGCAAAAACTTTCCTGCAGTTTTTTTGCTGCTGCACAGCTCACTATAGATGTAGGATGCCTTTGTCCGTAAGTTGTAAATATTCATCTTCATTAAGCTCTCCGACTTAATAGTTGTGAGAGTTACGCGAGTTTCTTTGTTACGTCAGGCCCTAGGGCCAATGAATAAGCTATAGGATTAGAGTATTGACACTCCGGAATTATCTTCCGGTGCCGCCATTTGGTTCCAAGTGCAAAGCGGGCGTAATTGATGATACGATAAAAAAAAAAACGACTTTTTTAGCTTTGAATAGTATCAAAATGCTTAGGAGACGTCGCTTCGCTTTGTAGCTGCCATCTTCAACATTATGGTGGACGAAAAACCATTTCCTGCGATTTCAGAAAAAAACAAAGCTTCATCTGACTGGCAACCGTGACTGTAAGCACCAAGCTGGCACGAGTGTCGTTCCTCTAAAGCGTGTAACTAATGTATTGACTTCTGTCAGGCCCAAGTGAGCGTAGCTCACTTTGTCGCTACTTTAACGAGTCTGAAGAGAACCCGTAAGAAAAACGAGGCGAGTAATAGCTGAGTCGACCTCATTAGGAACTTAAGGGCGCTAGGATTAGAAGGAGCCCAACGCAGTGCCCGTAGATAAAAAAAGCATTCTCGCCTACTGATCGATATACGGAGCAGGTGCAGGCGGCAACGCACTTTATAAGTCCACGCAAGAAATAGCGTTTTCGACGAGCTACGAAACCAGAAGCGCGACGATGCAGCGGTGGCAGCTTGCTGCGACAACCCTTCGGTAACCCCCCCCCCCCTCCCCCCCTCTCCCCCCCCCCCCTTTTTACGCTCTCAGTCTTGCCTCGCAACGGCGATCCTAAATCAGTCCAGGAAAAAACAACAAAACATACAACAATACTAACAGCAATCAAATATAACGTTGAGATCCTTGAAACACCACGGAACCGTCACGGAAGGGACGAATCGATGCTTTGGAAACTAGAGAAACCTTAGCGAAGCCCTTCTTTTCACCGCAAAAGAAAGGGCACCATCCCCGAACCGTGACTCAAAAAGGTGGGGGAGAGGGTTTTGGGTTCGAATTCGACAAAATCTCCTTCCTCTCAAACTTTCTTCTTCTTCTTATTTCTTATTCGCTCATTTTTCTTTTCAGAAAATCCGCGCGTCGAGCTTGCGCCCTCCTCGGCATTCAACTTGGCCGCTCTCTCCCGACACTAAATAATAGTGTCCCAGGTGGTACGTGCAACGTACGCGTTTGCCTGTAAACCAAAACTATCAACAGCAAAACAAGAAAAAAATGGCTGACTGAAATGCGCGTGATAGAAGAAAGGAAGGAGGAGGGACGGGAGAGGGGGTTGCAGAGAAAGATGCGATTTCAAAATAGCCTCCCTCGCGGAAGCCTTCCAAAAGTGGTGCGAACGTTCCGCAGGGGGTGGCGCTGCGATCGATAGAATGGTTGGGGGTTAATGCGCGAGGCGTACTACAACGGCTCAGCTGTGTCTCGTGCGACACTCAAGTGTTGGGGGGAGTTAGCGAGAAGTTTCCACGTGCTGAAAGGTTTTTCTGAAAGACGGGGCAAAACCGTTTCGGCACTGTAAATACTGCCTCTTTTTTTTTTCTTTTTTTTTTGCATCTGCCAATAAAAGGCGGGGAGAAAGATCTCGTGTCATTTTTTTATGTATATTTTTGGTTTCTGACTACCATGTCCGTTAAAAGGATAAGATAACCGAAATATTGAAAATACGTCTATTGTAAGATTTACGCATTTGTCAGAAACAGCTTTGTTATGAGTTTCTACGTTCTTTGTGTTCTCGTATTGCGTGTATTACTTGATAATGTTAGAAAAATACAAGTATGCGCCCCATGTCTCATTTGTTGCATAATTTCGTACGACTCTTGAAGTAATCATCGCACATATTATGTATTTCCATGTTTGATACGAAATGTGTTTTAATTGTTGCAAGGTAAGAAGCGGAAGCGAGTAGCAAAACCTTGTCAGGTAGACCAAATCTGACTTTTGTCTGGCCAGCCTGCACATTGTGTCTATACAAACAAGCAAACAAACAAAGAAACAAGCGGACATATTTCGACAGCTGAAGAAATGTGTGTTTCGGGAGACCAATCAGCTCACGGGCCGCTGACTCCGACGTGGCTAGGAAACCTTGAGAGGAGATTGTAAACTAAAATATGTTTTGGGAACAGATGCACGGATCGACATTTGAGGTAGTCGAGTTGGAGAGTATGACTTACGCGAAACAGTTCTTGGCATTGAGCCCTTAAACGTTTTTACAATGTATAAAAAAGATAATAAAGAGCTGTGGACAACATTATTGCTTATATTTCATTCAGTTTCCGTTTTGTCCGCGCACAGAAAATGGCATGTCAGCTCGACTAGTAAAGTTACACGCCACCGCAGAGCTGAAGAATGCAGCATTTTTGTATGCAGCATTTTTGTATACACCAGCTTTATCAACGTTTATGAGCGAACCAACTTCAACGGTAAGGAACCGAGAGAGATTTTGAATTCTTCGTTCACTCGATTAAAACGTTTGTTGAAAAGCCATTTCCGAAAAAAAAAAATAAAAGATGTCTGCTAAGATCCCCTCATAACAATTTTTGTTTTCACAAAATCAATCAGCGTCTGCGCTGAATTTGAGATAAGTTACAGAAAGGTCGAGGGCACTCAAGATCTGTCTGTCGTTCAAGCTGGACTGCCAGTAGTTTTAATACAATAGCGTCTGAAACTCATATAAATCTTCCAGCTATTCAGCCGAGGAAGCGCGCCTTGTTTACAATCTACGGCGGGTACTCGGTGAACGCTGTCTGAAGAGCCGTTCCAACCAAACATGAAAACCGCGCTTCCTTTGCGAGCAGGACATGAGCATGTGCGGCGTCCTCATCAGCAACATTCGCTCCATACTCGCCTGTAGCTCTTCCTCCCGAAAAGATGGCGAACGCATCTTATGGTTATACTTGATGATTTGTTGACATTTCGAGTACGTTCCACCGTTCCCATTATTCTCGTCTCCTCTCTTACAATTTCTACTCATACAGACGTCTGCAAGAACGGCCTTTAATGGGCGCCGCCATCTTGCTCTTGGTGCGGATGGATCGGATCGTCTGATAGTCAAACATTGCTGAAGCCGTGGGTACGCCTCAGCAATGCTTGCCTATCAAACAACATACCCCCCCAAGCAGCAAGAAGCCAGCGCCCAAAGGCCGTAATTGCAAGCGTCTATAGACCAATAGCGCGACTGCTGCTTCGCCCCCCTCGCCCCCCCCCCCCCCCCGGCCCGTTCCATGTGTGCCACATTTTTTTTTTTTTTTTTTTTTTTTTTTACCGCAGATGAACGGATTCAGAAACGCGAAACCTGCGTTAACCCACGAATCCCCAATTCATCTTTCACCTCCTGAAAAGCGATTACAAGAGCGAGAATGTTTCGGGGAAAAGAAAAGACGGGGAAAATAGAATTCGACGCTGCGGATGTAGGCGAACCAGAGAGCCCGACTTTCAAAGCACTGCTCGACCTCGGAAATCTGAACGAAATAGCTCGAGCGGGGAACATAAATAAACAAACAAACATGCCAAAAAAACAAACAATCATACAAACGACAGGCATTGGTTGAACCCTGCCGTCAGCTGCAGCAAATGTCTGCTTTCTCCGCCTTGGGGAGTGGAAAAGCATCATAAAAATATTGCGGAAACGCTTCTATGACAACTATTTTAAACGTGAAGAGTATTAGCAACAACTATATTAGTAAAATATTTTAAAAAAATATTGGGTTTACAGGAAAAGAAGTAGCAAATAAAAGGGGTAAAGCTGAAATCGGTACAAATTGATTTTTCAGTCACCGCACCGCGTTGAGTTTGTTTTATTTTACCTTTTTTTTCAACTTTCTCTTTATAGAGGGCATCGTAGCAAGCATGAAATTGTTTTTAGCAATTTTTTTTCTTCTTTGCGAATCAATAAAGTATCGCAGTTGGGGCAAAGGCGGCTGCTCCTAGATACCGATCAATAAGCATCTAAGATTGGGAGTTGGGTTTCTGCGAGAGAAAAAAAAAATATCGGAGGACACAAAAAATGAAAAGGAGGGTATCGGAAACAATGGCGTATACGTGGAGGCGAAGTATAGCTGACAAGCAAATATTTGAGCCGCGATTCAATTCAGGATGTAGTTTGGAGTTGACGTTTCGCGGTGCGGCCTCCACACTGCAGCGGCTATCGGAGGACTTCGCGGGCTTTGCGCTTGTATACTAAGAATTGAATCTTTACTTTTATTTGTGCGTGTTTTTTTTTTTCGGTTTTGTTGATGTTCGGCTCTTGCCTTGATTGGCGTGGTTGTCGATAGGCCGTGTTTTTTTTTGTGTGTGTGTTTTGTTTTCTTTGGACGGCCGGCGTGAGTGATTTGTTTCAGACATCACATGCTAGAAATGTAGAAAAGGAACTGATGTCTCGGTTCATTTGGAGCAGGTGTTACGATTAGAAGTGTCCCATGAAATGGCTCACCTTATGTGTGTTTATTCGGTTGTTAGAGTTGAAAATATATAAACGAAGTTTCATAAAAGGTTAGGTACTATTTTATGATTTCTAATAATAGCTGAAGAGAATTATTGAATGAATTTATTGGAAGAAAACATCACGGGAAAATTTAATTAGGTTTAATAGGATTTTGATCAGCGACTTCTTTATTGTTCTTTAGTCTCCAGAGGGAATTTGACTAGCCAGTTACGACTCTGCGCACCTTTCCAAATAATCGCCTTCTGCGGACGGCTATCTTAGTCTAGTGCGCTGTGGAACGCTTTCTGAGCACGCGCACTATAGTTCTGTTCCACGAGATATGAAGCGCTGCCGCGCATGCGCCCACCAATCAGTGACTCAGCAGTTCTTGCCTGAGTGATAAGCGCTACAAATATCCGCATAATCATTCGCAAATTAAAAAAAAAAAAAAAAACGCAGACCGTGGCAAGTTGCGGCTATTTTTTTATCGCTCTTCGGCCGATAAGAATGCAGAATTAACCGATACGCGGGCTCCGAATAGCCAATCACGAATGAGTAGGCACGAGCATAAGCCAGACCCTGCGAATCTT
The DNA here is from genome assembly GCF_016920785.2 of Ixodes scapularis. NCBI lineage: Eukaryota > Metazoa > Arthropoda > Arachnida > Ixodida > Ixodidae > Ixodes > Ixodes scapularis. The sequence goes on from NW_024609881.1 coordinate 113,529,617, forward strand.
AAAGTCTGAGTGAGCGTACAGTTCTTCTTTGGACTTTCGTTTCATAGTGACAGAAACAACTATGTTCAAATACGTTTATTTATGCTGCTTTAATACCGCCCGCGCACACTCTAAAAAAAAGCCAGTGAGTCTGCTTTCCCGCACAACACTCGGAGAGCCAATCAGCGCAACTTACGGAGGCAGCTCAGCGAATGACAATGCCGAAACATATGTTTAGACCAAAAAACGCAGTATGAGTTGTGATATTAAGCAATGCAAGCGTGACGTTTTGCATTGCTTAATGTCACAACTCCGACTGCGTTTTTCGGTCTAAACATATGTTTCGGCATTGTCATTCGCTGAGCTGCCTCCGTAAGTTGCGCTGATTGGCTCCTCGAGGGTTGTGCGTGAAAGTAGACGCACAAACATTTTTTAAAGTGCAGTGCCATTGACCGTGTTCGTCACCTGTGTTTGTGTTCGGAAATATAATTGGCTGTCGTGAGGGTCGTCGGTATACACGCTATATTTTGTCAAAATGCCTCGTAGCGCGCGCCATTAATGGTGTATTTAATTACTTCTGGGGTGAGATGGCCGATACCAGTACAAAGGTTAAGAAGAAATTTATTTTCTTTTTTCATATTGTGGGGAAAGGAAGAAGACGGAGGACGCGCGCTGTAAAAAAAGGCTCGTAGAATTAAGTCCATAGTTCCCGAGGTCACTCTTTCAAACTGTCGAACTGTAACCGTATCGAAATCGTCCAAACTCTCGTCAACATTCAATAATCGTACTCTTCATATCCTACTGATACAATGGAATGTATTCGCGTATTATCCTTTTGCTCTTATGCACGATTTATACCTTAAAATCAACTTGAAATATAGGCGCACTGCCGCGGTCGCGTCTAAACAGAAATTCACATTTCCGAAGGTCCTCGCCCCAAATATTGATTACATCCTGAACGGTAACTCCGACTAGTACACATTTTATGTACTTGTATCTCTTTCCGGTCTACTCGTTGTGCTTACAATATTTTTCTTGAAGGTATATAGGTATAAAATATTTTAATTTTTTTATATAATTTTTGCAGTAAATAAATGCAGCCCACCAAATGCATAACAAAGGCCAGAAGAGCTCCGAACGTATGAATAGGAAGTGCGTCCACGCGAGAACAGGAAATTGAGTTTTCCTGCAAGAGAGCTCCGAGAATAAGTATATGAGAGTTCAACTTTCCGGTAACGGAGCTTAAGCCCTGCGATTCAGCGAGGGAGGAACATTACGGCGCGGAAGTGTAATTACGTTTTTCGTGCTTATAGGACACAAATTTTGTGCCATTTTTGACACCAAGATAAATTTAATTCAGACCTTTGCAATATCGCTAAGAATTAGGCGGAGTTTCCGAAGCTTTAATGAAGCTAAAGCCGATATACAAGCGAGCTGTTTTCATATAAAGATTTCAATTAAAGATTCCTGTTGTCGCGTCTTTGTATTTTACCCGATCTCCTGGTCATAAAAGTTATTTTCTTAATCTTGTCGTATTTCAGTATTTTATTGCCATTTTGTTACTTGGGAGGTGCGCCGGTTTCTCCATAAGATGTGGTGTTGATACTTAGTAGACCATTTTCCAAAGTATGCACCATCTAATAACTGCGGCTACCCGAGACCGTGTATTCGACACGAGTGCTACGTCAAAGTTCGGCGAGAATATAGGTATAATCACACGCTTGTTACCTAAAAAATGGCTACAGCCAATGTCGCTCGATGGGGTGTTAAAAAGGGCCTTTAATAAAACCGATTTTAACGACTTGCTTGAAAGTTCACGAGAGACATTTAATGTAAACCAGGAAGCCGTATAGACGAACGCGGGTTTGTTTGCCACACAGCGTTGGTTCCAGAGGTGCCCGCTAGGAAGCGCCACTTCTCGATCTCCTCCCCAATGCACGAACGCACAACTATGACGTCACGCAACTGCAATGGCGCTGCTGTCGATCCTGCGCATGCGCAGACTCCGCACCTCGGGCGAATTTGGTTTCCGAGCACACACAGTGCTCACACCTGGCGTGGGTAAACGTGGGCCTGTTTATAAATAGCGTGTTAGCGTATGCCAAGAAATTTGACTCTAAATATTAAAAAAAAAATGATTGAAACGCCAAAAGGGATATAAAATACAAGCGTAGGGACTGCCATTTGCACAGTCTTCGTCTTGTGTGCACATTATGCACATATATGTGAACTTAGAAATAAAGAAAATTTAATTTTTGTTTTCATTGTGCATTGTTTTTAATCTGCTCACGCGTAGGAATGCCCTTACGAAAATGGCATATCTCGACTTATATAAAAAAGTATGGTCATATAAAAAATTGGAGATATCTGGCCATATAAAGTGCACCAGTTTATAAAAGGCATATCTCGCTAGATATGCCCAGTTTTTTTATATATCCATATCTTGGTCTGCCAAATAGGGGTATATCTGCCTCCCATATAAGGCGAGATATGTCCCAACCGAATAAGGCAACTTTTATATAAATTGTTGTTTTGTACAAATATCTACTAAAATTAACTGCTCATCAGTATAAAAAAAATACCAATTGGATATTGAGCATGTACCATCTTTTATTAATTTTTACATGAGCTACGCTTCATGTGACTTTTGATTTCATTCAACTGAACTCCCAGGGAAAGCAGAATTATCGACATTCGCCTAACGGATGTCAATGAAACGTTAATGTGGACGAAACGCGTGTCTATGAAACGTGTATCCACGAAAAGGTGGCCGTGGAACGCGTTATCACGAAACGCAGGAAGAATAAAAAAAAATCGGCATTCTACCTGCAGTTGTGACATGATTTCTGACGGCCAATGGCAGTTGACTGCTGGTAGAATTTCGGAAAGAGTAATTTTCCGGCTGCCAGGAGATAGACACGGCCTAATTCTAGAAGTAATCTGAAAGAGTACCTGCAGGAAAACGATCAGTTGTCGCGAAGTAGTTTGCCGCACACTTACGTTGAAGATACCGGACTTGAAAAATGTAATCCGAGATATAAGTTGACACGGGCATGACAACCACTCAAACACAAAAACGAGAACGAAGCTGCAAATAACGATTCAACGCGATGTAGCGTAAGCTCTCATTCGTAGAACCGAACACTAAACACATCACAAAACAATGCTGGGCTTCTTTGAAAAAATCTTTTTTGCGATATACGAATAGGACTTTACAAATTTACTGCAGAAGCATAATCCGCAGCCACTACGCAGGGCGCAACACACGCCAAACTATGATGAACTGGCTTTCCGATCTTATGCGCTTCGTCATATTGTTACACATCAAACATACAACCAAATTTCATTTGTATTTGAATCTTCGAAATGCACAATTGATTCATTGGTTCAAATACCTGGAATAACGTCACTTTAAGGATGTTACAATAGTTCACCAATTACATGAGACTCATGCAATATGGATAAATAAACTAGTGTCTTCGCGAGTACATATAATGTTTTGCTTGCACGACCAAAACGGGCCCCAATATCGTCATCAGGAGATATATTTCTACCCCTATAAGTCGTGTTTGCACACGTATATGGCAATATATGGCCGTATTTACGGACTTCTATGGCCATATATGGCAGTAATCGCCCACTTATATGGCAATATGTGGCCGTATTTGCTCCCGTTTATGGCATTATATGGCCATATTGAATCCTTATACTGTCATATATGGCCCTATATAAAATATATCAGGGCCATATATGACATTTTTGTACGGGTGGCTTTCTTGCAGTGTTTATTTGGACACGGGTCCATCCTCTCGCTATTTTTAAATTATCGAATATAAACCATCATAACCAAGCTGGATAAAACTTCTGCGCCAAGAACTTGAGAAAAAGGCTCGTGCGAAGCAAATAGTGTGTTCTATAAGTACCCATCAAAAGTAATGTTGATGTAGTCATAAAAATGTGCAGCATATTTTGTATAATATGCAAATTCGGTTATTGTTACCTACACACAGGGCTTGTTTCCAAATCATAAATTTGTATGGGAGCTTACGAATAAAGCGAACTTAATAACTTCGATTCATTTTTTATTGTTCTTTTTGGTATGGATTATGACTATTTGGTATGGTCATGACTGCCCTGCTCTTTTTCTAGACACTTATTCGTTCTGTCCCTTTCTTCTGAATGGCAAAAGTAACCCCCCCCCCCCCCAAATTGGATCGAACCTCCACTGAAGTTGGCGCACACACAAAAAACGTTTCATCTAAAAAAACAATTTTAGTTATTATATGAAGCGCAGCTGCCATGACTTGTCGGTTTTATAGAGTTCGGATTCTTTGCATAAGACGAGCACCTAAGTGAGACTGCAAACAAAGCATACTTAATAACTGCTTTAACTGACACTTTCTTTATTCTACGATCACGGCTAAATTGTTTCTTTGCTCCGTTTATTTGGACACTCATTCCTTCTCCCTCTCTTCTCCTCTCGTGGACATCGGAAGTAAACTATATGTAAAACTGATTTGAACTTCGGCGCCGGTCCTCCGGGGTTTTAATAAAGGCGGCCGAAACTTTCCTCTGTTCCAGAGTATAAATGATGTTCGGCGAGGTCAACGCGGTGAAAATCCCTGGACGCCCATTACCGGAGGCGCCTCGCGAAAGCCCCGGAACGCAGGCGCGGTCGTGTCCATCGACTTAGCAGAACTCTGGTCTGGCTAGTTAAAGTATGTGTTTAGAGCGCAAGAACTTTGCTCCGCGCCACCTTCTTTTTTTAACTTCCGCAAACCAGTATATATTGGTCAACGACAGAGGCGTGCTTTAGTGTATTGCTAATGAGGAGTATGCTTACATATCTGTAACGCCATATATGTCGTTGCCTGGTGACTACGAGAAAACAGTATGTGGATTATGACTCCCGCGGATTTAAGAGACCCGTATTGTCCAACCAGTTAAAGTATCTGGTAGACGCGCCCAAGCTCTACACTGCGCCACCTTTATTTTTATTTTTTTAATTGCCGTAAACTAACACATGTTAGTCAGCGACAGACGTATGCATTTGTATACTCAAGGCGAAGCGGCTATTTCTGGATTTATGACGTCATATCCATCATCAAGTGGTGAGTATGAGAAGTCAGTACAGGTATGAACGATGACTCCCGGGCACTATGCAGAACCGTACATACTCAGAGTAGCTTAAGTACCTACTAGACGCTCTCAAACTCTGAACTGTGCCACATTTTTTTTAAATGCCGAAAACCGGCACGTATTGGTCAGAGACAAAGACACTCTATCAGACTTGTATTGACAGGGATATATAAAGATCTATGACGTCGTATCCGTCGTTGCCCTAGGGGAATGAGAATCCAGCTTGTTTATACTTACTCCGGTGGACTTACGAGGCATGTACCTTGGCTATCTGAAGATTGTGCCTAGTAAAAGTATGCCGGTTTCGCGCTCAAGCAGTGCTCTGGCCAATTTCATTTTTTTCCGGAACTTTTATCACACAGTTTTACAGAAACATACTATTGCATTGGTATACCTCTCTAAAGAGGAGACCCTAATTAGAAAAAAAAGAAATAGCAGCGAGCTTTACTTTGAAGTCCTATATAATGCATAAAATGCATTATATTCAGTTGTTGAGTCAAGTTGGTGTTTCAAGTGAGGTGTATTTTTCCGCTAAATTTAGTGAGGAAACTGAACGGATTTATAGGTCAGATGACGTAAGGTCAGGTGACGTCGATTTCCCCCGCTATATTTAGCGAAGAAGATGGATTGGTGTCTGGTCAAAAGACGTGTGTTTTTTGCGCTAAATTTAGTGGGCAATGCACGAACGGACAATATTTTGAGATTGAGGGGTTGGGTTAAAAAGCATTTCATGCTTTGATATTTGACATCGCAGAATAACAACGAGGACCAAGAAACCTTTCACACTAGCACGAGCCCCCAATCAACAATGAGTGCTAGTTACGTCTTAATCCCCATTTAGATACCCCCCCCCCCCCCCCCCCCTTGCCTCTCTCTGACATAGCACGGCTCTGGAACCCAGAAGACAATGGAGCAGCGGCGGCGTCCGATTTCAGTCGAACGAAGCCACACTAACCGAAATCCAACACGGGCGCGCACTTCGGGAGGGCAACTATCATTAGCGGGGAAAAACCTTCCCCCTCCTTCTTTCCCCAAATCTCCTTCCCCCATACCTTTATTCCCCATCCGTTGTCACAGTACCCTCCCCTCCAGACTCGATTTCTAAACCCCCGTTTCCACGCAACCTTTTTTTTTATTCCCTACCTTTCGCTCCCTAGCCGTTTCCCTTTCCCTAATTTTTTCACTCTCGAACCCATCGCTTCTCCAAACCTCTTTCCCTATTTTGTCCCTGTCAGACTGTACCCTTTCCCCCTAGATCCTCCTCTCTCCCCTCACCCTCCCCACTCCGGGCTCCCGCTCGGGTATGAGACGGCGCTTGTGCTGCACGCAAAAAAGCATCGCACCAGGAACGCAAAACGCCACGTCTCGGGAACCCCTGGGCGTGGTTCAAACCGCCCGTCGACGGCTGTCTGGCCGCGGTGGCAGCGTCCGTCCAACGCATCGGAGTTTGAACCCTCGCCCCTTCCCCTCTTGATTCGCAAAGCACCCCCTATAACCTGATGAGTACCTTGGCGTGGAAAAAAGGGGAGGTGGGGGGGGGGGGGGGGTGCTACCGGTATAACGAAGCGAGCTTAGACTCCATTCCTCGAAAAACTACCATTGCAGTGGAAGCCCCGCGTTCGCCGGGCCAATCAAAGGCCCGCCTTTAATCACGTGATTAAGCCATCCGCGCGTGGACGTGGGCGACGGAGCGTGATCACGTGGCGAGAGATGCAAAGTGCGACTGGTACAACGAACACCCAGCTTCCAGCGGGCTGTCAGCTTGGGAGTGAAGGATGTCTAGGGCCCGAGCAGTCGGTCTTCCTCCGCCACGGCCGATGTCACGTGATGTGGGGAACGTGGCGGGGTAAGCATGTCGTTAGGAGAATCGCGGTGTTGGTGTTCGTAGAATTAACAAAAAAAAAAAAAAGAGAAACTGGACGGTAGTCGTCGCGACGGGGTTAGAACTCCTGTTCGAGGGTGAGGCCGAGGGCGGGGACGAGGGTGTTACGGTTGGCTGGACGAAAAATGCGGGGCATTATGGAGAATCGCGTTGGTTGTTTCGTCGGCGACCGCGCGGTCTCGACGGCCCGCTCTGGGGAATAGACGTTGGCCCTTGCGGTTTAAGGTTCGGCAAGAATCTGCCCTGACTTTGGCTGTGACTCAAAGGCGCGTTGAATTACCAAGAAACCGTTGCTTGAGTGTGTGAAAAGGACACTCGCGTCAGAAAAATAAATATTCACTGGAAAAAACAATACTTAGCCACTAGACTTTGCTTGAGCATAAGTTCAGACGCAAGCGACGCTACTAGGTAATAGCGAGTTTTCGTAGAGCGTCCTCCCACCTTCGCTACGCTCTCCAAAACGAAGACGCCTCTACTGCGCATGCGCAGCGCTAGCCCCGCCTGCAGAGTCCCGGATAACGTACCGGTTTGCGGAGAACGTTGCGGGACAGCGGAAACCATTTACGAAAACTCCCCAATGGGACGAATCAAGCACCGTCAATCGCGCAAATCACTAGGCCTTTTCAGTTAATGATTAGTTCAGCGACGAGGGAACAGGTACAGAAACATAACGAACTTCCTGATGGGGTGCTTCTGATGCTCTCTGATTCGTCCCATCCGCACGCAGCGTCGGCTGTGTCTGGACTTAAGGTGAAACCAACCACAGACACATTTGGAGTGACGAGCGAAACCGAAACTAACTTCCGGGTCAAGACAATGTGAGCTCGGGGTGCAATCTAGTTTCGCTTTCGCCGCTAACTCGAAATATGTTTCGGAGGCATATGTGTTGTGTCGGCTTGTTTTCTTTTTTTCTTGATTCTGGGTTTGTTGCTGACGGGGGGTCTATTTTGTCACATAAGTCTCCTCTCCAAGCCTTTAAAGGAACTGTTTTAGAAGGTTCAATGTTTTTATTGTTGTTTATTTTACTACAAATATCCTAATTTTCGGTTAGTTAACCCGTGCAACCCAATGAGAGAACACTAAAACGCATGCATTTTTTTACCTACTTGTGATTCGCATCCGCAGGGGTGATCTCAGCAGAAAAGAAAGTAAATTATGTATTTTTTTATTCGACGACCTAATTAAACTTTTTTTTTGAGGCTCGAAACGGACGTGTTATACAGACGCAAATGGCAAATGCCTACGGAAAATATTTTTGTAAGGCCGCAAACTACGGCCTTTTTTTGCACATTTCCCGGATAAACTACTTATCGATATAACAAGGACGTTTCTTTACCGCTTTGTTTGTATAACTAAAGTGTCGGATCACTTTCTATTCAGCAGCTCTTTGCGGACAAAAAATTTCAAGATTTCGTGGCGAAGAGTGCGCACCATTCATTCACGTGTTGCTAACTTGAAACATATGGTTTAGATTCTTAGTAACACAATCTTGAGAGATAAATTTCAACAAATCTATGTGACACTCATCAATCAATATAGAAATACTTCAGAATCAAGTTCTCTGCAGATTCTAACTATTCATTGACCACTAAATTTGCACAGCCCTAATTTGTTTTCAGCTGCCATGGTTCTGATGAGGCATATAAGGTAGTGGTCGCGTGGAAAGTGAATTTAAAACTCGAATTGTAGAAATCTGGAGGTTTTTTTACCAAGCAGTGCAACCCTGGTGATGAGATTAGCATGAACATCGATATGTTAGAATCTCTAAAATCCAGTAAACCCGAGATGTGTTTCCACGATTTGGCTATTGATGGTTCATGCAAGTCAGTCATCCGGCTTTTAAGTTCCCCTAAAACCGAGACGCTGCTGCTACATACTTGACTTTATGCAAAACAATAGTGGGGTCAATGACGTATCGTCATACGCAAATGATAACAAACCTCACTTTTAAAGGCCCGTTCACACTCTTGCGACCACTTGCGACCTCTTAAACCTGGGTTCCTTAAAACTTCTTAAACCAGAGAACACACTGGCGCCATCTATTGGGGAGCAGTGTAAACTCGGCGGTCCGGCATATTTTTTTTTTATTTCTCGCGCAATATCCTTTCTTTTTTGGCTCGAAAAGCTTTTGTCAATGTTATAAACGAGCCTTTCTATGGGTATTACGCCCATTTGACCTCGGAAATCCCGCAAAACCTTCGCTTTTGTGAAATGCAGTTCTAGGGTCACCGCATAGATGGCGCCACAATGTCAGTGTGTTCCCTCATTTTAGAAACATTTAAGAAGTTTTAAGAGATCTCGTCTCTCTCAGTCGTACTTGGTCGCAAGAGTGTGAACGGGCCTTAAGTCGAAAACTACTCAAGCTTCAAGTGCGTAAACGGAATCTAAATCGAAATAAGCTGCCAAATGTTGCAAAAAAAAAAATGTCACTTTACGCTATTACCGCAAGTCTAAAAGAAGAGAAAGAGTTGCGTACTATACATCTCCACTTTTTTTTTGTTTCTTTCAAAACGAAGAGAAAAAATGCTTTACGGTCCGGTCCCTTCATCAGCATTTCTTCCGCAAGCACGCAGACGAGTATCCAGAACAGAGTATTGCTTAAGTCTTTCCACCGTTGTTCCCCCTTCTCTGTAATCATCATAATCATCGCCATCATCATGAAAATCGTTTGTTGGCGGGCGCAGAAACAAAACTATTCTGCGGCTGCTCATTGTTTTTTGTTTGTTTTTTTCGCATGATGGTCCTCGGTGTTTTGTTAGATAGGCTAAATCGCCCTCCATCATCGTTTAGCGCAATAGCGTCTGCCAAAGATGAGGAAAAAAAAAAACTTGCAATAATAGTTGCGCGCACGACTAATTCCCAGATAGCATGATATTGTGTTTTGTTGTTGCCAACCTAGAAAAATATTTTTTTTGTGATTCCTTTTATTTATTAAGGCTCCTTTAAGCAAATAAAATAACAAAAAAATGGTCTGTTCATTAGGCTTAATCTCCTAAGTCAAAACTACTCGATTAAGCGTGAAGCAGAGGAATACACCACATTCGTAATATGGTTACCAATTTAATAATGAAGTAATCTATAGCCTGGGTTTTAAGTTGAATACGTCATGAAAAGTTGTGACAAGAATATGACAACACGGGCAGTGTTGACGGTAAAACGTTACTTTTAGCGGCGTTACTGATGACTCGTTACTATTTTCTGTAGCGACTAACTCGAAGTAAGTAACGTACGTATGTACGGTACCTATTTCGACGACCGGGCTACATAGTGCTGATAGACGTATCAGAGCGCGTTGGATGGAATATAGTTCACACGGAAAAAGATTAGAAAACACTGAAATTCGTCTTCACTTAATTTTCTTTTTTTTTTTCTTTTTCTCTGTGACCAAAGCGGTTCTTCATAGTGTGATGGGCATCATTTAAATATAGTTGCTCACTGAAATAACTGTGTGTGTCTGTTCATCGTATATTTTCAGTGTTTTTATACTTTCCGTGTGAACTGTCGTGCTGATACCCGTTAACTCTCCTTCACCAAACATTAATTTTTTTTTTAAATTGTGCTCCATTTTGTTTTTTTCAGTTTCAAGTAATAAATTTATACACTCATCCCAGATATGTTCAAAAATTTTCCCTTTCTTTTCCAGACGGAGACACTCCCGCTCAGGAGAACCTCAAACGACCACGCCCCTTTATCCCCGTGTCGAAAAACTCCGTCGCCGTCGATGGCAGTAAAGCAATTTGCAGTAACGCAAAGGTAACCTGTGTTACATTTAATCGGTCACGCAAAAGGCCTACCTTTTATTTTGATGCAACGCAGGTTCGTAATGGGCTCCTTTTATAAAAAAAATTAATTTAATAAAAGGAAGACGTCGCCGCAAAGCCTTCCTTTCTAGTAACTCACACAACACTGAAAAGGGGTTATCGCAACAAAGCGTTAAATGCAGCCTACAAGACTTTTCCGCTAAAATTAGCGGGCAGATATAAACACCATGCCGCGCGTTGCGTAACGGAGGTGGCAAAGGACAAGACCGCCACGCCGGCTTTGTTCGTGACAATATCTCCCCGTAATAGTCATTCAGGTCGCGAAATGCTGACGTCATCTGTGAGATAAAGGTGCTTTTTAAAATTATTTTCATATATTTGCTCCTAAATGATTTTTTTTTGTTGTTTTTCAAGCTTCAGAATTTGGAGTGTTTCAAGTACGCCACTGCCCCGCACATTCTAGTTTATGAATGCTTGGATGGTCTGAGGTCGCCCATGATAAAATATACGACGATGAAGTATGTTCCAGGAGCTCCTTCGCGAGTTCGAAGAAGTGCACATAATCATCGTAGAGCTTTCGTTTTGTCTGGAAATAATATACGCAAGAAACCATCTCATTTGCAACGAAAGCGGCGGAAGTTATACTGCCGCGATACTTAGGATAATTACGTACATATATATACGAGTGACCTTATCCGTATGCTTGCCCCGGCACTAAATTATGCACAGAACAATTAGCCGGTTAAAACATTAATTTTTCCAATCGTATGTGAAAAAACGACAAGAATAACAACAAAAAAATGGAATAATGGCAGAGTGTAGAAATGGATGGTTCGAAATAACCACTGATACAAAAAAAAAATGACTGCCGCTTAACGATACATATCAAACATGTCTAAATTCACGTAGTCTCTAATGCACAAATATTAATTAGTTGAAACATATCGGTTGGCGGGGAATTAACGTCAATAAATTCTTGCCATACAAATTCTTTGAGTAGAAACAGGGCGCAAGCATCACTACATTGTATATAAAAGATAGCTAAATTCTATAAAATTTTGCGTGCCTTCAAACGCCTACATGTAAATAAATGAGTAAAAGTTGCCAAAAATATAGGACAAAATAAAAAGAGATAACATTATGCAATAATTTTATAATTATCAAAAATAAAATACCATTCACTGCAATTATGTACTACCCACAAAGCTATTCACTTTTAATTTGATAAAAATGAGACGATTTGTTCTATCTGAAATGTATGTGGAGCACAAGTTCGTCTGCTTCTCGCAAAGGAGTTGCGTTGACGTCATAATGACGCCCGCTCTGATTGGCTTTGATTGAGAGGATAGAGGGTATACACGAATTCTAGATGCCTTAAGGTCTACCTACTTTTTGTTTCTCGATCAACCAATAAGAGCTCTGCGTTCTGGCATCATCGTAACCCGTATGCAGAAAGCAGACGATCTTGCGTCCCGCATACGTATCAGGTGACGTCATTTTCATCATGCTATGCAACACATCACAGGTAAAGTGAGGCGATCCAACAGCCGCAAAAGCTCCGCATGTTATTCATAGTTCGTATAGATATACGCGAACTTGGGCGTTAATATTTAGGTGCTTTGAAATGTATTTACCATTCTTTCCCAACTTGTACACCCGCATCACGACCATGGGTCATAGATATATATATATATATTTTTTTTTTTCAATTTTTTTTTTTTTTTTACTTTGACTTTGGGGGTGATTTTTTGGAGTTTATTTTGTTTTGACGGTTTTAATTTTTTTTTTTATTTTGAATTTGGGGGTGATTTTTGGGAGTTTATTTTGTTTTCGCGGATTTGGTGTTTTTCGGTGTTAACTTTTGGTAGAGAGCAGGAAATCGGCGTTCATCGGACTTTATATCGGGGGCGAAAAGTATTGACAGTGATTTTTATGCCCAAAATACTATTATGTATGAAATACGGTATTTAATTAGCGATCGTTTAAATTTGTGCACAAGGCTATAAACAGTTGTTTCGGGGAGAGAACAAGAAGCTATATTTCTTTTTTTTAATTAATTTTACCACTAAATTTAGCGGGGAAACTAACTCGCTATAAACGTCACGTCACGTCAATTCTCCCGCTGAATCTAGCTGGAAACCACATTGCCGTATAGGTCACGCCCTGTCCGGTCACGCGACATCAATTTCCCCGCCATATTTAGCGGGAAAAATGAATCGATGTAACGTTCACATGACGTCGACTTTCTCCCAAAATTTAGCCGGACAGTTAAATTGGCGCAATGGTCCCGTGATGTCAGGTCACGTGGCATTAATTTTCCCGCCATATTTAGCGGGTGCGACGGAATTGGCGTCATTTTCCCAGCTAAATTGAGCGGAAAATGCACGGACGTGCAAACAACATTTTAAAATTGGGAAAGGGGGGGGAGGGCTGGCGTTAAAAATAAAATTTCGTGTTGCAAGACTTTCGTGCCGGGAGGATTTTTTTCTTTTTTTCTTATTCAAGGACAGTTTTATTTCCGTTGATTATCGTTGAAATTTGGTCTAGTTGGTATACATAAGTAATAAAAAAAAAAAAAAAAAAAAAAACAGTGGGAAGGCTGCCACAAAGCGAAAAGGTAACCAACAGGACACAGTGCTGTGTCCACTTGGTTACCCTTTACTTTGTACTAGTCTCCGCGCTGTTTTTGTCTTTATTACGTCTCCAACTCGTTTTTTCTTCTTTTCTTTTAGTTCTTTTTTTTTTTGGTTTTGATAAAAAAATCCGCGTCGGCGGTTAATGTTCGGGGTTTATGAGTATTTAGTGAAAATACGAAACAAGCCTATACTTTGTTTCACATTGAAGCCGGACCGAAGCCAAGGCTACGACCCGATGAGGTCATTCAAGCAACGCCTAACCTGAATTGTCACGCCGATGTTCTTTTTTTAATTTTTTTATATTGATTTTTATATTACCAAATAAACCAATCCGTCACGAAAAAAAAAAAGAACGCAGAATCAGGGCGAATTTCACGCGCGCTATTGGTTACACCGCCTATAAGAAACGCACTGACACGATGAGTGCCGCGACTTCACCCGAGCAACGCTGGGGGGGGGGGGGGGGATGGGGGGGGGGGGCACAGTTGGGGGGCGCCGACTCGGAGCGTTTTTGGTCAACGTTGGAGTGGCGTGCGAAGGTGACATTTAGTCTCCAACTACCGGTCTTTTCCCAAACGCGCTATTGTTCGCCCACTTGTGTTCCCGTGCGTACCTTTAATAAACGCTAAACTCGTCGACGACGGCGTCCAGCGAGGGAGAGAGTGGGAAGTGAACGCCGGACACGTATAATCGTTGGCGACACGGAACCATCTCTAAACGTTTTGTCGGCCGATTCGGCTGGTTTTTCGCGAGACCACGGGGGGTAAATTCTAACGAATGACGATGAAATTACGGCTTCCTCGTGCGTGAATGTAATATTTGAGCACCCGCGTAAATAGCGATAGGCAGAATACGTTTGGACGACGCGAATTAGAGTGATCGTACCTTGTGATGTGTCAAACTGGCTGGATGGCTATCTCTATGATAATGATACCGCCATTTTGATATGATTAGGGGAGGTATGGGCTTGTGAAATGGGCAGTATAATGTAAAACGATGTAAAGCAATGTTTGAAGCAACATAAACTGTTTTCGCTGCCTTTTATTGCATCTTCATTTTTAATTTTTTATTGTAATGGTACGTAAATTTTGCATCGAAAACTACTCTGTTTTGAGGAAGACAAACCAGGCTGGCAACCCATGCCATCTCATATTGAGAAAGAGAGAGATAGAGAAAGAAAGCGCTATAATTGATGTTGTTGGTAGAGATTATTGTACCTTAATCTTAATCTTAATCTAAACTCAAGCAGAAGCTCTGTAAAACAAATATGGAGGAGAGACAAGTATTAGGGCAATAAAGGCCGCTTGCCACTTTGAGTGTCGCGTGACATTGGGGACGAACGCAATGATGTGTCAAGTGCGTAGTCACGTGGTTCGTTCACAGCTCCCGATTGGCCGGGACTGCTCGCCGTACTATTAGTAGTAGGAAACAACTTTATTTGCCAAAGAAAGAGGAGGGAGAAGAAGATGATGGCGTCAGTGACCTATACTCGTATCCGCCTCAAGAGCCGTGTTCCAAAATTTACTCGATCTGACTCCAGGGTACCTTGGCGTTCCAAAACCAACCCTCGTCCAGCTTTTTTCAATCTGTGTTGTCACGTGACACGACCCGCCGGAGTAACTCGGATCTATTTGAGTAAGATTTGGAACACAGCCATGATGCATGGTAAAAAAAGTAGTCCGGCTGTTCGCGGAACGTTACTAATTTACTCCTTCATATATCGAATTAAGATACCTGCGGGTGTATCCTAGATTAGTTTTATGTCGTTTTATCGAGGCGTACACCTTCCGATCGCCAGAAAAATTGTTTCTTACTTCGATAACCGAATATACCGGGTGTCTCAAATAGCGACCAGGCTCCTTAAATCGACCGCAAAATTAGGTTTCTTAACCTATCGCGCTACGATTTTGTGCAGCGTTGCCCACAGGTGGCACATTTTTTTACTATAAAATTTGTAAGGAGCGAATTTACCCGAGGAATAAGTAAAGAACGAAAAGGTCTTAACTCCTATGGAAAGCCAGCGAAGCCACCGGTCTTCAATCAATAGGGAGGCCTATTGTTTGAAGACGGGGGACTTCACTGCGTGTCCATGGGAGTTAAAACTTTTTCTTTTTTTACTTTTTCCTCGGGTCAGCTCGCTCTTTGCAAATTTTATATAAAAAAATTACCACCTGTGGGCAACCCTGCACAAAATCGTAGCGCGATAGCTTAAGAAACCGAATCTTGCGATCGATTAAAAGAGCCTGGTCGCTATTTGAGACACCCGGTAGTAAGAACTACTTCGCGCAGCGCATTCATATTGCGTAAGAGTTCCTATTTATATTTTTCTGATGTCACAACGAGCATTGAGGTCTTGGCGTTCTTGGCACAGACATTTAGGACATAAATATGATAATTTACGTAGACGTCCAGCAAGTTGCCTCGTAGACAAAGTCTAAGAGACTTTTCGGGAACTCGTGTTATTTATTTTGGGGTGTCTCGCAGCGACATCTACAGTTCATCGTGAGAGAGTATATTAGCAGTCGCACTCACATATTCATGCATATTTCTGGCACTTTACGGTAAATCGGAATGTACGAACTTATCCACTCTTGTTGCACCCTGCCGCAGAAGCCAATTCAGGAACTCTGCCTCGATACTCCTTCTTTCATCCGATGCCCCCATTCTTCCTAACAAATATTAGAAAGGATAACACCTCCTTTTCTGCTTTTTTCCCTAACCGCTTTCCTACACTCTGTCGTGACAAACCTCTAAATTTAACGTGAGCTATCGCAACTCACAGAACAGCCAAGGTTCATCGAACCATTCGCTGCCCAAACTCCCCTCCCCCCAACAACCAAACTTAACGTCGTACTTCTGCCTTCAAAGCCGCTGCTTGTTCAGTCGCCGCTTCGGCGTTTAGGGGAAGGCGAACGAGGCGCAGAGCCTAATTGCGTTAGCTACCGGTAGGGGGCAGCACGGCCAGCCGTTTTGAAGCGACAGGCTCCGCTCTAGGACCGATTAGATTAAAGGTTCTTGCGGACACTGGCGCGGACCGGGTGCATAGAAAGGAGATGGTAATGACCGCTGAGAACAGCTGGCCGCCATGTTCCTCCACCCTCCTTCCCGCTTTCCTTATTTCTCTCCGTCCTCTCAGAAGTTGTCTGTACTCTCGCTGTTATATACAGACACTCCTAGGTGAAAAAATAGGTAATAAAATAAGAAAAACGGCGACTGAATAAAAAAGAAACGCGGAAGACGGGTGTTCCATAACGCTGCGGTTGCCATTAGTGGTACTATGAATGGCGTCGGATTCGAGGGGGACTTCCGCAACTTTTAATATCGAAAGAATGCCGAGTTTTTTTTTTTCACTTTTTTTATTTGCGTTTGAAGAGTGAACGTTGTTAATGGGATGCAGCGGTTAGTGCATTCAAGCGGTTGATGAGACCACTTAAGGGATAGCGCAGCAGGTTGGACGACGTGTTTTCTTGCGTATACGGTTGTTTGTTTTACTGTTTTTTCCCGGAGTTAAATTTGGCTTGACTCATAGTTTCGCTACAGGGAAGTGGGTTGGGCATTTTCGTAACAACCTATTGTGCAAGGAGGATCTCGCGCTAAAACGGCCATTCTTTTTTTTTTTTTTTGTATCCGAGGAACAATTAGTACCGAAATGATAGAATACTGTGGTAAAGTGATTTTGTGCGTTTGAACAAATAACGATGTACAAATAACGAAAATAAAATTGCACATGGAATCTGCTAGGGCGGTGTTGAATTACGGTAATGTTTAATTTGATTCAAAACTCCCTTAATAATATGTGAAGACCCACTTACACCAGTATCATTAAACACAAATGTTTTGGTTTTAGGAGGGTGACTTTATGTACCTGCTCCCCGGTATTTGCCCTTCATCTCCGTCATTAACGCGGTAATTTAACACTGGGAAGGTCCTTTGTACGATGATGTTTCCGACAATTGGCAAGCATGTTTTGTAAAAAAATTATCGAAGTGGAATGTGTTTGCTGTAATTAAAGCGCACATTTAAACATTGTGAGGGAAGAACGATTGCTTGACACAAGACAGTAAAAAAAAATGAAGACGTTCACAATTTTCTGTAACGCCGATTTAGAGCGCAGCTCTTTATAAAGAGGAGAGGATGGTACGGAGGGGACGGCATGCCCCTCTTCCCGCTAAATTTTCAGCTAAATTTAGACGGAACATTATACCCTCGTGACGTCACACGTGACGTCACTAGGGTAAACTTAACGAGAATATTTTTCCGCAAAATTTAGTGGAAAAATTTCCCCGCTAAATTTAGCGGCAATACTGGCAATGTGAGATGCGTATAACGCCACGTGCTTTTTATATCGACGTCACACGTGACATCACCTGTGACGTCACGAGGCTAGTTCTCGTGAGGGTAACACTCGTAGCCCTTATGGGGGTAGCCCTAGTGATCCTCGTGAAGGTAACTATGGCGAGGGTAACCCTCGTGACGTCACACTTGACGTCAATATGGGAAGCGTCCCATAAAGGAACGCGCGGTTACGCCAACGCCGCTCAAGCCGGAAACGGGCGCCTAAGAGCTGAGCTCTAAAAAAAAACGATAAACAAAATATCTTGTAAAAGGCTTTGTTGCCATGACGTGTGTCTGCATTCCCATAAACTCTACGGAACCTGCACTTTGGCTACAAGAAGTAAAGTAGTAAATTATAGATGACGTATCGATATGTGCACTTGTCGTGTTTATCGCCCCCCGAACTCGCTGAAACCTTAGTTGTCACAAATTGATCGTTGATATTCGGTCAGTACCGAAAAATCAAAGTCCCAGTCATAACTGAACAAAGTGGTATTACAAATTGGCGATCATAATATTGAGAATCGTTTTCCCTTTGACCACATGTAATTAATAAATAAGGATTGACTATTATAATAATCGGAACCTAAATATAGTTATATACATATTATCTTCAACGAGGGTCGGTGCAAGATTTGATAAATTTAGATTAGCCGAAAAAGCCAAACAAGCACTGAGTCCGTGTTTGGAAATGATACTGAAAAACTGGGGGCTGGGTACACGAGCGAATTTAAGTCCCCCCCCCCCCTTTCTTCCCTGCCTGAGTCCTTCAAGGGGACTGTTTCTCATTTATTTCTATATTTGTACTGTTGGCCTACAGGCCGTTACAGGAGTGGGATATTGGTAGACCAACCAATTTTTAACACACAATTCCACGAACAATACATTTCATGATCGTTTCAGCAGACGAATGCATTCAAAATATATAGGCAAACAAAGTAAACAGGAAACACACACAAAGAAAAAAAAAGAATAATTAGATACTATTTTGTTGCACGAGACTTCTCAGGAGGGCTTCAAAACCCTCAATGGTATCACCTTCAATAACATCTTTGGGCAGAAAAAAAAAGGAAAAAACAAGAAGACCTTAATTACCTCTTCTGGAAAGAAATGTTGAGTTCTTGATTAAATGCCAAATATTAGTTCAACAAATTTGATCTGGGAAACTCATTGCCCTGGGACATCGCATCCGACCGTAACATTCGTCTACTCCCCCCTCCCCACCCCCTCCCCCCCCCCAACCCTCCTCGCCTTCAGGCAGCCAATTGCCCTAAGAATTAGCAGTAAATCCGCGCCTACCCAAACAACGTGTAACTTAGTTACGTTACTAGTAGCTTCTTCTTACCGATACTTAAAAATATTGCACTTCAATTTTTTTTTGTGTGTGTTTTTGTCGTTAAGCCACGTTAAATTTTGAGTTTTATGTGTGTTTTTTTCCGTTTTATTTTGGGGAGTATCTTGGTGAAACCGTAGGAAAGATAAAGCAATTATGTTCAGTTTGTGCATGAGCATAATATTTTCTTGAAATATTGCGCTGAGGCATACCGGCACCGACAAAACAGTAAAACGTGCTAAATCATAATTTTAAATTAAGTAGCGCGAAAATAACGTGCGTTACTTTTATCGGTAACGCTAAGGCGTTCCTTTTATTTTAAGGTAACGTAGGTCAGTTACGCGTGAATTTTATTTTGTAAGTAACGAGTAACCTACTTCGTTACTCTTTCTCGGTAACGCATGTAACACTGCTAAACACCTCCCAGGTCAAAATAAATAAAAAAAAACGATACCGCCGAAGACACTTAAAATTGATTACATGTAGGAATGCTTTCGCATTCCTCCACACAGCGCATCTTTACAAGCTGAGCGCCGCCACGTCTTTCTTTCAAACACGATGCTCCGGTGGTGACATCCCCCCCTCCCACCCCGAAGGCCTCGCGACGGCTTCTGTGACAAAGCATCTTCGTTAGAGAGCATAATTATTTGTGTTCTATCTCTGAGGCGCGTCCGCTTTGACCTTTGGTGGGGCACCAAAGGTCAAAGCGGACGCGCCTCAGAGATAGAACACATGCATCGCCACGGCGGCTACCGTGGCGATGCATGTGCGTGGCTGTGCTTCTCTTTGTGTTTTGGAATTTCTGAGGCGCGTGATTGATGACGTAATTCTAGGACCATCTTTGGGGGACAACGCCTACGGCTTTTCGCGTACTGGGATAAGGAAGGTGAGTTCGACAACAGGCAACCCATGCGTATGCTTGTCAACGAAATAAATTTTGAATAGCACAGACGCGTTTTCTCGCTTTAGCTCTCACCATGCATTCAATACATGTCTTTTTTTTTTTTGTATGAGAGGGGATGTTTTGAGGTCATGCAGCCTCGTATATGGCGAAGCCTTTAAAAGTGAGTTTGTTAATGTAAGACTCGACAAAAGCTTAGAAAAAAAAAGGCTAATTTAAATTGTGGAATTGCTTCCACATTTTTTTCGGTATACCATAATTTATTTATTCTTAACGCGGACACAATCGTAGTCTTTTAAGCCTTCTAAGTTCTAATGAAGAAACAAACAAACGTACGAAAAAAAAAGAAGGAAAAACTGGTGTGTTTATTCGCGCTCGAAGCCCCGAAATATTCGATTTCTTCGCCTAACGACATCCAGAAAAAAGGGTGTCCCAATATGGCGCCCTCCTGGACACACTTCAAAGCTAGCACGACGCCCGACCGCGCCCACGCAACACTTCCACCCCCTCTCTGACTCTCCCGCCTGTATAGTACACACAATTTCCTCAAGTGCTGTGTCTACGTTCCCACATTTCCGGTGTCCTGACTCTGCAGTCGCCTCTCGCGAGAAAAAGCGGTCTGGACGCTATTCACGCACCTCCAATCTATAGCCCCTGCACCCCTGTCACGTGACCGCTCGTTTTCAGCACGCACAGACGTCACGTGACGAACCGTCGACTTCCGATTGGTTGGGGCGAGCCCGCTACACTTCACGTCAGTGTCGCTTTATGTGCGGGACACGGACGTATACCAACGGAAATACTTTAGGACGCACACACACACTCGCGCGCGCATGCACGGACACACGCACCCACGCACATGTACACATCTACACGTACACACACGAACGCACATCCATACAAACACACACGAACACGGGCAGATCCTCTTTAACCATCCCTCTTCTCTGCTTCCATCTCCGCTAATAAAATTACGTCGCAAGTCCATATACACCAGGCGTACATGTGTCTGTTTGGTTTTTGTTGTTTTTTGGTGTTTTACGTAAGATTTCTTTTTGTTTTTTTTAGATCCCGAATAGAATTACGGTCTCCCAGTTGTAAAAAGGGTAGACCGGTCTTTTGATTTTTTGCTGTCGGCCTCCACCATCTCTCTCTCTCTCTTTGTGTGTGCCTACGTTTAAGACCACGCGTTATTTTTGGCCGGCACTGCGAGGGTAAAAACGTAAAGGCGATTTTTTTTTTTTATTTTTGTTTTTGTTTTTGATCTTTGGAGCCCTACATGTTTGAGTTTCGGGTTGGGGATCATAACGGCGCTGTACATACATTCCATAATTTAGGAGACTTTAGAGCACCGTTGCTTCTCTTAGCTGCCGCTTTTTTTTTTTCTTGTCCCATTTTAGACGTATATATTTTTTTTTTATTATTTCAAAGCGTACCGCGGTGGAATTTTTGTTGCCTATTTCTTTTAGAAAGGCCCGTTGGATGGATACGTGTTCTAGTGTCAGGGGTTATGTTCCTGTATTTTGTTTTTATAATGTATATTTTTTTTACTCTGATTTTGTCATGCTGCAAAACACAAGCTCGTGTGGCGTAAAAAGAGTTTGGTTAGGCGCAAAAAACCATAGTTTCAAACTGTACTTAAGACAAGAGGATTAAACTTTAAAAACAAAAATGCTAAGAATTCTTTTTTTTTTTCAATTTTTGATCTAGTGGGTGTTGGACATGGCCGAAAAGCACCGAAAGTTAGCGAAATTACGAGTATGTACGTGGTTGTCTCAGCCATTATCATTTTATATTAATACTGAAGCTGCGATCACGCCGCTAACACATGATACGAAGAACGGCCTGCAGACAAAGTAGCTTTAGGGAACCGTTTCTGCACATCCGTCGAGGTACGATGGGCTTTCCGGTACAAACTGCGCATGCGCTAACGCAGAACTCTCGCACATGCGCAGTTCATACCGGATGAGAGCCTATCGCACAGTATTGGATGTGCAGAAACGGTTCCCTAAAATTTCCTATTGTTTGTACAAAAGAAAACAAACAAGTGTTTTGACATGTTTCGAAGCACACATTATGCATGAAGCGAACATTCTTTGAACATTCTAGACGCGTTTGAGCAGATAATGCTTTTGTCATCATGTCTACGCGAACACTGTGTGGTTTGTACTATGTAAACGTCGTCCTATGGTGACATCCCAAAACGCCTGGTGATAGAACTTCTAGAGGGGAAGCAAATTGGCTTAAAAGGTGAGAAAAGGAATCATAATTTTTTTTTTAATGTTCAGTTTAGGTGGCGCGAGTTACCGCCCGTAAAAAGGGGAACATTGGTTAGCATCCATCCGTCCGTGTATGTGCAGCGTGACTGCGACTTTACAGCCACGTAGGTGAACTTTCGATACCCATTACTATTCACCTACACATGCGTTTTTTTGCTTGTCTTTTTTTCTATTTTTTCTTGTCTTTTTTAAGTTCGACCACTCCAACTGTAGGGTAGATTTAGATGTTGATTACGCTTGTATTTTACTTATTACAAAACGTACGCTACTGCGTTTTTGAGGAACTTTAACGTACTTTTAAAACGAACTAATGCAAACGGTGCGGATGACACCCTTTAGGTATTGCGTTGCTTGAGTTGAGACACATAGAGTACCAAAAAAAACGCTCTGTTGACCAACCCAAAAGCCAGCGGAGTAGGCCAACTAGTGAAACGTGTTGAATGCTTATGTGTACCGACCATCGGAGCAGTGTAGGTGATTTACCTAACGGCTGCAGCACGGGACACAAGCATTCTCAAATGTTCGGTTTCGCACCGTCGCATGTTGGAAGTATTTTCAATTTTGACGCCGTGTGACGTAGATGTTGCCCATATAGTCACCGATACGCTAGCGCTGGAGTCTTGATACAAAACTGTAGAAATGCGTTTGGTTTTGTTCCTTTCTGAATCATTAACCGAGATATACATTAAAAATAACAATAAGTCATTATAAATTTGATGAAACCTCAAGGATCATAATCAATAGCTATCCAGTTTTCGTGTCTTTTTGTAATATGGGTGGCAACATTTAGTTACGCTTCCTCTCGTGTAATGAAATAATCCGATATACCTTTAACCAAAAGTATTTGTGATCAATTACTTTCTTTTTAATAACGTAAATAAGACTACATATTGCAAAATATATATATTCCTATTTATAAGTTATTTTAAATTAGGTTGAAGCTTTTTCCTCGTCGAAAGAAGAAAACATAAGTTCCATATGTTTCTTTCAGTCATTTCTGTTATATTACGTGTTTCCTCTTAAGACAGGCTTATTTTGAGCATAATTTAAGTTAAAAATCTAAATAAAGAAAAAACAAAACAAGGAAGGGGGACCTACGTTGGTTCACTGCTGACGCATAATAGTATGTTCATTGATAGTGAACAGTTGGCTGTCTCCTACGCGCCCCTGAACCAGAAAAACTTCAGCCGTTGGCAAAGAATTTTGGCTGGCTATATTTATGGTACGAAGAGGGCAAAGCTGAGAAGACTGCTTGCAGCCTTCGATAAGGAGCAAACCTCATCAATCAGATATAAAAAAGTGTATAGTATGGACAAAAATATTCTGCTCAAATATAGAAAAATAGAAGTATACAAGGTTGCCAAAAAACAAATCAACGTGGGGATGGGGATTCCTTAGGGAGGAGCAATTTTTATCCGTTTTTGCTTCGTCTCTTATATCATGCTTTATGCGGAACAAGGTAAGTTCGCTTAGCGGCACAGTTGTTTTATATAAAAAAAACTGCGTAATGGAGTCAACCTACTCATGTTTGTGTTGTCTGCACGATGTCAGCACCGAAATAAAAATAAGCTCATAGTAACATTTCAAAGGAATGTTATTGCTAAGCGTAAGGCGAATATTAACTTACAATTACTAACATTTATAGAAGCTAATTCTTCCACTTGCCAGTAGTGTGTACTACGCAGTGTAACCGGTGAAGCGGTTGCTTTGTTTTGCACGATATATTGCCAGGCGTGCCACCTTGGGATGCAAACCATTCGCAGCTCGTTGCAAGGGATCATGGTGCTCACGTTAGATGTTACGGGGAAACCGAGTACCACATTGAACACAGTAAGTTATAAGACAAATATTGAAAGGAGACAAGATGCCCCTTATCACTAGGAACACGCAAACGATGTTTATGCTCCTTCACCCGTCTTGGTGAACGCAGTTGTTGAATTATTGAGACTGTTGTTGACGTACCTGGCCTCTATTCACTTTCTCTCTATATATATACTGTGATAATCGTCTGTCCGTTTATTTCGTTGCACAACATCTCCCTTCCTCTATGTCCCTTTCCCTCTTTCGCTCCACTTCCTTGTCCTCAATGTCCAGGTAGGGATCTCGTCGGTGCGCTTCTGCAATCGCCAATTGATATCTAATCAGTTTTGTTCGCTGACACATGGCCAAAGTGCGCATGACAACTTGGGGCTGGGACAAACATCTGCTCGACAGGAACTTGACGAAGGTCCAAGCTCCCGGTGCAGTGCGTAACAACAGTCAAAAACTAAAGAAAAGCAAAAAACGACACACAATGCAGCCAACAAACAAACAAAAAAAAAAGACAAAAAAGGGGTGGGGCACTCGTGCAGTTCTTTGTTTAGTGTGTTAATTTTTACGCATTCAGCGTCTGTCACCTGATCACCCTTTGGTTCAATGAACGTGATACTGGTAGAATCCTAAGAGCCTAAGCAATATGGGGCGTGCTGCATATAGCCGATGATAATGCCGAAGAACTAATGATGATGATGATGTGGGTTTAATGGCGGAAGAGCGACTTTGGTCGTATTGCGCCAACCAAAGGAATACTCACTAGGCAAGTGTCAACATAATAAACCACACCTCGTGTTTCTTAGCCTGTCAGCAACTATGCGATGAGCAAGTCGTCTGCAAAATCTCAAAGTACCTGAATGTAATGAGAGTTTTAGAGTACAAATCTGTAAATGAGTATGCACTAAAATAAAATGCATCGCGGCCACAGTTAACCGTCTAGAACAGCGCGTAAAAATAACAGCCGTTCTTACTCTGAAGGGAAGTCGCCTACACTATCTTTGTTCTCAATGAGTATCGAAAGCGTAGACATATTGTCATGAAATGTTCACGTATAGTTCAATCTATCATATTTAATTAATTTTGAGTTACCAATTTTATTTTTTTGTGGAAACAAACATGAGCTGATTTGATTTGTGCGTTACCTTCTCACAGCGTGTTAATAGACATCAGAACGTTTGTTTTATAAACGTCCTAATATAAAATGCCTCCCGGTTCCGCAAAAAAAAGTTAGTGCCAAATCACACGCGCAGTACTAAGGACTATAGCTAAGTGAGACACATCAGATTTGTTTTAAAAGGAACTCACAAAATATAGGTTAACAATAAGCATCCCCCAGAAAAGCTGCGCAATAATGCCGTTGCGGCAATAGATTAACCTCACCTAGCGTTTAGCCATAGCCTCCTGTATACAAACAAAGCCTGGCAGATCGCCACGAAAAGCGGCCGCCGAAATGAAAGAGGCGGACTGGAAGACAACGGATGAGAGGAGAGCCACGTGACTGGCGCCCCGCTGCGGCGAGACGCCGAAACCCACTCCTCCCGAGCGGACAAGTGTGTTTCGGGTCCTCGCCTCTGCAAAAGCTGTGCGCCGACGTCCAGGTTCCCCGAGAAATGGTTCTCTGATGCTCTGTGCTACCAGATACTCGCGCTCCAAATCGGCGACCGGACACTTGATGGCTGCGTCGTCGAACTGCCAGGCTTTGTGAGTATAGAGGAGGCTATGGTTCAGCGTATGCGTGTTGCCGCCATAACTTCCGTTCACATGAGGCAGTGCATGAGACGGCTCGTGCCTTCTCCTGCTTTGTGTGCGCAAAGACGAGGTTGTCGCACATGCAGATCGACTACAGTTCCCTCGATGAATTCCGGCAGCTGTACACCGAGGGGACTGTCCCTTGATGCACGATAAATAAACGATAAAAACAACCAGCGAGCAGTGAAACGTTTTTTCCAACTGTCCTCGCGAAAATCGTAGTTTTTTAACCCAATCGTATTCTGAGCTTTTTTTATTCGCTGCGATGCTTCTATCGTTTGCCATAGTTGGCTGTCTTCATGTGCTACCCACTTACGTTTCTTAGAGTGTGCCGTACCACATAAGATTCGGTTCTCAGTACGTGCATTTTGCAACAATTTCAAAATGAAAGTGTTGACTTTCATTTTGAAAGTCGACACTTTCAAGTCTTGACTTGAAAGTGTTGACTTGGGCTAATTACATTTTTCTTTTCTTTATGGTCACATTTTGACGTCCTCTTTACTAAACGCCCTTCCAGCTCATGCTCGTGTCGAGGGCTGTGGTAGCAGCAAAAGCTGAAGGCGTCTTGGACTAAGGACTCCTCCCCATCGCTTTCTCATAATATAGATGTTTATTCTCTTATTTTCTCTCTTCTAGTTCGAAGGTGGCGTCTTTTCAGAGTGACACTGAGCAGGGCAGAAAAGTATTTTTGAGGGACCGAAAAATAATATTGCCAGAAAATGAAAGCACCAATTTGACCGGTGTTGAAACCGACACGTTATTGTTACATTTTTTCATCAATCCTTACGCTCTGAAGACACGCATACATGAAAGGTGAACTCGTACCGAAAATGAGAAATTAATGCACCTGGACCATCGTCGTGACATTTGTTGCAGCCACTTATACTCCCTCTGGTCTCTTCATTTTGGTATTATACTTATATTGGTAAATAGGTAAGCCCACATCTTTCCTTGTACTCGATAATGTTGTCACAATTGTTTCTCTGTAAATATAATATTTGCAGAGGCTTTTTTTTTGCGTATCAAGCAATCGACAGCAGCGCTGATGACCATCAATCCAAACAATGTAGGAGAATCCAGAGAAAACTGAAAGGTGTTTTTTCGTCCATCTGCTTCCCTCGATCATTTCTGCCACATAATTGTCATTTTATTCAAGAGGCGAACCGTTTCTTTCAGTAGAAAACAAGCGTATTCCACTTAAGTGCATATCTCATTAAGTTGCACCTTATGGTGCATGAATGTCGTATCGATCTGGCCTTGAACGTTTAGAAAGGCGGTTCATGTGAGAGAGTACAAGCGTAATAATAGACGCGTCTTTGTGATTCAAGGGGAAACGAGGTATAGAAAGGGAGAACTCATTAGTGAACACGAATCGTCGAACAAACATGTCTTAGGAAAGCTGTTCAAGAACTGATCGTAATACGCATGGGTGCCTGGGAAGTCCTCTCGTGATTAAAGACTGCCAGGCAAGGGGATTAAAGGGCGTAGTCCTGTCGTGATGAATCTGCGTGCGCTTTATTACGGCAAACTCATTAGTGCCCAATCATGGCGGTCTGCGAATTTACTTGGAAGAGGCATTATTTTGAGACATATTTTCCTATACGCCGAAGACGCGTTCTTTAAAATCAGCTGTATGTATGATCTTTGCTGTTTTTTTTTATTTCGATTGGTAGTGAAAGGTACCAAGCAGCAACTTAGATTGCATTGAAGGTCCTGAAATCTCGTATGATTTCAATATAAGAAATTTCAACGTGTTCTTAATGAGGTGCGCTAGACAACGAAATTTGTATTCTTTAATTCATAATTACGACGATTTTGTGGAAATATGTTTGCTCTTGAGGAAGCCCTGCTAAAACACATACGCTCTGCTAGAGTAGAATGAGGGTTGCGTTGCGAACGAGTTATTAGTTCAGTTTTTATCAAGAGAACAGCAAATACCATTTGCGTCAATATCTTGTTTGTTTTTATTTGTGGGGAGGGTTTAGAACAAGACTTTAACGGGGAACGTCACAACAGGGGAGAGAAATTGCTATCGCACATAATGAATTAAAGACAAGTTTGAGTAAATGTGTATCACACTGGCCCATTTGTAATACCTTAATTTCATTTATAAACCTCGTCTGTATAAAGAAAAAAAAATATTTTATGACAATTTATGACCTGACGTGGGCACAACAAACATAGCGATAAACAGTGACAAAGAACGCCCAGGAAGGAGAAAATAAACACTCAACAAACACAATACGCTAGGTTTTGCGAACTCGTCCTATTCATCCTGTTTTTTTTAGCTGTTTTTTTTGTTGGTACGTTCCTACAAACTATCCCAGTTTTCTATAAGTTTAGGGCATGTTGAACATGGCCAATTCCCCAAATTTACCTCCAAACAGTATTTGCGAATGTCAGTGGGGTGTTTAAGTAAATTGTTCCCGAAACTTCGATTAGAAGACCCGACCCGCCAGCGCTTTTGCGCATGAATCGCATTCTATCCTTTTGACGAAATCACCACAAGAGAAAGAAATAAAGTAAGAGACTCAGCACGAGGTCCAACTAGCCCATTTCTCACTATTCCCGCATTCTATCGCCGTTATCGGAAGGTTTTACTAAAACTCCATACTAACTGTTTTCGCAGAGCTTACCCATCACGGTCGCTGAGAGTGAAAGCAAATGACTCCTCCGTTGAGTCGCCGATAGATTCTGTCGTTTATATAACCTACGTTTTTAAATCTACTAGCACTTCTTTGAGCAGGAGTCCACAAACATTTATCATATTTAACGAGAGACGCGGGCGCGTCCATGGAAGAGTGATAAGTGAATGCATTAAGAAGACGAAAGAAACAAATTCCGAAATTTTTTCTAAAGAGAATTGAGCCCAAGATTTTGAGCCCGATGTTGAACCCGACGTTCAGTCACTGCGCGAAGGGAAAGACTTGCGAAGCGTTATTTATTATGTGCCGTATTCCCCCCCCCCCCCCCCCCCCCCCCTCATCGTGTGGTTCGCGGCACGAGACGCTCATTGAATGCGCCGCAGTCTTCACAGTGCCCCGCAAGAAGGGGCGCACTAAAGCAGAGATAGCTGAGCAGAAACAGCGAGGTGCATGTATGGCCCTCTTTGTCGAACAAAAACGTACAAATATTTGATGCTGAGGTATCCTCTATGTAATTTGCCGCAATGTAATGAGCGAAATATAAACAATACCATCGCATTCCAACGTAGTATGCATAGGAGCACCGTTGAACTACAGTACAGGCACATTTTTACTTTAACAGATGCGGGAACTCGAGAACAAATGGTCACGTCGCACGTGTTCACTCACCGCTCTTCACGTCAAGTCTAGGCGGTGTTCAAAACTCCAGTTGGACTGCACCGAGTGTTTTCTTCTCAACTGCATCGTGTCCCGTCATCGGTGGCCGTGCACTTCCTAAAACGGTTCACTTCAACTTCCCCACGCGACACCGAGCCGAGCTACCTGTTTAGTCCACGGGAACAGGGGACGGCAACCCGTTCGCAAAGTACTCGACGACTCGGACGACAAGTTCCACGACGTCAAACAGCACGGAAGCAGACGACACTCTACGAGACAGACGATGTCACACGAGCAGACGACAACGCTAGTTACTTTACGCACAACATGACGACTGTAGGGACGACACGCAGAACAGCAATATGATGGACTACTCCGGATGGAATAGTTGCCCGGGTGCGTTGTATACCTTCCCCGAACTTTCAGAATAAGTCACTTAAGATAGGTAACACTCCGCGGCCAGCGAGCGGCCGTGGTTTCACCTGCAGGCCGGAGCGCGGAGAAACACCAGAATGGCGCGGGGCCCGTACAACGCGTTGTCACGTTCGGGGGCGGACTGCCGCGATGTTTTCTGCCAGACGAGCTTCCCCTCTCTCTCCTCCTTCCATCTTTCCCTCCTTCCGTTTCCGCCCCATCCTCTCCACGCGGTGGATTGAAACCCGTGGCTGGAACCCCTCCCGCTTTGGCGACCTGGTGTTGAGCGGCGAAGAGAAGAGCGACCGTGGCGCGGCGTGGCGGCGGCAAGGGAAACTACCGGATGCAGGCGTTCGGCGGAGTTTAGGGAGGTTCGGCCGCCCCGAAAACTTGACGATTCAATTTCATTTTTCATTTCAAGGAGTCTGGAGCGTTTTCCTTCCTACGCAGCAGTTTGGAAAGAAAATCGCTGCATGAAAATACGTTTCGACGTATCAAGAAACAGTGTGGGGTGTGATTGTGAGCATAACACCCCACCATGTTCAGTGTCACAGCGCGCCCTGTTTTTCTTCTTTTTTTTTTTTAGATATAAACATCTTATCAGATACCTCATTCTCCCAGCTTCCACTGTAAATTGCACAGACTTGCTTTTCAAATTGGTGCAAAAAAGTACGATGCTCCACATTTCTTGATATTGTTAGCAGTTTAAAGCATTGTAACTGTACAATGTACAGAGCGCGACACTGTTAGCGCGAACAAGCGATCGCCGGTTTTTCCGGTTTTTCTTTTTAAAACCAAGGGATGTCATCTTAGTTATTAATGCTACGGAAAGAGCTCATTTAGTTTTATAATGTAAGCGATAAATTTCGTGCTCGCTAATACCATTTAGAAGTAAAATGCGAAAATGCGCCAATGTCGTGTTCGCGCTAACAGTGTCGCGATGTGTAACAGTTTTCTTTGAGCAGTGTGCGTTCTGCAAGGAAGTGTGCGATGTGCAGGCAACAACTGTACCAATTCCCTAGTACCACAGTGAAACCAGGGAAGGCACAAGAAAGACGAATTTCGGTGCTTACTCGAGGATCCCTTTAGTCCATTCAGTCCCCTTTGTAGTAGAAATAGCGAGACTCTTAAGTTGATCTGCAGCGAGAAAGCGCTTAAATACAAATTTAACTTGTTATCTTTACGCTTGCAACGAATACTCCTGTCGTTGCGCCAATATCGGTTTTTGCTGCGTTGGACATAGTGGTCTTTGTAGCTCTTTTTTTATTTATCACTACACCAGAAAGACTGGTATTTTGATGATACTGCCTTGTGCCAAATGTAAACATGTGCCTGAAAAAGAAAAGAAAATTAGTCTTGTTAAGTGACGAACAGTGATACAATAAGCTCGGATTAATGTAATATTGTGTAACTGTCTGCACTCTTCCAGGAAATAGACAGCAGTTGAAAAGGAAAACTCATCAGATGCTGCTGTGGCTGCGGCCGTCTGTCCAGGACAAGCTGGGGAAGCAAGGGTCAGTAGGGCACTGCTCAGCTTTTGCTCAAGAAGCCGTGGGACGGCTCGCACTTCAAGAACGAACATATGAACAGAGGTGACACTAGTTGTGGGTGCGTCTCTGTCGACATGGAAACAGTGTCATTGTGCCAAACTAACCAGTAGCTGGGGTTGCTGAAGCAGACTTCGCTGGGGAAGCTGGGAAGGTTAGGTTCCGTAGAGATCAGCTTGGAACTTGCTAGGGGGCTTCAGGAGGAGACACACGCCTAGAGTCGGCAAAGACCGGACTAGCAATAGGTGAGCCTCAGTCGACCTGGAGAGGATATCGGACTGCCAAACTCACCAACAGCTGCGGTCGCTGCAGCAGGACTGCCCGGAGGAAAAAGCTTCACCTGGACCTTGCTGGTGGGCCTCGGGAGGACATGCACTCCTAGAATGGACCGAGATGGCACTGATGATAGGTGTGCTTGGGTCGACCACAAAACAGTATCGGAGTGCCAAACTAATAAGCAGCTGCGGTCGTTGCAGCAGTTTGTCCTGGGGATGTTTCAGTAGTGTGAGCATTGCTCTGTGAGGTACTGTTCAGGCCTTTTTGAGAGTGCCTTAGGGACTTTAGAGTGAAATGAAACAAATAAATGAAACTGCAATTCCTAAAGGTGGTGTCGAAAATCCCCAGTTTGTGCATCTAATCTATATTGTAAAACTGATATAGAAAGTCTTACTGAAGAGGAAACAAACATAATTATGTGAAATGTGGCACATATCATTTACATTTCACTTTCATTGTGGTGGTGGTTTACTCTCTTTTGGTTGAACGTAACGAGAACACAAATATATGGGAGAGCATCTTTCCCTAATTTGTTGCTTTCCTTTGTTTTTCTGATTAGTGTTCTGAACTGGTCGATACTGAAGTGATCCTCAAAAGCACGTTTTTGCAGTTCCTAGGTTGGCCTGCCAAAGACCTGCACGTAAAGTCTGCGCTGTCAAAACTGCTGGCGTGAGCGTGGGGTTGATCTCAAAAGTTTTATTTTGCTCGCGTTTTGTTTCAATAAGACTGCGAGCTATGTTGCTGTCAGCGAAACAGACACTATAGACGCTGCGTGGGCTAACGCACTTTGAGCGGGCTCAGCACAGACGCTCGCGCTGTAAGGGCGTCGTCAGAGAAAACATGCTCGAGCTTGTCACACTGCCCTCGCTCGCGCTTATACTGAAACAGGGTATAGATACATACATATGCTCACGTCCGCAGCCGCGACAGCGTTGCATGTTGTGAACTTCGTGCAAGTATCATACGCGAGCACGCACGCAACACTCGACGAGCGAGCATACTCCTCACGCAAACATAAGTCGGAGAGACGTCGATGCCATAAGCGCGAGCAGGAGCAGGCCATTTTGAACGAAGGTTAGTTCCACGGCAGTGAGCGTCTGTGCATGCCAAGTCGGCGGTGTCGTGCTCGCTATTACGTCGCTCGCGCTTACTGTGAAATGGAGAGCTTAACTCGCTCTAAACAGCTGTATTTTTGGGTTCTGGTTAGGGTGCCTTCATGTGCGCTTTGCTTAGGGTGGAGACATCTGGCCATTTTGTCCCACACTTTTATTTTTATTTTTTGTTCAAAAGCGCGTGAAAAAACGTGGTCCTGCACGCTTTTGTGGCGCTGACTGTGCTATGGCGACATTTTGTTTTTGTCGATTTCTTTGTATTTTACCCGTGAGCGCGTGCTGTCGGCATCGGGTACTACAAAGGGCGGCATCACCCTAAACAGAAGGACAATGAGGCACCCTAGTTCTGGTCAGTTTTATATAGTGCACCAACCTCGCACAACTTTGCGGCTCCCGTGGGGTTGAAATCATTGCAACCGAATCGGTGAAGCAAGATCTTCCTCCGAGGTTCATATTCCAGGGAACACTGAAAAGCTTTCCGGCCGACTTTTCCGCTGGCGCAGCATCCCGTCAGCTGTGACGTAACTAGAGCTTGGGAAAGTCTAAAATCGAAAGCAGGATGTCACGTGACTTGACTGGCCAGTAGTGTGCGTGGCGGCGGCTTGCTCGAAGGATGGCGCCATTTTTCCCAGGATGGAGGGGCCTTACACGAGACGTGTCCTGTATAGTGCACCTACCTCGCACAACTTTGCGGGTCCCGTCGGGTTGAAATCTTTGCAACCGATTCGGTGAAGCAAGATCTTCCTCCGAGGTTCATGTTCCAGGGAACACTGAAAAGCTTTCCGGCCGACTTTTCCGCAGGCGCAGCATCCCGTCAGCTGTGACGTAACTAGAGCTTGGGAAAGTCTAAAATCGAAAGCAGGATGTCACGTGACTTGAATGGCCAGTAGTGTGCGTGGCGGCGGCTTGCTCGAAGGATGGCGCCATTTTTCCCAGGATGGAGGGGCCTTACACGAGACGTGTCCTCGCTAGCGTCCGCGAGGATGTTAAGTTGCTTCCTAGCGTTTTACCATGCACGATTCATGAGAGTAAAGCTAGCGTCTTTCAAGCGTCTCCCGGCGTCCCTCAGCGTCCGTCCGCAGGCACGAAACAGAGCGTTGTAAAGGACACGACGAGACTCGGAATGAAAACACGACCTAAAAATATCCGATTTTGCTCGCCAGGGACTCTGCACAAAGCTTGAGAGATACAGGCCTATAGTCGCTGATAACTCAAGAAACGTAGGGCATTGCTTTATAAAGTGCACCTTCTTGATTCGTAATTCCTTCTTTCGATATTTGTATCTGCCAACGCTTCAGTTTCACTGAGTGGGGAGCTGCCGTAACGTGCTCGCAACTCGCAACACCTTGCGTTTTTTTGTTTTTGTTTTTAATTTTCAGCTGGTAGTTTTTGTGAGCGAACAAAAACGTGTTCTGGAAAATTGGGTAACAATGATAAGAGCTGCTTTGGATTCCCATGCTTGGTTCCTTAACGGTGCTAGGTTTAATAGATCCGCGTTGATTTGGCCGACGAAAATGTGGGAAACCTACAATCCTTACAAAGTGTGAAGGTGCCATATTGATGTAAAAGCGAATTAGTTATTTTTTCGTCCAGCCTCGCAGTTGTAATACATATATATATATATCTTTTTTTTTCACCCGGAAACGTAGGTGAATTTAAACAACTGCTAAAGTAGACGGGCAAAAAAACAGCATAAAAAAGAACCATACAAGAAAGATTATAGATAAGCTGCTTCGGCTATGAAATTACGTCTGCTATATCTTCTTAAAGTATTCCTAAACCTTAAAGGTTTTTGACCGAAATTACACCTCGTTTTTCACTAGTTTTGAGAATCACTGTTGAACAAAGGCATGACACTGGTGCCAGCTGTGATTGCTAAACCAACAACAGAATGGTCTCTATAGCCATGATCACTGTCAACTTAATAAACGCCAGGACGTGACGAGTGACTATAGGGTTCATTCTTTAACTGCCGTGTTCGTCCTACACTCAGAAAGATTTAAAAAAAAGAATGTGAGTTCACTTTTAGGCGGAACATAAAGACACGCTATTTCAATGCTCAGTGGATAAATCCCAACGAATGACGAGACCCAGAATGCTATAGACCCATTTCTAAAGTCCGCGCCAATGCCTGTCCGCCATCGCTAAATCTCATACGCTGACCATGTATTGGACCCGACGGCTGCCTCAGCGTTCGGCGTGGGATCGGCTGAGATCGTATTAGACATGAGTGCAACGTCAGCGTTCGGCGAGGATTCGGATTCAGTCACGCGCTTCGTGTGCAAGCAATGGCGGCCGCCAATGTTGCTTCATGGACTTTTGAAAATGAGTCTATTAGGGCCCATAGATCCGACGTGTGCAGAGACACTGAGCAGTTGGGACGTCATGCTCTCTCTCCATGAGCACACTGCATTTCTTGTTTGTTTGTTGGTTTAGTCGCAGTTTTAGCTTCGTTATTTACAGGAACACTTCTCCTGGCTTTGATTAGCTGTCTCTGTGTTCTGCTAGAATGCGTACCCGGAGGATTCTTTTAGACCTTAAGAATGATAAAAAATGCGGTGTACTTTGTTGCATATGTGACTATGCTTGGAAAAAAAACAGAAACATCGAATGGTTTTTGTTTACCAGCTGCAGTGTGTAGTTCTTATTTCTTCCATTGCTGCTCTCTTTTACTAGCAAAACACTGGCTTTCTCGTTGAAAAAACACGAATGTGCGACGTCCGATACTTCTTTTTATCTCTCTTGCTTTTTTGATCACATTATAGAAAGTCATAGGTAATCGCCTCCATCAACGAGAGCGTGATTGAAGAAAATCGCACAATTGCAGCTACGTTTGTCAAGTACCTCCATTAAGATTTCTGAAATGATTCTTTGATTCTTTCTTCAAAAGCATAATCGAAAGTCGCTCCATTCTCTGTTCATACATGAACGCTGTTTACTCCCGCCCTCTTGTAGTGGCCAAGCGTACGAAACCTTCCTCCACACGAGAGAAGATTTTCGCCATGCGGCATCGGGGCACGGAACCCTTTTACTCCTCGGCTCAATCAATTCCTCTCCGACGCCCGGCTCCGCGTTGCATCCGAAGAATGCGACGCCTTCCAAAATGCCGAGTTCCATGCATTGCTCACCAGGAGACCGGGCATGCCACCTTAATTGTCCGGCCACGATGCCCGGACCAGCTATACCGTTTCACCTTACAATGAACCACGGTAAGCGCTACGAGCCGAGGCAGTCAACCTAACCACGGTGCCTCCAATGCTTCTTCAACTGGTGTTTCTAGCGTCCTGTTCCACCCTATACATCAAAAGTGGTCCCAAAGTCCATTAAATGACGTCCCAGAAAATGACGTGTCATGTTGTCGAATGTTGCGATCTTGGCGGTAGGTGCTAGAACTTCTGGTTTAAAAGTGCGGCCGAACACGAGTGTCGCGGTCGTCGCGGAATACCAACTCCTGGCTGCTGGAGTTGCGCAGACTGTCACAATGGAGAACGACCTGCAGCGATACAGGCGTTTACCACATTCACCACATTCACTTCACAAAGGCCATCCCTAACGTGCCACCTTTTTCCCGTTCACAACCTTGAAAGTCGTGTAATTGACGTAAATATTTTTTTTTACCGTGAGTATTAAACAAGTTTGATAGCGTTATAAGGAAGCATTTATCAAAGATAGTGCGCAGATTTCATCACACAAGTACTGCAAAAACTTTGCATAGTTGTACAAAGGTACAAATTGTCCCTGGGCTACCTACAGATGGCGCTGATTGCCTGGGGTCCAGGCAGTTTTGTAGACGGTACACGTAAAAAAAAAAAGTAATCGATTACGTTTTTTTTCGGTTATAAAAGTATTTATTTTGATTACATAATTAGTTAAGAAAGAAAAATAACTGGCGGTTACTTGAAGAAGTAGCAGCTACTTTTCCGATCACTCCAGAGTTTCGTTACTGCAGGTTTTTGTGCCTGTTAAAAAAACATGTTTTTCATGCTGTCCATTATTTGGATTAGAGTCACCGAACCATTAAATTCTTAACTTGTTAATCCACCAATTTTCGTAAACCATCATCGCATTTAACGACTGGTCGGAAACTTGTACAAGCAAAAGGGTGCCATTAGGAAGAAGACGGAAATGTAGCATTGGCTACAAGTAATTTTAGTACTTCCAAAAATGTAATCCATTTACTCTCGTGATTATTTTCTAATAAATGTATTAACATTATCTTATAATGACTCAAAAAAAAGTAATATACTATACGTAATTTGGTTACTTGCAACGAATGTCGCACAAGTCTGGGTCTGCGATGGGTCTTAGCGCCCTCTGGAGTTCATCGTTAGGTGAAGCGGAGTATGAGGACTTGACTGGCACGCTACGTCACTCTGGGGACTG
This sequence comes from Ixodes scapularis, assembly GCF_016920785.2. NCBI lineage: Eukaryota > Metazoa > Arthropoda > Arachnida > Ixodida > Ixodidae > Ixodes > Ixodes scapularis. The sequence goes on from NW_024609881.1 coordinate 113,566,457, forward strand.
ACCAATCAGGAACCGCAATCCGGGGGGCGAGGGTGCGCAGCCGAGACTTGATCGCTTGAACGCTGATTGCTTCCATTAGAGGGCTTCCCTGTTGCTGACAGCGTGGCTCCGGCGAGGATTCGGAGAATGACAAATTTTGTATACCTGAGAAAACGCTCTTTCACTGTTTAATGGGCTAATGGTTCCCCCGCGTTGTCACGGACAGTGCGAGTCACTTAACGGGGTATCACTTTTGTAGAGTTATGGCGGTATTTTTTTTTTGTATTTGTCGCCTTGTTTTTGTTATATCCTTTCTCCAGTTAATGATATTTGATCGTTTCAATTAATACGCCTATTAAGAGAGTTGACTCTCATTCCGATGTGTCCCGAAGTTCATGACGTTAATTATCTACCTTTTCAAAAACTAGTCCTTTACTTTCCTCTCTTCTGAGGAAAGTAAAGAGCTGCGAAAGTGTAGGGTTTGAGAGGCTCACCATTCAAGAATTATACCCAAGTGCGGCTTGGTTGTTGTTTTCAGACTGTTTGCTCAAATAGGACGCCACAAAGAGACCTAACTAGGCACAAGCTTGACAGTCCTAAGATTTTACGGATTTTGCTCTGAGGCGATTAGATAGTGCCTTTTCTTTGATGTTTCTATGACTTTTTCTCTGGCTCGCCACATAACTGCCGAAATTCAAGACCTATGCCAAAGATGTGCGTCCACCTATTAACCAATGAAGCAGTAATAAAACCTAAATCCGGCACCTGTTTGGCAATTCTGGGCCCAAACTTGCCATGTGAAAACCAAGCCACCACATGGTAAGTCTAACTGTGTCGCTGCTTTGACGATTTATGCCTAAATGTGCCAGGTCAGGAGTGAACTATAAGCAGTGAAGTCAAACTATGACTCTATGTAAAGTTTAGCCCTACTCTGGCTTCTTCGGGTTTTGATGGCCCTTAAATTTCGGACAAAAGACTAATTTTGGCTCAAGAAATATGGGCTACGTTTCCTTCTTTTAATTTAGATTCTTGCTTTTTATAATTCATAAACAGAGTAGTCGATATTGCAGCTCAGTTTGGCTGCATAGTACGCAAGACGCCATGAGAGTATTGCATTTTGCTTTTAGACGCTCAGCTCTTAGTTTGATTATTTACCTCGTACTTAAAAAGACACTCTTAAAAGTACGAGCCCAGAGTGCGTCATGAAACGTACGTATTTTCTCGGTTTTATGGAACTTTGTGTGACGATCGTTTTCCCAGATAAATATGTAAAGTAACTCCTTCAATAAAAAAAACAAAAAACAAAAAACAAGCTTGCATTTCATATACAAAAAAAAAAGAAATATCCCACTCATATGTTAAGAATTTGTCGCATAAAATCCTATTCATACGTATTTTGCGTAAGCAAATTTTGTGTTGCAAGACTTAATGCCAAAGCGCGGAAGGGTCTCAGCTCGAGCGTTAGATTAGAACAAGACGCCAAAGGCTCCGGTCAACGCCACGCGTGACAAAACTTCCTCGCGAAGGTCTTCTCGGACATAATCCGTGCTTTGAAGCTTCGCGTCACAACTTCTTACCGCAAAACAAAAAAACAAATTTGTGAAGCTAAGATGCATGTGACCAACAAGGAACCCGCTCCAAAACCTCGATCCCCTGACCGTACTATCGGCTGCCAGCAGCTGTTCGGAACTCCTTAAACCGAGCCCGCGATAAGAAACCCCGCCGTCCTAATAATACATTAGGCGAGGCCTGGACAGAGAATTGAGCACCATGAAAAGCGATGTCTGCCGTCGTCCAGAAGATATGCGCCGATTCGGAAGAATAAATCGTGGCATTAAAGTTGGATGGCCGCGGGGCTTTTGGGCCCGGCCAATCGCGGCTTAGATGCCCCCAGCAGCGTGTCGAAGGGTTTCTGGTAAGTTTAGTACTTTTTGTTTTGTGGTCTGTCTTGATGTCTTGCGTGATGGATAGCTACGTGCAGTTTAGGAGGTTCCTCAGGGTGTGTCGAGCCTCGCTCGCAAGTTCGCAACGCAGCCTGCCACTTTTGAAGCCAGCCCAATCTTTTTAGGTTTTCGAGGTTAACGCGAATTCTGCGGAGAAGGTTAACTTTGGGGACGCGGCTGCGAGCCTGGGAAAGCCGTTGTCTCAAGAAATTGCTCTGAGCGAGAAGTAATGACCCTTTTTTTAGGATAAAAAACAAAACAAAAAAATACATTCGAAACTATAATTTTTGTTTACAGTAACTTATGGGAAATACATTAACAGTACATCAAACCAAGACGCAAGATAACTGATATCTGCTATCGAATAACAGATCTACACTAGTTCCGAGATTTCGCGTCTGCGTCCTTTTAAGAGCTAACGGGGACAGTTCTAAATAATAACAAATATTGGAGTCGATAAATAATTCATTGTACATTGTTCAGCCTCAGTTTAGCAGGTATAGACAAAAACAACTTTGATTATGCATAGTATGAAAGGTTAGAGTATATTGAAACATTGGTCAGTAAATAAGAGCAAGCTTAGCTCCGAGATTATTGTCTGATGCCTCATTTTGCACTCGTACGAACAAATGCGTTGTCATTCGACCCTCTGGAAACTGTCATGACGTCCACGCTTCTCATTTAAAAAGCTTCGAAGTCCACCGACACGAACACAGTTCCTTGCTTTTTTTTAGGATCTTTTAAATATGTGATGCTTAGTAATCTCACTTATTAGCTTTTGTAAAACTTTCGAAATTCGGGCCAGTGAACATGATGTGTGTTTTCTTTCTTACCCTTCGTTTTTAGCCTTTCATTAAAGTTTTATATTATCAATCAATCTGACAATCTTGCTCAAAATAAACACATAACACTACGCAAACGCATTCGGGTATGTAAGGTGCTTGGCTATTCTTGGATGCATTTCAAATGCACAAAAATAAATAATGTGGCGGTTATCTGTCACCCATGCATGTGCCGTACAAATTTTTTTGTTTTACTCAAATTATGTTTTTATGCAAAACGTTCTAAAGTGTACTTTATACTTTTGCTCTAACCTTTTCTTTTTTTTTTCTTTTTTTGCCGTACATATTATAGGACAATGGAGTGTTAAAATGGTTGACGTAAACATTTATAGCTATCCTACCCGTTTCGAAAATACGTACCTGACGGTAATGACTTATTAGTTGTTAAATATTGTGTGATTCGAGTTTATTTATTTTCTTATGCAGCCGTTTTTTTTTAGTGGCCTATTCTAACTTTCCTAGTATCGTCATTTATTTATTGTCTTTGACATAGGTTCGTTTAGAAAATAAATAATGACAGATGCTTGGAAATTAGTAAAGTAACATTTCCCCCTTCCATGCCCTATTTATATTTGATAGATATCAATAACAAACAAATTATCACTAGCAGTTTACCATGGTGCAAACAAATTTCACTCGACAGTTCTACCTACTTGTCCACAGACTTTGTTAAAAAGTCACGGGGGGAATTACTTTGGAGAACTTTTACGACAATGTTTACTTCCGTGTCCAGTGCGTTTCACGCGTGCCAAGGTTTTTATTTGAGTTTTAGAGTATAGAACAAATACACTCTTCTGTGCAACAGACAAGATTGATATTGGACGACGCACCGACTTTGCACTTACACAAAAGTTCCTAGGCACTATGTCGTTGCGACGCGGGCACGATTGTAGCTCGCGCCACTCCATCATCGTGGATACCGAGCTCTGGGCACGGTGTCTCCGCTGATATAGAAGTGATTTAAGCCTAAATAGAAACCGACGTTGACAGTAATGCGACTCACATAGAAGTGATATTGAACGTCAAAATGACAAGCACTACTTAAAGTAAACTTTTTTTTTGGACAAAATACATTTGAAGTTTTTTGCCGTTCCAGAGCACGACTTCTACGATTAAACCAAGCGTACTTTATTTGGCTTGGCTCGTCCATGAAGGAAAGTTTTAGGAATACTACGTTGGACGATGTATGCTTGGCCACGGACGGACTGGAACCGCGCGCCCTCTTTCTCTTCTTACGGCCTTTGCAATCGTTAGAAAACATGATTGCGCTTTGAAGACGGGGACATGGGAAGAACAGACACCACAGACCGCTAAGTTTAAACTGATTTAATTCAAGAGCCTCAGCGTAGATATACACCGCGTCGCCGCACCACATCTCAACCAATCCGTGGCCCAGCCACGGACCGCAAGTACGCCAACTCTTTATCCGCCAAGTCAAGTAACGCCACACTGACACAACACGTGCCGGAACTATTTATAGCGTCAGCCTCCATAATCTCTCTAACAGTCTTATCTTTTTGTTTAGCGAGAACAGTAGAAGAAGAAAATAATGGTTTGCACCCGCAGTCATGCCAGTGACACGACAGATGGCCATCCCGAACCCCGTTCACTTTCTGGTCGTGTTCCCTTAGCCGTACATTTAAACATCTGCCTGCCTGGCCGACACAAACCTTGCCACATGAAAGCGGAATTCGATACACCACCCCTTCCGTGCACGCGACAAACGGACTCCTGTGCTTGATCGTGCAGCCCGTCGGTACCTTCCGGAATGGATCTGTCATCTTGCACATTTTTGTGAGCTTTTCGGGTGCAGAGTAAACAACTTTTACGTTCACACGTTTGGCTATTTTTCCCAGACTGTGCGCTGTTCTGTGCATGTAAGGCACAACCGCAACTTTTTGTCTCGCTTGACCTGCCTCTGGGCGTGGACTTTGCAATCGCCCGGGAGTCAATGGCATTTTTTCACCGTATGTAGTTCACTTGCTTGCCGCCAGGGGCGCAACCACCTCACCCCACTTCACCCCACGCGGAGAGTCCCTTCGAGCTGCTTTGCACTGCTGTTCGAGCTTCATAGGTTGTTGTTTTGGCAACCTTGGTCTGGTGTACGTCGGTGGCTATCTGGTGAAACTCATTAGCGAGTTTGGGTGCGACGCCTGTGTCATGCTGTTGGCTACGAGTTGATCCTCTGTCCGCCTTATTGCAAGGCCAGGATAAAAGCGGACTTCATTATTCAAATCGTAGGTTCCTCGCACTTCTGGACAACATTTTTTTTTCAAGGCTGTTAAGCACCTTCCGCGCACAAATGTGCACGAAGTTTTGCAACTACTCATTGCACCCTATCTTGAAAAGGCGCCAATTCCAAGTTGCCCAGGGGGCACTGACAACAGTCACTTAAAGCCCTTGGTTGGTTTAATTTGCAACAAGTTCCTCAGAATATTTCTGATTAATCATGCAAAGACGGTCACGGACAGAAACAGAAAATCAGCTGGATATGTGCACAAGCCCTCGAGGAAGCACTTTAAGCTGTATTATTCACGGTACGAAAATTGTTCAGACTACTACATCCTCGTCTAGAGCAGCTGATCGACTTCATGTGCGGCCTATGGAATGATGATGCAGACCATGGCAATAGATAGACTGGCCCTGCTTACATTTCACGAGAGTGTACGAATTATTTACCATATAAAGATCCTCCACGTAGAAGGGGTCCGTCTCCTTTTGTTCATGAGTTGCAACAGAAGTCCTGGAGGTAAAGACGAGTATAGTTTTTCCACAATCGCATTCGCTGTCTCTACATACTACTTTTTACTCCCGAATCTCTCGGAGATGTGCGTCAAATATTCAAAATTTTGGACACATCAGAAGCGCATTAGATAATGGCTGAGGGTCTAAACGTAAGGATCAGGTGTTAAAGGCTATAAACAACTCGGCCGCAATTCCGGACAGCGTTGAGATACACTCTTAGACGCGCTTTGTGCAAACGACAAAGGTAGCCCAGGGGTGAGGTGACAGCGCCTCCCGCTAATTGCGGCGGGAGGTGGCGATTGCCGTAATTGCAAAGGCCGTAAGAAGAGAAAGGGGGCGCGCGCTTCCAGTCCGGCCGTGGCTTGGCGAACTCATTCAATATGTGAACGGCGTCACACCTTCTTGACTTAAGGAGACACTGACAGGGTGTTTATGGTGGCCAAGGTTTTTATTGTACGTGGTATATGAGAGCCCAACTACCCAGAACATAATTGGCGGCTCGAAATTCGTGTTCTTTCTTCCCGAAAACGGCCGATTGAGAACTGATCGTTTTGAGTCGCGCTCACTCTCTTCTCTGTGGTCACCATAGATAACCAAAGTCGTGGGTCATCAAAGGCACGCACTCAATACTAAAAATAGACAAAAATATAATACCCACTTTTTGTGGCTTATAAAAAGCTGCACATACATTGATTGAAGAAAAAAAATACTGCAAAAATTTCTCCTTTATATTTCTTCTTTCTCCCCAGTCCAGTTTCGGTTTCAATTTCGAGGAGGTGCTTCTTTTGACTTTATCAGAATTAGACCTGATGTTCTATCAAAATATTCATTGCGTAGTCTTCTGACACCTTAATGAATCACCTGGCAAAACATAATAATAAAAATATTTTGGCGGGTGTCAGTGTCCCTTTAATCTCTCCGTTATGGTCTGCTTGAACTTTTAGCACAACCTCTACTCAGTTCCTTTCTTATGCACTGTCTTTTACAAAAAGATGAAATGGAAGGAACCGAGTTTCTGCTCCTTCGCGTACTTTGATTACATTTTTTTAAAGCTAATAGCGGTCACTTTTTGATTTAAAGAATTAAACTCTGACACGAGTGTGTACGGAGGAAGAAAATGAATTAAAACGCGTCTCTGCGTGCACGAGAGAAGAGAGACGTGAAAAGTGATACGATAGTGATCGGCTGTGCTACGAAGTTTCGTCTCCGCAGATGTTATTCTCTGCGGTAGGGGGCAGCAGCGAACATCTATACTCCGTTTCAAGTGTGAAGTATGACCGCCGGTGGCGCTGCGACCACATCGGGCCAGTCAAACAGCGTCAAAAGTGCCTTGTCATGGTGATCAGTGATCATTGTCTTGGTTGGTTTTACTGTCACCGGGAAAACCAATCCCGTGCAGAAAAAAAACAAGAACAAAAAAGAAAAGCGCAGGTTCACGGCTCGGTGATACGTAGCAAACGCACAAAGGCGATGAACGCCATGACAATGCACTTTTGACGCCGCCTTATTGACTGCATCGGATTGTATGCGGAAAGCAAGTCGTCTGCTCCGTGCGTAAGAGTTGCGGTGAAGTCAGAATGACTCCGAGCTCTGGTTGGCTTTGATTGAAAGGATAGTGGGTAGATAGTGGGAATCCCTTATTATCTGAATCCGTATGTAATAACTAGCTGTTGTTCTGCTATATTCTTAAAATAAATGTTTTGTTTATTACGAAGCGTTAGCTTTGTTAACTATGTGCTGCTGGAAAGCGCTGCATTGGGGACAGAGACCTTGTCAGGCTTCACGCCTTTAGTCCCTGTCCCCATTTCGGTTGATTCCGGAAATAAATAAACATTCAAACCAAACCAAACCTTAATGCTAGACGCCTCAACGTCTACCCACTATTTTTTTTTTCAATCAGCCAATAAGAGCTTGGCGTTCTGACAACATCAAACCCGTGTGCACGAAGCAGACGAACTTGCGCTCCACATAGCGTTGGTTGCAGTCGGACATAATGTAAAAAAACGGAGTATGCGAAGCGCAAATGTCGTCTGCTTTTTAAAGAGGAGTTATATTGACGTCAAAAAGCCAAGCTCTGATTGGCTCCGACCGAAAGAATAGTGGGCAGACCTCGAGGCAGCTAGCTTTGAGGTCTACCCACTATATTTTTCCATCAGAGGCAATCGGAGCTACGGAGCGTTTTGAAGTCACTGTAACCCCTCTACAAGAAGCAGACGACACTTGCTTTCCGCATAGGCCTTCAGTAGTCTTTTCTGCAGCCTGCATGCTAAAAACTATTAAAAACAAAAACAACAACAAAACGATTTCTTTCTTTGTATAAACCGATTGTATTCTCCAGTCAGGGCTAGGCGCCGTGACGTCACTGTACCTTTGCACGAGAAGCAGGCGAACTTGCACGTCGTATACACCAATTCAACCCTCCAACGTCACGCAACCGCGGTGGCGCTGCTGTTGGCTCCGCACATGCCCAGATGTGTCGCCTTTCCCGAAATGGGTGTCTGCACACGCGCACTGCCAGCATTATGTGTGGCACTCACGCGGGAGTGCTAGTAGAACGCCGTGTTCATGCATACGAATATATTCCTACGCTCAGCATGATCTCGTTTTTTTTCGTCACTAGTTTCGCGTAAACAAATCGCTCGCAACCACTGCGACCCTTCGGGGCCTGCGCCGAATTCTTTCCGGAATGCCATATTTTCCGTATACGATGGCGGTAAATTATGTAACGTGGTCATTGGCCCTGCACGGCACGCGGCACGTGACAAATCACCCGCCCGATGTTATTGCGATCCCGAAGAAAGCGGAAGATTATGATCTCGGAACATGTGCATATATAAACACCAATAGGATCCGGAGCTCTGTGAAAATAAGGTTGAGTGTTGCCACACAGGTGCGAAAACCACAGCTCCCGAAACAGCGTGTTCTTATATTATATATATATATATATATATATATTTTTTTTTTCTTTGGGGGGGGGGGGGGGGGGGGGGGGTTCGGGAACACGTTGCATCGCGGGTGTAAGGTGCACATTGCTCTCGCACAATCGGAGCCTACCGCCTTTTGCGAAGATTGGGATTTATGGCGCTCGCTACGGGGAAGAACAAACCCAGGTAAAGGGGGAGGGCTTGGCAGATCAGCAGCGGCAGCGGCAGCAACACCGGTCGGGAGGAAGACATCATCCGTCCTCGTACATAAGTGATGCATTACAAATAACGACCCGGGCTCCCTGTGGTTTCATCCTTCTCCGTCGCTATACGAAGCGGCGCACTAGAGTGCCCGGATTAGAGAGTGTACCAAACTTCTCGATCGGGGTCGTGTTTGTTGTACGAGCTGCAAGGAGGGCGCGAAAGCTTTGGTCGTCTTCAACCCCCTCAGCTTTTCCGTCCGGTTTAATGCCTTTCAGGCAGCGAAGGGAACGCATGTGTACATGTGACCAATCAGCCCAGTAGGCGTCCTCCATTATATTGTTCCGCTCTCCAGTAACTACGCCGTCATAGTCTTGGCTGTCTACGGTGCACTCGAGACTCGCTGGAACACACCGGAAAAGAGGAGCACTAGAAAGCACTGGGTGCGAAACCGGAACCTGCGCACTACGCCGGTCAGATCAGTGTTGCTTGTCGGAACCGTACAAGGTTGAGTAGGAAGGATGACCCAGCAAGTCGGTATAAAAAAAAACATGAACATATATATATAAAACTGAAGACGTTACAAATTTCCTTTGCGTAAAAAAAAATGTTGACCAATTCCTGAACGAAAAGAAAAAAAAAAGAGAACTGAAAATATAACTTATGTAACCGTCTGCATACAACCGAAATAAAAAAACGCACACACACAAAAAAAAAACCGGATGTTCGATCTTTTCCACAGTTTATGGATGATATTTTCATTCTTTATTGTCGGTACACGCGTAGATGCAGTAGATTTCACGTATTGATCAGGTCGGCCGTGATTTACGAGCAGCGGTGATGATGATGGTGGACGCGTCGATGACGATGCCGATAGGGCTGCCTCGGACAGCCGGAGGGGTGGCGGTTTCAATATTTGAAAGCCTTTTGGCCTCCGTAATCGTACCTAGAGGGTGGCGGACGGCGGCGGAAAACTATGTGTGCGGTTTTGGAAATAATGGCCTTCCTTTTTCTTTCTTCTTCGGGGTCGCTGATGGGAGTTTCGGAATTGAATTCGAGTCGGAAGCCGGCGGTATTTTGGATGTGAAAGATCAAAAAGGGAAGAGAAGGGAAACAGGATTGTAAAGTGGGAGAAGGAAATCATCAGAGCTCTGACTGCTAGATGAAACAGATATTGTGCGCCCGCTTATTCCTGTTGAATGTAAAATGACGGACTAAAGAACGAGGCTGCGTAAGACTTCAATGAACCCGACAAAATATTATTTTGATAGTGAACATTGTGACAGAAGCCACGCTGTTGAAAAAATTCGAGCGAATGTGGAGTCCACAGGTACGTGTCCATTTTATACGCTTTGTTCACTGAGAACTTATTCAGGAAGAAGCAATTTTTGAACGCGGTCTCAACCGACTTTAAGGTTGTTAGATAAGTAACAGAAAGACGAAAATTTGGTGTTTTTGTTCGGAAATTACAATGCTTATAACACCTCCCCTTTGAACTTCGCTGCCTTTCAACAAAACACGTAAGTTTCTTTGTCTTATTTTATACCACGAGATAACACCCATCCAGAAAACCTTAAAGGGATTCCAATATATCAAACAATTTTTGTTATATCTGGTTTCTAATTTTATGCGCTACCCAGTCATGAAAGAACCCAACTTGCACGTTAGCGAAGTTCTCCCCAACCCCAAACGCAATATCTATTAAGACCCACAGAAGAAGGCACCGCAACGCTGTAAAACGAAGCAATAAAACGGGTCCAGTGGGGAGGCCTCAACAGATGATGAAACCCAAAGGTACCAGAGCCAAACAAACCCAAGACAAAAAACAAGCAAAATCGAAGCATCAAAACGAAGCTCTCGTCTGCCATCTCGGCCATCGATCTCGTCGAATTACGAAGAGGTTTTGGCCATAAATCAGTTATTCTTTTCCGCTGGAATCAGTGGCACGAAGACACAAAAGAAGATGCAGGCCTACAAGAAGAAAAAAAGAAACACCTAAAGCGAAGAACAAGAAGACCATGGCCAAGGATGAGCGAGCTATTTCCGAGGCAATAGAAGGAAGTTACCGCTTGCCGTATAGAAGCCATCATTCGATCCAGACCAAGGAAGCTGTTTTTTTTTTCTTTTTGTGTGTGTATCTCTTATTTATATTTGATCTCCACGCGGTTTGCTCGATTGTATCTGGGACTATATGTTCGCGAGGAAATGAGACTGAGATTAGTTTGTTGTTTGCTACGCAGGTAGAGTCGACCGGAAGAGAGGGAAACCGGTGATGACCTTCGTCTTCGCATCCTTGGTCTTTGGGCAGCCAGAATGGTTTCGATACTTCCCACGATGGTTTCGGCCAGATGGTTGTGGTGTAAGTGTGGCGCTTAGAACGTATGTCGAGCTGCTGCGTTTACCGCACCCAAGTGTCATGAGGTCACCGGCCACTATCCTGGCGGTATGACAACAGCGGTGGGGGACGTGGAAGGCGCACGCCTTGCTGCAGGTCGCTCTCCTGCTCGACAGACCGCTAAAGCTTGGGAAGCTAGTCGGAACGCTAGTTCGTCTGCTCCTTTTGCTGGGGTTGTGGTGACGTCAGAAAGATACCGTGCTCTGATTGGCTTTGATTGAAGGATAGTGGGTAGACCTTAATGCAAGCTGGCTTGAGGTCTACCCACTATCCTTCCGATCAGAGCCAAACGAAGCTCAAGGTTCTGACGTCACCAGGAGCCCTGCAAAAGAAGCAGACGACCTTGTACTGCGCATCGGAGTTTGGATGCCGTGGCGAAAGCCACACTCGCGTCTGCTCATGCTTTTTTATTTTTTTATTTTTAGGATTAAGCACCATGATCGCTACATCCGTCAACTGCACACTCCAGTTTTTATGACGTCATTTTTTTCCTTTTCGGGACTACCTTCGATGCACTGGCGTAATAGGACTCCAAACAAACCGGTCGGAGCCGGGTTTCAGCCTATAGGTTCGGTAGTGTAATGAATTAATCGGATTCGCGCATTTTCGTTTGAGTGAGAGCATGTGCGTTGCTACAACTCGCAATTGCTTGCGGCGAGAGAACGCGCTGCTACACTGTCGCCACGTAACAAGTAGCCCTGGAACCATTTCGATCTGCGTACACCCAGATTGAAGGTTTTGCGGTATTAGTGACACAAAATCTACGCTTTGCTTATTACGAATCTAACATTACGAACTAACATTACGAATCTTATATTGAGCTCACGATGAGAAAATGATGCGTGTAGTTAGAGAAATAGTCGCGGACCGAAGAAAGATCTAGGCTAGCCCTATAGGTGGCCACTGTGTGTTTTATCGTCGCAAGGAGTAAGAAGTCGTTGCAATGTAGGCGGTCACACGAAAACAAAAATGTGAGCATCAGTCTTGAGTACTCACATCGGTTCTTTCAACGGATTATGCCCTCACAGCGGAGAATGTCGGGGATGTCTACCTATGTATCTTGTTTGGGTTTAGTGCGGCTATTTTCGTAGCGGGGGGCTGGGTGTTTACTTCCAATTAGCCTTGCTTTCGTTTGGTAGTGACCGGAAGTAGTTTGACTCAAGATCTTCACAAAAAAAAAAAAAAAAAGGTGCTGTGGCCGCAATCTCGATGGAAACCAGGAGAAAAAACGCATCAGTCGTTCGTACTAGCATTTTCGTATTCTATATACATCTTTTTTCTCGTCCATCTGCAGTGTTTGTCCCACGTGTGCCCTACAACGTTGTAGTGAGTAGGAGATGGATTAAGAGCTTAGGAGCTACAAACACAGAAACAGCTAATCGAAAAAAGCTACATGATGGTAGGTTCTGTACGATTGAGTGAACCTACCGACTGTAACGCACATTGACCACGAACGCCACGAAAATTAACAATCTGCTATAATTGACCGGCTCAATCCCCTCCGACCGTCTGTTTTGCTCGTGTCCATTGTGAAAGGAAGAACATTTCAAAAAGTACCAACGTGTCTTTTTTACCACAAACGATACGAGAGGAAAACTTACGGCGAACTAGACAACATTGGGAAGGCTTTGGAAATGTTTTTTACCTAAGAAATTCCAGTGCGCGCATAGTATAAAAACATCGAAACATTATGCTTTCATGACATGAACCAATTGTGCTCAACCTTTTTGCAGATCTTGTGCTGCCATTTCCGAGGGATGTGAATAAGTAGTAGACGCGTTCACATATTTCGACGGGGAAAAAAATATGAGTGGTCTGCTTTCCTTAAAGTAATCGTCATCTGACGCGGCTCAGTAACACAACTTGATCTGACGTGATCTTCTCGGAATCACTGGCGTGCAAGCGATATGTCGTCAACACAGCGTCTTCATTGTCACTGAAGTCCGACATGACTTCGTCACTTTAAGTGGGATTTGCAGTCTCTAAATAAATGCCATTAGGTTGGTATTTTTATGACAAGGGGTAGCAATTGAAATCGCCTAGACAAAACAGGAAAAAAAGAAAAGACTATTTCCCTGCTCCTTACAATAATAATCTGCAAATTAACTGCAGCGACAACCAAGACAGTTCACATTCTGGTGCTCAAAGAGTATTTGTAATTGCACTGGACACTAAGTATAGCGTGATATGATGCCACCACGTGAGGTGACGTGACGATTCCACGTGACGTTATGGTTTCACGCAACACCGTAAGGTCACAATGTCCAGCTTAAAGGCCGACGACGAAACACGAGATTCTGCAAGGCAGAAGATCCTCCTCCCCCTGGGGGAGGAGGAAACAGGAAACGATGGACAGGGTAGAAGTGGGAGAGGAGAAAACAAGGGAAAAGTGGAAAGCACGAACTGGTCGTCGGTCGTTCAGCGGAAAAATTCCCCAGCCACGACGTCCACGATACACTCACCCGGTATCCGTTGTGAAACCCGCCCGTAACGACTGTCACCCGAAAACATGGAAAGGGGTCTGATTTTATCATTTTTATAGCAGTTTTGTTCCTACCGAACGAGCTCGCCCACGCACTTCCTTTACATTCAATTGCAGCGCAACTTATCTCCTCGAAAGAACATGCCATCTGACGTATAGCTGCCGCACGAGAGGCCCATCAGTTCAAGCAACTCACTTTAAAAATAAAGAAAAAGAAAAGAAAAGAGAAAATGACGGCAGTACCGCGGCTCGTCTTTGTCTGCTTTGAAAACGAAGAGGACGGCAGGTGGCGTTCCACATCCCGGACTGATCCCGCGGTCGTAACAACGACGGCGGGGCACCATTACCCCTCGACGTATTTTTGCGGGAGACAAATCCCCGACGCGCAGTTTGTCACCGCAACGGCGCCCCCCCCCCCCCTCCTTCCCCCATCCCCCATCCCCCATCGCCCCCCCCCCCCTCTTTCCTTCCCCTCCCCCAACCCGGCCAAAAACAGCGATTTCCGAGACTGCGATTGCGGCCCAACAAAAACGACATCGAGCTCGCGGTGTCCCGTGCCGAAACCCTGGGCGCGAGTACGTAGAGTATGGAGTCCTTTGTGGGGGGAGGGGGTTGTACGATGACGAGCGACTGAGAACCCTTGGTTTCGGACATCCGAACATGGGTTCCCACTTCGGTTTTCGGCGTAGGTTGTTACTCACGCTGTTTATCATCGCCCGGAGCGCAAGGGTTGTTGTCGATGATGATCTTGGGCGGCGAAGGTGAACGGCGGTTTTCTCGATGCCTGGCTCGTCATCGGCGCTTCCTGGATTCGCGACTGTTGTGTGATCTCCCACGTGATCGAGACATTATTTGTGACTCTGATTTTTATTCAGCAAAGACGTCTTACCATCCTGTAATATTAGTCCCGTATCGTACATTAATTTTTTTTTTTTGCGTTCGTCGGATACATGTAGTTTCTTCGTCCGTGTGTTGCCCTTATGTAACGTGTCTGGTGATATTGTTAAAGAAAGTATTTAATGTTGCACTCTGGGAAGTGCCTGCGCGTCTACTTACTCGCAAAACACTCAATGAGCCAATCTCTGCGATCTATGAAATCAGCTCAGCGAATGATGAGGCGGAACATCCGTTTAGACCTCAAAATGAAGTCTTCGCTGTGGCATTACGCAATGCAAGGGTGACACTTTGCATTGCGTAATGCCACAGCGCAGACTTCATTTTTAAGTCTCAGTGGATGTTCGGCCACATCATTCGCTGGGATGATTTCGTAGATCGCAGAGATTGGCTCTTTGAGTGTTTTGCGGGTGAGTAAACGAGCAGGCATTTCTTAGATTGTACGAGCGAGGTAAAAATGCCCCTAAAAGGTAAAATATATTTATTATATTTTTTTTTTGTTTTACAAAATACTAAGAGGTTAAGTTACATTAAAAGTTGATTTGTTATTTCGGGAAAGAAAAAAACTTGGCACTGGGGATAAAGACTAAAAACAAACAATTTTTTTTACTTACTCAATTATTACATTATTTGCAAGGGGCTAGCGGATACTGTTTATGATCAGCGCATGCCTACCAAAATTTCAGTAATAAATCAATCAATCAATACACGAATTCATTATTCAATCCCAATTTTTAATTATTCATGATTCTTGTATTCACATAAAAGTATCTTCATAAGCCCATGTGGCATGCCTGTATACGGTCGCGACGGAGTTACGCCAAACTTGTACTATTCTATTGTAGACTTTTTTTATTGCGTAGAAAATTGTCTTCGAGGAAGGAAATGTTATACAAGAACGAGAAGCAGTACGTGAGTTGAACATGGCGAGGCAAGTTTGATGCCCCGAACAAATTCTACGATTGCTTTCTGAAGCGCGAAATTGCCGTTCGTGGTGTGACATCTTGTTCGTCAGCGTGGCAGCCACCGTGCTTTGCCAACTTCACCACACGCGCATTTTTATTATTTTTTCTTACTCCGCCACGCACGCGACCATCCCAATCCATAAAACTAGCAGTGGCACGCTACTTTTTTTTTTAACGGACAATATAATCAGGTACTAAGGATTCCCATAATTATGTCTTAACATCCTCCGAGTTCATCACGGTCACAGTTTCGTCCGGTTCTCTGTGGTGTTCGCTAATGTCGTGAGTAGTTCGTGTTTGCCGTCGTTCGCCGTGAAAACTGATTGTCGTCGTTTGCCTTCATATATTTGCCACCCTTGTCTTCATTGTACTGTTGGCGTTAAGAGGTTACAAGCAACGGCGTTACCGGTCACGGGTTACTTTTTATCGGTAACGTGTAACGGTGCTCGTTACTTTTTCAATACTGTAAAGGGTAACGTACTGACGTTAGTTGTTACATTTTCTTCCCAAGAATTAAGAACATAACGCTCTAATTTTTTTTATGTTTCTAGGCGCCAAGTGATGTGCGTTGTTTTAGTTTCTTTTTTCGTTTTTCTTTGCGTTTTTTGCGCGATTATTTAGGGGAACCGTAAAAAGATAAAGTAATTATGTTCAGTTTCTGCATGAGCATAGTGTTTCTTGAAATATGGCGCGTATGCATACCTGTAATGTCAAAAAATAAAACGTGTTCATTCATACTTAAAAAAGAAGCAGCGCCAAGGTAGCGTGCGTTACTTTTTATCGGTACCACTAACGCGTTGCTTTTATTTTGAAGTAACGTGGGACGGTAACACGTTACTTTTAATGAAAGTAACGAATAATGTACTTCGTTACTTTTTTCCGGTAACGCATACAACACTGCTGCATTGTTCACCGCCTTCGGCCATCGTCGTAGGACGTAATCGTAGCTCATTGTCGTAGATGTCGGCACAGATCCTCATCGTAGATCGTCATAAGTCATCGTTGTCGCAGGTTTTCGTCGTGGTTTATCGTTGTGGTTCATCGTCGTGGTTCATCGTTGTAGTGCATTGTTGTGGTTCATCGTTGAGGTTCATCTTCGTGGTTCATCATCGTGGTTCATCGTTGTGGTTCATCGTTGTGGTTCATCGTTGAGGTTCATCTTCGTGGTTCATCATCGTGGTTTATCGTTGTGGTTCGTTGCCGTGGTTCATCGTTGTGGTTCATCGTTGTGGTTCATCATCGTTTTTTCTCGTTGTGGTTCATCGTCGTGGTTCATCGTTGTGGTTCATCGGTGTGGTTCATCGTTGAGGTTCATCTTCGTGGTTCATCGTTGTCGTTCATCATCGTGGTTCATCGTTGTGGTTTATTGTCGTATTTTATCGTCGGGGTTTGTTCTCGTGATTCAATTTCGTCTCTCCCAACTCCTCATTGTTTGACATTGCTCGTCAGGTGGTCGGTCAGGGTCGCACATTTTTCTTGTCTTAATGGACTTACTGCTTGTTAAGTTCGTTCATCCGCTTCTTCACTGAAGCGTTCAGAGTGTGCAAACGTACCCTCCCCTCTACCAAAATGTCACGAATAAAAACGGACAGCAAAGGCAAAATTCAAAATAAACCTTCAAAGAGACGAACTTGTGCCTACAATCGTAAAGAGAAAGGTGCAACTCCTCTTGCGTAGTCCACGGAAGGGCAACTGTCTCCCAAAAAGCGCGTTGCCGCTGCTCTTACACACACGTTATGCTCAGGAACATTCCGAACCAGAACACACCATAACAGCAGAGAATGTGCTGGAACTTTGCACAAGATTACAGATGATAAATTAACATAAGATTGATTTGTTGGATCCTTAGGGAATACGTTAGCATGACCCTTGGGAAAAGCCAAACAAGTTCCCCTTTCGGAAACGCTAACGCTGATCCCTTCACTTTTTGTTTTTTGAATATTTTTTGGTTGCTTTCTCTATATTTTTGCTGCCTCTTTTTTGGCTTCATTACGGGATCAGTGCTAGCGTTTCCGAGAGAAGGACATGCGTGGTGTTTCCTAAAGGTCATGCTAACACATTTCTTAAGAATCCACCAATAGATCTTCCTTTGATTTTTTTTCTTTTTTTCCGGCGAAGCGGGCTCGCCGAGCCAACTTTGCCCCAGCTTCTGTCGCACGCAGACCCGCGTCGGCTTGCCGCCTCTTGCGCCGCATTTCGGCAAGCCGAGCTTGGCTCTGTTTCCGCTCGTCTGTCTCGTTCTCCCGCCTTGCACGGTAGCAGCGGCATCCGCTGCCTGACGCTGCTTTCGCTGTGCACCAGTTTCCAGCGCGCGCATTGGCTTCCGCCTTGTGACGTCACCTCCATCTAGTCTTTCTCCTTCACTAGTCTCCTCCCCTCTACGCGTGTCGCTTCCTTTTCCACTGTTTTGTCCTCAGACGGACGGCGTCAGCTTTTCCCCGTTACGTGGGTACTAATGCCAACGCATTAAAAATAAAGCACAAAGTCGAGTGGGGTTCAAATCCCGTTCCTTTCGTGGCAGCTGCGGGTGTTGTCACCTCCGAGACGCACGCGGAATTTTTTTAGATTGTTTACCGACATAGCAGTTGGTAAAAATACTAATGGAAGGAATACTTGCAACCCCCTCCCCCCACAAAAAAAAAAAGAAGAAAATTGGTTTGCTTGCATTATGCAGATCGGAATATTTCAGAGCGGATTGTTGTGTGAAAGGGTATGCTCAAACACTAAGAACATTAAATTACTCGTTTTGTAATGTTATCACGTGTTAGCGCCGTCCTAAGAAAAGACAAATGACACACACAAAGTGCGGGCCACCCTGCGCGTGAGGCGGTTTTCTCTTTGGAAGGCATATGGGTTTGAAATGCATGACAGTTACTTCGCCTCTTCGGGCGGCCTTCATGTCCACTGAAGAGGTCGTAAGTTATAACGGACGCTTAATTTTGGTCGCATAGAAGTAGCAGCTAATTCAAACGCCTCCTGATGATTAGGTTGTGTCCAGCTAGTTCCAGCTTCTCACGCAAACACGGATTTGAAAAGGTTGGGCTTCCTCTCATTAACACTCATTGTGCGGAGAAGCCCACATTACTTGAATTCCGAGCAAGAAGAGTATTGCGCACACTCGTGTTTTTGAAACCACCCTTTGGGACGGTACGATATTTATAATAAAAGCAAAATTCATACACTTCTATTAATTATAGAACACATAAAGATCTGCTTCTAACTATATTTTTCTGAAGATAGAAACTACCTTTATTTCGCAATGGCGCGCTCTAGTGCAAGTTTCATAATTCTCTAATAAAAAAATACGAAGGCATCTGTCGCGTCCCACGCAGAAGCCAATATTGGCTTATGTGGGATTTACATGTGAACTGCATTTTAATAAGAGGATAAAGATAGTTTTGTATTGTATTGTACTGTGTGAAAATAATTGTGGTTGTGTGGGTGTTGTGTGCGTTGTTTATTATCGTTTGGCAACACTACGGGATGACGACGTATACCGAGATGCCGCGTGCGGTGAATTTGAGAGCGGGTTAAAATCATGCATCATTAAAGACGCGTGCCTGGTTTTCACAGTGTAGGTCAAGGTTGTCAGACTACACTGAGCTGTGGGTTTCCTCGTCAGTGGGCTGTAGCAGCCTGCGTGGGCACAATTCCGGACACTGTGGCGGCTAATTGCAGCGTTTTATAGCGTTTTGTTTTATGTGTGCGTCTTTTATGGCAAATAAAACTTCTCGGGGACTTTGAGATAGCATTCCAACAGCTATGGAAACGAAAATAAACGCATATATTTTATTTTTGGTCAATTCGTGTGCGATGTAGAACGAATCCAACTAACATTTTTGTATTATTTTACGGAGATATTTTTACGTCACCAAACCCTCAGCAGCGTAAGTCAATTTAAAAAGTTATTAACAGTCCAAAAATATTGGACCACACAAGAAAGCCGAATGGCATAACAACATAAACAACACAACATAAAATTAAACAAGTCTTAACAATCGAACAACATATTGCACGTACCCCACGGTGCCGCGTAATTTGATCAAGGTTTATTAGAGAAATATATAAAATAACGCAGCATTTTCAATCGACATCGACAACAGTCACTTTACGACGGACGATCGGATGGAATCCGGATTGATCTTAAAACATGCGTTCAAAAATTTTTTTTTTTTTTTTATGCACAGCATTAATGCAATGGAGCGGACGCGAAGGCTTTCCCGAGGTTTTCTCAGCAGAGATAATCTTTGTAGAACGTTGAACGGTTCACGTATTGTTCAACGTTGGCCTCCTCGCTCGTTTCCCGCGAAGGCCGAACAGGATACGAGACCTGGTACTCTTCGGTTCTCACAGTAAAAGATGACACAAAAAAGATAAGCATCTTCAATAGGCAAATGAGGTATAACCTTTCAAGAAAGGCCGGCGAACTTTGAATTCAGAACGCAGGTGGAGACTCGCACTGACCGGGTTTCCAGAGCACAGGCCGATGGTACAACTTTCTGGTAGATAGGGGGCGCGAGAGTCCCAGAATGGCGGTGGCCGGAAAGGTTTTTTTTCAGAGCCGTATATAGAGAGAGTTTGGACACTGAGAGGAGTGGGCAGAGCCAGGGTAAGGTGTGCGCCAGATGCAGAAAGAGGGCTTGACATGCCCTCTCGACCAACGAGAAGCTGAAGATGATCCACTAGCGGTGGTAGCGACAAACAGTTGTAAAAAGTGCGTAAGGGTGAAACATAGTAACTCTTCATGGCTGAAAATAGGCTGCACGTGATGTTTTGGTTCTCATCATGCAAAAAAAAAAAATTAAGAAAGGAATATGCCCCTTGTGCTCCCTTTAGCTCAAACGGAGTCTTGCCGCTCGTTCGGCAGATTTTCGGCCCTCGGCAACTGACACACGGATTACGCCGATTGCTCTGCTAGCCCCGCAAGTTTTTTTTTTTTATCTTCCACATTTTTATATCTTTCACCATTATTTTGCATGACCATGATATAAACATCACGTGCACCATATTTTCAGTCACCCTTAGTAACTCCGACGCACTTGTGAGGTCTAATTATTCCTCGCGACCTCACGACTTCTGACTGACCGCGTTCGAATTTGTGAATACGCCCTAAAACACGGCCAGGCCCCTTTTGGCCATTGGCGCCTCCTCATTTGCCTCCTATATGTGAGAGGGAATGGCCAAACTCTCTACATACAGGTCTGCTCTTTTTGTAAAGGTCTATAGGGGACGCATGCTTCTAAAAAAAAAATAACAACAACAACAATGGTTAACGAAAAGCTTTTTGTTGCGTTCGTATATGCAGCCCGTTTAAACCTCGTCTCGGGTTGAATAAACATGAGTTTTGAATTCACGGCTTTCAGCCTAAGCAGATGATTGGAGGAAATGACAGGATGATCATGCAGAATACCAAGCGTTTTATTTTGATAATAAAAGAACGTCGGGGCTATAGTCGGTTATACGGTCTGCAAGTTTGTCTGCTTTTTGCGCACTTCGTGTGTTTGTTTACCCCCTAAATGCGTCCGTGTACTTTCGTTTACCCCCGATCTGGACCAATGACGGTTGCGCGCTTGGCTTCCATGACATCGCGCGCTCCCTAGGTGTTTTCTATGTCGCCCTTTCATTGCTGTGCTCCTTTTTTTGCGCTCTGATGCGCAAAAGATTCATTTTGGAACACTTGCTCGCCGTATAGGTTATAGCATAGACTACTATATACTGAGAAAAGCCTGGCCGATCGCCACGAGAAGCGGCCGCCGAAATGGAAAATGTGGAGCGTCAAACAACGAATGAGAGGAGAGCCACGTGACTGGCGCCCCGCTGCGGCAAAACGCCGAAACACACTTCTCCCGAGCGAACAAGTGTGTTTCGGGCCCTCGCCACTGCCAAAGCTGTGCCCTGACGTCCAGGTTTTCCGAGAATTAGCTCTTTGATGCTCTGTGCTGCCAGATCCTCGCGCTCCAAATTTGCGACCGGGCACTCTACGGCTCCGTCGTCAAACTGCCGGGCTTGGTGAGTATAAAGGAGGCTATGGTTATGATTAAAGTGGAAGCTCCTCCCACCTCCTTTCACTTTAGCCGAACGAACGCTGGAGAGGAGGTAACCTCGCCTTCAGCGTGTGCTCTGCTAAAGTGGCAAGGGTTGGGGGGAGCTTCCACTTCACTCTTAACCTGTCACCCAGTATATTCACACGGTACACTTCTCACGAGGGCAAACAGGCTGTGCATCAGCTCTTGGGGCCTAGAGTGTAATAATGGCGGATGCGTTAAAAAAAATAATCATTCTGTTTCTTACGAAACGTTGTGACTCCAGCGCAACCTTTTCTGCACGCTGAAACGCCGTGGATGTCTGCACCACTGCAAGACCATTTAGAAAGCGAGGCCTTGTTGTACGATCGCGTACGTCATCCGCCGAAGGCGAATACGGGGCACAGACTCAACACGAGTCCTTACCGTAGGCTCAAAACTCGTGTCCCCTATATGCCCCGCGCTGGCCAACAATAGGTGGCGTTGACATCACTGAACTAAGGCTTCACGTAGCCATTACACAACCAGGGACTTAAACATTACATAACCTAGGGGATGTTACCAACGGCAGCTTCAATAAGGTTTAATTCTTAAACTTTGTTCTAGCGAAGAACGATAATTGCTTGGACACGGAATGGTAGCGTTGGAAGGTTAAGAACAATATATTTTACCTAATGAAGTATCGCACTGTTCTCGGAAGGTGCGCCAAAAATCATCTTGAAGTTATGGGGTGCAGATTTCGGCCGAAAAATACATTCTCGTACCGCTTGATGGAGCCACCCGTTCGGCCCCGGGCTCGAATGCGTGGGGCCCGGGCTCGGATCAATAAAGCGCTGGGCTCTTCGGACGCCCTGGCAAGACAGAGAAGGCAGAGACCGAAGATCGGGCACAGTTTCAAGATACGACGTTCTAAGCGAGCTTATCTTATCCAAGAGGGCGTGCCTGAAGTTATCAGTGGTGAGCCATGAAGTGCAGCGAGATGAAGGCATTAGTTTCAATCGATGATAACGTGGTTTCCCGAAATGCACTTTGTGACGTGAAGTCGACTTCCATTTCACTTCTTTTACTACCAAAATATTTTCCTAATTTTTCAATCTTGTTGGGTATTATTCATAATTGCGCACACAAATAAACGGTTTCAACTAAATTAAAGTGATTCCTGTGATAACGTTTTGTAAATAGTGAGACAACGTTTCTCCTATTAAAGGAAGTGCACCACATCGAACAAGTAGAATGAGCAGTTTCAAACGCGGGCAGTCGCCACTAGCATGTTAGAAAACGCATTGTATGCTTTATTAAGGCATGAAATGCTTTGGAACGCTACCCTCAATCCCAAAGTTTTGTGCGTCCGTCCTCCCGTCCGTGCACCTTCCGCTAAATTTAGCGTGGAAAGTGGCGTCACGGGACTTCACGTGGCCTATACACCTTGGGGAAATTGACGGCACGGGATCTTGACGTCAACTCGATCTCCCCGCTAAATTTAGCGGAAAAATTCACGTCTTATGGTCAAAATATCAAGTTAGTTTTCCCGCCATATTTAGCGGGAAATTGACATCACGTGACATATACACCAATTCAGTTACACTCTAAATTTAGCGGGAAAATTCACTCCTTGTGGTCAAAATATCAAGTTAGTTTTCCCGCCATATTCAGCAGGAAATTTACGTCACGTGACATATATACCAATTCAGTTACACTCTAAATTTAGCGGCAAAATTCACGTCTTGCGACCCAGACACAAATCCAGTTTCCCCGCTGATTGAACGGGGGGGGGGGGGGGGAGGGGGAGGAGTGGAATCGATGTAACGTGATATGAGGTTGCCTGAGCTATCCAACCACTCAGTTTTCCCGCCAAAAATTTAGCGGGAAATTATACGTCGCGTGACGCAACAACTATTTCACGAATTCCCCCCTTTCCCCATTCCCTATAATGCATTTGATGCATTATAAGACTCTAAAAGGAAAGTTCGCTGCCAATTTTTATATTTTCGATTCTTGCTTCGCGATTCGATATTTGACGTTCTTATCTGATAATGCCTGAATCTCATTGACCGCTGGGGGATAATCTGTGTTTTATAAACTCGCAAACTTACCAGCGACTATATCATGCTCTAAACACAAACATTGTCATCATTTAATTTTAAAATAAAATATTTGTTTCGCGTTCCTGGATTACTCTTGGTCGATAAAGCGTACCCAGGGAAAATAAATCGATAAAAGACAAAGAAACGAGGCTACCAGAAAGCCAAGAGAATACACAAAAAAAAAAAAAAACATGGGACAGTGGCATGCCGCTCAATATCAGCAGCACGCCTGACAAACTCCTTCCGATCCCCATAGGGACACAATAGGCCTGAAGGGTTCCCCACCAATGGGAAAGTCCCAAACCCAGTTGTTGTCTGCCCCTCCCTAGGACAGCTAGGGCTGTTTCTTTTGAATGCCCCTTATCCGTCAACAAACAAGGCCGACAGAGTCGTGCTCGCGTCGACTGTCCCGCGCGCTATCTTTGAGGGGAGTTCCCTGGGGAAATGGTGAATGTACGCAGGGCAAAAGTAGGGAAGCTTGGGGAAGGAGGCCGTGGAGGCTGGAGGATAGAACAGAGGTCTTTGGTGAATATCGATGAGGGAGTTGGGGAGAGAATAGGGGAATGGGAGTAGAGAGGAAGTTTGTAAGAAAGTATTGAGAAACGTTGGGTCTCTTTTAGAAAAAGAGAGAGGGATTGGTAGAAACTGAAAAAGTAAATTGAGGAGTGGGAGGGGGTAAAGGGGAAAATCAAATACAACAGGGGACATGAATGCTCCCACAAAGTCAGTGACCCTCCCCGACTTTTTTTTACCCAAAGTTTGGATAAGGGGACAATTGGGGAAGTGCAAGTCTTTCTGTTTCGTTGTCCCCAACGGATAGGTCTTGAATGGACCGGATGTCACCAGGAACAAGGTCAGTGCTTCCGGTCACGTGGACGTCTTCCATTCAGAAAGGTTCGAATACCCGAACAGTTCGTCCCATTCGCGTGTGTTTATTTAAACGGGGCGTGAAGTAACAATGGTGCCTTTAACAATGGCAAGCAAGATATAAAACAAAGCTAGCATAAAGAAACAAGATTTATATCACAGAACTTGGTGTGATATAAGCACATTTCATTGGAGCCCATAGAGAATGCTGACGTTTGAGACAAGTAAACGTTAAAGGGAACCTTAATTAAATAAATATTCATAAAATGTTTTTTGATAGATGAAAGGAATTTGTAAAATTTAACGTTAGAGAGAATGAAGATTCCCTTAAATTTAATCTTGGTGCCCCGAAGACTTTTGAACTCGAGCTAATCTGAGAAATATTTCTTCTGATTTGTTTGCGCCGATTACATTTGTACAGTTATTAGTGGTACGTGGCGATATCCCTTCATGTTAAATAATATCTAAAGCTTCCAAAAGATAGCAGCTGTTCTGTTATGGCTGGTCGATATTTTTTTTTTTTTTTTTTTCAACGTGGAAATATGTACTTTATCGAATACTCGTTCTTAAACGCTCTCAGCCTGAAGAAACAGTTGTTTGTGGTCAGTTCTAAGACAAATACTTTTTCGGAGCAGTAAAACAAGTAATAACGTATTGAAATCCAATGAGAAGTAGAAATTACAAGAGGATCGAAATAAACTAGATTCGCAAGCCCAAACACCTTCAACCTCGCTGAAGTACCAATCATGTCAAATGTTGCATGGTAAACAACTAAAGACAAGCGTTTGTTTGGTTCTATAATCTGGATTCGTTTGTAAAGCGCCGTTCACACGCTTGGAATCGAGCACGACAGTGAGGGACAAGATCAGTTTTTAAGCCTCTTGAGAAAACTCAAGACCTGCTCCGCAGCAGCGCATCTGGTCTCGTCGTCGCAAGAGGCTTAAAACCCGGTCTTGTGTCTCTCGGTCCTACTCAGTTGCACGTGTGTGAACGGGCCTTAACTCTAGACTTGACCACCAGCTAATTCGATGTTCTGGCGAAAGTATGACGGGCCGCGTGTACTTACTACGCATCACACTATAAACCCCGAGACACTGAGAAATAAAAAGGAAAAATAAAGAACAATACTTTATTTCTCAGTTTCACAGGGTTTATAATATGGTGTTTTTTAACCAGCTCGCCTGCACGCTTTCGTTTCTCGCATACACTGCGAATGATTCTTCCGTCCGTTGAAACCCAAGACTGCATTAAACGTGAGGCTTCAGACAAGGAATCCATTATCCATCTAATATGAGGTGTGTCGCGAAACGTGTGTTACTATCGAGTGGGTGTTTTATCTTACCACGTGACTCAACTTCACGTTTTTTTTGTTTTTTTATCAACGAAGTGCGAATTTATGCGCTTCAAGGCAGACTGTTGATCCGACAACAAGATGCGTGGATTGCAAGTTACAGTGAGGGGAGAGGTGAGCGAGGGCTTATAATACAGGCTAATTGACATGTCTATAACTGCACCGGCCTTGCATTATAACACACCAAATATTTATGAAATTTTATTTAGTTTTCTTTTTTCATTCATGTTTATCTCCTTTGGCGGTGATGTTAGTTTAACAAATCACATTGGAATATTCATTAAAAAAGAAAACTGAACCTTTCTTGAACATGATTGTAAACCTGAGGCTGGGGCAGGAAGAGAACACAACGGAAGCTACCTTCTACTACCTTCTGTTGTGTTCTCTTCCTGCCCCAGTCTCAGGTTTACAATCATGTTCAACTTACACCAGCTCGCTTGCACTCTGACTATTTTTTCGTTAATGAACCTTTCTCTTTTCTTTTTTTTTCGTTTTACAGGCATCACTAGTATGAGGTTTGGTAAAGCTGAGCACTGCGCTTATCAGATTCCTAGCAAGACAACAGTCAATACGTCTGACACTTTAAGCGCATCCAGTTCACCCTCCTTTTTTGTCCTTGTCTATTGTTAGCGCCATTAATTTTACAAGTCATGAACCAACTCACCCGCTTCGCCACTTGAATTTTTAAGTCCGTCGCCAAAGGCTTCAAAACCGTCACCCCTCCCCCCCCCCCCCCCCGTCAAAAAAAATACACATACACACACGCATAGAGCTACAAAATCCACGCAGAGAAGCAGTGTACCGTATATAAAATTAAAGGCTCTAGAGGAGAGACGTGTGTGTCACGAACTGTGACGAGCTGCAAAAGATATCCTGAGCACGTTCTGTTTAACACCTCGCCGGATCGGGGAGGGGGGACACGCCCCCCTTCTGCTCGATTAGCCCGAGAGCTGGACTGCTCGCTTGACAGCTCCATTTGACCGTAAGGGGAAAGGGGGGGGGGCGCCAACCCCCCCCCCCTCCCCTCTTTCATCCCGTCCTACGTTTTGACGGCTTGGCGTTTCGTATAGAACCCAGTATGGTGCACGGTCACCCGGAAACGCCCGATGCTTTTAGCTTCAGGAGTCAATAAGATGTGTGGGGACAACGAAGACTCCTCCAGTTGTTTAGAAAGTTTTTTGTTTTTTTTGTAAAGGGGGGGGGGGGGCGAGTTGCGCTGGCGGTTTGGCGTTGGCGCAGTGTCGGGGGGGGGGGGGGGGGGGTGGAGGCGAGGTCAGGTGGTCCCATGGAAATGTCGGTGCGGTTTGGGGCTGCCAGCTTTAATCCGCTAGCAGTTCGCGGTTGTTGTGACTCGTCAGATTGTCTTATTTTCTCGAGTGAATTAAGAATAACCTCCAGTCACGTGGGGCGAGCACAAAATAACGCTGGATTTAATGCGGTAAAGAGAAGGGGCTAAAATGATATTGAAGCCAAGAGCAGCGGACGTTATTGCGTTTGATTATGCTAGATGTCTCGGTTTCAGAGGTCAATGAGATTAGAAGCAAATAAGAACGTGATAAAAGAAAAAAACAATAAGAAAGTATGACCTGGGAGTCGTGACATGTTTGTGGAAATTACAAGGATACCACAAACGGAAATGATAAAATTATAAAAAAAGAAATTACTAAAAGTCGTCATGTTTATTATAAAACTGATACATATCTTTTTTTAATGAAAACAGAATCTCTAGAAAAGAGTGCATTGTGCTAGCTCAATGCCGTCTTCACTAGGTGTTTCTCGAGTTTCGCGGACATGAGCTGAGGGAATAATTGTTGTGGTACGTGGGTAATTAACAAACATTTATAGTTAACTTTTGAATTATTCGTTTTACGGGTCATATTGCAATTTAAGAAGTGAGAGTAATCACTCCTCGAGGCTAGACAAGTTAAAATAACTCCCAAATGTTATTATCGTTTAAGATATTATTAATCAAATTTCACATTTTTAAAAAATTTTGAGCAAAAACAAAAATGCGGCGAAAGCTTTGCTTACAAAAACTCTTAGAAGAGTGAATAACTAACTATTCTAAGCATCATTCCGCGCAGGGCTGGCGGCGCGCTTTTTGCGCGCAATGTTTAAATAAGGCCAGAAAATGTCGAAATTGATTCATTAATTTCTCCAAAGTCAAAAAACGTTTACAAATTATTTTAATTTGTCTGACTTCTAATAGCAATTTCCGTCAATTCTGAAATTACAACATAACCCGTCATACCAAAAATTACAAAATATGTTAAGTAACAAATTTTAGTAAATGAGCCAGCTTCGAATATTCTCTTTTTGCTAATTTCGGCCGAGCTCCAGAAATATCCAGCAAAGACGGCATTCAGCTAACAGTGTGGTCTTTTTTTTTATTCTGTTTCTATTATATCATTTCAGCGTGTGTAATTAAAGTACACGACTCGAAGACATCTATGAGATGTAATAAAAAAAAAAAAGAAACTCCCGATATTAGTTTGTAGCGTATAAAGATAGGACAGCACAGTGATGCGCGCGCAGCAGTCGAAGGGAGAAACCTCCGTGTCTCGTTATACTAAAGGGCGTCCCCCTGTGAGTATTTGTAGCTGCGCCACACGATTGTGGTTGGCCACGTGAGCGAGCATAATGGCGATCTCTCCATAGACTGCAAACCAAGGCGAAAGCGAACATCAGTTTTACGTCAAACTCAGCAAATCTAAATCGGAGACCCTTGAAATGATTTACAAGACTTATGTCAAAAAAGCTGTGAAATGTGCGAGGTGCTTTGAGGGACACTCGCGTCTCAAGAACGGCAGAACGCCACTGAAGTCAAGGAGAGGTTGGATAGGGTCGCCCTACCACTCTTCGTCTTCCAGCGGTGTCCTGCCGTTCCAGTAGTGCGAGTGCCGCTTAGAACACTTCGCGAAATTTGCTGCTTTTTGACGCGAGTCAGCGGAATTGTTTCGAAGGGTCTCTGTTTTATATTTGCCAACTTTTAACGCAGAATGAATGTCCGCTCTCGCTCTGGTTTGCGGTCTATGGTGAATTCGCTATGGTGCCCATGCACGTGGTCACAAAAACTCGTGTAGCGCAGCTCCAAATGTTCGCAGAACGACGTCCTTTGATATAACAAGAGATGAAGCTCCCTTCCTTCTACTGCTGCTTGCGCATCGCTGTGCCTTCCTCACTTTTTACGCCACAAAGTCAGTCCCGGAATTTCTGATCACACCTCGCATATTAAAAAAGTACAACTTGGAAGTAAAAAATTGGTTAATATATAATAAGTCGTTCAGATATTTTCTTTTTTTTTAATATTTAGTTTATGAAGATCTTAGCACTGTCTTTGTTATGCCGGTTACCCCACTGCAGCGAATTGAATATACGTATATTCATTAATCCAAGCCTCAAAGGTAGCTTTTAAAAATGTAGTGTTTTAAGCGTTAGGGAAAGGGGGGGGGGGGTTTAATCTCTTTTTTTGCTTTCCTTTTCATGGGGCTATCACAACACTAAGAGATAGTTGGTAATCCGACCATTAGATCAGACTGCAACGTATCGATTACCACTGTATTCGAGCAAGGCCCCTTTTTGCAGCGGTACAAAAAAAACACGACACACAAAAAAGAAAATATCACCAAAGTACCAGATTATCTCCCAGAGCTGTCAAGATCTCGTCGGCCGCTCTTCACTTGCCGAAGCACGCACCATATCCGAGGCCACGTCCCCAGAAGACGACACGTCCACTGCGATGGACATCAGACACGCCAGTCACGTAAACATTATTCGCCAGTCAAGCCGACGCGCACTCCACAAAAAAACCTCGCGGCCCGCGGCACCGATGTAACTACGCAAGTGCATCAATCTTACATCCGTGATCTCCGTGACGATATTTGCGCTCCCATTTTGTTTTTATCAAAAACTTCGTACACATTTTTATATTGCTACAAATCCAAGAACTAAAACTGCCATACAAAAACAAACAAAATGACGCTTTCTGCCCTAGATTTTTATCCATCTGGATAACGTACGTTTTCAGTGTTTAGGTTTTGCATTAGCGCTTTATTGGGTTTAGGCATTTCTAAACGATTTGCTGTAACTGACGTGAGTTACGGATGGTAGTCGTGCACGTGTATGATGTGGCGTACCTGTCTGGTTTGTGGCGTCGTTTTGTGTTACCGGCGGATTTTATTTGGGCACGTTTTGGGAGGGTAGAGTCGTTTGTTTATCGCTGGTACTTACTGTATAAACTGTATGTTTAGTTTCGCACTTCAGGGGAGGGAGGAGCAACGATGCGTGCCAGTCAGTCATTTGGACTGGCCCAGATTATTCCCCTAAATGAACTAAACATAAAAAAAGTAGAAATACAAGACACACAAAGCTCGAATCCTCTTCGTTTTTTTTGTTTTTTTTCTTCCACAAACTGGGATTTCGCGTGCAGGCCGTGCATTCGCAACTTTATTTTCCATTTACATATACACAGGTGTTTTTACCTCGATTAATATTCATTGCAGTGTGCCTCCTCCCAGTCCGATATGTTTTTTTTTATAATTATTTTATTCGAGTATTTTTTTTCTGGCGTTTTGGTAGTTTTTGTTTTGTCCCTCGTCCAGTTCTTCACGTATCTCGCGTGGATTCGCTAGATACGCATGGCAGGCACGCATCGCAACTCCCTTTGAAGCGTGACTGGATAGTAATTACTGCGGTGAGAGTTTTTTATGCTCTTTTTAATTTATATTTGCTACCGTACTACGCTCACTAATCGTTGTTTCGAGCTCCGAGTAGCGTTAGCCGGAAGGTCTCTCGGTTTTTGCCACATGCCGAACCGCGGAGACAAGGCTACAAAAATGATGTGTCGCCACCCCGCCCTTCGTACTTTAACGCATACAAGCAACATTGAAAGCGGAAGGCTGGAAATGCCTGGCACAGGGTGTGGATGTCTCCCGGGATTTCGGTGGTCCTAAGCTCCGAAAACACTTATCTAAAAGTGTATAATTATGCCGCAATTGTGTCGGTCCCGCTGCCGAAACACCGGAAGCGCAGCCACTTGGTCCATTAGTGTAGCGACACGTTTTCGTTTTCTTGTAACGCGGATTGGCGATATCTGTTCCCCGTGCTCGACGATATAATCCAATTCTCTGTTGTAGATTGTGTATATTTCTATTGCTTATTTATAAACGGAGATCTTGTTTTTTTTCTGGACATTTTCTTAATTTAGGCTAACATCTTTTTTTTTTCTTTTGCCTGGAGTGTAGCGCTAATGATAGACGAAGGTGTCATATATAAATTGAGATTTGGACGTTTGTTGTTATCACTCAATCAACCATGAGCGTGTACGTGCCCTGAACGAACTAAGTGACACGTTTGGGCAAAGCGGCAAAACAAAAACTAGGGTTAACATTAAGTTTAGATCCTTCATCCCCAATCTGTGTAATAAAGAGTTTTTTTTTTTTTTTTTCAGCCAGAAACGTGGCAGTTATTCGGCGTACTTTATTTAATGAACACCAAGCCCATTGTTTAGAAGGCATACTGGATCCAAGCCATACAATTACCTGTGTCACATGACAATCGATGCGACTATTTTGTGTCTGACAGGTACTCCATCCTTTGAGAGTTTATGTCCACTGGTGCCGATTCCGATTGCCCAGTGGAAGGCGAGCGTTCCATAAAAGCTAGACCCCAGTGCACGCTAAGACGACCAGTGAAATACGCCATAGGAAAGCGAGTATATAAGGACATTACGACAAATTTAAATTTAGGTTAGCCACAATGACTGCGTTTTTTTTGTGTGTGCGTTTCTTAACAAACACACATGATGTGTTTGACTCTTGCAGCATATTAACTTTGCCCCAAATATTCAAATTCGAAAAACCCGGCATTTATAATTTCCTCAAGGAGACCGGGCTGCACAAGAAATATAAAATTAAACAAAAATAGGTTCGAAGATTTGACAGCACGCCTGAATATTAAAAGACATGCTCAGTGACCGTAACCATTTTTGCGACGAAAAATATGGATTGTTAGGCGGGGAACACATGAAAACGCGAACACACAATATTAAAACACGAATAATCTTTTTTCAACTTTTACAACTTTATAGCCTGCGCTGCTGAGGCAGTGGTGGTTTTATTTTTCCATTTAATTTTATAAAGAAAGTACGCTGTCAAGAAGGCAAACCTAACTGTCACGTCTGGTGCGCCTACGTTCAAAATAACTAAATGAAGGGGAGAAGCTGCCCATAAACGACACGAGTTTCGTGTTCTCATTTCTCGAAGAGAGTTTTGTTTTGCAATTAAAATAATTAATCTCGGATATTCTCGGAGCAAATTTATAAAGACAGTATTTGCTCACGACATGTAAGTTACACAGTCGTCTATATGGTAATCTAGACCCCATTTTAATGCAAAGGCACCATCCCGAAACCCAATCTCAAAATTTTAAACAAAATATCTTCGACAAAAGTACTTCTAATTATTACATTCCGCGTTTAACCGAGATTTTGAAAATGTTGGCAGTAACGCGATTGACATTTTATACAGAGCTGCGTCAAATTCATATGTCGAAAGAGTGTATAGTCATCAAACATTAGTTACATCTTAAACGAGAACTTACAGAATTCGCTGCAAAAATACAAGAAAGCCATCACCCTGAAAAAAGCAAGTATTGTCTTGTATACTAATAACAATCAAGTAAGGAAATCCTCATCATATACTACTAACTATTTTAGGTATTCACGTAAATTTGTTTTTATGTAGAGCAGTCGACGTCCCTAGAAAGTTGAATGCCAGAGCTTTGGATGGCCATCTGTTTTAATTTTTGCAAACCACGTGTTCTAAAAAACGAAATACGCTCTTAAAAAAAAAAATAATGAGCATAAAAAAAGTACTTTCTAAAAAGCACTTTTGACTTGTGTACCCGAAGGTCAAACCTGATATTGCGATCTGCAAGGGTATACTCAGTTATTTGTGTCGTATGAATTAACACATATGTTTTCAAACTTGAATGCTTAAATAGTAAAAAAAAAAAACAGTAATGCTATCATTATCATTATCGTGTTTTTTTTTTCGTCTTTCGTGTTCAAGGACAGCCAGTTGTCTGGATTATCACACCCAAAAACAGCATTACAGATTTCGATATGACGAGGCCCGCCTAATGGCATGTTATATATTTTAAGAGTCATAGAACTATAAAAAAAATGCACACACAATGTTGACAAAGAAGCCCGTGTGTGCGAGTGCACAAAAAACCATATTCGCTTTATAGGAAGCTTTTGCGCATGCGCTGTACCGACAGAAGCGCCACCGCAGTAGCTTGACGTCGGAGAGTTGATTTGGTGTATACGGAGAGCAAGTCGTCTGGTTTTTGTGCAGAGGTTACCGTGACGTCAAAACGACGCCGGGTTCTGATTGGCTTTGATTGGAAGTATAGCGGGTAGACCTCAATGGCTAGATGCATTGATGTCTACCCACTATTTGTTTCAATCGGCCAATGGGAGATAGGCGTACTGACGTCATCTCAATCCATATCCATGAAGCAGACAAATTTCCCCTCGGCATTGCTACGAGTCTGCAATTAATTAACCGAGGGGGTAAGCAATAACACACAATAACTAGCAAGGAATTTAAATACGAAACGACTCACATATATCCAGAAGTTGTATAGTTCCTTAGCCATGTGGATTGATGTTGAGTGGTGTATAGACCTTTTTCACCATCCGTTGCATGGGCGCTGCCATCTTGGAATCACGTGATGTGGCCGCCGTAAGGTGGCTTCAAATCGTCGCTCCTCTCCCCCCTCCGCGCCTTGGCAAAGGCGTTCCATTCGTTTCTTTTTGTGGCGTTTTACCACGAGTTTTTTTCTTGCTTTGTGAAGTGTCGTATGATAGTTATTTTTAGTACTTAACTGCATGCCATCATTATATGCGCAACTTCTGCACTTGATTTCATAACATGTTTTGACTATTTGCAATGTCGGCGTGCAGGACACGTGCGAGGAAAGGATTCAGCGTCAGCGCTGGCGCACATTGAGTATGTAGAGGTCTCTAGAACACACGAGGGTTGAGAGGCCAATTATTTTGAAACAGCGCAAATTTGCTGTAGTGATAGTGGCAAAGTGATAGTGGCTCAATAAGAATCACAAGGTATATTTATGAGCATGCATTTATGATCATAAAGAAGGCAAATAGAGCCAACACAAAGAATCGCTCAGGGTGTTTCTTAGTAGCGTCGTGCTATTTGCCTTTCTACGTTGTTTGGAATTCTTAAAAAAATACTCCTGTCGGTAGCGCAATCTTCCAAGTAGTTTTTAATGTTGACTATATTCTCCCAAATATATGAATCTCGCTAGGAGAAAGATGGTTTAAGATATTTAAAACTGGGTGCCGGGGCGATTGAATGTATACTTGAGTGTACAAATGAAGGGCATGAGATAATGCAATGTAATTAAAATATCTGATAATTCGTCTATTTGCTTGTTCATTTCTGCTTCTAAACAAACAAAAAAATATTCGAGTAGAAGGGTGAAGATTGTAGTCCAATTTTTATATGCTAGTTACTTTATGAACTGGAATCGCAAAGTAATATTTTAATAATTTACCGCACAGGGTACCAAGTGAATTGTTTGAAAACTGTAACTTTTTTAGCGAATTAATAAATAAATGGCTGACTCACTAATGCATGAAATGAATTCGGAGGTATAACAGATAAAATATTCTTTTATAACGGTCGGAAGATTCAAAAAGATGCTCCCAGGGAAATTCGCCTTTTCTTTCTGCCTTTGCAGACGACAGTTTTCCCGTTCTTGTTTTCATTCGCTGCGCAGCTTGCTATAGTTTTATTATGATTTTTTTTTCTTCGTAACCATTTTCGCGTGCTACGACTACATCAACATCCGCATAAACGCCGCAAAAAAAAAAAAAAAGTTTTTGAAACGAAAAGCGCGACACGCAGCGGTGAAGGGGAGAACTGCCAAATGCAAATGGCGTCCCCCCCTCTTTCAACTCCGTAAATAGGCCGCACCGTTATCCCATTCTTCCGATTCGGGCTTTAAATTTGCTCGCAGTGACCGGGCTTTGTGGCATTCTCGTTCAGACGAAAACGAAGAAAATGCAACGCAAGTAAAAAAAGCGACATGAGTAAAGGAATTCGTGTTTAGGATTTGTCATCGAAGTGTCTTCCACTCTTCGGGCTTGTGGAATTGAATTCACCGCACGCTTTCTTTCTTTCTATTTCTTTTCACTGCTTTACAACTGTATGTCTCTATCCTTTCACTCACATCTTTCGTTCACTCTGTGCTTCGTTCCTTCGCTCTTTTTCACTTCGTTTCTCCAAGTGGTAGTCTGGCCAAAATGGCATGAAAACAGAGAATTGTATTTTTAGGGCGAATGTGGTAAAAAACACACACAAGTTTTTTCTGTTTTTGTTTAAATTTGCTTCTTTGCTAAACATCACCGTCACAAAAACGGAAGTTGCGGACAAGAGGTGCTTTGAAAATTAAGTCTCATGAAATGTGAGGCTTGACCTGCATGCAGGATGGATGGTTAGACGTGACTCAAATGAAACCGCTCGTTCACGACAAATAGAGGCGGAAGTCAGGCGGGGTTTCGTCATGTTTACGTCATCATTTTTACAGAAATGGGTCAGTTTTCTATTTTTTTTATGCAAGGGTTTCCAGGCTCAAGTGATCCCTTGCACTAATCACTGCATTTTATGTTAAAACGGCACACAAGCCAAAACATTATTTGAATGTGAACGGGTTCTTACTTACCTGTAGATGCTAACGTGTTGTCACTACGATTGCAGTCAAGAAAAACATCTGATCGCGCTTGTTTTACACTGATATAATTTTATAATTAATAATTTGACACTGCATTGGCTATAGAAGTTCTTAGTTTTTTATAAATTGCTGCTTAGTAAGGACTTGCAACATTGGTGCTGAGTGGAATTATGCTCTCTTAAATGTCGAAGTTTTCGAGCGTAAGTTATAGGCCGAATCTTTTATTTCGTTTGCTATTCGGACGGTCAAACGCGTTTAGTTAAGCTCCTTAAGTAGGTATCTCCTGTTTAACTGTTATCTAAAAAACACTAGTTTATACTTATATCTAACCCGGTGTTATCTAACTTTATAGAATGTTATGATGATTGGGAAAGATAAGTTTCCACTAAATAAGAACATACGTCATAAGAGTAACTTGGCGGATATGGATAGTGAGTTGCTGCATGGCCATTAGTTATATATACTTCTGAAAAAAAAATTGCCAACACATAGATGGTATATATGTTTTAATACATTATACTAATCAGTAAGGACAAGTATAGAATGCTCTGAGATGAACAGAAGATAAAAATCAAACTATTTTTGTTTCTGCCCATCATGTGAAATCAAACAGACTCAGTCATTATTAACCCACACGATCAAAAAAGGGTACAAGGTTAAACGCAACTAAAATAATCTTCAAATCAGTAGAACCCATTAAGGAAACGCGGTGCACATCTGAGCTCTTTAACAAATAAATTCAACCAAAAGAGCCCTTCTCGTCCATCAATTCCAAACTGCCAGAACGACACACCGCCTTTTTCCCCCAAGGCCACTCTTTTGAAAGTGTCCCCCGTGACGAACCCAACTGCCGGTTTACCCTTGAGTGTACCAACGGTCAAAACACGAACACCCCCCTCCCCCCACACACAGACATACATAAACACACACACACGCACCCGCGCAAAAGCACCCACCATAAGTCACGACCTCGGCGTCTGTCCGCCACTTTCTGGTCAACTAACTCCGGGCGATAAGCCCTAGTGCGCGCGGCATAACTTACCCTCCGCCACATTTGCATCAGAACCTCTCCGAGACTCGCTACCACCCGCCTTCCCTCCAAAAACGGCCATTCGTCATTCCGGGCGAAACGACGTTCAGCCCAAATGTACACAAAGCCAACGGAGTGTCCACCGCGGGCCAGTGCCGGGCACGGCGGCGACGGCGGCGGCGGCGGCGAGCCTTTAGCGATTACAGTGCCACCAGTCATTCTCCCCCTCCCTGACGTCACTTCCGGTGAGGCGCATCGCGGGGGCAAGATGGCGCTAATGTGCTCGGGATCGGAGTTCCGTCGCCATCAGTGTGTCGTCCGGAGACTCCTTTTGGTGACGTCATTTCCGGGTGGCTCGGAGGCAACTTGGCCGGGAGAGATGAAGCACTTCCGGGAACGATGAAAAAGGACGTAGCGGAAGTAGAGGGCAGCAGTGTCGAACAAATAAAAGGGCATCAATCATTGTGTGTCTGGACAGCGCGTAGTTTCCCATGGTTTGGGACCCGCGATCTTCCCGACTTTCGACCATGTTTACTCGAGGTTATCGAGTAATTTAAATAAAAGCCAACAGGCTATAAGCTCTTCAATACATGGGAAGGTTGAGAAGTGCAAGGTATACATGTAGAATTAGGTCACACGATGGGAAACTGTCACGTTTTCGCAGAAATAATAAGACGAACAAATTTTTGGCCCAGTCAAGCCCTAAACTGAAAATTCATTATAGTTTTTTTAGAGCGCAGCTCTCAGGCGCCCGTTTCCGGCTTGAGCGGCGTCGGCGTCGGCGTCGCCGTCGGCGTAACCGCACGGTGCATTATAGGAAATGTCCCATAATGCACCGCGCGGGGAGGAGGAGGGGAAGGGGAGGACGAGGGAGGAGGATGAGGAGAGGAATGGAGGAGCTTGAAGGATGAGGGGAGGAGGAGGTGAAGGAGGTGGATGAGGAGAGGCGGGGAGGAGCTTGAAGGATGAGGGGAGGATGAGAGGAATGGAGGAGCTTGAAGGATGAGGGGAGGAGGAGGTGAAGGAGGTGGATGAGGAGAGGCGGGGAGGAGCTTGAAGGATGAGGGGAGGAGGAGCTTGAAGGATGAGGGTGGAGGAGATGAAGGAGGAGGAGGAGGAAGGAAGGAGGAGGGGAGGACAGGGACGAGGAGGAGGGAGGATGAGGAGGTGAGCGGAGGGGTATACACTCCCCTGAGTACCCTACCCTCCTCCTCCTCAAGAGCTGCGCTCTAATTCGGTGTTACAGGGGATTGTAAATGGCTTTCATTTTTTTTAATATGATTCACGGGTTTTTGTGGTCTTAAATAACTAGCCGTCGCATTGCGTTTCTGCCTCACCTATGTATATATATACATATAAGCGCCCTTGTTAACATATTCGAACATGGAACGTTTTACCATGCTCAGTACCAAATGTCAAAACATATCTTCAGCCGAGTCATTCACTGAACTCGACTGACCCATTGGAGCGATTGGCTTCACTAGGTGCTTGACTGCAAAATAGACGCGCCATATTTCTTAAAGCGTTGTGTCCATACGTATGGAAGTGTTTGAACGGTTGAGTAAAAATTAATTTGTTAATGCCGAGGGCGGAGCTAAGTTTAAATTAACAATTTTAACGAAGCACGCTGAGCCGGGTCAGGTGACTGCATCGTCCGTTTTTAGCCATTGCTGCAACCTGTGATCGAACTTTCCGCTCAAAATATTCTCTAAGTCCGGGTTTTCAATCGGAACACACATTTTAAGAGGGTAGGTGTTTGGTTGAGGAACCGCAGTTTAGTTAGTAGTCAATTTCCACAAGTGTCCAAGATCTTACCAAAGTATTATTCTGAAGCGAAAATGAAGCTGGCTATTATAATTTTTAGATTTATTTTTGTTCGAAGGTGTACTAAGAAGGTTATGTCTAAACGCAGAGAGAAGCCAATATTACCAACTACAACAAAACAGCATGTATGCATATAAACTAATCACTGAAAATAAAAATTGGATAGAAAAAAAAAATAGAACTAGCTTTTGGGCACCTCGAGTAGCAGAGGAGGAGAGCTGAGAGATAATGCTTCTTTGCTAAGTTTCTTAGTGAAGCAATATATGCACAAACCCGCACATTAAACATCACTTCCAGTCGCATTGCCAATCAGTTACAGACCAAGGATTAGTAATTTAAACTCCTTAAGAGTGAAAAGTGGGGTGGGCGTGGCATTCGATACGTCAATAAACACAAGAAAAATTCAATTCACATAAAAACATTGGCAGCTCCGTTTTCGATCTTTCGATCAAAGTTGTACGCAGAATGGCGATGTACGAAAAATGGTCGATTTTCCGACATTTTCATCAGCACGCTCTGTCACATCACGCGACGTCGTGTCGTCCAGTCACTGTGCGCGAGAACGTTAGGTCATGGCGCCAAGTCGTAGTCTCACTCGGCAGTGTTACATTAAGGGACAAACGTAACATGGTCTGACGTAATATTACATGAAGACTTGACACACAACTTCATAACCGCGTGTTGATGTACAGATCCAACCACGTTGTTGACACCGTAACCTCATGTGCCACGCATGGCCCCATGACATCGGAATCAGCTGCTAATAAAAAAAAACAAATCTGGCAAAAAAAAAAAAATAGATTTCGTTGAAGCAATATCAGGCAGCTCATTTTTTTGCCACCGTAGCCGCCACGCCAGTCCAGGACCACGGGGCAAGCTGCTGATCCGATCGTTTGTCATCGCGGCGTTGCCACGAGACAAAGTGACTGCGTCCCGTTTGAAATACGCCGACGAAGACGGAGGGACTTGACCCCTTGGCCTGCCGACGCGGGGCGTTGTTTGATGGACGGCGTGGCTCTAGCTGTCGGTCCGGCACCAACTCGTCCCCGGACGGCAGTCGTATTTCACCGCCGACGTCGGAACCATCGTCGACGTTTATGGGGACGGGGGTGCCACGAATAGGGGTTGTCGGCCTCCCAGTCTTTGATTTCCGGGCGCTCTGCACACGTTCGCTTCTTTTATATGAGCATCGGGTTGTATGGAAGGTGTCCACTGACCACTCTAGCCACTAAAAGGGAATCTCCGGCAGCTTTTTGAGCTATCCGAGCTAAACTACATTTGGAAATAACCGGGCTGTATTCCTCCCGACATGTTATTTATGATATTCAAATTTAAAATAGCTATTGGGAAAACGGCAAATGAATGTTATATTAAACAAAGTTCAAAGTTTCCTGCGTTCTCTGGGAGAATGACGCCCCATGTTGTACAACCTGTTAGCCAAACCAGCACTCTGAAAAAAAAAAAACGCAATAATTTGGGCATTTTTTATTTGCTATTGTCTTGCTGGCGTGAGCTTCCTTAGCATTCATTTAACACTATCGAATTTCTTGCAACCCGTCAGGAACAGTCTGTAGTGTCCCCATGCCACAATATCCGACGTCACGTCATCAATGTTGACAGCAGAGCCCTCAACCTCTTAGAGCAAACTCCAAAGCTTAATAACGTCGCAAAAAATAAATATTGTAACTTGTAATTTAGGGTTGATGTATTGCTTAGTCTATCAACGTGTCGAGCCAATCATCAGGCAAATTAACAACTAAGAAGCACAGGTCGTGGTGAGTCCCGCGAGCCTTTGATTGTCGCTCCATGTCCAATGAGAACGGCACCGCCTCGACATGGACTAAGAGTGGCGAAGGTTCGCTCGCATTTCCGGCAAACGCCGCGAGATGGCGCCACATGTCTAGGGCCGCATTCGCTGGCACCGTCGGGCCAAGGATATCCGCTCGGGGAACCAACCTTATTCGAGCACACGTTAAGAAGTCCCGAGCAAACTTTTTGCCGCCCATAGGCAGGCCTTGTTGAGACACCTGACTCTTCCACCTCGAACAAGATTGAGGTGCTGGATGAAAAGAACACAGAATTAGGATTCTCGAGGAGAGAAGGATAAATATAATGAACCACGTCCTCCGTGTCTTAAAGTGTCCGTGAGTCTAGCAGGTGACGGAAAGCGCTCCTGGCACCTTCAGTCCGACACGTCGGCGTAGAGAGGACAGTGCGCTGCTGTCGTGGTCACGGCGAGCATGGAGTTGAATGTCGCACGCAATGTATGAGTAAGCAGTGTAACCCAGGGCTAAAGGCCCGTTCACACTCTCGCGACCTCTTAAAACTGGGTTCCGTAATACCTCTTACAACGAGAGGACACAGTAACGCCATCTATTGGGTAGCAGTGTAAACTTGGCGGTCCGGCATATTTTCAATTTCTCTCGCGCATTATCCTTTCTTTCTTGGCTCGAAAAACTTTCGTCTACGTTTTAAACGAGCCTTTCTTCTAAATATTACGCACATTTGACCTCGGAAATCCCGCGAAACCTTCGCTCTTGTGAAATGCAGTTCCAGGGTCGCCGCATAGATGGCGCCATAGTGCCAGTGTGTTCCCTCGTCCTAAGAAATTTTAAGAAGTTTTAACAGATCTCGTTTCTCACAGTCGTACTCGTTTGCAAGAGGGGAAACGGGCCTTAAAGCGCGAAACACATGTAAGACGAAACCGTCCGATTCGACGTGCGAACTGCCGGAATGGCCTTCGGGGGCGAGGGTTTTCGTAGCACCGAAGAGTGTCGAAAACCCTCGCCTCCATTTGTCGTATTGCCTGGTCGGACGTGGGATCGGACGGTTTCGTCGGCCAAAGGGAGGCCAAAGGGCAAACCCAAGAGCTTTAAGCGCACAACTGTCAGGGGTCTTGGACAGAAAGTTGAGACCATATATTTAATATACCAATCTACGAAGAAAGCCTTTATCCTCCACTTGTTAAACAAAGTGGTCACGAGTAAAACGCACAAGACACGATCTTTTTCTGGTTGAGCCCGCATCCGCCATATTCAAAGCTGACGAATTTCTCATTTTCATTCAAAAACAAAACGTGACATGATAACCGAAACGTCTCTACTGATTCACATTACATGTTAGGGTAACAAAGGGTGAGATCTGATGCCTTGTTTACTGTTAGCAAGCGGTTGCTGTTCAAGCCAGGTCGGGGTTTCTGTTTTCCTACTCAGCTGCTACTGCAGTCAGTCAATGCGCAAAGTGCGCAATTATTAGATTCCTTGTCGCTTGTTTGCTGATATCGGCTAGTCGAGCTCACGTTAGTTTGAATTCAGTAATGTGAACCCTCATTATGTGTGACATCTATAACATTTTCTTTCAATAACATAGATGCTGAAGAGTTACGCATAATTAGAAGTGTCACCAGAAAGCGAAGAACAAACCGTGTTATAAGTGTGAACCGTAACTCTATCCTTACAGTACAAAGCCCGCAGTGCTGCCACAAAACAAAAACAAAAATGACAAACATGCCAATTTTTTTTAAAAGAGGCAGCTGATAACTTTTTCTTTCAACAGAGAAAATGTCGAGCTTAGGAATAAATCGTTAGTTATCTTAAGAATTATTTACGATGTCCCTAAAACTGTTCTAAAAAAACGTTTACCAGTTTAACGCACCGAAACGTAGAGTTCAAGGCGTGCTTACTTACTTTGGCGCAGGATATACGAAAGGAAACTAACGGCAAATCTAACGCGAATACCAGCAAACATAAACGAAGCCGAACTGTTGTACACTAGAAGACACGTCTTCGGAACAGTGAAACAAGAGGGAGGTAAGACCTGTACCGTTTTAAATGCTAAAACTAAATAAACTAAAATATAAGAAACTATCGACCGTCAGACGCTCGTAAACGAGTGCCATGGAAACAGAAAAAAAAAAAGGCCGTCGCTA
This sequence comes from Ixodes scapularis, assembly GCF_016920785.2. Taxonomy (NCBI): domain Eukaryota; kingdom Metazoa; phylum Arthropoda; class Arachnida; order Ixodida; family Ixodidae; genus Ixodes; species Ixodes scapularis. Next base: position 113,608,696 of record NW_024609881.1, read on the forward strand.
AACGTAAACACATTCTTCTTCCTGTGCCCTGTCGACCTCATTTTCTCGATCACGGGAGATGCGGCATTCGTTACTGGAGAACTTGGCAAGCCCTCGACACATACACATACAGATACGCACACACAGAAAGGACGCCCGACGCTTGAGGAAGCGAGAACACCGTGACACATATTGCAATGGAAAGGACACACCCTCACACACACACACACAGACGCACATACTCACGCACGCACGCACGCATATGCATAGATACACACGAAGCAAACATGACGTTTGAGAAAGTGAAAGCAACGTAAAACACGTTCCAACGGAGAAGCGTATAAAAACAAAAACGATTCAATCACAACAACCGAGAAGCGAAAAGACGAAGAAACGTACCAATGTCGGCAAACGGCATCTTTCTACTCCACGAGACACAGGGAGTCCGTCCGATCCGTACCCGTGTCCGAAACACTACGGTCAAAACAATAATAAAAAAAAAAAGAGGAAAAACTAATAAAGGTCGGAATAGTGTTCCGTCCATTTCGTTTACAACCATTAGAGGACCCCCCCCCTGGAGAAACGCGACGTCTCAATGGTAGCGACGTTGGACCGTTAGACGTCTCTGCTTGTTTTTGTGTGTTTTCGTTTGTTTGTTGTTATTTGGAGAGCCCGTGCTTGGTTCTTTGTTTCATTTCGGTCGCTTGAACCGAGCATGAACGACTGCGAAAATGCCAAGAGGACCATGTTGTTCTCTTCGTCCTTTTAGGGCGTGCGTTCGTTGAGTGGATTTCAACGATCTTCATTTGGAAAGATTACGTTGCGTTAGCGTCTCGTAAAAAGGTACGAGTAAAATGACTTAGCGTAAACAACTTCGTTTTTTTATGTGTCAGTCTGAAACGTACGCAACATGTAGCGTGAATATTTCAATGAGAGGTTTCTTAGGCGAACACTGCGCCTTTAACCGATAGCTTTAAAATTTTGCAACCTCGTGAAGTCAGATAACTGCGACGTCATGTGACGCGGTGACACGTCGTGTCACGTCACGTGGCGCCATGTCACTGACCCCGCAACACACTGAGGCGTCATGTGCCGCTGCGTCGCACGCTGTCGCGTAACTATGACGTTACGTGACGCCGTGGCCTGTCACCTCACGCCTCGTGACATCCCGTCACAAACGCCACGTGAAACAATGGCGTCATTCCACACTGCGTCGCATGACGCGGCGCCACGCGATGTTTGTAAATGAACGTGTTTTCTTTTTCACGTGACTAGGATATGCGATATATTACGTTGCGACCGGTAAATGTGAATTTAGATAGTGTACCGGTTGTTTGTAATGTGCTTTCACATTAATTTTAAAAATTCTCGCTCACGGAATGCATACGAAAGGATGTCCTTGAGTTTAAATAAATGTGAATAAAGAAAACATTCCCTGTAGCCACTCCTTTCCACACGCCTCAAAGCGCTTTCTTGATGGCCCTGAACTCAAAGCCGTAACGTTATAAACTGGCAGACGGTGAAAGCCACAGGCGAGCCAATAAAGCTGTCAGAGTGATGCCCGTGACAGCGCTTCAGAGGTGTCTATTCGACTGATGTGTTGTCATGTGTCCCATTTGGACGCTGTGTTTGATTCAATGAGCTCATAACCAGCTCTCACCTTTGGCTAAGTTAGGCCAAAACGTAGCGTAGCCTCTGCTCTTCTGTGGCGTGACGGCGAAGTCTGCTTACCTGAAAGGTATTAATGAACGAAAGTGGATCTACGCTTGTTTGAAGCTGAATCCGCCGCAACTAAGATATTTCAGAATTGTCTTTTAATATCCACGTTACAGCAGGTGCCCCAATTGCAGTGATGCGGGCCGGGGTAAAAGCCGGGCAAAGTGCACTGTTGCGCAGTTGTACGGCATAGAAAACTGCAAATAGCTAGCTCACTATAATTAGCCCAAGCTGAGCTTTTTAATTTTAGGTGGAACTCGTTAACTGACATTAGGTCGACCACTGTGACCACAGCCACTACCACGAGAGTGTAGAATGCGTCTTGCGAAAGTATTCTATGAAGCCTATATCAAAATGCGTTTTTGAGGGCACATTTTCTGCACTGCGCTCCATTACAAAAGAAGCAGTAAAATGTGTCGATGTAACTTCATAGGTGAAACGATCACGTGATCAGCATAATTTCACTATCCGGAAACTTTAAATTTCTGAGAAACAGGGGCGGGTCGTTGCAAGCGGAAACAGCAATAATGGCAGGCTTGCGTAAATGTAGTTAGATGGCTACTCCGGCAGTTTCTTGACCTAGCCAGTGAAAATGCATCTTCTGAATACCCAGACTTAGTCTTCGCGGTATGCTATTTATTTTTTCGAAATTCAAGATAGATTTTGAGAAAACCTTAAATGAAGATGATACCGATACCATCATTCAAATTTCCGTGCGCTCTCCAACGGTGTGACTTCACAAATAGGTTGCGAAAGTTGTCTTAAACATAGTATGTCGAGCGTTTCTTCGTAGTCCTTAGTGAATGAGCTTCCAGGCATTCTTTTCTCACCATCAAACGTTTTGTAATCCGCTGGGAACATAATTTACTGCCAACTTTGTACCATTTTTGTAGTCACACTTCAGTGTTGCCAGCAGGGCCTCTCGGTTTGAGAAACATGGTAAAAAAACGAACTTCTATGCGATTTTTTTGTTTATTTTTTCGTACAATAATTAGGGGATCGGCCGAGCCGTGTCTATTGGCGTGTTGAGCCAATATTTAGGCAAATCGGCGAGCATGAAACGAAATCACTGGGCTACCGGCAGGAAAACAACGTTACACGTATATCTAGGTGTTTTTTTTTTTTTTTCGGGATGCCTTATTGCTGATGGTTTTTCTTAATGCTCGCCCAGACCTCCACCCCGTTTACCTTACGTCCGGCCACATGTGGTGCTACGAACCGTGAGAGTCGATCTAATGCCATGTCAGTCTCCCCTGTCCTTCCAAAGGGAGCGCCGTGACCAACGAGGTAGGGAGGCTTAGAGCGATAAACTGGTATCCCGTTCACGAGGCAAAAGTGAGCCCCCTGGCCGCCGCCATGTTGTACCATTTTGACTTGTAGACACGTAACCGTACCAAATTCTGAAGCTTTTACGCAAAACTGAGCCGAGATTTGTATGGCGATCGCCGTATAACAAAAACATAATAAACAATTTTTTAATACTGCTAGCCCCAGAGATCAGTGTCTAGCTCCAATAAAAACCAAAATACAAAACCGCGGCTGACGGCATCTAGCGGAGACATTGCGAAGCTGACCGAGTTTTTGTCATTAAAGCACATTTCAGACGTAAAACATACGAAACATAACACATCTCGTTGGTACTGTTATTAAAAATCAATAGGCAATTATCTGAGCGCGGTACTTCGTTAAAATCCAGACGTAAAACTACAGGGTCATGTGTGTAGTGGTCAAAAATGTGCAACATGGCGGCGGCCGGTTGGGGGTAACTTTCAACTGCCAGTTTATCGCTCTAAGGCCCTCTATCCCTTTAACGGCGATGCCTGGAAAGCGTTGTCATCCGCTGCGTTTGCAGAGCTGGATTCGCCGGTACTGCTTGTAGCGTCCGTTGAGGCTGGATGTATGGTGAAACCTGGTACAGCTCCACCTTATGGCCTGCCAGGAACGAGGATCCTAATTGGACGGGAAATGAACGTTGAACGCGCATAATTGCTCGTTCTTTCGAATGGTGACTGTTTCTAATCGTACTCTTTGAACAAAGACGGACCAATATGGCGTCTCGCGAATATATCGCAATGAGCAACACCTATGACTTAGACTCCGAACTGAAGGATTCAACGCCTGGGTTTCCCTTCAGTCGGCAAGATCTCAAGATACACCTACGGCCAAAAGCATGGCGGAGACACCCTGGTCACCTGATGCCCCCCGATTTCTCCCATCCCAAGCCAGTCCCGAGACGTAAACATTCGGCCGTAAGCGCGCACAAAAACTACAAGCAATCCCCAATAAAAAAATAATAAAAAAATAAGATCCCTCTTTTAGTTTTGTCACCAGAACCTCCGAATTGCAGAGATAAGCACCGTGCTCTTTCGTCGCGTGGACGGCGAGCAAAATATTAATACTAATAATAAAAAAGTAGATAGAGCAAGACCCCCCAATATCCGCGTCGTGGAAAGCAGACGTTCGCATACCAGACAACAAGCCAAAAAAAAAAAAAAGAACTTGCAGACAAACATTAAAATAAAGAAGAAAAAAGAGTTCCCGTGAAGCCAAAGAAAGGAACGACCGTATCCCTCCCCGTTTCGTATTAACACCTCGGGGTCCGAGATTCGATGGTGTGGTCAGCGTCATTGTACGCTCGGCGGGGCGAGAACTCCATACACAAAATCTACAACAACTGGACCGCCGTGGACGCAATAGGTGCCGTTCTAACCAACGAGGGTGCCAGAGCCGACCACGTGACCACGCGGAGCGGGTACCCTGAGTATCCCGATGGTCAGGTCACGTGATAATCTCCTCACATATGGCTTGGTGGTGGCAAGGCCCGTCAGGTACGTTCGTTGCAGTTCAGGTTCGTGGGGGATGGATCAACGAGGAATGTCGACTGACCGAGACGATGTGAGACGAAAAGTATAATAAACAGGGGAAAAAAATAAAAAGGTGAAAGTCCGCAGCGCACATTGTGCCTGGGAAGATATTACGACTGGAGACGGCCGCAGAGCTCTGCCCTAGGTGTGCGATGGAGCGGGCCCGCTATCTGAGCCGCTGTTTTATAACGGCAGCTGCTCTTGCTTGCGGTGTATGAAGTCTTCAAGCGGTGTTTGTGGTTCGGCTGTGTGAGTGACCGTCGGCGCGCGGGCAGTCAAGGAGCGTGCGAGTGCGTTTGGTTTCTGGGATCTTCGGGGAACGTTGGGAAGAGGTGACGGTCCATAGTGCCTACGCATCTTTATTCCCGTGTGTGCCAACGCGAGCTGAAATTGTTTTCTTTATTTTATTTTTCTACATCAATACAGCAGACGTGTTAGCGAAGGGGATTTTGCCGCGTTTTGTTTGCAACCTAAATCCTAGCAGAAACATATTTATGAAAGTGTGCTATGTCTGTGTGTGTGGAATGGTTTTTTTCCTATCATTCCAGCAGCTGATGCCAACATACATTCAGATGTGAGCGGCAGCGCCTTAAAAACTATATTAATATAACAAAAGAACCGACAAGTTCGGAGCACGCAATCGCGTATCCTAGCGGTTCACCGTCAGGCCAAACGACACTATGCCATTTAAGGAAAGGAGTGTCTAACTGTAATTTGTGCAATCACGAAGTTTCAAACTTACCTATTAGGACGCCCATTTAGAGTAATTACGTATCCCACGCCTTGTGTTGGTTGAATAGTTTTAAAGATCCTAAACGGACGACTACACACTTAGAAAATAAAGTATATATATTCTTACACGCCTTGTCCCATGTAATACACCCCAAAACTTGAGTTCGACAAAGAGCGCAATGACATTGACCCGACGGTTCGAACTTTCCCGAGCGGCTTGATAGAAAGTGGTACAACTTATTAAAATAGCTAGTGTACGTGTTACTAAAAAAAAAAATTGATTGGCGTTTGCTTTTTTTTTTTTGGTCTTTCTGCAAAACTTTTTTTTTTTTTTGTAGTCTTTGATACGTACTTTAGTTTTTAATAAGTTACTGTAAAACCCTTAATGTTCGCGAGCCCTTAATTTTCGTGAAGTTCGAGAATTGAAAAATTCGCGAAATTTAAGGGCACCCGAAACTTTGGGTCCTTAAGAGTTTCAATGCAGCCGTCTGGAATTCGCGAAATTTCGTTGCCGCGTTAAGTCTTCTCGGACGGATTCGCAAAAAATACGGGTCGGGAAAATAAAGGGTTTTACACTAAATCGCACCGTTATTAAAACCCTCGTGAAACGTTCGTCTCGTCAGATAGACGTCAGTCTGCTGCACGTCGAACTGAAATTTTGGGGTGTATCACGTATATCGGACAAGGAGTGTGTGAATACACCATTTTTCTTTTCTGAGAGGGGAGGTGGCTGAGAGCTTAAGATGCTAGAGCATGATCCCTACCGTGAACGCAATCGGTATCGCGATTGCATTTACGGCTAGGGTATCTACAGGTGGGCGCAAAAAACAAATACTGGGTACTTGTTACCGCAAAAATTAACTAGGCATAGCCGAACTCTCATTCTCCGCCCAAACGTAGCGCTAAAGGTCACAACCAGATGCCAAGGTTTCAGCCCGATCTGGTACCTTATTCAAAAGTTATAATTAAGTGATTTTCCGAAAATTTCAATGGGAAAATGGAGCCCAGTTTTGCGCGTTTTAATCGCTGGTGCGATTGAGCCCCATGTATTGAAAAACTCTGTCGGTCAACATTTTCGCATTAACTTTTCAGAAAATCACTTAAAACTCTTGAATAAGGTATCGGATCGGGCTGAAGTTTTGGCATCTGGTTGTGACCTCTAGCGCTACCTTTGGGCGGAGAATGAGCTTATGGCGATGCCATGTTTATTTTTGCGGAAAAAAAAACAACAATAAAACCTGTACATTTTTTTGGTGACACCCTGTATATAAGCACGATGTACTGACGAGGGTGGCGCCACTGCGGGAAGAGAAACACATCACGATCCCCCAACATAAGGTTCGGTCCCCCAATTACCAGGTGAAAAAGGGATATCGTTTTATTTGTTTTAAAATTACTTTCCATGCGTATACAAAGGAGAGACTGATACTGCTCAGGTGCTGGTGCGACGTGGTATATACCTAGCCAATCAACGGAGCCCTACTATTTCGTTTCCATGCCCCTTTAAGCGCACGTATTCCTCCGCCACACAACGACATCCGGCTTTCATCCAGTGTCGCCAAAATGGCGTCTCGAGCAGAAGAAGCGCGTCAGCGTACTCGGCAGCGTACCTGCGCCTCGCAGCAACGACAATCCCTGCTCTACAACGGCCTTAGCAGCCCTTGCGCCATGAAACCCCAATCAATCAATCAATCAATCGTGCTCTACAACAGATCGCCATTCTGCTCGCGATCTGATTTGCATTTGGCTGCCGACTAGACAGCAAGGCCAAGCAACTAAGCTGCTTCGTCTGTGAGTGTTTCCTTGCAGAATCATCGTCCGAATCTCTGACGACGCGTACCAAATGGAACTTCTTCAGCCCCTCTTGACCACCAACAGACATTGACCACTTTACTCGAGTGAAGGGGTGACACCTACCGTTATTTACTATAGCAGCACCGTTAATTCTTCTCCAGCACCCATATTCTTCGGTCCAGACTACCTACGCTTTCCTTAGGATTTTCGCTACGAGAAAGAGAAAGGCGGGCTGGCTGTATCTGGTGCTGCGGTGGCGCCAGAAGTGACAAGCTTTCAGGCGGCCAGTTCAAATTCACCTTCGCCATTGAGTACCTAGACGTCTTTTCCCTGACTCCCAAAATCATCGTAACAATATAAGATATTTACTTTTAGTCAATATTAAAAAAAAAAAAAAGATAGACGAAGATCTTGGCCAACAAAATCATTACACTCGGGAAGCTCGTAAACGCAAACAGAGACGAACACGAAAAAGTGGACGCAAACAAGAGCTTACAATTTTTCTGATTATGATGCACCACCTAGCCCAAAACAAGACGTGAAAATTGTAAAATTTCCTTATCGACATTTACGACAATATATAGAGATCTTGGCAACGAGAAATTATTGAGCGTTCTATAAATAAAAATTCGGAATCATAGCTAGTCGTTCGACTTTAAGTATATTGTCACGAATGACGAGATGACAAAACAAAGAATGACTGAAGAAACTGACACGTTTATTGGAGCGAATTTGTGCCCACCGAAAAAAAGAAAACAGAGGATAACAACAGAGTGTCGCGGGCGTCGAAGTCGGCGTAACAGCAGAATCAAATGCTAGGGCGAGACTGACTCGACAAGGTTGCGGGCGGCCTCTTATCAAGAGTACGTCAGTATCTCGAAGATTCGACAGAGAAGGCTCGAGCGTCGCGCGCTCGGGGCGATAATGAACACGAACTTTCTAGAACAAAAAAGCAGGAATAAATGATAGAAGTTACGTCCGGAGCAAGAATAAACGCGAACCCTCTTGAAGTCCGTGACCGAGCGTTGCTTTCTCGGCCCTGTGCACGGCATTATACCCCCCTTCAATAGCGCATTGCCCCGAGGCGGCAGAAACAGAAAACACAAATCCACAACAAAAGGACAGCAGAATCGCGAACCGCAGTTCACAGTTCACAGTTTGACGAAAGTTCACAGTTCTATCGTTCGTAATACAGCTTGAGGCGCACGACGTGGACTACTTCGGATCGCGGTCGGCGTCGTCTTGATGGTCGAGTTTCGTCGAGAAGCAGTTCATAGTTTAAGTCCCCGAGACGGCGAAGAACTTTGTAGTGTTCAAAGTAGCACTTGAGGAACTTCTCGTTGAGCCCACGTCGCCGAACTGGTGTCCAGACCCATAGTCTGTCCCCGGGATGAAAGTAGAGGTCACGCCGGCGAAGATTGTATCGGCCGGCGTCAACATGTTGCTGGTCTTGAATGCGTAGTCCGGCTAGCTGGTGGACCTTTTCTGCCCATAGAGCAACCACCTGGCTGTCATCGCTCCCGTCGTCGACTGACTCGTGCGGCAACATGCATAGTCGTCACCTTCCGACCATACACCAGCTGGAAGGGCGTCACTCCTGTGGTCTCTTGCACTGCCTTGTTGTAGGCAAATGTGACGTAGGGCAGCACTCTGTCCCAGGTCTTGTGCTCTACGTCGACGTATAGAGACCATGTCCGAGATTGTTCTGCTGAGCTGCTCCATCAACTTGTAGGTCTGCGGATAGCATGCAGTTGTTCGACGCTGGTCCGTGCGGCTTAGACGAAGGATCTCTTGGGTCGACTGCGCCATGAACGATGACCCTCAGTCTGTGATCAGGACTTCGGGGCGAATCCCGAAAAACCTTCGCTCTTGCGAAATGCAGTTTCAGAGTCACCGCATAGATGGCACCAGCGTACCAGTGTATTTTCTCGTCCTAAAAAACGTTAATATGTTTCAACAGGTCTCGTCTCTCTTGGTCGTACTCGGTTGCTAATGTGTGAACGGGCCTTAACCGTCCGTGTCTTTGCGTTTCCGTCCCCTGGTATTATGTTTCTTGCCAGACGCCGACAAGGCGTTAAAAATGAGCTCGCGGCGATGGCGTCGCATTCAGGGGGTGCTCTCCCGATCCACGGTAACAAACCTAAACGAAATGCATTTGCTCCCCCAGAATAAAAAGAATACTGGGAATTTTATATAATGCCCCTTACGGGACCCGCATACGGAGGAATCATTCAGACGTCTCGGTGTTTTGATGGTTCATAACTTATACAGCTATAGACTTGCCTCGGTCTACAAAAAAGCAAACATACATAATTATTGAGACAATTTCATAATTGTCAAACTCGACAAAACATAACCCTGGGTTATGTTTTGTGCGGATATCTTCGTATGGAGATCGAGTAATAATGCACATTTTACCAAAACTGGTAGATCACCTTGTAAGTTAACAACCAAGTTATACGTAGCACTCCCCTTAACTCAAATTATTTATTTTTTAATTTTTTAAGTACTTCAGGCCGTGGCAAGTATTGTGCTTTCATTATCGCTGCTCAGTCAATCAAAAAGCGGCAATAGCCTACGCGGAGAGCAAGTCGTCTGCTCCTTGCGCAGGAGTGGTGGTGACGTCAGAACGACGCCGAGTTCTTATTGGCTGATTAAAAAAAAAATTGTGGGTAGACCTGAAACCATATAGCATTGAGTCCCACTGTTTCTTTTTTTTTTTTTTTCTTTTAATCAGCCAATAAGAACTTTGCATAATTCTGACGTCACCGCCACTCTTGAGCAAGAAGCAGACGACCTGCTCTCCAAATAAGAAGGCCGATGAACCTATCGTCGGCTCTGAGCGTGTCCGCGCGAGCCAAGCACTGTGGAAGGCCACGAGCATGTACATCCGAAGGCTGAGTATCCGAAAAAGATGACCCGCCATTTTCACCGCGCTAATGGCTTAAGCGGTAACGTAAGGCGAGGAACAACTTTGACCTTTTTCGGCGAGGACGATCGAATTCACTGCATAAAGAGCTAAAAAAAGAAGAAAATACATACTCATCTTTGAAACCAGGCGGAAATTTGATCACTCCATTGTAAATACCTACCGCATAAAGCGTTGCGGGTCAAACTCTGCAGTTATAGGCTGGACGACGCCTCGCCCTGTACTTCAATCTATCCAGGCTTCACGGGGGGAAAGGGGGGGGGGGGGGGGGGCAGGAATACGAGCTGGACCAGCGGCGTTCGGGTCGGAGCGGCTAAAATGCCACGCGGGAAGTCCTCGGCGCGATAAGCTGTTGAAAGGGAGTTCGGGGGTGAGGCGAATTTATACGTCCTCTATTGTCGTATTGTGGCGTTGAATAAGGCTTACGAGCTGTTTACAAGCACGCCCGCGTTCGCCCACACCAGGAGGGGGGGCGCTACGCGTCAGGTGAGCCATCTGCGCATGCGCAATGGCGACAGCAGCGCCGCCGCATCGGCGTGACGTAAGAACCACGTTTTGGTCTCTAGGTTTCAGGAATTAGCGTGCCGAGGGCGCACCCTGCGGCATTCTGTCCCGCTTCGCATCGGCCCTCTAGCGACGAAGCTCGTGTTGCCGCGCTGACTGAGTACATCAGCCAAAATTGAGTCAATACAGCTTCAATGCAGACCCAGCAGTTTGCCAAAGAGCTACTCGTTGCAAACAGCTCTCCTTGAAAGAGGACAATCCTATAGTTGGCAATACGTTAAGAAATGCAAGGCGTAAAGAAGACAGAGACTCTCATTAACGCGCAACAGTAGTGAGATTGCAGCATTTGCCGATAAGAACCCCCGGAAGTATAAGAAGCGTAAACTTCAAAAAGCCGCGCCCTTCGTCTTCTAAGTTGTCGCTGACTCTACTTCAAGCATGTTTTCCAAAATGCGTCTTTGACGCATCGGAACACCAAAAAGAAGCACGCCAGTCAAAATGCAACATAGAGAACGCCCAGGGAAACCGAGTTGACGAAGCAGCCAAGCGCGAGCCTTCAGTGCTTGCGGTCGGAGGTTATGCGTTACGGTGAAAGCAACATTTCTTAGACAACATTTGTTAGAGCCTGACATGCACCACAAGACTGAAAGCAGTCAACCCGTAGTCTCTCTTTCATATGCGAGTGCATCCACTTATCTGCAGCAACCCTTTCGCCTCTACTCGTGTGCACCAAGCCCTTTGCCTCGAATAAGTTTTCTTTTTCTTTTATTAGTATTAGAAGAACAACGACACTGCAGCTTAACGTCCAAACTAGGCTCCATGCCCCGTGCCCCAGCTGGAAGGAATCGCTAAAGCCACCATGAATCACCTGGCCTTAGAGCCCTTCGCTTCCGGCGGCACCGCGGAAAATTCACGACTCCCCCGAGAGAATACAACCCCGGGAAGAGGGGGAAGTAGCGTGGCGAAGCCCAAAGCCAAAGGGTTTCGGCTTCGCCACCTGACACTCAGTAGGGCCCCGCAATTTACAAGAATTGTCTCCCGCGTTCGCCTCCATTTTGTTCCTTATACTCTCATTATGAGTTTGCGTTTGTTTTCGTACGGCGAGAAGGGGCTTTCGGCCGATCGTCCCTCAGTGTTGTTGGACTAATTTGATAAGTGTAACGATGCGACCTTTCTGCTTGTGAAGCCGATCCTGGGCTGCGCAATTATGTTTTTGTTTGTACTTACCCAAGATTCAAGGGGGCTCGCGAAGCCGAGATAAATATTTAGTATGAGTATTTTTGTTAACCGTTGGGTTATGAGCCGCTCTTAATGCGAATATTTAATGAAGTACCCCCTCGCACTGCCTTGTCAAACTGAGTTTATGGGACACTTGCACGAGGGGCCCATGTTTTTGGGTTGCAAGGAAGAATGAAAGAAAAAAGAAGATGAACAACAGAGATAATCGGATTTCTCTTTTTATTTCGTGTTTTTCGTTATAAATACGCTTACTCAAGAAAACGGCTGCCTTACCTTCCTGAGCCATGTCGTAAAATTCTACTTAAATATATATATATATATATATATATAGAAAGAGAGAGAGAAACGTGCAACCAACTGTTGTCTTTTATTAGCAGTATTGTTGAGGAGTACCCTCGCTAACTGGGTACAGTGTTGCCGTAAAGAAATCATTCTTTTTTTTTTTTCAGTGGCTAGTCTTTAGAACTTATGCTTTTTTTATTATGCGTGTTCAGGGTCGTAGCTTCACCTCTTATTGAGTTATTATGATACCTTATTGAGATGCAAAGCAATTGTTTCACTTTGCTGCAAAAATATGAAAAAAGTTTATATAAGGAGTGTTTATATTTAAAACTTCACTCTTTCTAAGTTTCAAAAATAAGCCAGCTTATAATTCATTTTACATGATTTTTTTCTTGGGGACCTGTTAATCGCTGCCATTGAAAGGGTATAGCACTGTCTCGAAAATAGTTAGATATCCGCCCGGCGGCTGGCCGTTTATTGGTAAAATTGTTTTCAGTCCCGGTTCGTATCGTTGTGTTTCTAAGCTCGGTATTATTTGCTATATGCTTACCCATATGAATGTGATATAATTGTTTGCTTTAATTGGTATATTGTAAAGTTATATAAAATATCAATACGAAGGCTTGATGTGACATCAGTGGCCATAATTCAATATCCAATGGGACAGAATATGTTTAGCGCTCTTTGGTTGCTTCTGGGGCTTTGTGAAATATCCGTTTATTGCAATTAAAGTCTACGTGTTGTCCAAAGCTCCATTTAAGACTTTTACGCTTCCACTGGAGGCATTGATGGTTCTTCTAAACACCACGTATTTATTTCCTAATACTTATATCTGCAGTGAGAAAGAAACCAGAATTCACAGCTATACCTTTCTGCACACCAGTTTCCATTTCAGATTGTTCAAACAAAGTAGTCTAAAAAACGGTGAAAGCATTTGTGCTAAAATCTCAAATAGAAGCGGAATCTAACATCTTATAAGCGCTAAGCAATTGCCATGTTAAATCCTGAACTTACCAAAAGCCGCATTGAATCTCCCAACTTGTTTTTCGTTTCATCCGCATTGCTATCTGTTCTTCAACGGTGAACGCACTCTACCCTGTCATTTCGGGGTCGTCCGAAACGCTTCAAATGAAATTCGCATCAGCATTCTGTTCTCCCGACGCTTCAGGACGTTCTCTAATCGTTTTCATGTTTGAGAATAAATCAAAACAAAAGAACACCAACAGGTTTCCCCTGAATAAAAACAAAACTAAGCGCACTAAACTTCTTGTACCCCATTCCTCCTCTCCTCATTCAAAACATGGCTGACTCACGCGAAGGGCTTGTCATTAGGGTGCCACGTCAATCAAACGACCGAGGACCACGCCCCCCGCTCTCGTAGGCCCTCGATCGCGCACGCCATGGCGATCACGACAGGCCTAACGACAAGCCGTCCGCGGGTCCGGGGCTCTATCGCCGAATCTACAAGAAAAAAAACCACCACCACCAACAACAACAAGGACAGCATTAATTGTGCCTAATGCAACAGCGCCCCCGCCCTGCCGGAAGGCGGCGGAGACCTCAGCTGGTCACTCTCAGGGGCTACACTATCCGAAGTTGAATCCCGTTAATGTCACTGCCCATTAGTACACGAGAAGCCCAATGGAACGGACATAGAAAGATTGCCGCGACTGCCTTTAATACGTGGGCTGCGTAGCATTGTATGTTGGTTAAAAAAGGAATTTAGGGAAAGCGCGTGTATCTTGACAAACCAATAGACGCTTTAGAATGTCACCCCTGGTCACTGACGAAGATGGGCCGTCCGAACGCGTGTTCTAATAATGGTGGACAACTCCTTCGGCCACTAAACCTAATGAAATGGAAGCGGGCATTTCGATAGGCCTATTTCTGGGGTTCCGATCTCTGAGGTAGCATTCTGGGGCTAGGTTTTTTTTTATTTTTTTTTTATTGACCAGCAGGAAAGACGCGAAGTTAAGTTTAGCAATGACAAGGCGATTTGCCTTTGTCAGTGACCGACAACTTACGAAAAGCCTGCAGTTACAAGATATATTGCTGTCTCGTAACTATTAGCTACACTATCTTCTTTTACATATGGGACACGTCAGAAGCTTTTTAATAATGCCCACAAGGACACCTCGGACATAAACTAAAACTGAAACAAAATAAGCACTTTTTATTTTTTGTTGCAATTTTAAAAACGATGATACGAGAGAGGTCGCCTACAACGAACAGCCTTCCGATCAATGGCCGAGCCGCGTTGGGCATTAGGTTTTCAAAATGGCCAGAGACGGATGCTCCTCCCATTTTCTCACGTCAGAAAAATGGTGCATTTGCACTGGCCGTTATTTGTTTCTTCAGGAAATTCAGGAGCGGTGCGTCTCCCACAAGTGTAGGATGTGAATGTCCATCGTTGGAATAGATGAATGTAAATTATTCTAAACGCTTACACCTTTCCAATAACTATTTTTTCTTAATTTTAATTGGCTATATTATGTAACGGAGGGAACTCAGGGGCTAACGTGGCTTATCATACATCGACCTGAAAATTAAGTTCGTTTCATGACAAATATGAGCATGACATTTCACAGGGTCACGTCATGCTCACTATGTTCACTAAGCTCACTATGTTCACCTAAATCGTAACCGGGACGCTCTATTTAAATTTAGGCGTATTTTTAGTCTCGTTAGATTGCCAAGTTCTCTTTGTAGATTGCCGTGATTCGCTGTCCGTGTGCTGTGTGAACAACTAGACACACTAGAAACAGCTTTTAGAACGCACGCTGAGGTAAATACCGTCATGCCTCGTCAAGACGAATATCCCTTTATGTAGTCAACATTTTCCGGGACGAACTGGGTGAATACATGCCAAGTTGTCTCGTTATTGTGTAGTGACTTTTCACGGACACACACATATACTGGACCCTGTGATATACTTCAAGTGGTTTGTGATATGGCCGCTGCGACTGGCTTCTAAGGTTGACGTGGCCTGTTTTTGTTTTTTTTTACAGCGGAGCTGTTAAGGGCTAGTTTCCACACGATCGGGTCCGCCAGCAAACAAATCTCGACACTACCCTATGGACAGCTACCGCCATCTATGAGCGGCGGTGGCAGCCAGAGAACCGGCTTGTTGCCACCGTCCGGGATGGCGGCACATAGTACAGCTCCGCTGCACTTCCTTCTTCACCAGAGTGGAAAGGATTAAAGTTGTTTTTGGTCACCTTCATAATATTGGTTGTATGACCAGCTTACTCCGAGTATACTTCGTTTCACCTTAATTAAGTCACAGCGCAATCAACGCCACGAGCCGATGAGGCAAGGGGGAGTAAGCTACCGCCCGTTACAAATGTTTAGCAATTAACATCCATCCCTCCATCCGGGCCAATCAGGCAGCGCGAAAATCGCTACGTCAGGTTGTTCGCCGTCCTTCCGTGAGTGTGTTGTTCCCGGCCAAACCAGGCGAGCGTAGTGAACGCGCCCTGACCTTGATGTTTTTGTCTGTGCCTAAATGTTTGTGTCATCTATTACGCTTTGAGAGCACCTGTGGTGAATCAAAGTATCGAGAACTTTTGACAGTTCAAATTGCACTGGATCTCGAGTATTTCATTTGATGTTCCAAATAACCAGTTCAACAGCCAGACAAATTGTAAGGGTCTTATTCGCGCTTCAAAAAGCGATGGTTATTCGCAGAAACTATAGGCGTTTGCAAGTATGGCCTCTGGGAACGCCACTTTGCTGCTGGTATGAGTAGATTGTCTGATAGTCGAGCATTGCTGAGGCGGTGGGTACGCCTCAGCAATGCTTGCCCATCGGAGGATCTAACCACAGCAGCATCAAGATCGCGCCGCCCAGAGGCCATGCTTGCAAACGTTTATTGTTACTGTAGTCATTTTGTTCAGGCCTATTTATGCGCGCTTCGTTCTTCGGCATTACTGTCCGCTAATGCTGAAATCCCATTGGCTGCAGAGGGGTAATGAGATGTTTCGGAGCGGTCACGCCCGGAGATTTTTAAAGGGACACTTTATGCTCACCGGGGCTTTTAGTTGAATTACCAAGATCACAATCTGTGGCTTGAAATTTGTTTGCTTTCCGGCCGGAAAAAGTCGTTTGAGAATCGGCCTGTTTCAGTCCTGCTCAGTTCCCTTTCCAGTGTCGCTTGGCCTTCAAACTATATGTACCGATTATGTTCAAAGCCGTGGGTCATGCAGGGCACACAATCAATATTAAAAATAGAAAAGAATAAGAACACCATTCTTCTGGCCTCCAAAAAACTGCAAATACGTTTCTATAAAAAAAACAAAAAATGTTGCACAGATCACAGGAAGTGCGCATACACGTCATTCTCAATATGGCGTCGTACCGCGGACTGGGCGACGCGATGGCGGAGTTCAACGGACCAACGTTGTAACAGACGTGGGACGGCTACTTCGGAGCTGTCGTTCGTGGGACCTGCCAATAGATCTTCAAGCGCTGAAAATCGAGCGGAAGCGATATAAGTGCAAAAAAATCGCATGACCAACGGTTCACGTAAGTGTGTCGTCATCGTCGTCTGCTACAAAGACTAAAAAAGCGGAAGGAATAAAAGAAAAGACGGTCCCGTGTAGCCACGTGACTTCCGGCCATGAGTTTCCGTGCTCGTGTTTCAGTTTCGGTTTGGAGAAGTTAAGTTTTTTGGCTTTATTAACAATATACGCGACTCTGCAACAAAATAATTATTGGGTAGCATCCTGACACCATCCAAAAACGCGTGCCCCCCCCCCCCCCCCCCCAAAAAAAAAAATGAAATTGGGAGGGAAGGATTATCTTTTTGGTAGCCGTGCTTCAGTATTTACGCGATCTTGCTCCAGGGGAAGCGTCTTGAACCTTGGCGTTCGAAAACTTACCAAGCGTCCATCACTGCCCCATCTAGTGTCACGTGATGTGACGCGCCGGAGTAACTCCGGATCAATTTGGGTGATATTCGAAACAGAGCCAATCTGTCAGTGACAGCATCCCAAGACTTGACGGTGAAACAGAGTTTGCGAAACCGCGTGATCAATCTGGTCAGTAAGGTACTTAGATGATTGAGTCCTTCCCCCCCCCCCCCCCCCCCCCGCGTCAGTCAGGCAATCGAAGCCCCGGCAGAGTGTTTGTTGCTACGTGTAAATGGCCACATTAAGTGGAGTGAGGTTAAGTGAGCTTTTGCTTAATCACCCCGAAAGGAGAATTTCCCCTTGGAAGTCCCAGGGGGGAAAATCGCACGGTTGAGTTAATCCGGGCTTCCAGCCTTGATTGCTTCTCCGGAGTCGAACCTATAGGCCATCGGCTTAATAGGGCAGGGTCCCCTGATGGGCATCAGTAACAAAGATGCTGTCCTAATGAGCGGCTTAACTGCGCTCGGATTTTAATGTCTCTCAATCGCCGAAGTGTCTTTAGAACCGTATATCGCAATTTCCTGCAAAAAGAAAAGTAATTGCAAAGGAAAAACTGAGAAGGCACAGGAGAATGAATTTGTACATTTATTCAAGGAAGTGTTAATCCAGACATTGACTAATTAACCCAATGGTTACTTTGTTTATTCATTTGGTTATTTCTGTGATCATAAACAGCTGACGCCTTGGCAAGGATGTATGAATAGGGAGATTACAAATTGTTCATAAAAAATATAATGATAAAACATATGACTAAAGAACGTTAATAGTCATTGCGCCGAGAAGTGTAATGCAAGTGTTGTATGGGGCCGTGCGGCTAATTGCTATGGTTTGTAAATAAATAACAAAAATTAACAATAACATTCGTTATATAACAGGCATGAACATTTACTTTTTCTACTTGAGAGTAACCCAAGCTCAGCCGAACGAAACAATAATAAAAAAGATGCATAGCGCCAAGCGAAGTTCAATAAAATCGGATGCCCTTTTACGTTTGAAGATGCTGACTAGTTTTGTCTGAAGAGCTACGTATACTTAGTAGTGCCGCAATCCTCACGTGGAGATAACACATATAATATGTTCAAGATGATTCTGGGATGATTTCGTTCAGAAACATCAGAAAATGTAGCAATATCTTCAGCGATATCGCAGTACAAATTTCATGGCTACAACATATCGCATAAAAGATTGCAATACAAATTGGATTCCTCATGAAAGAGTCGTATTTAAGTCCTGCGAAACAAAATTTCGGAAGTATTAGTGCTCTAAATAAGGTTTTTTGTTGAAGAAACTGAAACATTTTGACATTCTCGGGAACAAATGGAAATTTGTCGTTATGACAGTATTCAAGAAAACTCTAATTATACAACAAATTTCCAGAGGTACGTACAGTTGTCAAGATTTTCACGAGCTTGTTCGCGCACTTTCTGTGCTATAAAATACCATTAGAGACGACGATAGGCCCGTGCAAGCTGTTTCAACTGCGAATACAAAACCGACGTCCCTATCTGGAGATAACGAACTGATTGCTCATTAATTATCGCTTCTAAATCACGAACTGAAATCGAATTCATTATCTGAAAACAAACGACGTGATAAACATCGAAGGCTACTTTCACACACTTGCAAACGAAAACAAAAAAAAAGCAAGCGAGTCAGTGTCAGCCCAAAGACGAAAGAACCAAAGCGAAGAATAGTGCTGCAGGGACGCCCCCACGTTGTAAACATTCAGGAGAAACAACCGGAATAGGCAATTGCCCGGGACGGTTACGACCGGACAGGTCAATCCAATCCAATCCAGCGGCACTTTCATTACGTGCAATCCCCTCCCAGCGATGCCAACGGCAGCGCCATCTGTGCAAGCGGAAGCGTACCAACACCTTCACCCAAATCCTTCTCCACACCCCAGCACCATGACGTGTTAAAACCTTTTCTCCAGGGCCCCGGATAAAGGTGAGGCGTTAAGGCCTATCGTAACGATCGCCCTAGGGAAGTGGATTGTGTATTGAGACGAAGGGGAGGATTCGGGGTTGCTGGGCCTCCCGCTGTTTTGGCCTAAGGGTGCCAACGCCGTTTCGTGTATACCTTATCTTGGCGAACGACCGCTGCGCCTCGTAAGGCCTCGTGTTTATGGTGGCTAATGACTATCGGTTTTCCGGGAGGCCTCTTTAGAGCGCACGCTCAAATGACCTGACTGAGGAGTGCTACACGCCATATAAATATATAGAAAGAGAAAAATGTAATCGATTGGAATTACTACACTTCCAAAAGTAACTGCGAGTGAAATGATCGTCACTGTATCTGATTGAAATAATGTTGGGAAAGTAACGAGTGCGATTTCGATCAGTTTGTTGTATGAGCGTATAGGCCAGCACGCAGACCTGACGTCACGCTACTGCGGTGGCGCTGCTGTCGGTTTGGCGCATGCGCAGAAGTTACACATCAGGCGAATCTGGTTTCGCTGCACGCGCAATGCTCTCACCTGGTGTGGGAAAACGGGGACTTTCTTTTTCTTTTTGTAATCAGCGAGTTTGTTTACAGAATATTATTTCTTAAGTAATTGATGGATACCTAACAGCTACTCAAGACAATAGCAATTTTGCTATATGCGTGTGATTTTAAACAAAAAAAAAACGATTGCAGTCAGTTAATGTTTGAGATGCAAAATTATATATATATATATATTTTTTGTCAAATAACGCAGGGCATTTTGCATGCCCCAGTCAAGGACTAAAAATAAATTTTACCTTCAACATTGTTAAAAACGAGATGTAAAACCCGAGACGTCCTACGTCTCGGGTTTTACAATGTTTAAACTTCACCAGCTCGCTTGCATCTTCTCCGAAGATTCTAAATTATACCGTTGACAATTTTGTTTTTGACGCGCAACCCAAAAAATCTTGTTTACACGGCATTTTATCCGCAATAAGTCTCTGTCCTTCTGAAGGCCCCTCGTCCAGGATTCGAACCCGCCAACTGGGAATGCGTAGACCAGTGCTTTGTCTCCAAACTACCAAAACGCCTCTTAAAAAAAAAAAAGAAGAACGCATTGAAGCATGTAGAGTTATAGTATCGTGTACTTGGACAATTAACGATCGACCTCACTACAATTTAGAAATAACGTAAAAATAAAAAAAAAAAAAAACTTTGGAGGGCAGCGATACGGGGCGAGAAACGCCATCCTTGTGCACTACTTCAAAACCGAAAGTAAGCAGACGCACTACTTCAAAACCGAAAGTAAGCAGACAAAGAGCGCCCGTGACGTCGATCCCTCCGCTCTGCGCTTACATTGCACTGATGACGTCATTCGAGGCGTCGTCACACGAGTTGCGGATGCAACGCACACTTTTCTTTTTTTACGAAAAATTAAGCGTAAAAGTTTTCCCATTTTATCTAGGGGAAACATTTTCTCACTACATGTATCGGAAAACATTTACCACTTCACAGCGTCGCGTGGCTCCAAGGTACCTGTAAATATAACCTGTAAGTTGAAAGTTCGTACGAGTTTGGCCGGACTCCTAAGCATTTCTTGTTTTCATTTAACACGTTAGCCTCACTCAAATCTATCATTTGTGTCTACGTATAAACGTACACTGAGTGAAGATTCACATTAAGTGAGAAAGGTTAAAGGGTCAGACCCGTAAAACAAGATTAAAATTGAGTAGTAAAACCGGACTTCTTTCTAGACAAATAAATATATAAATTTTACCTTTTATGACTTTTTAATTATATTTATTCATATTTAATGATCTATACAGGTCATAAGTAGCGTAAAGGAAAGCCCTCATTCCAATAAAGTGCTCCTATAAAAAGTGTTTAATAAAAAAATGCGAGTCATTTCTCATGCGCGAGGCGTTTTACTACCAAAAGGGGAAAGCGACGCACGTAGCAGTGAACAATAATAAAGGTTAATGCCCTCAGATAAACCTTCGCTGCCTAATTTATTTTGGCATCCCGGCTTTGCCCAAGTAAAAAGAAAAAATTTGGGGAAGAAAACCCGGTGGTATAAATCTGCATTATGGCAGTTTCAGAGAGAATGAAGAAAAATAAATACCATCGAGAAGTCGAAATTGATAAGCGATGCTTGAAACGAAGACTTCCACCCAAATGATCTAAGACGTCTTGTTTGTCAAAATTTCTAAAACTAAAAATAAAGAAAAAAGTAATAACCGTGGTATGCTCGTTTTACTGAGATATAAATCCGTAACTACGTGCGTGCAAAAGAGCATAAAAATAGCTCCAGATAGTGATATACCGCTCTCTCCCATTAATCATGCGGTCGCCGTGGGAAAAAAACTAAATAAAAAAATATATGTGGGTTGAAATTAAAAAGGAAAAAAAAAAGCGTAGCATGCAACGCAAAGAATTTGTGTTCATTAAATGGACGCACAAAAAATGGCCACAGGATTCGACGCAAGTAATAAAATAAAAAAAGGCAAAGAAAATGCTAGGTTGGGTGGAACGCAGTCTGTGAATTCATCAGGAGGAACTTTCAATTTGTCAGACCCCAGGTTTTTTTTGGATATCTCGAGTTCTCTAGACTAACGAGAGATGAAACGTATGTCGCAGCAGATTAGCTTTCTTCGTCGGAGTCGTAGCTTAAACTAAGTAGACTGGATTGCAGAAATCTAATCTTCCTCTTTTCAGGGAAACGTAAAAAAAGAAGAGAGTCAGAAAAGTATGAGAACCTTCGACATTGCGAAAATCCAAGCAAAGAAAAACAACTATGAAACAAATATAACTTCGGTGTCTTATCGGTCTTCTCCCTGCGTCTTATCACTATTCTGCCGAAATGAAAGGTAGCACGTACTTTCTTGAAAAAAAAAGGAAAAGAAAAGTAGAAAGAAACATGGTAGGTGAGGTTTATAAAAAATGCGGCGAACGGTTGTTACGAAATCTTTGTGCCTAAAAAAAGTTCGAACGACTACGCGTCGAGACTTACTCCTTGATGAAACGGCACCCGCCTAAAATATTCTTGTACCTGTGAAAAAACGAAAAAAGAACAATTTTAAAAAGAGACATTTCAGGTGTATGATACCTCATTATCAAAAAAGTCAGTTCAACGTTATGCCTTCTACTTCAAAGTATCTCACGGTGCATTTCAGTAATCTGAAAGCGGAGAGGATACAATTTTGTCATGAGCGAAGCAGTTTTCTTGTCATTTAATATGTTTACAAAAGTTACTTTATTCAACATAAACGTTAGATAATTTTTTAATATATATATATATATATATATATATATATATATATATATATATACTGTAAACGACTAAATTTTCGCGAGGACCTAATTTGCGCGAATTTCACGAGTCACGTACAATTCGCGAAAAATACACCCCGCGAACAATTCTGGCAATATGTGAACGCTACGGAAGCTACACTCGATTCGCAAAAATTAGAGCCCGGGAATAATTCAAAATTTTTCAGCTTTGGCCCGGTTCGCGAAAATTTAAGCCCGCGAAAATTAAGTCGTTTACGGTATATATAAAACTCCACACAATTTCCTCATACGTTTTAGTACTAAGGAAGTGATTGGGATTTTCCCGAACCAATAACTACACATACTTTTTAAAATTCAGAGCAAACATGACGTGAATGTCTATGTCACGTCACTATTGTTTTTGCACTAAATCATCAAGTGGCTTTTAGAATGTTAACCTTCAAACAATGAAAGGTATGTGTCCTACGGGTAACAGTTTTTTTGTAAGAAAATAATTGTTTTAGAAAGAAAGATTGTGTTTTGAGATTACTATTTCCCCCTTTACTACAACTCCTGCTTATAAGGTGTCAAAGCGAGGAACTTAACGTTCCAGATGCAGATCAATCGAAAGCTTGCGCGTTCCTTTTAAAAACAAAGTCATATATTTGGCACAAAAAACAACAAGAAAAAAATCTACGTCGTCGTGGTTGATGGTCTTTGCGTACCTCCTACGCTTTGATTCCGCATTTTCAACCGCCGTCGTGTGCATTTTTTTTTCATTTTTGTTTTACTACTTGTGGTACAGCTAGAATTA
The DNA here is from genome assembly GCF_016920785.2 of Ixodes scapularis. Taxonomy (NCBI): domain Eukaryota; kingdom Metazoa; phylum Arthropoda; class Arachnida; order Ixodida; family Ixodidae; genus Ixodes; species Ixodes scapularis. The sequence goes on from NW_024609881.1 coordinate 113,631,658, forward strand.
TCGGGTCCTGTACATGAAAGAGAGCTTTCCTTAAAACAAAAAAAAAAATATCCTCATGTTTTGTATTTAGTTCCCAAAAATGTCGGCAAGAAGACTTGTTGCAGACATATTGACCTGTCGCGAATTTTTTTTATAGACTTATTGATTCGCATTTGGTACGGGTTTTCGCGTTGCACTTACAGGCGTTCTATTTTTCTACTTTTTCTTTCGTTATTCGTATTCTTCTCGGCTTGCTTGTCCCGTGATTCAGCTACGACGCTTTTCTGGTATGCTTAACAATGTGATCGATGGTGCAACGTACCTGGCGTTCAAGGAATTTCCCATCGATGTTGCTAACCCCTGTAAGCTATGTTTAGAGTTCTCTGTTTTTGGTATATACCAGTGGTGGCTAAAGTGACATGGGGTTACAGCCGCGGGCAAAACTACGAAAGTTCAGAGAGCCGCATATGGGGAAAAAAAGGGGGGGGGGGGGCGGAGCGGGGGGTACTTTGAACAAGAAACGATATGGAGAAAGCAGTCCTTTACAAAAAGGACAAGTGGAGATGTCGACTGCAAAAAAGTAACATCAAGCAGCAGAACGTTTTTTTCAACCGTTAAGCAACAATAAATGCATGGCTCGTTAGCCAGCCAGTGCCCCTGACGTCCGTTATGCGTAGTAGCTTCGAAATAGTTTCTAGAGCAATAAAGAAAACGAGGTCCCGGGGCACATCTATGTGTCGAAAAGCAGGCCAGTTGTATGTACGTAGTGTAGTGCAAGGCTGCCAAGACTCTGAGTTTTATGGAAATTCTAGAACTCTTTTCGTCTTGGGGATACAAGAGGGCAAAGGGGGCACGCTTACCAGGGAGCCGCGAGCCGCACTTCAACTTGCGAAGAGCCGCGTGCGACTTGCGAGCCGCAATTTGGCCACCCCTGGGATATACCAATAAGCCCCAACACTTAAACCCAAAATCTGTTTTATTCGAATTGGGAAAAAACACGAAAAACACCAAGCAAGTAATATATTTGATTAAACTAAAGAAAGCCTAACGAAGCAAATTTTTTTCTACGGCCTTATTTTGTCTTGGCAAAAGATATACCGCCCACAAAGCTGTTTCTTTTTTTTATTTTCTTTGTGGGAAAAAGGGGGGGGGGGTGGCAGGGTTTAGTTTTGGGGGCTGGGGACGAGTGAAGCTGACTTTAACAGCTATTTTTCCCATTTTCTTCGAAACATTGTATTTTGGCTTTGAAAATTAAGGACATTATTATTATTATTATTATTATTATTATGATGATGATTATTATTATTTATTAACTTTATTATTATTAATTACTACTCTGTGATACAATCGGGAAAGGGGGAGGAGGAGGGGGGGAAGAGGGTTGGGGCAGGGAAGGGGGGTGGGGAAAGTTTTATTATCCTTCAGTTCTCATTTTGAAGGCAATGCCTTTACCTTATCACTTAAGTGGACTTTTCTAATTTTTTTTAGGGTGTCATCCCACAAGCCCTTCGATGGCTTTGATGTGCTCGCAAACATATCCCTCTTTAATAGTCCCACTGAGTCAATAAATTGTATGTATGTAGGTATGCATATATTATTATTATTATTATTAGCATTATTATTTAGGAGACTTCAATGTCCCGGGCATATGCTGGGACACGAACACCATCTTCGAGTAACCACTGGGTCGAGAAGAAAGGCAGTCACAGCTACTTGACTTTATCTCCTTCATGGGTCTGAGCCGATTTAGCAGGTTGAAAATTTTGAGGGAGGAGTTCATGATCATTGTCTCACAAACTTTTAGGAGGTTTAAATTGAGCAAAGCAAATTTCCTATGGTGCCGATAGACAAATAACATATTCCCCTGGAACTAGCCTTACCTTTAACTGAACCTGCATATTGGAAATCGAGAGCAAGAGTCACTCAGGTAGGAAGACTGCACAGTTTCGGCGTCTGGTTACTCTGTAGGGTTATATAAGTATTTTTCAAGCTTCGATTGGGAGCCCATTCTGGAATCTTCTTATACAGGTTCCTCAATTCACCAAAGTTGTACAAGATTGGATGGCCCGCTTCATTCATCTCAAAAGGCAAACTAATTCGAAATTTCCTCGTTAGTTTTATCCGAATTCGAAGAAGCTTTTGAAGAAGAAAAACTTATATGACAGAAAATAGAAAAAGACTGATACCTCTAAATGGGGATCAAATTTATACAATACAGGCGGCCTGTGTAAACAGCCGCAGAAGAATGACTATAAACATATACCTGGTGTCAGTGGAGGCGGATTTAATGCGAAAACCCCCAAAAAACTACAAGGTGTCACAAAAGAAAATTTACACGGTGTTTTTTACGGCAAAAATAAACTAGGCATCGCCGAACGCTCATTCTCCGCCCAAAGGTAGCGCTAGAGGTCACAACCAGATGCCAAAGTTTCAGCCCGGTCCGATTACTTTATCAAAAGTTATAAGTGATTTTCTGAAAATTTCAATGGGAAAATGGCGGCCGACGGAGTTTTCAAACACATGGGGCTCTATGGCACCATAAACCGAAAACAGGCAAAAATGGGCTCCATTTTCCCATTGAACTTTCCAGAAAATCACTTATAACTTTTGATTAAGTTATCGGATCGGGCTGAAACTTTGGCATCTGGTTGTGACCTCTAGCTCTACCTTTGGGCGGAGAAGGAGCGTTCGGCGATGCCTAGTTTATTTTTGCGGTAAAAAAGACCGTGTAAATTTTCTTTTGTGACACCCTGTATATCAATACGTTCGCCCTTGTGGTAGAGCAATGTGACCTTCACTTGTTTGATGACGAAGGTGAGATTACGACCAACGAAGCGACGCCTTAGCGTGACCTTTTAGTTCTGTTTACAAGGACAATATATGGCTACCTGCACCCATCATCCTCTGATGTCAGGAGGCACATTTCTTTGCTGCTTCTACATGAAGGTATGGTTTTTAAATGCTTAAAAAGCTAAAACCAACAAGAACTTCTGGCCATGACGGGATACCAGCTGCGCTAGTGAAAGCATTCCACGAAGCTTTTGCACCGATCCTTTGTTCTATTTTCAAAACCTTGTTAAGATCAGAAGTTTTTTCGTATATTTGAATGAACATAGTCGTTGTCCCGGTGTTCAAGTCTTGCAGTCATGGAGATGTAGCGAACTACAGACCATTTTCTTTATTTGCATCGTTTCTAAGCTTTTTGAAATGGTAGTACTGGAAACATTGCATTTTTGTTTAAAAATGTAATAATTTCGAACCAGAACGGCTTTACCTCTGGGCAATCGGCAACAACGAATTTGATTTAATTTCTGTCTGTGGCATCTGAAGCTGTTTGCCACAGAGGGCAGCTCGGCGTTATTTACTTTGTACAGAGTAAGGCCTTTGGTGTGGTTGATGATTACTTACCAATATCGAAACTTGTTCATATTGGTGTTTGTAAAGGGCTCTATGGGTTGTTTTCGACTTGTCACTTAGAACATGCGTTGCCCGTGCCAATAGTGACTTTCCTCCCGTGTATAGTTCCACTTCCGGAGGGGTACCTGAGTGGTCGGTTTTAGGCCCTCTTCTTTTTCCTATCTTTGTTAACGATATGTACAAACATGTAGCAAACTCTTTGCTTTTGCAGTTCGGACACGACATTAAAATATTTAGACGCATTGCGAACACTTTAGATTAAGGGTTGCTACAAGCAGATGGAAACTCATGTAGAAAATGGTGTTCACTAAATTGTCTCCTTTTAAACAGTACCGGAATAAAGTCATGTCGTATAGCCGTAAAACACAACTGACACGTTTTGTAGTGGTCACTGAAATATGCTGTGTCGTGCGGGCGAAGTGCAGGACTTAAGGGTGATCTTTGTCTCATATTTTAGATTTGACGACCATATAGCTCACACAACTAAGTGCGCTTTGTGCACACTAGGTTTGGCGTGTCGAATGACGAAATAATTTTGCAATCAGGAAACTTCCGTAACTCTTTATCGCTCTTTAACAAGGTCCAAATTAGAATATGCATTACCTATACGGAATGAAAGTTGTAGGACGACGCTCTGAGGGCTAGAACGAGTGCAAAGTAAATTTGTGTCTATATATAGACATTGCTATCTGCGCGATGAAACGCATCAACCAAAACCAGGATAATGAAGGGACGAAATGTGAACAGCCTTTATCAAAGTAAATATATCATCTTGTATTTCTTTTTAAGACACTT